>NC_060124.1:259913537-260544579 GCF_021461395.2 Schistocerca americana
ATAAGTTATGGGTAAGCATATGTAATTAGAAATCCTGTGAACATTAAATTATTTTACAGCCCCAAAAGTAACATGCAAGGAAACCAAACACACTGAGAAAAAAAAATCTTGTAGACAGTAACTTTGTGTGTTTGGTACTTATTTAATGCAATTTTCCTGCTGGGAGGATCTCCGAAAATAATATTATTATGTTAATCCCATAAAGTGCCCTACCGACATCTGTACACAACTGACTTGTGAAGAACAATGTACGATATTCAATGAAATCATTTTAAAGCTGATACTTGATTTGAATAAACAATAATTTCTCACATTTGGCCATAATAACCTTGTCATTTTCAAGAGCATTAAATCTTGCATAATACCTTACCATCTGAACTGTTATTATCAGTAACAGATTCAAATAATATACCACATTTCAGACACACGTATCTTGCAAGAAGCCACCACTCATCTCACACACACCATAGTACTCAATGCACAGTGCAGCAAAGGAGTGTGTTCCATTATATGCACCAATATACCAGTAGTCGAAAGGATGTGGTGGCTTGTTGAGAGTCACATAAGTGTGGGATATGCTACATATTTGATCCTGTAGGTAGGCTGTTGATATACAAAAGGAAAACTCACGTGAGAAATTTATAAAATTAATAGGAGACAGAATGGTTGGCCAATACTTGACATTAGATATGATTTGTTACGGAACTGTGCAGGAGTGCACGATTGTGTACACGCAAAAATAAACAAGGTTTCAAAACAGGCTCATCATGTGAAGTAACTATTTCAAATAAAATGACAGTCTACAGAGACATGTTTGGCTAGCTCTATCGGTACAGTACTATCCTGCAAAAGGGAAAGGTCTCAGGTTCAAGTCCTGATCTGGTATATAGCTTTCATCTGCCAAAGTTTCAGCCTATACAGAATGTGGTTTCCCTTAAAGTCAGATGGCTGTGGACACCAAGTGTAGAGAAAGGAAGTGAATAATGCACTTAAAGGTACTAAAAAACTCAGAATAGATTTGTTCAGATCAGTGGTGTAACTATCCTCATTTCAGAAGGAAAGTTTGTTATCTCTGAGCAGGTACCTTATTTTAAGAGTTCCATGAATTCTGATAACCCAGTATAGTGGCAGAATTACAGTAGTCACATTACATGACTACCTGAGAGAGGATTAATCCAGTGAGCTACAGAGGATGAAAAGTTAATGAGATGTCTTCTAGCCCACAGAAACTGACAGTGGCAAACAGCATGATGTTCTTTTCGATGTTATGTCATCCCCCATCCACAAAAAAATGTAAATATTACCCAAGATTCTGCAGATTCATTGGTATCAACTGTTTGGTCTTCGTTTTTATCTGCTGTTCAAATGAGCTTGCAGTCTTAAGTATGTGATTGACAATGTTGCAACAGCATTTGAAAAACCATTCAAACAGCATAGAATCACAATGTATTTTAAACAAAATAAATGCACTTAATACATATAAAGTAGTTTTGTCATACCAGATATTGAATGTATAACTGAATTATTTCTCAGTTGTCTGCTATCACAAGAAAACACTGCAGAGGGTTATGTACATTTTAGCTACTTATCTAGCATTATTTAGTTAAATATTTGCATTACCACCTCGACACTCATCTTGCCTACACATTCATGAGAGCTCATTACAATTTACATTACTAATCTTTATTTATTTGTTACATTAATACTGTGACATGTTATTTGAATACATTATTGTGCAGTACAACTGAGAGGAAATGTATGCAGTGTGGGTTTGTGTGTATGTGTATGTGTGTGTGTGTGTGTGTGTGTGTGTGTGTGTGTGTACAAGATAGGCTTGCTTCTCACATACAATGAGTGGAGTCCAACGTTTTGGAAGAAAATCTAGTTAGTAGAGGAACAACGGCACTCCAAAAGTTGCTAAAACAGGCTAGTTGGAGTAGGCTATCAATGACACTATCCTACACATGAGCAGGTCCTGCATTGTGGTTGTGGCTACCTTTTTTGATGTAACTGACAATTCAACAACCTGATGCAGATTGTTGTTGAGCACAACACATTGTGCTTAATGGATGTCAACTTCTTAAACATGGCTCACTGTTGGTCAGGATGTCCACATATGCCTTATGTGTAGGGGGCCTATGGTCAGTATGTAAATGGATTTTCTGCTATAGGAATTAACCTGAAATATTTAAATCCCATAAATCACTGGCAGCACCTATTAATTTGTCTGTAGATAATTACATGCTAAGTAGGATCATAGCTTCAGTAGAGGTTGTTTGTTCCTGTGGAAAGTGATCTGCTGACTACATGCCCACCATGCCAACAGGAAGCATGGAAGAGAAGTCAAATGTTGACTGCTGAGCACTGTCAAAGCATGTCAGCTCCAAGCACCAGCTCCCTCTGGCACCAGATTTCAGCTGACAATTATGTGAATCCTCTCCTATATCTTTTCTTAGAACATTGTTCCAACACTGAAATTAACATCTTCTCATGACAGCCATGACTGGATAAAGGTCTAACAGACCAACCTAGGCACACCCATATGTTTCCCGAGTACAGGATACACTGAAGTTTCCATTTTTAACCAACTCTTTCAATGGAAAAAATCCTTTTAGATGCACACATCCTCACCAATTTGACACTGCTCAATGAATTTGCCCTAAAGGAGCAGATTATTGGTGTGGTTACCAAAAAGCAAAGGAAAGTGGTCAAATATACCATGATAAGCATTCTCTTTCACAGCCTTTTATGAATGAAATAAAACCAATTTTTAGAGACCTGAGTGGCCCTGTTTTGCTTAGTAAATGTCTTCATGGTGGCACCCAGGATACAAATGAAAGTTCCAGCAATTGCATATGGGAAAGATTACCCAAGAATGTTTTTGTAGGAATAAATATATTACAAGCTCGCAGACTAGGTACAGTGATATGTTTCAATGATGGAGTGATAGGAAGATTGGAAGCCCTGAGAAATTTATGCATAAAACGTGGCTCTAATTTGGAAGATCAAGTACTTGCGTGTGACAGACAATGGGTGCATGAAGCTGGATTCGCTCTTCAAATAGGTCTAGTACCTCAGCCATCATGTCATGCATACCTGGTAAAAATTTGGTCCCCTTCAAATGTGTAACATTGGATTAAATGGTACCTCTATTTGAGGAAGCATTTTGGAAAAAAAATGCATCAATTTCTTTGTAATTTTTTTTTTATATATATATAACCCTAAGCAGGTTCAAAAATATTCAAAATACTTTTGATTTGTTTAGAAAATATGCTGCATTACCTGATATCAACAAAAAATCTGTAAAACATATACATTATAAACAGTGCCTGAAAGAAACAGGTGTTGATTTTTACATATTATTGAGCCATAAAAGTATCCTGGATCCTTAACTTCGTGCCTGTGTTCTCAGGAAGACATCAGAAAATGTCACAACATTCTTGCAAAAAGTGCATGATGTTGACCAGATATGTTCTCGGCTTGACGGTTTTCAGTTGAATACTGTGCATTTAAATTTGACTGGAGACACAAGATCCTATGTAGATTCAGTTGAATTACTGTGTAATGCCAGTAGCTTTGATGCATTGCTCAAGGGGTTATGTGACCGATACATCGACAAAATGGTATGAATTTTATACTGTGTCAAGCTTTCCACCCTCTATCTGTGGTTCAGGGAAGATTTTGAGTGTTTGCCGGTCACATTCGATCGGTTTGATGTCCTACTTGTGTCCTGGTATCAGACAAAGGGGAGAAATGACGTGCTTCTTGAGGAGGCAGAAGTGAGAACTGTGGCTGTGTTCATCAAGAGGATATATCCAAAAACTGACAGAGAAATAGAGGCAGCTTCATCCCTGTCTTTACAAGAGGCCGCATCCCATCTTTACAAGAGGCTATTTACACTGCAATGATGAGAGCAGAAGCTACTCATTCTGTCTTGTCTTTCTCTTGTAGGAATGATTCCCATTGTGTATTCCCTATTGAGACACACTGTATGTGCTGCAAGCGAGCTGGGCATACTATCAACAGGACTCGAGCCCCCTGCTGCTCTCACTGTCAAGGGCAGTCACTCAAGTGCCGACTGTGTCTATTCATCAAATAGATTAAATAGAGGCCATGAAAGGGTTTGGTGATATTGAGATAATGAAGGACATGAATCCTAAAGTAGGAGAGGAGCTGGCATAAGTAACACTCCGAGTTGCTGTTAAAATTGGTTCTCTCATTAATCTCCAGGGATTGACAGAGGTGGCAAATGTAACTGTAAAAGAGAACATAAAGGGAACACCAATAAAAATCTTAATAGACATGATTATTACTTCTAGCCCCTGGCAATAAGCAAATGCTAAACCTACCATACTGTTGCATCAGTGGATTGGGTACAGAAAGTATTAGTGTAACTTATCACTTTGGTAAAGTGATGTGTTACACAAGCATTTACCGAATTGACGAATGACGATCGCTACCATAAAAACTTTTCTAAGTAAGGAATTAGTGTAGCCTGGTGTTTGGACATGTGTTTTATTTATGAACATGCATTCTGGAATGGATGGTGTGATGAAGCAAGCTGGGATCTTTTTACTTCCTTTCTTGTTTTGCCATCTGCCTTCTCAAAACTCATTTTTCATTTTTGAGTAATTACTATTAACATATGTGAGTATAATCTGCATTTTCATAATAGAGAAAGGTTAGCCCTCAATATTAAGAAATATAACACCAGATCTAATTTTGTCCTTAGTTTTGTGTACATAATTGATTTTCTAAATTATTTTGACTATTCCTAGTTAATATCTTTTTTATAGGGTGAAATCGGTAATTGTTTGTAACTTTGACTTGCAAACAAATATAAATGCTGTAAAAATGATAAACATTTGGAAAAATAATCACTAGGATTCTTAAAGTATTTACTTAGTTCTATTCGAAAAAATGTTAGCAAAGCCAGCTCTCAATTAATTCCAAAGTAATTGCCAGGTTTGTCAAAAGCATTGTTTGTATAACTATATCTGTTAATTTTGTTTGTATAACTATATCTGTTAATTTCATCATTTAAACAAATGATTCGGCTTAGAAGCCGACCTCGGGAAGATCAGTTTGGATTCCACAGAAATGTTGGAACACGTGAGGCAATACTGACCCTACGACTTATCTTAGAAGCTAGATTAAGGAAGGGCAAACCTACTTTTCTACCATTTGTAGACTTACAGAAAGCTTTTGACAATGTTGACTGGAATACTCTCTTTCAAATTCTGAAGGTGGCAGGGGTAAAATACAGGGAGCGAAAGGCTATTTACAATTTGTACAGAAACCACATGGCAGTTATAAGCGTAGAGGGACATGAAAGGGAAGCAGGAGTTGGGAAGGGAGTGAGACAGGGTTGTAGTCTCTCCCCGATATTATTCAATCTGTATATTGAGCAAGCAGTAAAGGAAACAAAAGAAAAATTCGGAGTAGGTATTAAAATCCATGGAGAAGAAATAAAAACTTTGAGGTTCGCCGATGACATTGTAATTCTGTCAGAGACAGCAAAGGACTTGGAAGATCAGTTGAATGGAATGGATAGTGTCTTGAAAGGAGGATATAAGATGAACATCAACAAAAGCAAAACGAGGATAATGGAATGTAGTCGAATTAAGTCTGGCGATGCTGAGGGAATTAGATTAGGAAATGAGACACTTAAAGTAGTAAAGGAGTTTTGCTATTTGGGGAGCAAAATAACTGATGACGGTCGAAATAGAGAGGATATAAAATGTAGACTGGCAATGGCAAGGAAAGCATTTCTGAAGAAGAGAAATTTGTTAACATCGAGTATAGACTTAAGTGTCAGGAAATCATTTCTGAAAGTATTTGTATGGAGTGTAGCCATGTATGGAAGTGAAACATGGATGATAAATAGTTTGGACAAGAAGAGAATAGAAGCTTTTGAAATGTGGTGCTACAGAAGAATGATGAAGATTAGATGGGTAGATCACGTAACTAATGAGGAAGTATTGAATAGGATTGGGGAGAAGAGAAGTTTGTGGCACAACTTGACTAGAAGAAGGGATCGGTTGGTAGGACATGTTCTGAGGCATCAAGGGATCAGCAATTTAGTATTGGAGGGCAGTGTGGAGGGTAAAAATCGTAGAGGGAGACCAAGAGATAAATACACTAAGCAGATTCAGAAGGATGTAGGTTGCGGTAATTACTGGGAGATGAAGAAGCTTGCACAGGAAAGAGTAGTATGGAGAGCTGCATCAAACCAGTATCAGGACTGAAGTCCACAACAACAACAACCTTCGTAGTAGAAGAAACTGTTAAAAAGAGAGATTTTTTTTGGTAGTTTCAGTTAATTGAATGAGTTATGTTTTAATTGTAATTTCTGTTACTTCAACATCGAATGATTTTTAGTTTCAGTACCTATTATTGTGATGATACATAAAGGCCCGATTTTTGGTCTCGAGTCAATCAGTCCATGGCCCATTTTTAGACAAGAAACCTGTGCTAGTTAGGTCAACAACAATGCATCAGCTTAACTGTGAAATAATTGTAACACAAATAGGCCATGTGTGAAAACAATGACTGTGTCTGTTCAATATATGCCGTATTATACTGCAAGAACTGTGAACTGTGTGGTCAGGTTCTTACTGCTCACAGATGTTCAACAGTAAACTATTGCAGCAGCTTGCTGATATTTGCTAGCAACCTATTAATGAGGCTTATCAAAATTTGCCAATAGTTAACTGACCATGTAACTGTGTAATCTTGGGGGATTGTGAACAGTGAAAGTAGAGAACTGTGAAACACAACTATGCAAGTGTTGGCTACATCATTTACAGTAATCAGTGTTGAACTTCCACCCCCATTTTTCAGCCAGTGTCACAACACAGAACGTCGATACCGAGGACCATCAACAAAGAAATAGAGCCGGCGCACATCACATATGGTGCCACGGGTGAGGACATTGTAATTGGGCACAATAAACTAGGACTCTTAAATTCTGAAGAGTGAATTCAAGAGCAGTTTACAGTACCATGATTTTAATGAAGGAGATGCAATAGCCAGTCAAGTGCTTGGATTTCATGGCCACAGTAGGACAGCAGCTAATCAGCAAGCAGGTTTTATGGAAGGAGCCATTGAGTACAGGAGCAGCCAGTCAGTATGCACGTGGACACATCTGACTGAGATAAACAAGATGCCTCGCCGAGAGAATTACAACTTGCAGCTGCCGTGCAGATGACGAATCGAGATTACAACCCCAGCGGCAGCAGCAGGAGACGAGTGAATAAGAATAAGGTAATCTCATAACAAAAGCCATTTTATAATAAGTGATACATAATAAATGGCCTTAACGAACAAGAGAGTGTGATGGAAAAGAAGGGACAACGGGGAGGGGAGAGGGGGGGGGGGGGGGGGAGGTTATATGATAGTGGCTATAAATTAGACATGAATGTAACTTTGAATGATGGGGATGAAAGTTCTGTTGTAGACGAAATGATAAAAAATACAGTGTATGGTGAGGTGAGTGAAATGGATGAAAACAGTACTGGAGTGGATGAAATCATTAAGGCTAAACGGGGAGGAACCTAGTAGTTAAAATCAGGACAAAAGTTGATGGCAGACGGAGAAGTGGAAGCGATGTTAAGGCAAATTATGAGTAGTTTGAGTAGTGTGAGTATGAAAGAAGAAATCAGTATGGTGGGAAATACTATGAAAGAAGACATTACTATGGTGGAAAAGAAAACCGATAGCATTAGAACTGACATGATTAGCTTAAAGGATGAACTGAAAAATAGAAATTAAAAAGGAGATTTAGGTACTCAGCTCTAATTTCTCAGAATTAAATAAGAAGGTTGAGGCAGTATTAAAGATTGTGATGAGAAGATAAAGAAAGTAGAACAGAATACTAATGAGAAATTAATATTAATGAGTAGTACACGTTTAGAAGAGAGAAAGAAACTTTGTGATGACTGTAGTAGGAGGGTGGTGGCTTCCGAAAAACAGTGTTAAGATGAGGTCAAAACTGCCAGGAAATTTTGTGCTGAAAACAGGATTGAACTTGAGAACCAAATTGATCAGATTAAAAATGATTTGGAAACTGAGGTGGAAACCAAGTGTGCAGTAGTTAACCTCAAACTTCGCAGCTCTACAATGGCCAAGTGTTACGCTGTTACCTCAAACAATGGACTCAAGTTTCGTGTTGCCAGACAGTGCATGCCAACATGCGAAAGGTGAAGTGGATGATTTCCAGATTCATGTAATGATTGATCGCTCATGTAGTGTTCAAAGGGACCCAAATCCGCACACGTGCTTTGATCCTCTATGCGCCACAATATAAGTTACAGTAGTGCCGTGTGCAACGCCGCCATTCTTGCAAAACACTCACGCGATCAACTGCTATCAAGTTACGCCAGTTTTGCCTTCATCACAATTTAATAACAGACATTTTTATACATCAAGTTTGCCAGGCTCAACCACCAGATCTGTCGCCCAGTTTCTCGACCACGTGGGTTCGAGGACACCTGACGGCACTCTGCCATCCAGGAACGTTGTACCACGACAATGTGACCGCCAGCAGATTTCACCAGTGATTTATGGTCCTACCACATGGGGTATGTTTTCGATATGCACATGTGCACAGAAAACTTTTGCTGTTGCCACACAAAGGGCCAAACCAACACCCCCCCCCCCCCCCTACCGCCACCCACCCACTTCTCACTCATGAGGGGCACTGATTACGACCACACAGCCGCTTGCTCCTTCCGCAGTACCGTCTGCGCCTGCCACGTCAGTCTTCTGCGACACTTCCGAGGTGGACAATTTAAGTACTGTGCCTTTAACCTCTGGTCCAGTTTACGGCCCTACCACATGTGCCACTCACCGTTTGTTCCCATTGTACCGACCATGCCTGCCGCATCTTGCTCCCATGACTTATCAGGGACATTGCACCCAGCCATTGTTGGGAATGCGTTTGCTAGTAACGTGCCCATGCCAGTACTGCCGGATTTCAGGACAGCTTATCCTATCAAGGGACAGCCGGCCTTCCAAGATGCACCGAAGCCAGCCCCCCTCACCCCTAGCCCTCTGCCGTAGCTACCTACCTTATACAAGGACAACCCCATTTCATGGTTCACGCTTGTGGAGCACCTTTTCGAGTTACATCAGGTGACTGACGACAACTCTAAATTTCTATGTCTCATTACACACCTCCATGACAACTCAGATTTAATTTGTGATCTCCTCCTTTCACCACCACCGCCGCCAAAATATGAGTTCGCCAAGATCCTGTACAAGGAACACCTGGGGGACCGCACTCCGTCACAACTCTGGCGCCACCTTCAGCTACTTGTGAGTGAGCACACGATGCCGGACATTACCCTGTGGGTGGTATGGTCTGCCAAGTTACCTACTGACCTGCAAATACACCTGCTACCGCACTCCTTCGAGTCTATCGGCTCTCGCCTTCGCATCGCAGATCAGCTGTATGCACTACTGCGACAAAAACAACCAGGACACCTCTCACCACCGGTTGGCACTACGTCGCCTGTTTACCAGCTATCTATGGGCAGAGGCAGGGCTCGTTCCGCCTCCATGCCACCTACACCACCGAGCATTACTCGTTCGTTCTCTCCTCTTTCCAAGCACTCAAGAATCGCACACGCACCATACAGCCCGGTTTACATTCCAGAACAGATGAGCGAGGACAAACCCCTCTGCTGTCACAAACACTGCCACCACCACATCCGGCTCACCCATACTGCTGGTACCACAAGATTTTTGGGGATGAGGCCATGAAGTGCAGATTACCTTGCCAGCATCCAAACACCGACTGCAGGATCTAAAAGACACTGAGTCCTGCGGGGAACTTCACAGGTGTCCTCAAACATTGCACACTCCATCCACTTGACCTCTCGGCCGAGTGGTCGTTTAAACATGACCGACATTTCGTCGCGGCTTGTTTCCCTAGTTGACACAGACACTAACATGTCCATCGTACCTACATCGTTGGCTACTCCCGTTTTTTCACTGACAAAGTTGCTTCTACGTGCTGTCAACTCATCAACATTATAATCTGTTGGATCTGCTACAGTTATGGTGCATCTACCTCCTTCTCTACGTTTCCTGTGGACTTTTTACATCACCGACGTTGACGAACCAATTATCAGTATGGATTTCTTGTCCCATTACAAACTCTCCTTGAATATAGTCCAAGATTCAGTGTTGCACCACCCTTCTGACACTAAGATACTATGCTCAGGCACTTACGCTCGTCGTTCCGTTTCTGTCGCGACATGTAATTTGGTTCACGAGTGCTCCACCCTCATGGGCAAAATTGTGACCTGCGTCAATAATCTACTGTCAGAGTACGATGCAGTGGCACAACTCCGTCAGCAAGACGACGAGTTGAAACAACGCATTGCCAACACTTTCGATGAGCTCACCGCAGCTCGTACCTCACTGCTGCTACTGCAATCCACAGTTCCTTCACCTGATCGACCTTCATCAGCAGACACCAGCATGGACACTCATCAGGTTAGTTCAAAAACATTAATAGCGTGTGATTATTCGGGTTCAGTGATCTCTGCACCCGCCACACACCGGCTACATGCAGTGCCACGTGTTTCAAACAGTGCTTCTAATGACAGTCGCGTGCACGATGCGAACACACCCACCTCGCAGGCAGCTGCCCTGCATGTTGGTACACATTGCTCCTCTCTTGCGCGCCAACCACGTGACTCAGCGGCCATCGCTATTCCCCATGCGATGCCAACGCCTCTCTCGCTCGTGCCGGTTACTCAAGGCAAAGCTAACAACAGACAGTCGCTGCACGCCCCGATCCGCTCCATCCTGCGCACGCAGCCGACCCCTCCGAACAAGCACACACCATGCACACGTAATAGGCATGTGACTTGCGTGAGCCTTTTCCCACTCGTGCTAACGGCTACGCCTCATCGCGCCCCACTCGTCCCAAAACTTCACGTCAGGATGTTACTCAGCCTCGTGTGCAGTTCTCAGTCACTTCCGTCGCTGACGGAATGACACACAAGATAATTACCACTGCCAGCCCTCCTATTAGGCACAAGGTTAGATGCATTGACCCCATTAAGTTGCACGCGGCCTGGCAGCAAATTAATGAACTTCTGGAGGCAGGCACTCTACAGCCATCAGACAGCAATTGGTCTTCACCGATTCACCTCGTCGCCAAATACGAAGGTTCTTTCAAATGTGTGGTGATTACAGACACTTAAACACTCATACCATCATGGACAATTACCCAGTGCCAAACATAAACGATTTCTCCCATGTTATCAGGCACCACAATCTTCAGTGTGATTGACTGTAAACGTTCCTATCACCAGATTCCCGTAGTGCCGGAAGACATTCCAAAGACTGCTATCATCACGCCACTCAGTTTGTCCCAATACAACTTCATGCCATTTGGCTTAAAGAGTGCGGCACAAACGTGGCAACGTTTCACTGACTCAATCTTACGACAGTTCGAGTTCTGCTTTGCATACCTGGATGACATCCTTATTTTCAGCAAGTCGACTGAGGACCACGAAGACCATTTATTCCAGGTCCTCCAGACCTCGAACTCCAATGGTGTCGAAGTCAACAAAGATAAATTCCAATTGCACCAGTCTTCTGTGACATTTTTGGGTTACACCGTCTCCGCAGATGGAATACAGCCTCCCAAATCACGCGTGCAGACTATGACGTCATTGCCACTGCTGGCTACGTACAAAGAACTCCGACGTTTCCTGGGTACTATAAATTACTACCGCCGACATCTACCTTCTGCCGCTGCCGTTCAGGCCTCGCTGACAGACTCGCTGTCCAGCAAACAGACTTCGGGCCTTAAGCCAGTCTGTTGGACTGAACCTGTGCTAGAGGCCTTCAGGGCTCTAAAGACAGTGTTAGCTCATGGCGGCGTACTCGCCCAGCCCGATCCGCCTGCCGAGTTGTTCATCACTACGGGCGCCAGTGACATCACAGTCGGCAGTATTACAGCAACGCAAAAGCGACACAGTTTCACCCCTTCATTTCTTCTCTAAAAAACTGTCTACAGCACAGAAGAAATATACCGCTTTTGATAGAGAACTTCTGGCGGTCTATGAAGCCCCCAAACACTTTCGCCCTGACATCGAGGGCCGTTCTTTCTTCATCCTTCCTGACCACAAACCAATGGCAAACACCTTCTGCAACCCTCCCGAGGATCCACTCCCTCGGCGTTTCCGCCACTTCGACCTGGTCTCTCAATTTACTACAGACGTACGCTACATCAAAGGCACGGAAAACATCCCCACTGATTTCTTTTCATGGGTCAATACTATCTGACACATCGTCGATTTATCCAAACTCGCAGCTCTCCACGCGTCTGACAAGGAATCTGAAGCTCTCCTCACGGATCCTCAGACATCGCTTGTGTTTACCAAAGCCAAGTTCCCCGGCGTTTCAGACGAAGTGTGGTGCGACTCTTCTACCGGCACTCTGCGAGTGTTGCTCCCTCCCACGTTGCGCCGACAAGCCTTCGACGCCTTGCATAACCTCGCCCACCCTGGCATCCGCACCACCACACACCTCAGCACCAAGCGTTTTGTTTGGAAAAATGTTACGCGGGACTGTCAAACCTGGGCATGCAGCTGCATTTCCTGCCAACACAACAAAATCAGACGCCACACCTCTCCCCCTTTGACAGGTTTGAAATTCCGCAAGGACGTTTTCGTCATGTACATATCGACCTTATTGGCCCTCTGCCACCGTCAGAAGGCCACAGATACATCCTCCCCACAATCGACCGCATCTCTCGTTGGGTGGAAGCCGTTCCTTCACCCAACATCACATTAGAAACCGTGGCCAAGGGATTCGTCTCATGGATCACTAAGTTCGTTTGCCCGTTCACTATCACCACCGACCAGGGTCGACAGTTCAAGTCTGCACTTTTCACAATTCTATGTAACCTTTGTGGTATCAAAAAAATTCATACAACAGCCTACCACCCACGAAGCAATGGTTTAGTGGAACGATGGAACCGCACCCTTAAAACATCACTCAAGTGCATGACTGCCTCTCATGTGAGGCACTTCCTTGGGTGTTACTCAGTGTCCATTCGACCTTTAAGCCTGACTTAAAGGGAACCATCTCCAAATTCGTTTTTGGAGGAAACCCGGTTCTACCTGGGGAACTTATCCTGCCTCAAGCATCCGAGGATTTCCCGACCTCCCTATACTTTATTAGTAGAATGCGCACCCACTTTAGACACGCATGGCTACACTCGCCTGCAGGGATGATTCCATTAGACAACCCCTGCAACACCCCCATACTTTGGCCCCATTGAAGTACTTCGGAGGGGCGAGACAACGTTTGACATTATGATTAAAGATCGCCAGCAGACCGTTTTGATACACAGGCTAAAGCCTGCTTTTGTGGACTCCGACGCCCCTACAAGACTAAGTAGGGTAAAAAAATCAGCTCTGCATTCAAATAAGTTAAGTTTACAGCAGGTAATGACTCAGGTGAAGACAAGGAATTAGTGAGGGAACTTAAAACCGTATGGTGGAAGGAAGGTACAACAGAATAAGTCAAAGGCAGCCATTAGGCAAGTAAAAAGTCACAATAACAGAGCAACATTACCAATATATGAAGAAGGGTGACTGTTTCCTAATGAGAAATCCTGCACTTAAAGAAGGGAAAAACTAAGAAATTTGCACCGACTTATAAGGGACCATACCATATTTTGCACCTCACATCACCCATGAATCACAGCTATCCGATCACATTGTGATCGTACATTTTGACAGCCTGAAGCCATACTGCTGTCATCTGATGCCAGCATCAACTGTAGTTCCTTGCCCCCCCCCCCTCTCCCCCCCACCCCTTCCTGCCAAGTTGGACCCGGTAATTCACAAAGGATTAAACATTGTAGGAAATTTCCACTTCTGGTGTTCCATCAATACGCTTTGCATTCCAAACGCGCATATGGATTTCGATAGAGGGACTGAATCCTGTTTCTCGTTGCATGTTTTACTGAACTATCACACTGTTTCATCGATAAATCTGACTTTGTTATTTGCGTCCTCCAGGATGGTTTTGAGTACAGGGATTGGTGATCATGAAGTACCTGAGTTATGTTGGATGTTTCTTCCATTTTCATTCTTTCTGGTAACACACTTGCTTTAAGAATTATTCCATTCCATTCCATTCCATTCCAACTTGTACAACTCTTACACAAAAATCTTTCCCTCCAGACTGCACTTTACTGTCACTTGATATAAAAAATGTATATACAAACATTCCATTAGAAGAGACTACTTCAATTATTCAGGATAACCTTCTTAGGTACCAACACCCTGTGCACTCATGAAATTGTGGAGATTATAACTCTTCATAGGTTCTTGACTATGTACAATTACATCACTTTTAATAACAATTTTTATAAGCAGTCAGATGGCTTGGCCATGGGTAATAGTCTTACGGGGTTTTTTGCCAATATATTCATCAGTTACATCATGTGTGACTATTTCACCCGAGTCTCCATCATTTTCAAACAAATTCGCTTTTACAGGCAATGTGTTGACGACAAAATAATTGTTTTTGGTGGTAATGGATAAGATGTTATGCTTCTGGTCAAAGAGTTTAACAACCTGCATAGCAAAATGATCTTTTCACATGAAGTCTTGAATAGCAGTGGTATTCTCAACTTCCTTGATTTGCAGCTTTGTCCCACTAATAATAATGTCACCAAATTTGACATTTACCATAAGCCTTCAACAAGCAACTCAGTTATACATACGGCATTACTTCATCCCTATAAGTACAAGGTGAGCTACTTTATGATGTATCACTGAAATTCCACTAAGCACAGAATCTATTACAAAGGAACAGAAAAAAATTATATGTGTCACTTTTTGTAATAACTACGGCCCCTGCATCATTGACAACTTATACATGCAAAAAACATTGCCACATGCCCGAGAAATCACTCTCAGTCCTGCACCACAAAATTACAACTTGTTAAGCTTCCATTTTTAGGTGATGTGTCCTACACCATAACCAAACTCTTTAATGGTCAAAATATAAGATTAGTGTATACCAACCCTAATAAAATCCAATATCAATACATTCACAATAAGTATCCCCTCTGGCACATACATGTTCGAGATTTGTGAATGTTAAGCAGTTAATGTTGGGCAACTGGGAAGGGCTTTTTAAAGTTAGGTTTCAGGACCATTTACTCACTAAGAAGGGGTAGGTTAAGCATAATTCTGCCTTTGCTGGGCACCTTAAACCCAGTGGCCACCAGAACATAAAAGGTTTTACGCTATGCTCTGAAAGGAGAGACTCAATCTGCCTGAAGAGATAGAAAATTCACACACTAAGAAGGATATGTTACTCAATGAACAATTATATGGCAAAAATCAGGTTTTCTATGACTGCTTGTTTCCCATTTTTAAACAGTATATTAGTTTTTAGCTTTTTATTACCAGGTCTTGGTTACTTGTCATGTGCATGCTTCTCCATGTTATCTTTCCAGCATTGTTACCTTTCAGCATTATATTTGTAGCCTAATCTTTATTTTATTGCTCTACATATTTTACTTCACAATTCCTTTACACTGCTTTTGAGCACAAGAGTTTTCCATATCTCTGAACATAGTTTTCGATCTAGCACATCCTGCATTTTAAATATTCCCATATGCTCTGCTGCACTTTCATTTATTTCTCAATTTGTCAATCATGCATTGAATTTTACACTTTTATCACACTGTGCACCTAATGACGGTGTCGCATGATGCCTGTCCTTACTACATTTTCCTTGAGCTCTCATCATTCATATGTATATACTATGTGAATACATATGGGCCTCTGGGGCCATTCAAGTGTACAACTGTGTTTCGAGTTTGCACGCGAGGCCCTGTTCTGTACTGCTATGCCTGTCATCACCTCTACGAGTTTATACACAGTTTTGGGTTTCTCCTTTGTTCTCTACTCAAGCCACATTAATTGTAATGTCGTCCTCTTCTTACTGTTTCAGATAACCTGATGATGCCCCATCTGGGTGAAACCCATAATTCTTGAGTTAATAAAAGAACACTCTGCAGCCTACGGCAGTTTTTTTACAGAGAAGCCTTACACACTTACTTTCTCTACTTTCCTACCTCATGCAATTTCACATTCAGGCATCAGTCGCAAAAGCTATTTGAGAGTATCTCTACAGACATGTGATAGCAGAATGGCAAGATAATGCAAAATTAAAGATATAGTTATTTGGCTCATGCAATGGAAGTTTTTAAAATACGAAGCACTCTCAGTAATGCTCTTTAACCTCACAGTGGAATATTATCAGCTAGACAAAACAGATTTCACATTGGCAGAACAGAAACACAATGTAGATTGAGAACATTGAGAATACTGTATGAAAGAACGAAGATTCCCATGATTTTGCTGGTACTTCTCTGGACAGCTGTTGAGAATAAAATTGTGTCTTGCACTAGCAGTTACTTTCATGTCAGTTTCACGTATTTCAGATCTGTGATGGTCTTTTCTTTGCATTTTTTATCCTTGTTCTTCCAATGAGATGATATGGAAAGTAATTCATACTATTAAGTGTTTATAGGCCAATATTTTTATGCCAACATCTGTAATGTTGGGCATGTATTTTGTGAAGTTGTTATGGTGTCAGAATTTTAGTTTGTATATTTTTGGTTATCAATAATTTCGATATTTCATACATTTTATTCACGCAATTATGCCTTTTCCTCAAAGAAGAAAAATGTTTATCTTAACCTTGGAGTCCTACCTGTATAACTATATGTATTTTCATTTACTGTACTCTTATTTCATTGTGACTGAACATTTTGCCTGTGAACTGCTATCTTTTCTGCAGATGTTCCTCTCACCTTTGTATCTGTGTACTTATAAAAGATCGAGCTGTCTTCTGCTACACTACTAGAAATGCTATGGCAAGGTAATGGACAGCTACATCTTACACTGGAATATGATAAGGTTACAACACAGCACCAAGAAGAATGCACTTTCTCAATGCTCTAACAGCCACACAAAGGTTAGTCTATGACCCAGTATTTGTGTGTCCCACATTTAGTGCACCTTCGATGTTTTCCAAAAGATTAGTAACCACATGAAGGAGAAGTTACTTCATCACATGCCTTAACCTTAACCACTGAGGTCAATCCTGTTGACTGGTCTGTTTTCCTGTGAACTCCTGACTTCAAATCTTAAGTGGGAGATGGAGGCCTAAAATAGTACAGACTGTTTTTGCTTTCCAAAACCCGTCGTGATCTGAACAGGTAGGCATTTCCTTGAAAATCCTTTGTAAAAAAAGTACTCTGATAAAACGCACTCTCTTCAGTGACATACTCAAAAAGCATCTGTTCAATTCTCCACCACCACCACCACCACCACCACCACCACTACTACTACTACTACTACTACTACTACTACTTTGTGATTGAATTACTGACCCTCACAAATCAGGTTCTGGTTTACACTGCTGTAGTACATTTCCTGTACAGTATATTGTGGGTCAGTTTGAAAAATTTTATACTGCAACAATTAACAAAGATCATCCAAGTTGCAAAGTGAAAGAGACTGTTTGATGGTGAACACTTTTTAACTGTGCTAGTAATCCTACGTTTTAAGTGACAGCTAAATAGTATTTGCACAACAATGGATACAGGAGCCACACAGTGGGGGGGTGGGGGGGGGGTGGAGGGGGGGGGGGGGAAGGAAAGCACGGTACTGGTGGAGGGAGAGAGCACTGCTTGACAGAGCATGCAGGGACTAGACGGTGGTATGACAAGACTACCACCAGGCATAGCACCAGGAGACTGTGAGGCAGGGAGGTGGAGAGGAAAGAGGTTATTGGCCATCTAGAGATCTTCCTAGCCTCCCAAACTGCGAAACCCCCAGTCCGGTTCAAGTTTATTGATAATATCTCTGTTATCTGGACTCAGGGCCAAGGCACCCTATCCTCATTCCTCACAACCTCAATACCTCCACTTCAATTGTTCCTCCTCAGCCCAGCATTTCACCTTCTGGAAATTGACCACCTTCTCTCTGATGGCTCCATCTACACCTCTATCCATCCATCCCCCCCCCCCCCCCCCCCCCCAAGAACCAGCAACAAATGAGTGCCCCCTTTGTCACCCTACATCACCCCAGAACCAAACAACTGAAACACATCCTTTGTCAGGGCTTTGATTACCTAGCATCATGCTCCGAAATGAGGGACATGATACTCAAGATCACTTCCAACCCTTTTAAAGTGGTGTTCCATTGCCCACCCAACCTCCACAGCATCCTGGTGCATCCCTGTGCCACTCCCAATCCCAACCCCTTGCCACAGGGATCATATCCCTGTGGAAGAGCCAGGAGCAAGACCTGTCCATTCCACCCACCCAGCACCTCCTATTCCAGACTTGTCACAGGCTTATCCTACCCAATCATAGGCTGAGCCACCTGTGAAAGGAGCCGTGTCATACCAGCTCTGCTGCAATCATTGCACAGCTTTTTTTATTGGTATTATTACCAACCAGCTGTCCATCGGATAAATGACTGTGGCCAAGAGCCAAGTAGACCACCCTGTGGCACATCATGAATCTGAACATAACATTTTCAATTTAAATGGCTGCTTTCCAAACCAGGCCATCTGGATCCTTCCCTCCACCACCAGCTTTTCTGCACTTGTTCAAGGGGAATTATCCTTACAACACATTATCTGCACTTGAAATTATCACAGCCTCGATCTATGGCAACCTACTGTCACCACATCCTCCACTCAACACTTTCCGCCCCCTCTGTCCTATCACCTCCTCCTTATTCACATCCCCTCACCCTCACTGTGTGCTGCCCACCGCCAAAGCACCCATCTGGGTTTCCCCTTCCCTGCTCCTCTCCATTTCTGCTCCTGGTTGCCCCCCCCCCCTTTCCCACAACCCGATGCTGTGCCTGGTGGCAGTTTTGTCATGCCTTGCCTGGAAGTTCAACGTGTAACTGTTTTTTTGTACTGCCTGACAGCAACTCAATGCACCATATTTACAGTTAGCCTCAATCAATCCTTTTCCTTACGTTGTTGATATTTCAACCTGGAGTTTCAATTGTTTGAATTTTGTTGATCTACACTCGCTACTGTGGCTCTTAGGGATCTTACATTTTCCTTTCAAGGGACCTGAGATCCAACTGTGTTATAACTCTTAGTATTGGATGCTTTCAGTTAACTATGTGGTTTTAAATATTCTGTTCATTCATACTTGCCAAGTATGGTTGTTAGAGTTCACATCTAACTATTAAGAGACTTAAAGAGCCCAGATTTTAGTAAGTGATGAGTTTCATTCACTATATTTAGTAATTTTAGTTTAATGGGGACTGGAAAATCTATTGGAGGATTTTTGCCAACTGCACACTACGGAAATTAGTAATGTAATGAATATTTGCTTTTATTGATCAACTGTTAATTTCTTAAAATTGTCCACATAAGAATTGTATCATTTTTCATACAAAGTGTTGCAGATAACTAACTGTCCCTGCTTTTCATGTTACTCATCTGTTGTGGATGATGAGGGCTGCTACCTTAGTAGAACCATCACTCACCTACTGACTAGCCAATAAGGATATATAACCTCAAGTTCCTGCAATTTTTGTAGCTCTGTACAGCATCACACATTGTGAATGGAATCAGTCACATCCAGCAGAAGTGTGGTTGCGCTGATGGTTTTAATGTGATGTGAACTTTAATTAATAATGACAAGTGCAAAGTTTTTTCAAATCAAGGAATGGATATGTTGTAGATATTAGTGCTACTTGGCATCAATTTGTAACCTAAATAAAGTGCCAGCATCTAGTCTGAATATGTTAGATCCGCTGAACAACTAACTACTAGCAATGTTAGGGTGCAAGCTACTTGCTTGTAAATTTTGGCAGCTTTATTTGTACTCCTAGTGGTATCCACTGGTCATTGTATAATACCAGTTGCCTCTCTGCATTCCGCAGCCAAGGGACACAATCATACTGGTAAGTGTACCACTTAGTTAGTGACACTGCTACTGCAAGTCCACCTGGAACTCCATTTGTTGATTGCTCGTGATTAGTTTAATGATCAGCTTGGTTGGAATTCCATATGCTGGTGCTACCAATGTGAGGGTGAGGAGCAAAGCAACAAGCCGTATGATTACTGATGACTGCTTGCTCAGACACATGGTGGCCTGATTTGTGGCATGTGCCACACTTCACAATGTAGTACGAACATTGGTAGCATTCATGTTCTGTGTAGTTCTTAAGGCACAATTCATTTCACTTAACATTATGAGGTCATCGAAGGAATACCAGGGAGGAGCGACTGTGAAGTGTTGCCTGTAGTGTTGATTGACTGTGAAGTTTTGCTCCTACTGGTGAACGATGACAAGCTATACACTCCTATACTAGTGTGGCTACCAGTGCAGCAGTGGGCAAATTATTGGCTACCTTATGCCATACTGCTAGACTTTTATTTGTAAGACCTCATTGGGTGATGGGTCTGATAATGCTAATGCTTTCATCTGAACTTGTTTGTCCAGTGTGAACTTTACAATAATATCATGAAGTAAAGATTGTGTGTATAAGACACAGCAAGATGTACACACTAAATTACCCTGGCAGGATAAGCCTTGCAGTTCTGTGACCCAAGTTGCACAGAATGAACCTGGCTCTTTTGTACAATGACTCAGTTTGAGCCTACCACAGTTCTCAAGAGAGTTGGACGGCTGTAATGTTTAGTCAGTAAATCACAGACAACAGAATATTCCAGCATACTGCAGTCTACATTTACATCTACATCTAAATAGGTACTCTGCAAGCCACCATACAGTGCATGGTGGAGGGTACCATGTACCATCATCAATGTTGTTTTTGAATATTTGCTGAGTGGAAGTGACTATTTTAAATGCTTTTGTTATTTGTAAGGCCTCATTGAGTGATGGGTCTGAAGATGCTAATGCAGCTAAAGTCTGTAAATTCTGAATTAGTTCATATAACTGCCAACTAGAAAACAACATTATAGTACTCTGAGACACTGGGTCAGAAACTGTATTTACCTCACAGTACATTATGATGATGATGATGATGATGATGATGATGATGATGAGGTCCCATACTCCGAGGAGCGTAGGGTATGATGTGGGAGACCCGCACCACCAACTAGGCAAGGTCGTAGTGGACGTGGTTTGCCACTGCCTTCCTCCGACCATAATGGGGATGAATGATGATGATGATGAAGAAGACAACACAACAACACCCAGTCATTGTGAGGCAGGGAAAATCCCTGATCCCACTGGGAATCTCCCCCGTGTGCGGGAAGGGAGAATGCTACCGCAAGACCATGAGCTGTGGACACAGTACATCAAGAAACATCATAAACAGACATGCCAGTGGTTGCAGATATGTTACTGTTAATGTTTGTGGTTGACATTATTGTTGCTGCAGTAATCATGAAAGATGTTACTATTACTGCAGCTGCTGCTCCAACAATGCAAGGAATTATACCTCCATAGTAATCAAACAATGCTTTTTGGGAATATTCATTGTTGTCACTTTAATAGTAGTCACAAAAGAAACATTTGCATCTGGTGACTTATGTGGAGCAGTGAAGCTGTGTAGGTCACAAGATGAAGCAGTCAGACTGCAGCAGCACAAGGTGCAGGAACTCGAGGTAGTCCAGAGAGCAAGCAGAGTGTCAATGATGATTGGTAGGATACCAACAACCAGAAACAAGCCAAAGTTATACATGAATGCAAGCTTTCTTAGTGAATTTCATTGACGAAATAATCTTGGATTATCAGCTGAGTCATGGCATCGGGTTGATGCAACATTTCGATTCGTTATCTTCAGGTGACTTTGACTCTAAATGATGAATAGAAAACGCATCCAAATATTGCAACAGCACAACACCATGGCTATACTGATAACCTGAGGAGATTTCGTCAAGCCGAAGATGTTACAAGTCAATTCTGCAGTATGGGGTGTTCAAGAACTTTGTGTGTAAACTAGAGCCTCTTGACCCTTTCTGCCTCACAGCTTTTCCCACCCTCGTTGCTTGCAGCCATGGAACTTTCATCCAGCCCAAACAATAAAATGGTGTTCGACATAAGCAAAAATGATAGAACAGTCTGGTTCATTTTGGATGCTTGTGTTACAAAGAAAATCTTGGTGTCTAGCAGAACTTAAAAAAATCAAATAAATAAATAAAAAAGAAAGAAGCAACCTAATGGATGTATGAGGAAATACTTATCCAATACTGCAGTATTGTGAAAAGAATAGTTGCTACTCACCATATAGCAGACATGCTGAGTTGAACATAGGAACAACAGACTGTCACAAAATAAGCTTTTAACCAACAAGGCCTTTGTCAAAAATAAATCTCACACACACACACACACACACACACACACACACACACACACACACACACACACCATTCTTACTGGCAGATTTAATTGGCTTTAGAATAAGGAAATACATATACTTTGGGAAAAAAGTTGAGACTGCATGACTGCAGGCCTATTTGTTGCAGCATATTAGTACACGATTGTTTTTTAACAATGAACTGTGTTTTGTGATGAGATAAGATTCATCAAATTGATCAAATCAGGGGCTGATGTGTTGTCCTGGAAGATAATAATGACAGATCTCCTGTGCAGCCTAATGGAAAATGACCTAAAGAAATGTTTTGAGTAGTAATAGGAACAAATTCAGACATAATGTAAAATCTGTAAAATCAAATCGGTCCTACTTTAAGGCAGCCAGAATTAAATTGAGATATTTGGTAAGTTCACAAATCTGTGACACCAGTCTAATTGTTTCGTGTCACACCTTCCACATGATTTTTTAAAATGTAAATACATAAAACTGCAACCAGTCACTTGTTTTGAAATAGTTATTTATTCATCCCATGAGCCGGTTTTCGAACCTTTTCAGGCTCAGCTTCAAATGGTTTTCCAGAAGTTACTTAGCTATTTCAAGCATAGTGCTGGGTGCTGGCTCTGTGACAAGAGGACTGAATATGCTTTAATGCATAGCCATGAGTATTGTTTATTTGTAGATTTGGATCCAAAATTTAGTTTTGTACTTACTGCAACATTATGGGCGGCTTTTGTTCTTAGTATCCACCTGTCTGCTTCTGCTGTTGATGGCTATTTGGTACCACATCACTCACTTTTATACTATATGTGTGCATAAACAGCATGGAATGAATAAATAACTATTTTTAAAAAGTGACTGGTTGCATTTTTATGTATTTACATTGCATAAACAGTCACAGGTTCTAAAGGATAAGCTTACACCGTGAATGATACAGATTTAGCTCAACAGCTATCTGGCAGCAGAATGGTTGGAACTAAGAATTTTCAGACACATTATTCACACTCAGAAACAGAAAGCAGTTCTATACTCCCATGTGTCCACGCATGCGCACTAGACGACTGTAACTTGCTTGTGCGAGGAAGGCGGTACAGAGTATGCTTTCCGATTGTTACTGTTTATGGTTTACTGCTGTTG
Source organism: Schistocerca americana (assembly GCF_021461395.2). Taxonomy (NCBI): domain Eukaryota; kingdom Metazoa; phylum Arthropoda; class Insecta; order Orthoptera; family Acrididae; genus Schistocerca; species Schistocerca americana. Next base: position 259,937,054 of record NC_060124.1, read on the forward strand.
CATCTGTGGCCAGCAGCTAACTTCAGGTTTTCATTTTTGAGATTTTGCAAATTTTTCAGTGATTAAATTTCCATAAATGCGTAAATTAAACAAAATAAATATTTTTTGCCAACAAACTTCCTACTATAAAAGCTGTCAGAAAAAAAGCATTCTTTGTGCTGATTGCTTTGTATCTATAAATGGAATGGACCAAACAAATATTAAGCATCCTAATTTAAACATACAGTGAGGAAAGGTGTCATATGACAATCATGACCAGGTAAATTGGAAATCTTTTATTCCTGAGTAAATATTCTTATAACTTTATGTGTGTGATTTTCGGTTAGTATATGTAGTGCTGTAATCAACAAATGGCCACTGCATCTTTTGCTTTATTTCCGATGTCAAGAAGGACAAACTTGCAATAGTCGCCGAAAGAGTCCAGGCACAAAATAATGAACAATTGGTTTAATCCTTACCTAAGACTTGTTGGAACTTCCTCTTACATTACTCTCTCGTTCGGTGAATTCTTTCCTTATTGATCGACAGCAGCTTGTTGAAATAAGCCACACCCATACTTCCCAAAGTTCTTCATTAGAGAATATATGCCCAGCAAGGATTGAACTCAACATCATCTGGCTATTCATCGTAGTTATCACTCCCTAATCCTAAGGTTTACAGACAATGCGAGGGGAATACCTCCATGTGCAAAATGCTATTCTTGTGCTACGACGACTCCCAAAATAAAACAAATAGTTTAGCCCATAATTCACAACAGTATTAAGATAATTCCATGATAGTTACATAAGAGAACAAAAATTATTTAAGAAATAATAACACATAATACTCACATACTGTCTGTAAAGAATTGCTGTGGGAGTAAGAACCACATACCCATCAAATAGGTGTGAATGAGGGTGAAAAAGAAGTGTAGCGCATGATACATGAATACCCCAACTTTATTCATCTAGTATTTGGAAGTGAGAGTACTTAATGACTTTAAACAAACTGTACACATAATGTCAAAACTCTTTTTTGCTGACAACCCCCCACAAAATTAAGAAAGGAAAAAAGTTTCACACTTACTACATTTTCACAGTTCATTCTGTAAAACTGCCGCATCGGGCAAGACATTTTAATATATTACTTCTTTACCACTAAATTCATTCACGACACATTCTACAGACACTATTCACACATACCACTGATTGTAGCTGGAAAATTGTATCATTGTATGACTCACAGTTCAGGAGATATGACGTTAAAAACAACGATATGCATGAAAAACTGATGCATCAAGCATAAATTTATTACTTCTTTACTACAGACAGTTTTCGCAGCACATTTTGCAGACAGTATCCATCTATGCCGATGAATGTACCTACAATATTATATCACTGTATGACACGTAGTTCAGCAGATATGATGTCGCACATGTTGAACTGTGGCAAAACCAAACCGCAGGAAGAAATTTGCTAGAGATACGGGAGAAATATGTACAAAAATGTGGGAAATATATTTAACATATGTGAAATATGTATATGTGGGCAAAGGCATGGGCAAAAATGTTCTCCACTACCCCTGGATAAAATTCAACCAAACTTTGTACATATATTATTTATTATCTGAAAAGAAGTGCTGTGGGAGTAAAAACCAACTACATCCTACTGAAGTGTGGGTGATAATGTGGAGACAGAAGAGGGGAGGAAGAGATGGACAGACAGAGGAGGAAGGACGACAAAGTCACAGATGTGGGGGAGGAAAAGGTGGACAGAGCGGGCGGCAGGTGGAATGGACAGAGAAAGTGAGGTGTGCCTCCTTGTGTGTGTGAATGGTGTACATTGCTGTGACCAAAAGCTTTGTGCAAGTGTCTTTTAATTTTAATTGTGCTTGTCTGCAACTTGACTTGTCTTCTTTACGGTAAGTAGCAACCTGTCTTTTCCTACATTGTTGACATTCCTACCTAGAGTTTCCTCTCTATGAGTCTGCAGTTCTAAACATACATGCTTGGGGCACTGCTGCATATGTGTACACCTTAGGTGCATCATGCAGTAGGGGCCTTAGTAACACGAACAGTCTCTTCTCTCCTTTTTGTTTTCTTTAAGATGGTCGGAGTCTTATTCTAAAGCTTTGCCTTTTGGTTTTAACATGAGTATTGCACAGTATATTTCTACTTTAGACCAGCTAACTGAGACTCTCACAAATTTATGTACATTCTATATTTGAAGTTACACCTATGTGAGAAAAAACATATTCTGTTGCTCAGAGTGTTCACTATCTACAGGAATGTGCAGTTGACAGGTTTTTAAGTGCAAAATTTTGGATGAACCCATTGATTTATCTTCACTGTATCATTAGTTCGGAGGGGATCGAGCCTGAGCAAAATAAGAAAGTTTCTGTGAAGGCTGTCCTATAACTCCACACTAAATATCAATTGAAATCCCCTATGGGAGTGTTTAATTTTATCGACATTTTATTTATGCATACACAAGTTGTTAATAGTCAGGTGATACGTAGGCTGTTAGTACAAAATCTGAATGAATATGAACAGATAAATGTGTGAGATAATTTAGAAGCCTAAAAGATGAACTGTGTGTTATCCACCTATTGTGTTACGTGGATTTGATCAAAGATTTTTACTTATCAGTGGTTGCATCCCCAGCTGAATCAGTTGCATGATAGTTCAGTGGACTACCTTCAGTATGCCAGAACTCTGTCAACAATTAAAAGCATTAGCTACTAAATTCTAACTGAAAGAACTTTTAAGAGTGGCATCAATAAGCAGAGTGAGTTGTTCCATCAAACCTGATGTACAGATTTCCCAAGGAAAGAAACAGATATAAAAAATAAAAAGATCTCAATGTAATAGAAGGAAACATTCCACGTGGGAAAAATTATATATAAAAACAAAGATGAGGTGACTTACCGAACGAAAGCGCTGGCAGGTCGATAGACACACAAACAAACACAAACATACACACAAAATTCAAGCTTTCGCAACAAACTGTTGCCTCATCAGGAAAGAGGGAAGGAGAGGGGAAGACGAAAGGAAGTGGGTTTTAAGGGAGAGGGTAAGGAGTCATTCCAATCCCGGGAGCGGAAAGACTTACCTTTGGGGGAAAAAAGGACAGGTATACACTCGCACACACGCACATATCCATCCACACATACAGACACAAGCAGACATATATGTCTGCTTGTGAGGCAACAGTTTGTTGCGAAAGCTTGAATTTTGTGTGTATGTTTGTGTTTGTTTGTGTGTCTATCGACCTGCCAGCGCTTTCGTTCGGTAAGTCACCTCATCTTTGTTTTCATATAAATAAAAAGATCTGTGTAATAGCCCCTGTACATGACCTTTCAGGATAATTTGTATTCCATACCCTGTCACTCGACTGTTGTGTTAACCATGGACATATTGAACTAAGGTATGCATAAGATCTGGAGTATTTTTATGGTTAACATAAGCAGCTGTTTTTGTGTTTCTAGGAGGAGCTGTCAAAGAGTTTTTGTTTGCTGTGTATTAAGATTTTGACTAGCAATTTATTTCTTGGTAGTTTGAGAACAGAAGCCTTTGTTTTGGCATCAGAGGCAAATGGCAGCTATTTGATGTGTTTCGTAATTTTTATTCAGGCACAGCATGTCAGTGCTTAGGTTTAAACATTTTTACTGAATAAGCATTCATTTCTCTGTTAACACTCACTTCCATCACAGTGTCTTCATATGAAAATAATACTATTATAGCATGAGGAGCTGCTGATGCTTCAAGTAGTACAGATCACATGCTTCACAAATGAAGTACAAAATTTTATTTATTCTGACCAAAACACTCTTGGATAAAGAACATGAATTAATACATGAGAGAAATCCATCTTTTTTAAGTTTCACTGTTTAAATTTTCATATAAATTTAATGAAAGTACATAAATGTGGGAAGCTGCACACACTGATGATACAACAGTGGTGGTAGCCTGTAAGACAACCGTGATAGCTATTCATGCAGCTGCTTCAGAAAGTCTCCGAGTAGATGAAAACATGCCTGGCATATTTAAAAGTGATTGGTGGGATGATGATATTGCCACAACGGTGAAGGAGAAAAAGGAGGCCTATAACAGATGGCTTATGGTAGAAGTAGGTATGTAAGACTGAGGGGGGAGGCAAAGAAAGCAGTACTTAGAGCAAAAAATGCTATGTGGGACTTTAAATGGGAAGAAATTAATAACTGCACAGGGAGTTCAAAGTCCAACGAAGCATGGATGGAAGATGATAAAACAGCTAAGAACAAATGACAGAAATAGTATGAGCTTACAGCTGATAAGCCTAGACAGATGGAAGACATACCATCAAGAACTGAATTTCTGAATTTCAGAATATATGCTCCTTTGCAGGCAACAAATATGATACACAAATCCAGAAGATAATAGCAGCGAAAGTACAGGATATATTTCAGCAATTCAAAAATGGCAAAGCATCAGGACCTATGGCTGCATACAATGAGTTGTTGAAGGCTTGGTCAAAAATGTTATTTGAATATCCAAATGCATTATTTGAACATCTCACAAAGCTATTTAACCGCTGTCTTAGTGGAGAGGAAATCCCTGTTGAGTTTAAAGAAGGGTTCATCACATACATATTTAAAAGGGGAAGCAAGGATAGTTATGCAAATTATCGAGGCATCACAGTTCTCAGTTCTATACTGAGAATATATGGGGTAAGATGCTTAAAACTAGAATTCAGAAAAAAATTGAGTATGTAGAAAAACAGAGTGATTTTTGGCAGGAAGGTCTTGTATTGTAAATATCTGCAGTATTAGTCACGTGACTGACAGTAAACTAGCACATAACTTGGAGAAACACACGGTTTTTATAAACATGCAGAAGGCCTATGACAGTTTACCACTTTCTACAATGTGGGAAGCAACGAAAAACTAGAAGATTCATAAATGTTATGTACAAGCTGTTAGAAAGCTGTATTCAGATAATATTTGTTGTTTTGAAATTGGAAGTTACTATCACAGAAACTTAAGGTTAGTAAAGGACTGATGCTGTTTGGCACCTATCCTCTTTAAAATATTTTTGAACAAAGCACTGAAAAACTGGAGAAGAAATTGCAAAAACATGGGAGTTAGAGTAGGTGATGACACACTGTTCACCCTAAATTTTGCTGACAATCACATCATCTTACCGAGGAAGAAGAGGGTGTGTCTTGTATGTTAATAAAGCTTAAAGAAGGTTATGAGCAGCGGGGCATGAAAATTAACTTTACAAATACAAAATACTTGGTTGTTGGAGGTATAGCAAGGGTAAGGGAAAGGTGACAATTAAGCAGTACATCATGGACTGTGCGGCTGGTCCCGGCGGAGGTTCTCGTCCTCCCTCGGGCATGGGTGTGTGTGTTTGTCCTTAGGATAATTTAGGTTAAGTAGTGTGTAAGCTTAGGGACTGATGACCTTAGCAGTTAAGTCCTATAAGATTTCACACACATTTTTTTTAAGTAGTACACTCCATTATTTGGAATAAAATGACATCCAGGATATATGAGGATATACAGAACTATGGTTGAGAGTTTTTTCTCTGTATGTTGTTGAACTGTGGGAAGTCTCCAGGACCAATGTGAAGAAATTAAAGGTAATGGAAATGGAGTTTTGGGACGAATGATTAAAATCCCTCTGGGTTTTGTACTGCATCACTGTATAAAATACTTCAATTATAAGCTATATCAAACCATGGAAACTCCAGGTTGTAATGACAACAATGTAAGGGAAAGATAGATTGCTACTTACCGTAAATATCACACATTAAGTTGCAGACAGGCACAATTAAAAGATACTTCCATACAAGCTTTCGGTCACAGCCTTTATCAGAAAAAGAAAGAGAAACACCATTCATTCATTCATACAAGCAAGTACATCTCTTGCACACAACTCCCAACTCTGGCAGCTCTGGCTAGAAAGTCTTTCCCGAGGAAGGCCACTGTAATATAGTTCAAACATTGGTTTTAAGTTTATAGTTAAAGTATTTTGTACAATGCAGTACAATACCCAGAAGAATTTTAATCATGACCCGGGCTGTGGAAGCCCACTTAGTTATGTTTTTAGCCACGAAGTTGTGAAGTAACAAAAAGAGACAAAATAAGAAATTAAGTGCTATGAGAACAGATGGGATTTACAAAAGATACTATAGATGCAACTGAAAATAAACAGCTAGCATTGTATGGACAGCTTATAAGAATGCCAGATGAAAGATGTCCCCTAAAATACAGCACTGGAGACCTCCAACACACAGAAAGATAGGAAGATCCCAGCTATGATGGAATGAGGTATGTGATGCAGGCCAGGAAAATGCAGGAAGAGGACTGGCAGGATAGAAGAAGATGGAAACTTGGACGCAAAAGATGCCGCATGGTGTAGAGAACTTGCAAAAAGGATAAGAAGAAGAAGACATAGATGCAGAGGATTGGTAACTGTATTAGATACCGTATTTACTCGAATCTAAGCCACACCTTTTTTTCCGGTTTTCGTAATCCAAAAAACCGCCTGCGGCTTAGAATCGAGTGCAAAGCAAGCGGAAGTTCTGAAAAATGTTGGTAGGTGCCGCCACAACTAACTATATGTAGCGCTACACAGGCGTGCTTTGTAGGCACAAAGATAAATAGTGGTGTCAAAACCTCTGCATCAGTAAATAAATTTTTAAAAAAAGGTGGAAGACGAGCTTTTTTTTCTCCGCCCCGAGTTTCGACCACTGCATTTTCATACATTATCTAAAGAAGTAAATACAAATTCCGTATTGTTCATCTTCGAATGTAGCAAAATTTCAATGTGCTACGAAAATCCGACTGGCAAGACTGTTTGGGATGTTTGTCAATATGGCCAACTCTACGTTCTGAATTTTTTCCTACCTGTGAGAAGAGATGGTTGCTAATAGTAACCTGATGAAATGTGAATCACATGCAGTATTCTTTTCACCATAAGAATAATATGAATATAAACATTTTGCCATGCATTCTTTTGTGTTTGCTGCTATCTCATTTAAATCCTGTCTGCCTAATAAACTACGAAACTAGAGTGAGACAACAACAAAAGCGGAAGAATATACGTATCGTGTCATGTTTATATTCGTTTTATTCTTATGCCTAATAGTGATACAGTCAGAAATGAAGCACGGCAAATGACTAGATTTTTAAATCTAAGATGACTAATTTCTGTGCAGAATTTGATGTACTAAAGAAGCGGCCGCAAAGATTTTCAAACGGAGAAAAATTTTCGCCTAACTTTCGTTCAGAACATGTTCTATCAAACGCAGTCTATTATTTGGTTCTTGTTGATCATTATCAAGGAAAGCAGCAGTGTAATTAACAACAAATAGTCTCTTGCCATTGTTTCGCTAATGAGACGATTCCTCTCTCTTTTTTTTAACTGTAAGCGGCGGTAGCGTGTACAAAAGCAAGCCATGCCACGAGCGGCGGCAGGCCGTAAACACGCACTATCAGAATGCAACAAACAATGCATGACACAGTACTACAGTAATGCATTTTCAGCTTAGAGTGACGTAAACACCTATAACAAAGAAAACGGCACTTATCAGATAAAAGCGAAATAAGCAATCGATTCAAACCAGACGAAGCACGTGAAAAAGGAAGGGTACCCGTATAAATACGGACGGAGCGCCTGACGCATAGCAATGACTACCTGGAAAAGCTTAACTGCTAAGCTTACGACTCGAACCAAACTACTGTAGCTGTATCGTCATTCATTCGACCTAAATTGTGTCTCATATTACAATGGACCAACTTTGTTTTGATTTGGAGGTTCGGCCCAAAACTTTTCTCTCCCCTTGAATTTCGAGTCTCAAATTTCAGGTGCGGCTTAGATTCGCGATTTTTTTTTTTCCTTTATTTTGAGTCTCATTTTTCAGGTGCGGCTTAGATTCGAGTAAATACGGTATGTAAGTAACATATTTAACTGGACTTAAATTTGGAAAGAAGGAAAAAAGAAACACTAGTAATGTCACTTAGCCGAGCAAAGCCTATAAGCAATGTGAAATTTCTCACTAGTAATGGCACAGTTGAAGGGAGATCATGATGGTACCACTGAAAATGTTTTTATCTGGATGAAAGGATCCTGTAATGATATTAGATGACGGTGAACAGATAAAGTGCTCATTTTCTTCATTCATGAAGACTGATGTCTTTGAAGTGACATTATTACTAAATTATTTACATGATTTGGTTAAAACAGGTTGTTCTGAAAATGTAGAACACTTCTCACCCTATGTATAGGTTGCCTGAAGCCTTTTGGGTCAAATTGAAACAGGTGATAGTAGGTCCACAACTGATTCTATTGAGATAGGAAACCAATGTTCAGAAAAGCATATTTATTGTGTTATGAACATACACAGCGTACACCACATAACAACAACATAGCTCATAACAATTGTTCATAGTGACGAGCGCCAGTCTCAATGTATGCATGGCAATGGTGCACTAGTTCTACAGGGGTTTCATAGTCCATCGTCTTGACATAACCCACAGGAAGAAGTCCATTGTCCAAAATCACCTAACAGGACCTTATTTACTGCCTCCCTGTTTCACTGGTCCATGTTACCTGGTGTTCCCATGAGATGTGCTGCCACTGTTCTTGGAGACTGTAGCCCTCGTTGTCTGTGAAGGGATGTGGTTTCAGCAGGGCACTGCACCACCCCACTTCGATGTTAATGTATGCAAGCACCTGAATAACACGTTCCCCAATCACTGAATTGGAAGGGGAGGTCCTGTCCCATTGCCAGCGCTTTCGCCAGATCTCTCGCTCCTCTGGTCCAAGCTGCGTGTTTCCTGGTACGACAGACACCAGGGTTTTTTGAGAGATTGCAATAGAATTTCAAATGCTGTTGCCAAGCATGCAATGAGACTGCCAGCTGTCACTCTGAACAATTGCTATGAGATACACTGTTGTTAAGTGGTGTGCACTGTGTATGTCCTTACCTCAAAAATGTGCATTTCTGACCACTGGTTCCCCATATCGATATACTCAGTTGTGGATCCACCATCATCTGTTTCAACTGACCCAAAGGTTTTGAGACATCCTGTTATTTAATACTGTATATCGAAGAAAAAGGATGTTTAATCATGAGTACCTTCTTTCAGGAAAACTTTAGTTAAGACTTTATTCTTTAGTTAGTTTGAGGAAATCTGTGAACATGTAGAGGTTGGATCTGTGAGGAAGTTAAAAGTAACGAGTTAAAGAGCTATGACACACATCACTGTGATTGTTATTTTGGACATGGGTTTCCCATAATTGGCTAAATCGGAGTGGCTAAAATAATGTACAACCACTTCACCTGTTGTTGTTGTTGCATTAGTTGTTGTCACAGTAGTAGTTGTTTTTGTTGTTGTTGTTGTTGTAGTCCTCAGTCCAAAGAATGGTTTGATGCAGCTCTTGATACTAGTCAATGCCAGACAAAACTTGGCTACATATTTGTTCAGGTCAGAAACAAAACAGCAAACAACTGTTTGGGTATTCTAACAAACTGAAACCAACAACAATGGTTTGTTTTTGAAGTGCCTCCATCAAAACGATCTTTCATTTCTTTTGTTACAATGGATATGTTGCAACTATTACTCTATTGAATAACAATTAATTTGAGTAATATACAGGGACCTGTTTGCCTCAAATTATCAATGAAATCAGGAAAACAATGAAAATGTCACATTCTCCTCCTCATAACAATGTCAGCTGTCACAAAGCAGCTAACAATTGATTATCTGATGGAGAAAAAACTTCTAATGGATGTCTCATTGTCCTTATAGTTTTGAATTATTGCCAAACAGTTTCTTTTTGTTTCCTTATGTCAAACGAAAAGTGTGCAAAAGCTATTTCCATACCTTGAGACACTGTTGAATCCTCCCAAAATCGTGTTATTGAGGCACTAATATCAGTGTGTAAAACATGTTTTCAGTACTGGTTTGAACACATGCAAGAAACTATAAATTTTAAAGGCAGGTATTTTGGGAAATAATATTAGCAAACAAAAACAATTTTAATAAAATTCTTTATTGTTTTTGTAAAACTTAAAGATGGCCCTTATTATTCTGCCCAAATGTGCATGTTAGATAATATTTGGTGATTTGTGTGCAATGATTGTATCAATAAGAGAAGTGGAACATCAAGAGTAGGAAGGAAAATGTTCTACAGCAGGGACAAATGAGACACACTGTATAGGAAGAGGAGACGACGGAGAAGGTGTTAATATGTGAATGAAGCCAAGAAAATGAAGAGGTAGAAAACAGAGAAGAAGAATGTGGCCCACTGATGTAGCAAGCAATGAGAGTGAGTGCGAGCTAAAAGGGCAGAAAATACAATTAATTTACACAGAATATAAAGATGAGCTAAAATTTCAAGTAATTAATGGGACAGCCTAGTATATGTGTACATGTATAGAGAGTAAAATCAATGTCTTACTCGACACATGCAATGTGACCTGTGTCGCTACCACTCACAGTTGTGTGTCAGCACCTACATTTAAAATTCACAAAATGTTACACACAAAGAATACTTACAGTGCCTGGTGCATCTTGAAAGTTCCGTAACCTTTCAAATATCTTCTTCATTATCTCTGGTTTATGGCATATGAAGTAAGAATTTTTACTTATGTGATGACCATATCTGAAAATTAAAATTTCATGTTACAAAAAGCTAACACACACACACACACACACACACACACACACACACACACACACACACACAACACACACCACAAACGATGAGAGGCAGAGGAGTGGGAGAGGGAGAGGGAGAGGGAAACGGGCTGACACAAAGGAATGGTCAAGCTTTAACAAGAAAGCAACAACCTGTATGAAAGTTTCTATCCATTCAAAGATGATGGAGCTATCTGCCTTGTGTGACAAAATGAAACATTGTGTGCTGTGAATAGCTTCCCAAAATTCTAACCATACCTGATGAAATCCATTGTAAACAGAGTTTCAGCTAGAGTTGAATAGAACTGCTAAAGTGCCACAGCAAAACCATACTGAACGCATGCATGTCACTAATTTCACAAAAGTCATTTAACACTATTGGTGTGGCTATACACTTGCTATTCTCCTGATCTTGGATCCTCAGTTGCCTACCACTTATGTTCTCTAAACAACATCATATGAAGAAACTTCTTCAATAAAGACGATGCTTTTCAAAATGGCTTGGTACCATTTCCAACTTCACTTCAGCACATTCCTTCAAATGTGAAACTGATTATGGAGTAGAATAAACTGCTTATTAATTTCTACATGCTACTGAAATGTAATACAACTTTTATCAAGCCATAAAAATCCAACAGCTTTTGAATCAACCGTGTATGATGAGAGATGAAGGCATGCAAAGTAATTTAAATAACACAAACACGCACATGCACACTTGAAAATGCATACTCCAGCAATGTACAACTTTGAGTTGTTGGGTATTCTGCCAGATATCAGTGTCATTCTTGCACGATATTTCAGTAACATAACTGTCTCGGGTAACACCCGATGAAGATAAGAAGTTACGTTTTCAAAATAACTTGCAAGAATGACACTAATGTCCGGTAGAATACCAGACACCTCAAGATGTCCACAGATCACCGGGAAAGCCTGAATAATTACAATGTATCACTTATTGCATTGATAGATGGAAGATGTTTAATAATTGATGAACTACTTCCATTAACTGCAAAAACACGTATAATGACAACTGCATGTTGCAATGACCATGGACCCAGAGCCCTTCCTACATTGGCTTGTTGTTTTATCTATAAAGGACTAACAATAAATTCCTATCTGATATTGGCTGGCTGACTAAAACCTGCAATACTGCATAATCAGTTTAAACGAGTAATCCAACCCCCACAGCACTTGTAAAATGCAGCTCACCAACCCAGTGTATCTCGTGAAACCCTCTTTATATCTGTGTAATTAACGCCACCTGCATCCACTTGAAGCTAGTTACTGTATTCAAGCATTGGCATCCCACTAAAATTTTTACCCCAGCATCCTCATACTATTGGCAGTAAGAAGATGCAGGGGAGCATTCGAGTAACGATGAACAGGATTACTCCAATGTGACAAAACACAGGATTACTCCGATGTGACAAAACCTATGAACCTTCAAGTGGGACAAGTTCTGATTCGGATGACAATCAATCAAAGAATAGGTGAAAAAACAACAGTAATGTTCAAACTGTCGCAAATGAACAACAAATACCAAATATACTAGAGGAAGATTTATACTTAAGTAGTGATAGTGAAAGTGCTGTAAAAAGTTGCGTAGTTTTAGAAACGAATGAACGTGTGGAAAGAAAAGTAAACAATAAAACTAATATTCCACAGCATGGTAAAAAGTGTGTAGTTCATGCTGATGAATGGAAATGTAACGTCTGTAAACTCAACGTAGCTGGTGGGAAGGAAAATGTCAATACACAAGGTAGAACTGTTTCTGTTTAAGTACTGCAGCCTCCGTGCATGTGTAGGATGAAATGCTCAGAAAAACTGTCTGAAACTGAAAGACAGAAGATTTTTCATTCATACTGGCATGAGAAAATGTCTACAGATATGAAAAGGCAATTTGTTGGCGCATTTGTTGAGCAACGTAGTACAACTTGTTCAAGAAAAAGAAATTTAACCTCGAATAAGTGTAAAGAAAACACTCTAAGCTACAATTTTACTGTAAATGGTGGATGAGTTGAGGTGTGCAAGATTATGTTTTTGAACAATGTTTCTATCTCAAATAGAGTTGTAGTAAAAATTTTAAAAAACATGGAGCCAGCTCGAGTAGTAAGAAAAGATCAAAGGGGTAGGCATACCCCAAGCAGAAACACACCTGATGAAACTGTTGAACATATCAAAAGACATATTTCTTCTTTCCCACATCATGAAAGTCACTACAGTAGAGAACAGTGTGTCAGGAAATATTTAGGACCACAACCGAACATACAAAAAATGCATGACTTATACATAGACGACTGTACTCAAAACAATATTGACCCAGAAATAAGGAGTAAAAAATGGCTTTATGCAGACATCTTCAATAAACAGTTAAATTCGTCATTCAAACCATCTGAAAACAACACATGTGATACATGCGATATGTTTCAGGTAAAAATGAAAAGTAATCAGACTCCAGAAGAAAAAGAATCTGTTGAAGCTGAGGGCACTGCTCATCTGAATGAATAAAAAAACGGGTATCTGTTAAAAAGTAATGACACTAACAAGGCAAGAGGAACACCAACACACAAAGTGTTCACCAAAGACCTTCAGAAATGTTTGCCACGCCCATTCATATCAAATAGTATTAGTTTCTATAAAAGGAAACTTTGGGCCTTAAATTTTACCTTGTATGATCCATCAGATTCCTCAGTTCACTGTGTGATGTGGGATGAGTCAAAAGGAGGACGAGGCAGAAACGAAATTGCATCAGCGATTTTGAAGTGGGCAGATAGTGTCATACCTGACAGTGACGTGGAAGAAATCACACTTTGGACAGACAATTGCTACAGACAAAATAAGAATGTGAATATTACAATGTGTTTCTTTCTGGTTACTGCATAAGTATTCACAAATTAAGACCATAACTCAGAATTTTCTACTAAAAGGCCATACCCATATGGAGGCTGACAGTGTTCATGCGTTGATAGAAAGGAAACATAAGAAATTGAATAATATGAGTATTTTAACACCCTGGGACAGGCAATTGGTAAGACAAACTTCCAGCAAGTACATTGTTTATAACATGGAATTTCAAGATTTCAAAAGTTTTCATTCACTGTATGCCACAAAAGACTCTGAAAGGCCTCCCCTTGTTTAGAGGAAAATGGATATGGAGAACAGGCCATTTTTATTATCAAAGTGTGTGCAATTACAAGTGAAACAGGAAAACATTTGGAATTCTGTACTTCAAAACATCTTTCAATGGTGCAACAAACAGGTTGACTTCATTATGTTATGCAGACATGGACATACATTTCCAGCATATTTGAACCAACTCTCAGATGTCTCAAGACCTATTTCCCTGCAGAAATATAATGATTTAATGGCACTGTTGCCATATATCCCTTCAGTTTGTCATGCATTTTATAAGAACCTAGAACATACACGTAATACAAACATAACAGACTATTCAGAAGAAGACATAGATGTGATTTACAACCAAATGTGACATTTATGCTCATACAGCAAGCTGTACCACAGTGTGAGTAATGTTCTGTTCATGAAATATATTCTTATGATGAAATTAATGTGATTGAGTAATATTATTCATTAAATACCGCAACATGTTTATGAGAGGTATAAAACACCATGTCCATTATCAGGGTGTATACATGGACAAGGAAAAGAAATTCCCGGACTTTTCCCGGATCTCCCGGTTAAAAATTAATTTTCTCCCGGGTGAAAATACACTTTTTCCGTGTATACTTTCCCTCGGATGTATAAAACGTATCCTTTGAATGGATATGGTTTTATAGAGCAGCGTAGAATTTCCCGGCGCTTTAGAAAACGATACTCAGGGCGAAAAGACACGTTTTGGAAAGATCTTTTACGTGCAGCAACCTGTAAGCTGCATATTTTCGTATTACGAAAGTATAAATTCGATTTCCACCAACAGGAAAATTTAATGGTTTAAATTAATATACATAGCGTTGCTACAAGAAAAGCAAAGCCTTCGCATATAATATTTGTCTCGAAGATTAATAAGCTACAAGAGAAGCTACGCTTTCACATGTAATGTTGATTTGTTTAGCGCATGTTACACTTTAAGATACATCACACAAATACGCCAGTAAAATTTTAAATACCGACATAAATCTCTGATCTTCTTGGTTAGAAATTCTTCTAAATGGCTCGTCATCACAGAGTTGATTTTTAAAAGAGATTTAGGATATTCATCGTACATTCTCGCACATAGTTCATCTTGTGCAAAAGGAAATTTACTTTGAAAATAATGCTTTTCGAACAACAATTCGCAAATATTTTCCCGCGACTTATCAGAAATAGATTCATTTCAGCAGTTGCCAGATAGCGCCAGATAAGAGGCGCCACCGCACTTGCGCAGCTATGGTGACGTAGGAAGCTTATACGTTCGTAAGTGTAAAACATTAAAAGATCTTAAGTCTTGTCATAAAGGAAACAAGACATCAGAGGATACTCCAAGAGTGTCAGAATTTCGTGAACCATACTAAAACACGTAGTTCGCCTTACAGTGCACATTCGTATGTCCAGATTCCCAATGACGTAGGCCTCGACCTGATAATAAGCTTTTCAGTGTGGTTTTCAGGACGTAAATTTTCTTCGAGTACCAGTACTGTATTATCTCATGTCTGGTTCTTTGTTAAGGCATAATGCCATACGTGCCAGAAGATGAAAACGTGCACTTGAAACGCAGTGAACAGTTGAAACTAGCCAATAGTGTGGAATAAATTGACTGCCTCAGCAGGAAACCCTAATAAAAGCCAAATTTCTTTAGCAAACCGACAAAAATAACTTTATTGTTCTGCAAGGCGATTAATGCTTGACTGTCAGAAAGGTGAAAATAGAATAAAATCTGAAACTAGTAACATATTTTAGCCTTCCGTAATTATGTTAATATATTTTAATTCACTTGATAGCTCCCAGCCACGGAAATCGGTCTGTTTTCATTTGACATGAGAGCAGTAAACGAAGAGGAAACAGGAAAATCACTAAATGTAAACACGGGTCACGTGGAGACTACCCCCTCCCCCCCCCCCCCCCCCCCTTCCACTATAACTCAGACTGCTCTGCACTTCAGAACGTCAAAAATAAAAAAAAAATAAAAACTTTTCAAACATAAGTTCATTTTGTTGCGCACATCTTTCTGAAGAGTCTGATACATAAAACATATATCTTCGAGTAAATGTAAGACATGTTATTTTGTCTCAAGTGTTCAGTGCAGTGCCACGTCTCTTCAACTCTTCAAACAACATTCCTCTAGAGCACGTCACTGTACTTCGCTCTGTGGAACTCAAACGTGTATGTTTTGTAATGGATGCATTCAAACTATTTCAGGACAGTTGAAATTAATATGTCCTGTAGTGCCTATCCTGCTCCCAGTCAGCCGGTTTGACATCCTGCCCAACCCCTCGCAATTAATACTGGATAGGATTATTTGTAACCAGGAGAAAATCTGTACTCTTTATTGCCTATTAGCTAATAACTTGCTCTTCTGTGTAACATAAAATTAAATATAGGATACCTAAAACCAGTAAAGACAGGGGACAGGCTAAACAGTACACATTTCTTCAATCCTTAGGTCCTAGCGATTTTTCTCTCTAATCTTGCAACAGATTTACATGGCGTTCTTTCCTTTCTCGAAAGAACTATTACCTTATCAAAGTTCGTCAAACGTTTTGCTACGTGAAAAATGGGAATGTCGTTGTCTAATACTGAAAAAGGTGTTAATACAATTAGTACCAAGACTGGTGTAGTTTCTCGATCTGATTAGGTCTATTTTGTCACTGTGTGCAGGATAAAACAAAATAGGCCTTTCTAATTTTGCAGTAATTGTAACACATACCAAATAAACAACACTGTTTTGGCAATAATGATCATTTTTATAATATGACAAAATAATTCATGAAGTACCAATACGAAATACCTATTTGGCCTACTACAAGCAAAAAGCTTTACATTAGGAAATAGTTTCACATTTCATTCATGCGCTCCAGTTTCTCATGCACGAGACCGAAAAATAGAACGAAATTTTTGTGTAAATTTGGAATCGTTCTATTCTCCCATAATTTGTGTGATGTCCCCGTTTCTTCTCCTTCCTCGTTCTAACAAAGTCTTATCATCACTAACTCTGTAACTATTCCTACCACTGTCAAAACTCATTCTCCGGTTAACTTAACTACCCCTGCCACAGTCACCGGTTTAGTTATCCAGAGATTACTCTCCGATTAGTCGTTATTACGAGTTTGTATAATGCGTTTCCCACGCTACTTCAAGAATGGGACTTAAATGGCTGCTAGTTGGGGACTGCAACTGGCCCTATGTAGTGTAGCGATCTGGCCAAAAATTTTCTGTCAAAATTTCACTTTCTTGGATACACCGAGAAGATAATATGTAACTTTTCTTACCTGTTACTCCTGTTAGTCGTTTGTTTCCACTCTGGTAGTCTGAATCTATGGATTTTGCTAGTAATTATAACAACGCTGAACATTCGCAAACTGAATCAACCACATAAACAAGCAGCAGTTGGCATTCTCTGGTTCGGTTTTATTCCGCTCAGCTCGTAATACCCTGTCCCGTTTTGTCTGCAGGAAAGTTTGTTTCTAGATGTGGCGACGATTCCCGTGGCAGAGGCATCACTTACAATATGCACGCATTCAAAACTCAACTTATAGTTCATTCAGAAATCAACTTAGGACGCATTCAAAAACCAGAAGGGGTGCGTTTCAAAATCGTATGAATAATCGATAGACCAACGTGCGCTGGATGCTAGGTGCTTTGTGCCCCCCCCCCCAAGAATATGAATTTGCCCCCTCCCCCCGAAATTGCCGCCCAGTTCAGATACCCCGGTTTGCTGCCACCCCCCGCTAGATCTGGGCCTGCTGCGCACGACAGTAAAATTTTTCCCGGTACTATGTGGCTGGTTGCTGCTACTGCTACTTACACAGCCAACAGCCACATTTCTGTAGCTAGAAGCGGGAAAAGGTACTAAAAAGCCTTTGACACATTCTTCTGTAGGCAGACGCTTGTACGAGCACTTTGTTATTTTATATGGTGCATTTCCTTTGCAATTTAAGTTTTACTTTCGTTTTTTTCTCTCGTTCATGTTTTAACGCTCCAGTATTATTCTGCAGCAGCGGGATACAGTAATATCCTTTAGTTAGAGTATCAGTTCTACCAGTCAAAATTACAAAAAATTAACTGAAAACTTAATCAACGAAAAATTCCCGGAATTCTAAAAAGTTCCCGGGTTTTTCCCGGTTTTCTCCCAGATGAAAAAATTCCCGGGTTATTCCCGGATCTCCAGGTCGTCCCGTGTCGTAGACACCCTGATTATATATCTGCAAAACTGGTACAAAATGAAAAAAGGCTGTTACATATGAAGCAACATGATATTTAATGTTCAAGGTGTAAACTGACCAAATTTCATTACAGTGATGCTATTAATAGGTCAAGATATGTACGGGAGAAGACAGTGTAACACCTTCAAATTGCTCTCCTGCAAAATTTAGTAAATGTGACAGTGTCCTATACCTTTGACTCTGTGTACCAACTAAATATGTTAAACTAGCACTGACTGTCTTCAAAGTAGGACACATTTTGTTCCACATGTAAATGGATGCACAGACATCAGGACTCAGAACATTTCTGCAGCCATTCTATGTTAGACCGCACAAGAGCATTGCATTTTGGGATTACAGCAGAGTACAAGAACATGCCTATAGTACACTATTAGTCCAATGCCAATAAGCAGATTTCTTTTAATTAAACTTTACACAGTGTAAGGGCACACTTCAACGTTGAAAACACTATCAAAAAAATATGTAACAAATACCTTCTTAGTAATGCAATCTGTCTCAGACTGTTTTCTGTTGAGATACTAGTCAACCTATTTTGAGATCATGAGTTTCTCAACATGAGATAAAAATTGTACCAGTTCGAACTCATCCTACACTCTACATATTGTGTCAAATCTCTTAGAAGAATAAATGGAGTAGCATTCAGTGCTGTCTTTCATATTCTTCTCACATCACACGTCATTGAGGTTCAGACTTATGAGGGAAGCCCAGAAAGTAATGCACCACTTTTTTTTTCTTCAATAATTCTTTATTGAACATAATGAGAACTGTACATTAAAGAACGCTGTTTCATCTACACACCCTATTTTTCCACGTAATCTCCATACCATTCTATGGCCTTCCTCCAGTGCGAAACAAGGGCGTGTATGCCCCGTAGGTACCAATGCTTGTCCTGGTAGCATGGTAGCTGTACTCCTCATCGTCCTCAAAATGTCTTCCACGAATGGCATCTTTTAATGGCCCAAATAAGTGGAAGTCACAAATGACAATATCAACTTGCTGCAACGTGTCAGGTGTGATAGCCGTGGATGGTCTCCCCGATCACTGCAAATTGTGGAGCTCCACCAAACCTTGATGACCTCAACCAACATGCCCAGAGACTCACTGTACTTTTATCAACAGCAGATGCTCCATAGACTTTGCACAAGTGTGTGAGAATATTCCCCACAGTTACTTAATCTGTAGTGATAAATTCAATGACTGCACATTGCTTGTAATGTAAATCACCTGCAGATGCAATTTTGAAACTGTCCCGCAGTTACGCTCACTCAGGAAACTTCAAATAATACACACTTTTGCATTTGCAGTATTATTTTTGGCTGAGAGAAAAAAGAAAGTGCTGTGCATTACTTTCTAGGCAACCCTCGCAATTAACAACAGACTCTCCATACTTCTTTGTGTAATCTTGGAATCACCGTCGGCATTTTCCTTGGCTGTATATTTATCTTAACAAACAATGGTCTTAAGTTAAACAATCACAGCTCAAAAAATCAATCCTTCTGTCTGTATCTAAATCTTTCATATCGGAATGTTCTTCTCAGAAAATAGTATCTAGCTGAATCATTCTGAAAGGTACATGACAGCAAGTTATTCCATAATAATGCAAGGCAGTGCTCACAGAAGAAATGCAAAATGATTATGAGATATGTTATTGCACACTAAAACTACGATAAAAAACTTTTTGTAGTGCAGTGCAGGCTGATCACACAAAACTCAATGTGAAAAAATATTAGGGGCTACATACTTTGTATACAGATCATTCAGCTTATCAGCGAGGGTCAACTGGTTTGATTGCAAATACGCCACCATTTCAGCTACACGTATTCCAGCTGAAATTCCATCTTTGTCAAGCACTGCTGTTCCAAACATAAATCCAATTGCTTCTTCAAATGCAAAGATAACATGCTTCCCTTCTGCAATAAGTTGGTCAGCTTTATTTCCCATCCATTTAAAGCCTGTCAGTGTTTCCTGAAATAACAATAAGTGGTCAAACAACAAATTTTGTACATCAAATATTACATGCTGCATCTCAGTGGTATACGGCTTACCCAGGCGAGTGGAGCTCTGCCTGGGCAGATCCTAACTTCCCTAGGTGCACATGGACCTTCTATGGAGCCTACTAGTCCTATTAAAGGCACTCTCAGTGGATTGTATGGACCACCAGTCAGCACTCACACCCAACCCAACAAACAAAAGTAACTGCAATAATGTAATAAAAAAGTTAATGTAAATAAAACAGTTAATTGCATATGATATCTGAATAAGAACAAGCTCAATGATTAAATGTACATGTATTTCTTATAATCAGTACTAAAAGTTTTCAAGTAAAATTAGAGTCTGAACGTTGTTTAGAGATGGGTTTGTCATGGCACTGTTAGTTGTCAGTCTGAGTAACAGTATGGTCAGAGGCATGACGAAGTGTGCCAAGCTTTGTGAACAGTTTACTGTGTTTTGGTTAACAGGTACTTGTAAACTGACAAATCTTAATTTTGAAAAATATTTTTATTTGCTTTGGTGTGACCCAGTTGGTGCACAAAATTGATAGCTAAGCCCCTGTATAGTTTGACAAAAGATTATGCTACAATATGGACTGCAAACGGAGTAGTTGTAAAGTAGTATATAATAACTAGTGAGAATTCATTGGCATTGTATAAATGACCAGTTTACCCCAAAGAAATCTTTTAATATCAGTAATAATAGGCATGTTGCATAATTGTGGAAACAAATTGTTATATTTACCACCCAGTTCTGAACAGCCTAAATATTTATTTCAAACAGTGTTTCTTTCAATCAGTCATCACTGAAATATTTCCTACAGGCTATATATGAAATACTGTTCTTAACAGATGGCTTGGAACACATCAGAACTATCTTGACGAGCAGAACATATGACAATATTTAGTGCTATGCTAAATAATTGACAAAATGATAACAAGGAACAAACAAAGAATTTTAATAGCAAGCATCAGTGATGATTCAATTACTTTCATTATTAGACCAAATTTTACTAGCAAAGTCCTCAGACTGAGTAAAAATTTTATTTTCAACAATTTGTCAAGTTAACACCCAAATGCAATTTATTTATTTATTTACTTATTTACATTTTATGGCCTTCGTTGGACCACTCTGGCCAATTTTATACAAAGAATTTTTCAGTTTCTTGTCAGCTCAGTACTTCTCCAATCTCTCGGATCTCATCCTTCTTTCTTCATCAGAAATCACCCTTCCTACTGTCTGTTTGTTGATTCTTGTTTGCAGTCTGGTTTGTTTGTGAGTTTCCTGATTTTGTAAGTTTTGTTTCATAGGTCTTCCAATGTAATCTGTAGTTCATCCATATCTTCCTGGATTTCTGTAATCCATTTAATGTTGCACTTACTATTCCACAATTTCTCTGGTGTTCTGATTAGATGTCCAAAAAATGAAAGGAGTTTCTTCCTGATAGTACTCATTACCGGTTCTATTTCCTTGTAGACGGTTTCATATGTAGCTACTCTTCAGTGTTGTCTATTTGTGCAGTGTTAGTTGTTTAGAGGTGGTTTCACTTGCGTATGTTATTTCTGGTTGAGTGACTGTTTTGTAGTGTTTTAATTTTGTTGCGATTGACAGGCTCTTTTTGTTGTAGGTGTTCTTGGTGATATATTGTGCTCTAGTCAATTTGTTTATTCTGTTATGCCACTTTGGCATTTCATTGAGGTTATATGCTATGATTTCTCCCACATATTTAAAATTATCTACACTTTTCATTTCTTGGTTTCCTATGGCAATTTTGTTTATGAGTGGTGGGTCAGTTAACATGATCACTGTTTTTTCAAACGATATTCCAAGACCAATTTTCTGTGCTGTTTCCTGTAGTGAGATAACTTGTTTTTTGGTTTCCTGAATACTGATGGACAAGAGAGCAAGGTCATCAGCAAATCCTAGACAATTTAAACTTATGTTGCAATATGGATGTTCTTTGGGTTAATATTGTACCATTCCCTCATTATGTATTCTAAAGCACAGTTGAACAGCAGGGGTGGCAAGCAATCTCCTTATCTTAAACCTGTTTTTATGACGAACGGCTCAGAGAGTCCCCCCTGGACCTGACTTTTGATACGGTGTTGGGTAAGATGAGTTCGATCAATCTGATTAATTTTGTATGGAGCCCAAAATTTCTTAAGTTTTTTAACATTGAAGGTCTATGAATACAGTCATATGCTTTTTTAAAATCCACGAAGGTTATTACAAGAGGTTTATTTCATTTCTTGTAATATACTATGGCTAATTTTAAAGTGATGATCTGTTCTGCACAGCTTCTCCAAGGTCTGAAGCCTCCTCGGTATTCATCTAATTCTTCCTCTGCTTGCTCTTTTGTATAGGATTCTGGAGAAAATCTTGTATGTACAGTCTAATAGAGAAACACCTCTGTAATTATCTGAGTTGCTTTTATCTCCTTTTTTATGGAGTGGGTGGATTATGACTGTGGTCTAATGTTTGGGAAACTTTTATGTTATCCAGATTTTTGTTAGGGCTATGTGTAAGGATGTTCACACTGTATTACTGGCATATTTCCATATTTCTGCAAAAACTTGGTCTTCTCAGCATGTCTTGTAATTTTTCATCCCTCTAAGTGCTGTTTCCACCACTTGGATAGTTGGAGGATTTATGAGATCAGGTGGAGTCATGATGGGTGTGTCTGTATTAATTGCTAAAAGTTCCTGGGGTTCTTCACAATTCAAAAGTTTACTAAATGTTTTTGCCATAATTTCTGCATTTTCCTTATCATTATGTGCCATTTTTCCATCTTCCCTTTTCAGCATTTAACTTGGGAGGGGCAAATTTTTGTAATTGTCTTCCAAACATTTTGTAAAATGTCTCTGGAATTGGTTTTATGGTAATTTTGTTTTACTGAGTCGATCAGATCTTTCGGTAATTGTCTCTTGGTTTGCCTGATAATTTGTGTGAACTTTTCCCTGATATTTGTGAGGTTGGTTGCATGCAATTATAGCAACTAAGATTTAAAAACAAGATGTAATAAAATATATATAAACATAAGCTGCAGCATCATACAGCACTAGCTGTTATGCAAAGTTTAATACTATGTGGTGACACACACTGAGCAGTTACACTTGCCATGTAAGACATGTATGTACTTCTGCTTACTGTACAGTATATTCTAACAAAGTGCTACACAAATTCAGATCACAAAATTGCAAACATGCCATATCTTAACAGTGCTCATTACTGAATGGATTCCTTTCCTTGCTCTTCAAATCACACTTACCACAACTAGCAGAACTGAATGAAATATTACATGAAATGCAATGTGGGTACAAAATTTAGTTGGCCTGTGAATTTTGCACCTAAGGTAAAAACTATAGGGAAGAGTTTTAGACAAGAACTTGACTTTCCCTCAGTCTGCAATTAGGTACAGAAGTGAAGTGCTGCATTGCATTGGTGATAGTGTTACTGGACAGAGATATTGTCTAATTTCTATGCTTTTTCTTTGGGGAGTACTAGTCTATTAAGGTATGTCAACTGCACAATTAAGAAATTTATTTAACTTAAATTTGCTAATTAAGCAATTGATGTCTGAATTTTGTTATGAAATATATACCACAGTTGCTGAGAAAACAACAGTTATGAATAAAATAAATTAAGGTAATAGAAGATACAGAGACTACTGCAGCAAAAAGTGAGGACAGTGTTGGGGATAGTATGGCAACAGGAAAATATATGAAAAAATTGGGAAAGGGGATGAAAAAGAATTAAAGCACTTGGAGCATAAAGAGTTAACAGTGGTACCTTTACTGAGTGACAAGGAAAATACTGAGTAGTAACATAATGGGAAGATGAAGGGGTGACATATTTATTAAGCAACGATCTTTAAAAACTGCATACATTCAAGTAAAAATGGGAAGGAGAACATAAACCAGAAGTAGGTAATAAATGCTCAGTAGAATTCAGTACCAACAGTGTGTTTGTTTGTTTGATAGCAAGTGATAAAAGTGGACAATGAAAGGGTGGGACAAGGAATAACATATAAGGGCAATCAAAACCTTTCCATTTGAGTGCACTGCTGCCGTGTACACGCAACATAGCATGACTCTGGTGTGGGTATCAGCCAGAACATCGTGATCACCTACCTAACAGCTGGCATGTCCACCTTTGGCATGGATAACAGTGGTGACGCATAGTGGAATGGAAGCAAAGAGGTCTCGATAGGTTGTCGAAGGGAGCTGACACAACATCTGCACACACAAATCACCTAATTCCTGTAAATTCAGGAAGGAGGGCAATGAGCACTGACACCATGTTCTATCACAGCCCAGATGTGTTTGATCACATTCAGATCTAGGAAGTTGAGGGACCACCACATCAATTGGAAATGGCCACTATGTTCCTCAAACCACTCCATCACACTCCTGGCCTTGTGACATGGCACATCACCTTGTTGAAAATGCCACTGCCATAGGGAAACATGATTGTCAGATGGGGTGTATGTGGTCTGCAACCAGCATACGATACTCCTTGGCCGTCATGGTGCCTTGCACGAGCTACACTAGATCCTTGGATGCACACATGAATATTCTTCAAAGCATAATGGAGCCACCATCAGCTCGTCTCCGTCCTGCAGTACAAGTAAGGAGTTGTTCTCCTGAATGACGATAGATTTGTGCCCACCCATCAGCATGATGAAGAAGGTATTGGGATACATCAGACAATGCAACACCCCACCACTTTGCCAACATCCAGTGCCAATGGTCACGTACCTTGTTCAGTTTTAGTTGCTGATGTCGTGTTGTTAAAATTGGCACATACATGGGTTGTCAGCTCCGGAGGTCAATTGTTAGGAGTGTTCAGTACACTGTGTGTTCAGACACACTTGTGCTCCACCTAGTACTAAAATCAGATGTTAATTCCGCTACGGTTTGCCGACTGTCCTGTTTTACTAGTCTGCCCAGTTTATGATGTCTGACATATGTAATGAGGTGTGGCGCCCAACACCAAGATGTCCACACGTGGTTTCAACTTGGTTTCACCATGTGTTCAAGAGACTCACCACAGCACTCCTTGGACACCTGAAAAACCATGCAGTTTCCAGTTTCTGAAATGCTTGTGCCAGGTCTCTGGGTCATCACAATCTGCCCCCCTCCCCCCCGGTCAAACTCTGATAGATCTCATGCCTTCCCCATTTTACACACAACAAGCACACTCACTGATACTACATGTACCATGCGTGTGACTGACTAGCAGTTACTCCTCGCTGGGTGATGCTGCTATCGCCTGGATGGGTTTACATCAATAGTAGGTCAATGGTCATAATGTTCTGGCTAATCAGCGTAAGCACCAATTTGTCGGCAAGTGAACAGTTGGCATTCATACATTTCCTATGAGCTTGCAGGAAATGTGAAAAAGTGAACTATGCCAAAATTATTAAAAAATGTGTCCAAACAGGGCCAGTACACTATTATTCTTTTCTTGGCTGCAGAAGGCTGAACACCATCAGACATCCATCAGAGGATGAAGAATTTGTATGGGGCATCATGTTTGTTAAAAACAACTGTTGTGGAGTGATGCACCAAGTTCTACAATTGTCAGTGATTCACCAGTTGATCTAGGAGGCCAGCGTCATCCTTTACGCTGACTCAAGCGGGAGGCACTTGAGCATCCACACTATACTCCTGATCTCTATCCATGTGATTACCACACCTCTGGTCCCTTAAAAAGGCTTTGAGGGGTAAACAATTCCTCTCCGACAAAGATGTGCAGCAGACAGTTACAGACTTCTTCATGGAGCAGGACACAGTGCGTTACCAAACGTGTATCTGAAGGCTCACATCAATTTTGCCTGATAGGCGTTCAGGTTCTGGACTGAACAGACTTTGTGCAGAAACCGTTTGGTTGGCCCTTTTAGAAAAATAAAAGGATGTGGCAAAGGATGAGAGATAAAAATAATAAAATAAATAAATAATAACAATGAGAAGCTGAGGAAAGAGCTGACGGCAAGGGAAGGGAAGGTCATTAGTTTCGAAGCAGAAACTGGGAATAAAAGAATGAGTTTAAGGACTGTGAAGATAAAATTCATAATTTGGAAGGAGACTTGGAACAGCTGCTTAAGGAACACATTAATAAAATAATATCTTGCAACCTATTTGGTGAGAATTCTGAGACATTGCAAAAAGGCTGAATTCAGTAGACTTCAAATTGGACAACGGGATTCACTACATCCTATTGAATTTATAAATGATTTAATGAGGAATATGCCTATGAGTTGGTCTGATGCCGAGAAAAGACAACTCAGAGATAAAGCATGAAAGCCACAAATGGGGATATGAATGTTTTGTTGCCGGCCGAAGTGGCCGTGCGGTTAAAGGCGCTGCAGTCTGGAACCGCAAGACCGCTACGGTCGCAGGTTCGAATCCTGCCTCGGGCATGGATGTTTGTGATGTCCTTAGGTTAGTTAGGTTTAAGTAGTTCTAAGTTCTAGGGGACTAATGACCTCAGCAGTTGAGTCCCATAGTGCTCAGAGCCATTTTGAATGTTTTGTTAAATATGGTACTGATCAAGTACTGGTCAAGCCAATGCTACTAAAAATTTTATTAGTAGTTCAGAATGAAAGAGGAATGTGGAAAGTGTCAAGTCACTTTGTGGGAGTTTAGAAGAGTTCTTAAGAAGGGAGAATCTATAACAGAAAATATTTTCGAACAAGTTTAGCCAAGGAAGCCCAAAAGAAGCTCAAGTGAAAAGAAGGGGGGCAACAAGGGGTGTGAGTGTAACTTGACGGCAGGGAGGATCCAGAAGCAGAGGTGAAGGATATTCATGTGATTATAGAAGGGATGATAGTCTGGAGAGACCAAATACCCAAAGGAGAGATGACAGTGAGATTTTTGCCTGTAGCCTTTGGAAATAACAGTAGTTATGTGTTTAGTCACATCTGAAATTCAACCAGGAAGGCAGATGGAGAGGAAGGAAACAGAAATAGGTGGTTTAAAAATGACACAAACAGTAGTCACTGTGAATAAGAGTAGAAGGAATAATTGGGGAATAGCAAAGAAAAAAACAAAGGAATGAATAACAAGGTGGTAATGGTGGAAGAGAAAGAGTTGAATGCTGGTGAGATTACAGTCATAATCTAGAAAGACAGGAAGTGGATGGGTTTGGAAATAAGAAATATGATGTATGGGAAGGAGAAGCTTCATGTATGGACTTCTCAGAACTACAGAAATATAGAGTTCTGTACATTAAACCAGCAAGACCAGAGAGAAAAGGAAATAGCATGGGATGTCAAAATCTTTTGGATTAGCAAGGGGCTGATTGATGTGGCAATAATAAGCAAAGCTATATTTGTGTCTGATGTGATAGACAAGGGCATGCAGCTTTACTGTATGGTTAAATGATGATGGCGTCCTCTTGGGTAAAATATTCCAGAGGTAAAATAGTCCCCCATTCGGATCTCCGGGCTGGGACTACACAAGAGGACGTCATTATCAGGAGAAAGAAAACTGGCGTTCTACGGATCGGAGCATGGAATGTCAGGTCCCTTAATCGGGCAGGTAGGTTAGAAAATTTAAAAAGGGAAATGGATAGGTTAAAGTTAGATATAGTGGGAATTTGTGAAGTTCGGTGGCAGGAGGAACAAGACTTTTGGTCAGGTGAATACAGGGTTATAAATACAAAGTCAAATAGGGGTAACGCAGGAGTAGGTTTAATAATGAATAAAAAATAGGAGTGCGGTTAAGCTACTACCAACAGCATAGTGAACGCATTATTGTGGCCAAGATAGACACAAAGCCCATGCCTACTACAGTAGTACAAGTTTATATGCCAACTAGCTCTGCAGATGATGAAGAAATTGAATTAATGTATGATCAGATAAAAGAAATTATTCAGATAGTGAAGGCAGACAAAAATTTAATAGTCATGGGTGACTGGAATTCGAGGGTAGGAAAAGGGAGAGAAGGAAACATAGTGGGTGAATATGGATTGGGGGAGAGAAAAGAAAGAGGAAGCCGTCTGGTAGAATTTTGCACAGAGCATAACTTAATCACAGCTAACACTTGGTTCAAGAATCATAAAAGAAGGTTGTATACATGGAGGAATCCTGGAGATACTAGAAGGTATCAGATAGATTATATAATGGTAAGACAGAGATTTAGGAACCAGGTTTTAAATTGTAAGACATTTCCATGGGCAGATGTGGACTCTGACCACAATCTATTGGTTATGAACTGTAGATTAAAACTGAAGAAACTGCAAAAAGGTGGGTATTTAAGGAGATGGGACCTGGATAAACTGACTAAACCAGAGGTTGTACAGAGTTTCAGGGAGAGCATAAGGGAACGATTGACAGGAATGGGGGAAAGAAATACAGTAGAAGAAGAATGGGTAGTTCTGAGGGATGAAGTAGTTAAGGCAGCAGAGGATCAAGTAGGTAAAAAGACGAGGGCTAGTACAAATCCTTGGGTAACAGAAGAAATATTGAATTTAATTGATGAAAGGAGAAAATATAAAAATGCAGTAAATGAAGCAGGCAAAAAGTAAAACAAACGTCTCAAAAATGAGATCGACAGGAAGTGTAAAATGGCTAAGCAGGGATGGCTAGAGGACAAATGTAGGGATGTAGAGGCTTATCTCACTAGAGGTAAGATAGATGCTGCCTACAGGAAAATTAAAGAGACCTTTGGAGAAAATAGAGCCACTTGTATGAATATCAAGAGCTCAGATGGAAACCCAGTTCTAAGCAAAGAAGGGAAAGCAGAACGGTGGAAGGAGTATATAGAGGGTCTATACAAGGGCGATGTACTTGAGGACAATATTATGGAAATGGAAGATGATGTAGATGAAGATGAAATGGGAGATATGATACTGCATGAAGAGTTTGACAGAGCACTGAAAGACCTGAGTCGAAACAAGGCCCCAGGAGTAGACAACATTCCATTAGAACTACTGACGGCCTTGGGAGAGCCAGTCCTGACAAAACTCTACCATCTGGTGAGCAAGATGTATGAGACAGGCGAAATACCCTCAGACTTCAAGAAGAATATAATAATTCCAATCCCAAAGGAAGCAGGTGTTGACAGACGTGAAAATTACCAAACTATCAGTTTAATAAGTCACAGGTGCTAAATACTAACGTGAACTCTTTACAGACAAATGGAAAAACTGGTAGAAGCTGACCTCGGCGAAGATCAGTTTGGATTCTGCAGAAATGTTGGAACACGCGAGGCAATACTGACCCTACGACTTATCTTAGAAAATAGATTAAGGAAAGGTAAACCTACATTTCTGGCATTTGTAGACTTAGAGAAAGCTTTTGACAGGGGTCAAATACAGGGAGCGAAAAGCTATTTACAATTTGTACAGAAACCAGATGGCAGTTATGAGAGTCGAGGGACATGAAAGGGAAGCAGTGGTTGGGAAGGGAGTGAGACAGGGTTGTAGCCTGTCTCCGATGTTATTCAATCTGTATATTGAGCAAGCAGTAAAGGAAACAAAGAAAAATTCGGAGTAGGTATTAAAGTCCACGGAGAAGAAATAAAAACCTTGAGGTTCACCGATGACATTGTAATTCTGTCAGAGACAGCAAAGGACTTGGAAGAGCTGTTGAACGGAATGGACAATGTCTTGAAAGGAGGATATAAGATGAACATCAACAAAAGCAAAACGAGGATAATGGAATGTAGTCGAATTAAGTCGGGTGATGCTGAGGGAATTAGATGAGGAAATGAGACAATTAAAGTTGTAAAGGAGTTTTGCTATTTTGGGAGCAAAATAACTGATGATGGTCGAAGTAGAGAGGATATAAAATGTAGACTGGCAATGGCGAGGAAAGCGTTTCTGAAGAAGAGAAATTTGTTAACATCGGGTATAGATTTAAGCGTCAGGAAGTCGTTTCTGAAAGTATTTGTATGGAGTGTAGCCATGTATGGAAGTGATTCATGGACGATAAATAGTTTGGACAAGAAGAGAAAAGAAGCTTTTGAAATGTGGTGCTACAGAAGAATGCTGAAGATTAGATGGGTAGATCACATAACTAATGAGGAGGTATTGAATAGAATTGGGGAGAAGAGGAGTTTGTGGCACAACTTGACAAGAAGAACTGACTGGTTGGTAGGACATGTTCTGAGGCATCAAGGGATCACAAATTTAGCATTGGAGGGCAACGTGGAGGGTAAAAATCGTAGAGGGAGACCAATAGATGGATACACTAAGCAGATTCAGAAGGATGTAGGTTGCAGCAAGTACTGGGAGATGAAGAAGCTTGCACAGGATAGGGTAGCACGGACAGCTGCATCAAACCAGTCTCAGGACTGAAGACAACAACAACGTGGTAGACAAAGACTAAGTGAAGTGAAAGCTGAGAGGATAAAAGAAAATGGGTGCAAGAGCAAGAGGAGGGAGAAACAGAAAAAGAGCATGATGATGATGATGAAGGGATGTCAAAGAATGGATGGGAGACAGTGATGTTATTGGGGATAAAGAGGATAATAGTGAACAAAGTGATGAAAGTAGCAATCAAGAAGTAGTAAGTGAGGAGGAGATTGTATGTGTAGTGAGGCAAGAGCAGGAAGTGGGGGATCGGGTAACAGGCAACACATAGAAAGAGGGAAACCAGATTAATAGTATCCAAGGGGAAACAGATGATAGAATAGGAGGTATTAGAAAATGTTTAACAGGAAGGGGGGAGGGGGAGGGGGGATCACAGATTTTATTTTAGAGAAGAACACTACCACCACTGTGAGAAAAGTCATGAATATAGCTATGGCTACTAACAGGCAACATGACAAAAGTAACAGAAGAGAAGAAAAGTGAGCCACCAGAGAAAGAATGGAAATGAAAGAAGAATTGGGATAGAAAAGTCAAGGTTCTAGAAGAGGAAGAAAACGACACCATATAAGAGTTTGCAATGTTGGAAAGAAAAAGTGAATTCTTTTTGGGCAAATAAACATTTGAATAAGCAGTTGTTAGAACATAACTGTTCAGGCTTTTGTGGCCACTTGTTGACATATTGCGTGTTGGCTTCTCTCTTGAGATCTTCAGGACAAAATGACATCCAGGTCAGCTTGGATGTTGTTTCTTTGTTTTCCAAAGTTCCACTTAGTGACTCTGGAGCATATTGGTTACATTTTCCTGCAGTACACAATGAAGCTAGTTCATGCATAACTTAGGCCTGTTTCACACTGGGATACTGGTGACGGTCACCAGCGACTGTCACCGACAGAGAGACATTCATTTGAACTGAAGCACCCACACTGGGACACCACACCACCTCACCGAGCCACTGTGACCCAGCAGTGACTCACCCTCACCACATGTGACGGACAAGGTCACTGTGTTTACAGCAGTCACCACCAGACATGCATTAGTTTGAACTGGAGTGTTCACACTGGGACACAGTTCACAGACACAGCGCTGCAGATTTGCCAACAGACAGGCAGTCATTTTTTACACAGTGACACGAAACATTGTCCTTTATACTGTAAACATTGTAGCCATGAGTTTAGATTTGATTAACATGGAAGACTTTATAAGTAAGTATAAAGTCATTCTGCTTTTTGGGATGTCAAAAGCGACGACTATAGCAACGAAGTGGTGAAAACAAATGCTTGACAAGAAATTATAATGATGTTTGTGCCTGATTTCAATGAGAAGAGCATGGATGAAAAAAACAAAATTGGTGAGTTGTATGTTTTCTTTTTTCAATATCTTATTTTTCGGTCCATAAAAGAATAGCAAAATTTAGTTGCTACATCTGTAAAGGCTAGGAGGATAGTAACCTTCAAGCACATTTGCATCCCTCATCCCTTTTCTCTCACATTTACCAGTATTAAGTGTATCTTTACGCAGTCTTAATGCGATAAGAAGGGACAAAATGGATGAGTGTGGAGACCATGAACTCACCCCTACAGGGAGAATGGAAAAAAAACCTTGTATTTCAAAATTTTCATACCAAAATTAAGTGTAGAGAACATAAAACAGTATTTTCTCCAGCCGACCTCATAGCAGTAGATGTTAAGTGTAATGAACACTTTGTCTTCATTCTCATTCTCATTCTCCTCCTCCTCTTGTTTAGAAGTACTAACAAAAGTTCCTCCTCGCTTGAGTCCAGTTCACTAACTAATCAGTTGGCAATATCTGCAGTGTCGGACACCAGTGATCCAGGAGTGTTAATCACAATTACTGGTGACTGTCACCAGTGTCCCAGTGTGACACAGGCCTTACTGTAAGCTAGTTTATGTAGAATGTCAGTTTCTATGAACAGCTGGAAGGGATTGCCATGGATAGTTCACTTAGTCAATTGGCTGACAGTTTCTTCATGAGGCACTTGGAAAGACAAGCCCTGGACTTGGCATATTGAAAAACTAAGGTGATATACAGGTATGTCAATGACACTTCCATTGTATGAAGCCATGGAGAGGAACAGCTCAGTGGCTTCCTAAGAAATCTTAACAGTTTTTCATGCCAACAAAAAATTTATCATGGAGGTAGAAAAAGACCAACATCTGCCCTTTCTAAATGTGCTGGTTATGAGGAATGGTGAGAATCTGGGCAACAGCAGATGTCAAAAAACAACACACATGGACTAATACCAGTCAAATTATAACCTGAGCCAGGAAAGAGGGATTATAAATAATGCTTATAATGTGAACAAGATGAATTATAGTCCGCAGAAATTTGGACGCAAGACACAAACTTGATAAGCATCCTTTGCAGCAGTGGGTAATCCACCAATGGCATAAGAAGCATCACAAATCCCTTACACTCAACAAAGTGAGACAGAAGAAAAAATGTTGGATATGGTCTATCTACCATAGCTCCCCTGGGTGGCAGACAGAAACAGTCATCTATTGTGCAAACATGACGTGAAGGTTATTTACACACCGACCAAAATATTAAAGAGAGTGTCAGATTGGCAAAGTGCAAAAACAAGCACACGCACGCATGCACGCGCGCACACACACACACACACACACACACACACACACACACACACACACCACATACAGAAATGCACACACTTGTTCTGCCTGATTACAGTGAGCCAGCAATGCAACTTCATGGGGCTGGAATGTCACTCTAGTGAGTTTGTTCTGGCCACAGGCGTTGAAAGTTCTGGCCAATGTGCAGAGATGTGGAGGAGTAGAATGGGAGGAGAAAGAGGGTAGACAACGGAGTGGAGAACGTGAATACAAGATGAGTGAAATCACTGGATGGTCAACTCTATCCTTGTGTAGGGGTTCCACCTGCTTTTATTTCTTCGTTTGTTGTCCTCGGTGTCGATGTACTGGCTGAAAAATGGGTTGTGTGGATTCCGACACTGACAAGTTTAAATGATGTAGCCGACTTATGCACAGTTATGTTTTACAGTACTTTAATTTCACTGTTCACAACCACCTAATAATACACAGTTATATGGCCAGTGTACTATAGCTTAACTTTTAATAAGCCTCATTAATAGTTAGCAGGCAAAACTATACATACTGCAACAATAGTTTCCTGTTGAACATCTACGAGCAGTAAAACCTAACCACAAAGTTCACAGTTCTTTGAGAATAATCAGGTACATATGGAGCAGGCACAGTCACTGTTTTTACACACATCCTAATTGTTAAACACTTATTCCACAGTTAATTTGAAGCATTGTTGTTGTTCTAACCAGCACAGGTCTGAAATTCAGCCATGACCAAAAATCGGGCCCTTATATATCATCACAATAATAGGTACTAAAACTACATATTGTTTGAAGTTAAATTTACAGAAATTACAATTAAAACTACTCATTAAATTAACTGAATAAATTGAAAAATTCTGTCTTTAAAAGTTTCTTCTACTACAAGGGTTAAGCCGAATTATTTGTTTAAATCATGAAATTAACAAATATCATTATGCAAACAATAATTTTGACAAAACCGTTAATTATTTTGGAATTAATTCAGGGCTCGTTTTGCTAACATGTTTTCGAATATAGCCAAATAGATACTGTAAGATTACTAGCATTTCGTGTTCCAAACGTTTATAATCAGTGCAGAATTTACATTTGTTTATGTGTCAACAATAGAATTTAAGTTGTGAAACAATTTCTGATTTCTCCCTATAATAAAAGACACTAAGTAGTAATAATCAAAATAAATTAGAGAATCAATTACATACATAAAACCAAGCACAAAATTATATCTGGTGTTATATCCTTTAAAACTGAGGGCCAACCTTTCTCTTTTATGAAAATGCAGATTATGTTCATGTATGCTAATGGTAAACAGTTAAAAGTAACAAAATGAACTTAAGGAGGCAAACGGCAAAACAAGAGGGGAATTAAAATTATCCCAGCTTGCTTTGTCACACTTGGCCACAGTTTGGTGGTTGCCACTCATGTAAGCTGGCAACTGGTTGGTGGTTGTGGCTACATAAAATGCTATGCATAAATTACAGAAGGACACTGCCCTTTATAGGATAGGATGCGCGAGAAGGGACTTGGGTAGAATATACTCTCAAGCCACTCCTCCAACTCACATACACCGTGCACAACTCTACCTACCTAAGGCTAGAACAAGCTCAGCAGACCTGAATTGCTACCCCAAGCACTCTCCCTCCCAGCCATCAGCCCACCTCCTTTTGCCCCTCAACCAATCCATCTGACATCCCTCGCCCCAATCAAGCTGCAGCACTGTCACAATGTAGTCACAGCTTGGGGACTGTAACCATGCAAGGGTATATGGGTATATATGTGTATGTGTACTCCACAGCCCTGAAGGACGATTCACCATTCATCCTCAGTCTTGTTTAAGAGTCTATTAATTTCTCGGTGCCTCAACCCTATGTTCATTAAAAATAACAGACATTCTAGTTAAGTTAGGTGCCTGATAATTAAAGTTAGTAACCAAGCCAGGAGAAAGAAAACTGGCGTTCTACGGATCGGAGTGTGGAATGTCAGATCCCTTAATCGGGCAGGTACGTTAGAAAATTTAGAAAGGGAAATGGATAGGTTAAAGTTAGATATAGTGGGAATTAGTGAAGTTTGGTGGCAGGAGGAACAAGACTTTTGGTCAGGTGAATACAGGGTTATAAATACAAAATCAAATAGGGGTAATCCAGGAGTAGGTTCAATAATAAAGAAAAAAATAGGAGTGCGGGTAAGCTACTACAAACAGCATAGTGAACGCATTATTGTGGCCAAGATAGAAACGAAGCCCAAGCCTACTACAGTATTACAAGTTTATATGCCAACTAGCTCTGCAGATGATGATGAAATTGATGAAATGTATGATGAGATATACGAAATTATTCAGGTAGTGAAGGGAGACAAAAATTTAATAGTCATGGGTGATTGGAATTCGAGAGTAGGACAAGGGAGAGAAGGAAACGTAGTAAGTGAATATGGATTGGGGCTAAGAAATGAAAGAGGAAGCCGTCTGGTAGAATTTTGCACAGAGTATAACATAATCATAGCTAACACTTGGTTCAAGAATCATAAAAGAAGGTTGTATACGTGGAAGAATCCTGGAGATACTAGAAGGTATCAGATAGATTATATAAAGGTAAGACAGAGATTTAGGAACCAGGTTTTAAATTGTAAGACATTTCCAGGGGCAGATGTGGACTCTGACCACAATCTATTGGTTATGAACTGTAGATTAAAACTGAAGAAACTGCAAAAAAGTGGGAATTCAAGGAGATGGGGCCTGGATAAACTGACTAAACCAGAGGTTGCACAGAGTTTCAGGGAGAGCATAAGGGAACAATTGACAGGAATAGGGGAAACAAATACAGTAGAAGAATAATGGGTAGCTCTGAGGGATGAAGTAGTGAAGGCAGCAGAGGATCAAGTAGGTAAAAAGACGAGGGCTAGTAGAAATCCTTGGATAACAGAAGAAATATTGAATTTAACTGATGAAAGGAGAAAATATAAAAATGCAGTAAATGAAGCAGGCAAACAGAAATACAAGCGTCTCAAAAATGAGACTGACAGGAAGCGCAAAATGGCTATGCAGGGATGGCTAGAGGACAAATGTAAGGATATAGAGGCTTATCTAACTAGGGGCAAGATAGATACAGCCTACAGGAAAATTAAAGAGACCTTTGGAGATAACAGAACAACTTGTATGAATATAAAGAGCTCAGATGAAAACCCTGTTCTAAGCAAAGAAGGGAAAGCAGAAAAGGTGGAAGGAGTATATAGAGGGTCTATACAAGGGCGATGTACTTGAGGACAATATTATGGAAATGGAAGAGGATGTAGATGAAATGGGAGATATGATACTGCGTGAAGAGTTTGACAGAGCACTGAAAGACCTGAGTTGAAACAAGGCCCTAGGACTAGACAACATTCCCTTAGAACAACTGACGGCCTTGGGAGAGCCAGTCCTGAGAAAACTCTACTATCTGGTGAGCAAGATGTATGAGACAGGCGAAATACCCTCAGACTTCAAGAAGAATATAATAATTCCAATCCCAAAGAAAGCAGGTGTTGACAGATGTGAAAATTACCAAACTATCAGTTTAATAAGTCACAGCTGCAAAATACTAACGTAAATTCTTTACAGATGAATGGAAAAACTGGTAGAAGCCAACCTCGGGAAAGATCAGTTTGGATTCCGTAGAAATGTTGGAACATGTGAGGCAATACTGACCTTACAACTTATCTTAGAAGAAAGATTAAGTAAAGGCAAACCTATGTTTCTAGCATTTGTAGACTTAGGGAAAGCTGTTGACAATGTTGAGTGGAATACTCTCTTTCAAATTCTAAAGTTGGCAGGGGTAAAATGCAGCGAGCGAAAGGCTATTTACAATTTGTACAGAAACCAGATGGCAGCTTTAAGAGTCGAGGGGCACGAAAGGGAAGCAGTTGTTGGGAAGGGAGTGAGACAGGGTTGTAGCCTCTCTCCAATGTCATTAAATCTGTATATTGAGCAAGCTGTAAAGGAAACAAAAGAAAAATCGGAGTAGGTATTAAAATCCATGGAGAAGAAATAAAAACTTTGAGGTTCGCCGATGACATTGTAATTCTGTCAGAGACAGTAAACGACTTGGAAGAGCAGTTGAACGGAATGGACAGTGTCTTGAAAGGAGGGTATAAGATGAACATCAAAAAAAGCAAAACGAGGATAATGGAATGTGGTCGAATTAAGTCGGGTGATGCTGAGGGAATTTGATTGGGAAATGAGACACTTAAAGTAGTAAATGAGTTTTGCTATTTTGGAAGCAAAATAACTGATGATGGTCGAAGTAGAGAGGATATAAAATGTAGACTGGCAATGGCGAGGAAAGCGTTTCTGAAGAAGAGAAATTTGTTAACTTCGAGTATAGATTTAAGTGTCAGGAAGTCGTTTCTGAAAGTGTTTGTATGGAGTGTAGCCATGAATTGAAGTGAAACGCGGACGATAAATAGTTTGGACAAGAAGAGAATAGAACCTTTCGAAATGTGGTGCTACAGAAGAATGCTGAAGATTAGATGGGTAGATCACATAACTAATGAGGAGGTATTGAATAGAATTGGGGAGAAGAGGAGTTTGTGGCACAACTTGACAAGAAGAAGGGACCGGTTGGTAGAACATGCTCTAAGGCATCAGGGGATCACAAATTTAGCATTGGAGGGCAGCGTGGAGGGTAAAAACCGTAGAGGGAGACCAAGAGATGAATACACTAAGCAGATTCAGAAGGATGTAGGTTGCAGTAAGTACTGGGAGATGAAGAAGCTTGCACAGAATAGAGTAGCACGGAGAGCTGCATCAAACCAGTCTCAGGACTGAAGACCGCAACAACAACAAGAACAACAACAACCAAACCAGTAAGGGTCTTATGAGAAACATAATTTCTGATGGTGTGTTAAAAATTGTATGATGGATTTGCACGGTCCTTTGACTGGAACTATAAGTGGTTATAAGTACATAACTGTGATGTTGGATGTGCTCTCCAAGTACATACCATATTTACCTGATTATAAGACAAAGTTTTTTCCCCAATCTTGTCATTTGAAAAACACGGGGTTGTCCTATATTCGCAGATTAAACTATTGCTGCTCAGATCAATGTTTTTACGTAGTATGAATATAATAGAGGGAAACATTCCACGTGGGAAAAATATATCTAAAAACAAAGATGATGAGACTTACCAAACAAAAGCGCTGGCAGGTCGATAGACACACAAACAAACACAAACATACACACAAAATTCAAGCTTTTGCAACAAACGGTTGCTTCATCAGGAAAGAGGGAAGGAGAGGGAAAGACAAAAGGATGTGGGTTTTAAGGGAGAGGGTAAGAAGTCATTCCAATCCCGGGAGCGGAAAGACTTACCTTTGGGGGAAAAAAGGACAGGTATACACTCGTACACACACACATATCCATCCGCACATACACAGACACAAGCAGACATTTGTAAAGGCCAGACAAATGTCTGCTTGTGTCTGTGTATGTGCGGATGGATATGTGTTTGTGCAAGTGTATACCTGTCCTTTTTTCCCCCAAAGGTAAGTCTTTCCGCTCCCGGGATTGGAATGACTCCTTACCCTCTCCCTTAAAACCCACATCCTTTCGTCTTTCCCTCTCCTTCCCTCTTTGCTGATGAAGCAACCGTTTGTTGCAAAAGCTTGAATTTTGTGTTTATGTTTGTGTTTGTTTGTGTGTCTATCGACCTGCCAGCGCTTTTGTTTGGTAAGTCTCATCATCTTTGTTTTTAGATATACTTTCACATAGTATAATATATTAATATAGGGGTCATCTTACATTTACAGATGTAGCTTTGTCTACAGGGGTTACATACAATTTTATTCTGAAGAATTCATTTGAATTGGCTCAAGTTTTCCCAACACACTGAAGCACTTGGTACAGTACTGATCTTGCTCAAACAATCCCGCAACATTTGACTTGCAGCGCCATTGCAATGCGTAAAGGGATGCGAGAGAAACTAGTCACTATGACAGTCTTATGCTCCACTTAAAAACTGACGATTTTGTGAAACACAGGAGGAAATAACATTAAATCCTATCAACTTAACAAACTTTTGTTGTACCTGAAAAAATTTGCAATATAAATTCTCACACATGTATGGATATTGTATACTTAATGTACATTTATATTGCTTTTTAAGTAAAGGTAACATTCAAAGGTGAAAATCTTGTCCTTCAAAAAACATTGGTTGATTCTGAACCAAAGTCAGGATTCTGTTTTGTTGTGAGAAATTGTAATGATTCACCAAATGAGTTGAAGATGAGAAATTCGGTCACTGTTCGTGTATTAGACTGTCAGGGAAAAATGCCACCAGTTTTTAATTAGCTTTAGAGCAAGATGGTGACATTCAGATGAAAAGATCAAGAAAATTAATCCAGAATTAAATGTCTAACAAACGAAAAAAGTCTATATAAACTAACTGCAAATGTTATCAGAAGAATAAATCCTTTGTGGAGATAGTACCACATCCATGATTCATTATTGCGCAAGCACAGCACTATGGAAGGGTTGGAGGGGAACAGTGACACCAGTTTGACAGAGACCAATGATGACTGCAGGTGAGGAGTGGGGAGTGGCGAGAGGGCAGCAAATTTCATCGTGTTGCTACCCATAGGACTCTACATTGCATATTTTGGCTGTTTATGAACATATATCATGTTTTAACTGGAGTTTGCATGAATGCATTTGTACTCAGAATCAAACTGACTTTACAACTGGACACGTACTCAACAACAGCATAAAAATTCTGCAGGAGATGCTGAAAGTCTAGATTGGAGCCAGTGCTGACACCGTGAGGTATGACAGGAGTGATAGAGAGTGTGTCAGTTGCTGGTTTTACGCAACTAAAGAGAGAGTGGCGGGCAGATGGAATATTAGGAAACAAAAGATACTGTTAACATTCTCACATCAATACAGAAGCACAATTCGCTGTTTTTTTCTCAGGTTCCACCTTAACCACAATCACAGAAACTGCAACATATTTGGAAAAAATACCCAAATTTTTGTGACAATAAAGATATAAATTTCACAGCTGATGATTAAAAATAATGCTAATGATTAAAAATAATGATACTAGAGACGACAGGTAAAGTACACAAAAAAGGGAGTAAAGATAAAAATTGATGTTAACAATTCCTATTTGTCTACTTTATTACTCCTTGTATATTAAAATGTGGACAATAAATAAATGGCCTAAGTTTAGAACAGGTGTAACAGAATATGTTAAAAAAATTTCTCAAAGGGCATCTTAATAAAAGGGGGGGGGGGGGTCACTTTTATTCAGGGTCATCTTATACTTGGATAAACATGGTAAAGTTGTATAAACTAAATAGGGCTGCAGGCAAAGGATGAAAACAGTCTACTTCATTGAGATGGGAGGGGTGTTCTGTGCAGATATTGATGCCCAATTCGCTTCAACATCTTGGAAGAACAGAATGGGCAGTCAGGTTGTAAGGAATATATATATCGAACCATCAATGGATTCAGGACACATGTGGAGGAAATGAAACTTCTCATACATGAAAGAATTTTCTTCCTTTGTTTACAAGACAGAAAAATACTAACACACCTGTACTTGGAAGCTACAGCTTTCACAGAAAAGATGATCTCACTGGTGAAAGGACAAAGGGTGACAGTGTTCCTCAATGAGACACATCAGTTCTATCCTGTAACCTTAATCATAACACTGCAAGCAAGCAGTCACGAGATTCTCGACCATGGCAACCTCACAGTGTGCCCTGTATATCTCCCACCACACGAGATTGTTGATGGTAAGATCCTCAAACAATTTACTGCTGAGCTCCTTTGTCCATTTCTCCTTTTCATGGATCTTAATGCTTGTGGTGTGCTACGGGTCTCTACCAGGATTTGTTCCGGGAGGTTGATCGATAGAGAGCCTCACACAAACTGTCAACAACATATTCATGAACACAGATCACAATTGGGTTTCTTTGCAGCCATAAACCTCTCATTCTGCTGCTCACCTGCTCAGTGTGAAATGTATTATGACCTGCACAGAAGTGAACACTTACTTACCTAGATTCACCTGTTACATGAAGCATATCCCAAAAGAAGTCTGCCAAGATGACTGACTGGACACTTTACAGCCAGATGGCTGATTTCAAACAACAATGGAAGCATGCCCAACTGGGTGGATCAAATTACAGTTGTGAAGACGGCAAAATGGAGGAATTGTGTTAAAGTGGCTAAGATTGACATGGTTGTAATGTTAAGATGAGGCATAGGAGAATAGATCC
The DNA here is from genome assembly GCF_021461395.2 of Schistocerca americana. Taxonomy (NCBI): domain Eukaryota; kingdom Metazoa; phylum Arthropoda; class Insecta; order Orthoptera; family Acrididae; genus Schistocerca; species Schistocerca americana. Next base: position 259,978,285 of record NC_060124.1, read on the forward strand.
ACATTCAGAATCCATTACAGGTATTTTCAGGTGGTATTTTCAACTGCCAATAGTGGCCTTATAAGATGAAGGATTTCTCCTAACAATACGGGGGAACAGTGTCCAGACAATGGTTAAATTTTGGAACCAACAAGACACAGCTTTCTGATACTAGAGAGCAACATAGGGAAAAGGGGGGCAGGGGTTTGCTGTGGTTTCCAGCACCAACTTTGAAAAATACAACTGCTCTTTCTCTCTGCTAGAGTAGAATTCCTGAGCCAGCAACTATCCTTTTCAGAATACAGTACTGAGTATATTTGTCAAAGAGTTTCACTCCGATTCCTAAATTGTGAATACTCTGAGCTTCTTCCTTCCTGTTGGAATGTCTAATCAGCAGGTACTCATTTGTTTTCCTCTGATTCTGACACATGTTGCAGCCCCTTTTAGTCTAATTTCTTGTCAATGTTTTACTAATACTTACTCTTCCTTGTTGTTTTATAGTGTGTGCGGCTACCATCAATATGAATGTTGTCTATTTTATTCTTTTCCAAAATTCTGTTATGCATGCTGTTGATAAAAATTTGATCAAGTGACTTACTCATGCTTCTATATATTTAGTCAGTTGCCAAAAATATGGTTAAAACCATCCCTAAAATTTACTTTATTGCAACATCTCCTTTGAAATGATTAATCTGAAAGGTTACGTACTTTTCATACCTCTGTGACTTACGTATTGACACTTTGAATTTCTTCACGATGTATTTTCTGGACAGGTTAAAAAGCAGAAAATGATCTCATATTTTTTTCTTCACCAAATTGAAATTTCTTCCACAATTTTTCCTTGTCTTATATTTATCTACATGATAGAGTAACTTTTCATTCATTCTCCTTTGTACATTCACTTCTCAATTATTCTTTCATTCTGCACCCCATAATAGCACCTCACATCTCTTTGTTCTATATCATTTTCAATGGTTATGTTAGCTAATGCCAGCTCCACCTATCACATTATTGTTGTCAAACCTGCATTCAGTTCTGCTACTTTGTTAAGCACATCAAATAATCTTATATTTGAATATTATTCTGTGTATCTCTGCCACAGAAGTCTCAATGCAGTGAACTGGTTGCTTACTTCATTAACTAATTAATTTTTTTTTATGACCTTATCAAATCTAACCTCGTCCTAGCCATAAAACTTTTTGTAAATGACTACCTATGGCTGTTAATTTTTTTGAAAAAAGAATATTTGTACCATCTTAAGAACAACTGTATGTTAATCTCTTTTGAATTTTGTTACTACAATCATCTTCACAGGAGAGAAACAGTGTACATTAATGGATAAAAAATACATTTTCATCAAATATAACCCAACAAATGTAAACCATACATAACTGTCATAACAAACTGTCTGAACACAGTCCATATAAACATGTTGTTCCTTGGCACAGATACAGTAATGTACACTAGCTGAATGATTCACTTAAAGTGTGGAGTTATCACTGCGTGCACTTTACTGTAATTGCATTATTATAATTTAGCTACTCTGCTTTAGAGTTTTAGCAAAACTTATACTTTGTATTGGTAATCAGTTTATCGGATAACTTCAATTAATGTGACTGGAATACTAGCAGATGGCATTAATATATTACACTGAATTATAAAAAAATTCATTATTAATTAGATAATTCATGAAACAATAATTAAAAAAAAGCTTACAGTACCACAAAATTATATCCTTCCACATTTGCCATGGACCTCAAAAATTTTGAAGAGACAGTGCTGGCCATCATATAAACATCTTTCATATCCGTCTCCGGGAAGCGTTTTCTGAAGCAAAAAAGGCTCCACCATCCTAACAAGGCACCTAACTCATTTCCAGTAAATACGTGCCATGCATCACCTCTGAAAATGAGACTGGATTCAAAATTCACATTCATGAAAATTTGCAAACTGTGAACTTTTTGACACATTTACTTACTAATGTCAACATTCTTCACTGAATATTTAAAAATTAATAGTGCATTGTGGGTAGCGGTGGCTTGCTTATGATAAGCATCAGATTTCTCATGTAACATGAACACTATTAGACTAATATGAAAAAAAATCTAGTTGGAATAAAATTGAGTAAAGGAACTAATCTTAGTCAGACAGGGACAGATAATACGGACGGAACGTAAGATTAGGGCCATATGAACACCCTTAGAGAACAATCACTCTCAGCTGTTTAGCACTGCGTTGTTGTATGTGAGGCTCCAAAAAACAGTGATAGGCAATTGAAGGGATGAGAAGGGGGAGCAGGATAGAGGGAAGCAGAATGACCTATCCCCCCCCCCCCCCCCAAAAAAAATGTAGCTTATGTGAAGCAGGGAGGTGGGAGGGGGGTGAGCAGAAAGTAGAATAATGATGCTGCAAGGAAGAAAAGGAGGTTCAGGATGCGGTGTGGGAACAGATACAGAGGTACATACAAAGTGGAGGATAGCAGTGATGATTGACACCAGACAGACTGTATGTTCGAGGATGTATTGGAGGGTCAGATGCTAACTGTGTAGTTCTAAGAAACATGTTTGGGAGGAGAATCCAAATAGCGTAGATTGTCCAACGGCCACTGTTATTCTCAGCACAATAATGGATGGTCAAACTTGCCTTGCAACAGCTGGCTGTTACCAATCATATGAATGGACAGCTTGTAACTGATCATGTCCATGTAAGACAATGAACACTAGTTGCATTCAAGTTGATATACGGTATGATAGGCTGTTGCAACTCAAATGCCTGCCCACAAGCAGAGGTGGCAAACAGCTGACATGTGGGCAGTCAGGCAGTAACCTAGCAACTGTATGCCTCAGCAGAGCATTCTTGGTCAGGGATGGACAAATGGCTCACTACAAATGGCAGAACAAAGTGGGAACATGGTGCACTAAAACCAAGTATTGGCACTTGCTAGTGCCCTTGACCCATGGGGCAGTTTTGGAACAACATGATATACAATGTGCCTGCTTTCAAGATAACCATGCCTCTGAATAAGATATAATGCATCAGTGACAGAAACAGAGAACCCACCCACACAGCTGCATGCATTAGCATGCTGCCTCTGGGGAGGCTCACAGGCCACAGATCGAACTCACCTGGCTGACTAACAACAAGGGCTGGTGTGCCAGCCAGCCTGTTTGTGGTTTTTAGGTGGATTCACACATCCAACTACGTGAATACCAGACTGGTACTAAATCCCATCTCTGTCACACAATTTGCAAACACTCAGAAAACATTTGTACTATCACAAGACAACACCAGATGCAGACAGTTGGGGTACACAGATTCAGTACTGGGAGATTGAAGGGAGGGGGAGGGGGTTACAACAGGAAGGACATCAAGCCACCTTCTACCATTATCATTACCAAATCTGACAATTAACATACTGACCCTGCAAAGATATGGGATATAGGCTGTGTAAAAGAAGATGTGACAGAAACAGAGTAGGTCTGATTGAGACTCTTTTTTAAGAAATAAAATCTGTCAACAACAACTGAAAATAAGGGTAGGTGCGTTGCAGTATATTTCTAAGCAACGTGAAACAAAAATGAAAGTTAAAAGACCGATAAATAGATATTAGTTGCATATCTAAACTCCCTTAAAGTTAAAGAAACATAAAGGAATTAGTAATTACTTTAAATAATATTAGTATATGACATTATCTACACAATGGAATCACAATCTTTGATTTTTGAACCTTTCTTGCTCACCAACATCACCTTTTCCCTTTACATCCTCTTTCAAAATGAGTTTCAGTTACAAAGTGTTGTCTGGTTTGTGTTCAATTTTGTAGTTCCATACGGACAATAAGAATTAAAATAATGAGCTCTCAGTATTTTTTCTATGGATATGACAGACAATAAGAATTAAAATAGTGAGCACTCAACATTTTTTTATAGGCATATGCTGTGATAATCCAAACACACTGCACAGAAGAATTAAATGTTCCAATTAGGAGCACACGAAAACACAGCTGTACAAGAGACACTATTTATTGGGTCAAAGAGTGACACTAGCATGAATGCAATGAAAGTAGTTTACACGTCTCAAACACATTTAACAACTGAGGGCCCAGAGGACCAAGTATGTAGCTATAAAGATGCTACCCATGCCAGTTGCTGCAGGTTTAATGCTACGTATGCACGACAGACCTGGTTGTCCCTGGCTACCACGTTGGGTAGTTGTAGGCACACTGTTTGAAGGCTATTGAGGCCCAACTTCTGTCCAGCAGGATACTACACTAACCCTCCCTTTTGAGGCGGAACAATCAGACACTGCTGTCTACAATGCTGTGACTGAAGATATGTTCACGACATCTGTGGTGAAGCTGGGGGCAGCAGCCACAGGCGCGAGAAGTTTCCGATCCAGCAGGGCCAGTGTGTATGGATGAAAATGAGTGTGACAAGGGCACCCCAGCTGCCCACAGGTGACTGCTGTACAGGACCAGTCACAGGGACGCGAGCCATCTGGACTTAGGAGTGCACGAAAGCGGCACCAGCATCGGCAGCGACAATGAAGGATGGAGAGGAGATGCTCTGGTGATGGATAACCGACTTCTGTCCCCACTGAGAGCAGTGGCTGCTCAGCGCAGTGGGAGGTGCTGGCACTGCCCACAGGAAGCAAACCCGCCATCAATGCTGATGAAGCAAAGCTAAAACCACCAGGGTAGGTGGGCACGATCAGGCCTGCTGGAATCCTGGAGGGCCAACAAAGAATGAAGTGCTAGGCTCACAGCCCAATGAAGACGGTCCTGCATCCATCCTGTGATGCAAATGCTTTCAGAGGCGTGCCATGAGTCAACATTGAGTAGGGAGGTGCCGTGACTTGGCATATACCATTGTGTGTACAAAAGTCCTTGCAGCACAAACTGATGACCATTGTCCAAAACGAGGATGCAAGGCAAGCCTGCTGTGGAGAATATCTTTGACAGTCACATCTGCTGTTGCAGACAGGCAACAAATGACATAAGGGAGGAAAAAAAAAAAAAAAAAAAAATCAACTGACAATAACCAGAAGGGCCAAGGTGGATTATTTCCCAAGGCTGTATAGGGGCCAGCTGTAGCAAAAAACCAGTGCTCTGCATTGCCTACTGAGTGTAACACTTGCGGCAGACAGCAACAAGATGTTCCACCTCTAGATCAACGCACGGCCAACGCAAATGGCAGTGCGCCACCAGTTTCATGCAAGAGATCCTTACTGACCTCGATGTAATAAGCAGAGATCCTTCCACCACAGAGCTGCTGGAACCACAAAGCAAGAAGTAAACCCTGTCAATAGGAGAATAATGCCACCCAAGAGGAAGAGGCAATGGCGCTATGCTTATAAATTATGAAGCGGGGCTGACGCCTGGCACGATGGACCGTCAGGCTACCCATGTCGTATCATTCGTACAACCTGCTGGAGCACCGGATCTATCGCCACAGCAGAGATAATATGGAAACAGGTGATGGGGAAACCATGCACTGTGTGCCCCTTCTCCATAACCAGCTGAAAACAAAGCAGTTTATCCTGGATGAACGAAGGGTCAGGGCTCATGGAGAGCCAGGACAGAGGATCTGCATTTGCATGCTGTGATGTATGATGAAAATGGCTCTCATAATTGACCCGGACCAAGAACAGAGCCCAGCGTTGAAGATAATGAGTGGCTTTGTGCAGTAAGGACACCAGCGAGCTTAACAGGGAAACCAAGTACTTATGGTTGATAATTAAATTAAATTATGCACCATACAAGAACACATGAAAATTTTTAAGGGCTAGACAACAGCAAGAGCATGTTTCCCCAACTGACACTAACGTTACTGAGCCAAGTTGACTGTTTTTTATGCAAAGGCAATAGGTTGCTTGCAGCCATCTGAATGGTGATGGGCCAGGGACATCCCCAAGCTGTACTGGGACCTGTCCGGGGCTAGGACTAGATGCTTACCAGATTGAAATGTTGCATGACACAACACGGAGTGAAGACTATCCTTAAGTTGCAGATAGGTACACTCAAATGCTGCAAACCAAACAAAAGGAGCAAGTTTCTGAAGCAACACATATAAGGGGTGGGCAAAGTAGTTGTTCCATATTTCTAGATTTCCAGAAGGCTTTCAGCACTATACCGTAGAAGGGGCTTGTAGTGAAATTGTGTGCTTGTGGAATATAACCTCAATTATGTGACTGGATTTGTGATTTCCTGTCAGAGAGGTCAAATTCATAGTAACTGATGGAAAGTCATCGAGTAAAACAGAAGTAATTTCTGGCATTCCCAAGATAGTGTTAAAGGCCCTCTGCTGGCTGTTATATATAGAAATGATTTAGGAGATAATCTGATCAGCTGTCTTAGGTTGTTTGCAGATGATGCTGTTATTTATTGTCTAGTAAAGTCATCAGAAGATCAAAACTGCAAAATGATTTAGAAAAAATATTTGTATGGTGTAAAAATTGACAACTGACCCTAAATAATGAGAAGTGTGAGGTCATCCACATTAATGTTAAAAGGAATCCATTAAACCTTGGTTACAAGATAAACCAGCCAAATCTAAAGGCCATAAATTCAACTAAATACCAAGGAATTACAATTATTAACAACATAAATTAGAAAGAACACAGAGAAAATGTCGTGTGCATGGCAAACCAAGGACTGGGTTTTGTTGGCAGGACACGTAGAAAATGTAACAGATTTATTAAAAAGACTACCTACTCTACGCTTGTTTGTCCTCTTTTAGAGTACAGCTGTGCAGTGTGGGCTCTTTACCGGACAGAATTAACAGAGTACATTGAGAAAGTTCACAGTAGGGCAGCATATTTTGTATTATCACAAAATAGGGGGAGAGTGTTACCGACAATATACAAGATTCGGAGTGAAAATCATTAAAACAAAGGCGTTTTTCAATGAGGTAGAATCTCACAAAATTTCAATCATCAACTTTCTCCTCCGAATGCAAAATATTTTGTTGGCACTGACCTGCATAGGGAGAAACAATCATAATAATAAAACAAGGGAAATCAGAGCTCACATGGAAAGATACAGGTGTTCATTTTTTCCGTGCTCTGTTCAAGATTGGAATAATAGAGAATTATCGCGAAGGTGGTTCGATGAACCCTCTGCCAGGCACTTAAGTGTGATTTGCAGAGTATCTATGTAGATGTAGATGTAGATGTAGATGTAAATGTAGATGTTGCGAAGGGGTAAGTTGACACAGACTTGACACATTCTTGGTGATATCCAGGAAAGGAACTAGGCACGACATAAAATGGCAAAAGTAAGCCCAAAAGCTGGAAAGTGTTGTTGCAGATGTTTCTCGTATGTGTCCCAGTACTCAACAGACTCATCATATTTAGAAAAGGGAGAACTTCAGGGGCCATGGGGTGCAAAACAGACATACCGAGGAGTATGCCGACTAGAAAAAAACAAGCCAACGATTGAAGTACCTGAGTTTGATTGTCCAGAACCCATGATTGGTAGTGCAAATCTGTGGTGAATGATTTTTGCTGGTCTACCTATTGATGTAAAATGTTCTGTGTAACACCATCAGCCATTGTGAGAACAAACTGTGTATCATCCAGAGTAGAAATTTGCATGGAGAACAGGACCACAATCACCACCAATCGTGTTGTAGTTAGGTATGAGTACAACACGACCAGTAGACTGAACACAACTTTATTCTATGGAAGCATTAACAACTTGAACATAGTATTTAAATAACATTCAGTGGAAACCAATTGTGTACACAAGGAGCTGTAGCAATAAACACAGAACTGAGGCCAAGTGTAGCTCGGCTCAGTTAGGCTTAAACAGACTGGGGCCTGTGGCAGGCACTGTTGGTGATGTATATATCTCCCTCCACCCCCCCCCACCCCCCCCCCCTCTACACACACACACACACACACACACACACACACACACACACACACATACGTCTGAAGACATTAATGTGATAGTTGTCTCGTGCATTAGCAGTGGCACAACTTATTCAGCTTTAATTTAACTTTGAATTGATGACTAAAGAAAGTTCAAAGTGAGGACAATAACAAATTAAAAAGGCTGGTCCAACATTTAGATAATGGTAATAATTATAACATAAATTACGTTTGGCTTGAATCAACATTATTAACATTAAGGGTGGAAGATGATAGTCACAGAAAGATAGATACAGAAACTACTTTTATAATTTAAAGCCTTTCAATTTAAAACAATTACCCAGAAGAAGACTTCTCAGCTACTGCCACTCTGTCAGCATCAGGATCATTGGCAATAATAATGGTACTTCCATGAGCCTCTGCTGTGGTGAAAGAAAGATTCAGAGCACTTTTTCCTTCCTCTGGGTTTGGAAATTTTACAGTGGGAAATTCTGGATCAGGTTCCTTCTGTTCTTCAACTACTATAAATGGCTGCAGTAAATGAACAAACAGAAGTCAGGCATATTAGTATAGATTACTCAATGCATCTAAAAATAACTTACTTTCAAAAAAACAAAACTTTGTGAGCTGATATATGAACTCATTTCAGCAGCAACTGAAATAATAACAACAAGAAACAGAGAGAGAGAGAGAGAGAGAGACAGAGACTGACCTGGACTGCTTGTCCATATCAAGCACTCAGTTAATACCAGCCTAGACAACAATTTTCTCATTCAATGTCAGAATATTATGGTAAGACTCACATACAGGTAGTTATAATGCTTTTGTTTAATTTCCTGCATAAACAACCTCATTAAAATTGTTCAAGGTGTAATGCCATATCACCTTATAAAATACTAGAGAGCTATAATACTTCATATGCCTTGAGGCTGCTGCAACATGACACAATGTCCATTATTTTAGTATTTTAGCAATTTATGTATTTTATAAGCAATGCAGTAGTACACCCAGAAGTATTTTAATGAGATTTAAACCCGCCGTGGAAGCCTATGTATTTATGTCATACACAAAACGTTTCTTGTGCTTTCATAAGTGGTACACCTACAAGCATACCAATATTGTGTAAAATACTGAGAACTGGGAGGCAGAAGGGTATATTCACTGTACAATATATTAGGATTCCTTCTCATTCCATTGGCACATTGTTAACCAAACCAAAGGCATCATCATACTTGTGAAACAAGTGATGAGAGCTAATTATGTAATTCTTTTATTTTTCTTTCTTTTTTATGACACCTACATGGTCACAGTGAGAGGTTAGCAGCCTGCAGTACTAGCAAGTCAGTGCACCCCAGGACGACTATCATTCATTAAAAATAAATTAACACATTGTCATATTGACTGGACTGAACTGACAGAGAATGAATTACAGGTTAACAAATGAAAGGAATGTTTAATTCTGATTGCCAAAAAATCCTCAATACAAACCAAAATCCATTTAGGTACCTCATGTGAAGAGACATCAGCATGACGCTTAACTGACAATCGGGACACACGTAATCTATCTGTGTGTTCTGCTCTGTTAATTTTGGATATCTTGTGAGCTGACATGGTCTCCATAACAGTTGTCATGAAGGAGACGATTTTGTTCAGGACTGGTTCCTGTTTCACGCCTGACTTCCACCATGGCATTTTCTATTCATATCTCGCATTTGCTCTTTCCTGGAATGTTATCAGTTTATCGTTAAACAATTCCAACATTTCCTGGAAAGACCATTGAGGCACTCAAATTTCAACATTTATGTTTCTACCTTACGAATTATTTAGAAATAAAGGAGACAACTCACCGAAAGGAAGAAGCACTGGGTCGTATGCAAATGAAAGGTACAGCACTTTGATAGCTTCCAGAATGCACTTTCTTTTTCAAGCTTGTTGGGAAAACATGTACGCAAGCATGTGCACATACACACACAGGCACACACCTGTCTTCCTACACTGTGCTCAGTCAAGAAGTGTATTCCGAAAGCTAGCAAAGCTCTGTACCTTTTGTTTGAGTATGTATCGCAGACATAGTGCATCTGCCTTTTGGCGAGTTGTCTCCTTTATTCGTAAATAATTCATCATTCTATCTTAATCGAATTATGGAATTCTGGACTGAAGCTCCCAGCAATTCATAAACCATACTGAAAGCACTATCAGAATGTATTGTTCTTTATGGCCAAAGGACTATTATCATCTTAAAATACAACCATTATGGCACATTGGTTTTAAAATGTGTTATCAAATTTATGATGAACATTAATTCCTTCTCCAAAGTTACTAATGTTTACATTAGGGGTCCCATTACCCAACTCACCCATAGAGAGTAATAAACTCTTCTTCATCTGAGCCTCTAGAACTTGTCTTGAGAAAGTGAGCATTATACAAAAAAAAAAATGTGATTTATAGTAGTCCTGATATCTTATCAGCAACTGAAAATATTGCACACACATTCTGTAGATTGTAAGGGTAGTCAAGAAACCACCATATCATTCACATTTTGCTATAAGTGACACAAACTAGATGCAGTTTTTCCATCACTTGGTATGAGGTTGGGGATTGACTAACAACCTGTTCAAACAAATTTCGGGCTTGCAGCCGGTCGTCGTTCAATACTTCGCACGATATTTCAACTGGGCACCTGCCAGTCATCTTCAGGTGAGCCGTCGCAGACTGGCGAAAATGTTCTCTGTTCCGCAATATATAGCGTACTGTAACTATTCTGCGCATGCGTCAAAAACTTGATAGTTGAACCACACTGCCCGCCGGCAGCGCCCTCGCTGGTGGAATAGTGGAACTCAGTCGCCCTCTGCGTTGCTGTTTGCCACAGCCGTCGACGCACTCTGTTGTCTTTGATTTGAGCAAATCATAGAGATGATGGGATTCCATGCACTGTCCAGCTGGTAGCCGCTGTCACGGTTTAACAGATTTTCTGCCAGTCATATTTCTACGGATTCTTTAATAATGGAGTCCCAGAAAGATGTTGCTGTGGACAAAATCATTGTTTTCTCATACTCCATTGAATGTCCAGTAGAAATACAATGTTCAGCAATAGCGGACTTGCTTGGCTGCAAAAGGCGGGTGTAATGTTGATGTTCAGTGCAGCGTTCTTTCACAGTGCGTGTGGTTTGACCTATGTAAGCCATACCACATTGGCATGGTATCTTGTAAACTCCGGCCTTTCGTAGTAACAGATTGTCCTTAACTGATCCCACAAGGTCTGCAATCTTCGATGGCGGGCGGAAAACCACTTTTACCTATCTATCAAGTTTTCAACGCACGCGCAGAATAGTTACAGTACGCTATATATTGCGGAACGGAGGATGTTTTCGCCAGTCTGTGATGGCTCACCTTTAGGTGACTGGCAGGTGCCCAGTTGAAATATCGTGCAAAGTATTGAACGACGACCGGCTGCAAGCCCGAAATTTGTTTGAACAGTCAATTCGCCGGGAAAATTTTCAAATTCACGACTAACAAGCTCTCGTGCAGCTGAGTGTTTATCAGTAATACAACCATGGTGCACATAGCTATTGAGAAACAGCAGACCTTTTTGCATTTTACTTGATAGATACATTATGGCAATCTTTTCACCAAGTAAATTGATAAACAATATAAGCTGAACAATTTACACAACACTATGTAAATTGACCTACGTAACTGAAAAGAGAACAATCAAACACTGCTGGCAATTGTAAAAGTGTGAATGTGAAAATTAAGGCTAGCTGTCACTGTGGGAATATGCAAATAGGTGTCAGGGCACAGATAACCTAACTGTAGAGTGCTCATAAAGTCAACACACACACACACACACACACACACACACACACACAATTTAGATGTATGTTATGAATGGGCAATCTGATTTGCTCTTTAATCACATTTTAAATGATAAATAAACACAAAAGATGCTGTAGGCTAAGCACTGGCAGGTCGATAGAAACACAAACAGACACATACATACACACAAAATTCAAGCTTTCGCAACAAACTGTTGCCTCATCAGGAAAGAGGGAAGGAGAGGGAAAGACGAAAGGAAGTGGGTTTTAAGGGAGAGGGTAAGGAGTCATTCCAATCCCGGGAGTGGAAAGACTTACCTTAGGGGGAAAAAAGGACGGGTATACACTCACGCGCGCGCGCACACACACACACACACACACACACACACACACACATATCCATCCACACATATACAGACACAAGCAGACACATTTAAAGACAAAGAGTTTGGGCAGAGATGTCAGTCGAGGCGGAAGTGCAGAGGCAAATATGATGTTGAATGACAGGTGAGGTATGAGTGGCGGCAACTTGAAATTAGCGGAGATTGAGGCCTGGTGGGTAACGGGAAGAGAGGATATATTGAAGAGCAAGTTCCCATCTCCGGAGTTCGGATAGGTTGGTGTTGGTGGGAAGCATCCAGATAACCCGGTCGGTGTAACACTGTGCCAAGATGTGCTGGCCGTGCACCAAGGCATGTTTAGCCACAGGGTGATCCTCATTACCAACAAACACTGTCTGCCTGTGTCCATTCATGCGGGTGGACAGTTTGTTGCTGGTTAATTCCACGTAGAATGCATCACAGTGTAGGCAGGTCAGTTGGTAAATCACGTGGGTGCTTTCACATGTGGCTCTTCCTTTGATCGTGTACACCTTCCGGGTTACAGGACTGGAGTAGGTGGTGGTAGGAGGGTGCATGGGACAGGTTTTACACCGGGGGCGGTTACAGGGATAGGAGCCAGAGGGTAGGGAAGGTGGTTTGGGGATTTCCTTGGGGGTGAACTAACAGGTTACGAAGGTTAGGTGGACGGCGGAAAGACACTCTTGGTGGAGTGGGGAGGATTTCATGAAGGATGGATCTCATTTCAGGGCAGGATTTGAGGAAGTCGTATCCCTGCTGGAGAGCCACATTTAGAGTCTGGTCCAGTCCCGGAAAGTATCCTGTCACAAGTGGGGCACTTTAGTGGTTCTTCCGTGGGGGATTCTGGGTTTGAGGGGATGAGGAAGTGGCTCTGGTCATTTGCTTCTGTACCGGGTCGGGAGGGTAGTTGCGGTATTTTCATTTCCTCATGTTACACTTTCCACCTTCTAATACCATGTCACCCTCGCAACACCCCCACAACGACCCCATTAAGTTTTATTTACATTCTCTCCGCAAACATGCCTTCGCCCTAGCCAGATTACGCTCCCATATTCTATTTTCTCAGGCTTGTCTGACATTTGGCAGTACCCCCAAAGGCCTCACACTTAAAGTTCCCATCTCTGGCTGCAACCCTTCTTTCCATCAGTCCCTATACCAGTTCCAAACTGAACAATCCATTGCCCTCACCCACCTAATCCTTCACCTACACATCAACTCAGCCAATGAACACACCCATCAACTCCTATCCTTAATAAAAGTCCTTAATCTTTCCTCTCCCACATCCACACCGGCTGTTCAGAGCATCCTACTACAGGCCAACCGTAAATTAGAACAGCATGCCACCCTCCACCTCAAAAAACTATCCAATCTCCTGGTTTCCCACCTCCGGAAAGGCAACTCACTCACCCTTCACAACGTTGCTTTCCAGCAAACCTCAACCTCCTCTCCTTGCACACAAACCCAGTCTCTCCCATCTACTCAATCTCCCACTTCCAGCTCTACTCCCTCCAAAACCTCAAAATTCCAATCAACACAATCTGGCACCACAACACCCTAATTCAGTAGTTAACCTTTCCTCCAAACCTCTCTCCCAATCCGAAACCTCTGTCCTATCCAAAGGCCTCACCTTCAGCCCCACTCCCAGATTCAACCAAACAGCCCTCGTCAAAGATTTATTGTCCTACACTCGTACTCTCTGCTGGAAATATCACTTTGCCACGAAGAAAAATGATCCTAATCCTACTCCTAATGATCCAACTCCCCAAGACACCATCCAAATTGAACCCTGCCTGGAACAGTTCCGTCCTCCGTCGCAGCGGGACCCACCTCCTCTTCCTCAAAATCACCCTCTCCAAACCTTCCAGGAATTTCTGACTTCCAGCCTTGCATCTCAATCCTTCTTAAAAAACCTTAATCCTACTCCCAACATCACCACTGCTGAAGCCCAGGCTATCCGTGATCTGAAGGCTGACCGATCCATTGTCATTCTTCTAGCGGACAAGGGTTCCACGACCGTGGTACTTGATCGTCGGGAGTATGTGGCTGAGGGGCTGCGTCAGCTTTCAGACAACACCACATACAAAGTTTGCCAAGGTAACCCCATTCCCGATGTCCAGGCGGAGCTTCAAGGAATCCTCAGAACCTTAGGCCCCCTGCAAAACCTTTCACCTGACTCCATCAACCTCCTGACCCCACCGACACCCCGCACCCCTACCTTCTACCTTCTTCCTAAGATCCACAAACCCAATCATCCCAGCCGCCCCATTGTAGCTGGTTACCAAGCCCCCACAGAACGTATCTCTGCCTACGTAGATCAACGCCTTCAACCCATTACATGCAGTCTCCCATCCTTCATCAAAGACACCAACCACTTTCTCGAACGCCTGGAATCCTTACCCATTCTGTTACCCCCGGAAACCATCCTTGCAACCATTGATGCCACTTCCTTATACACAAATATTCCACACGTCCAGGGCCTCGCTGCGATGGAGCACTTCCTTTCACACAGATCACCTGCCACCCTACCTAACACCTCTTTCCTCATTACCTTAGCCAGCTTCATCCTGACCCACAACTTCACTTTCGAAGGCCAGACATACCAACAATTAAAGGGAACGGCCATGGGTACCAGGATTGCCCCCTCGTACGCCAACCTATTCATGGGTCGCTTAGAGGAAGCCTTCTTGGTTACCCAGGCCTGCCAACCCAAAGTTTGGTACAGATTTATTGATGACATCTTCATGATCTGGACTCACAGTGAAGAAGAACTCCAGAATTTCCTCTCCAACCTCAACTCCTTTGGTTCCATCAGATTCACCTGGTCCCACTCCAAATCCCATGCCACTTTCCTTGACGTTGACCTCCACCTGTCCAATGGCCAGCTTCACACGTCCGTCCACATCAAACCCACCAACAAGCAACAGTACCTCCATTATGACAGCTGCCACCCATTCCACATCAAACGGTCCCTTCCCTACAGCCTAGGTCTTCGTGGCAAACGAATCTGCTCCAGTCCGGAATCCCTGAACCATTACACCAACAACCTGACAACAGGTTTTGCATCCCGCAACTACCCTCCCGACCTGGTACAGAAGCAAATAACCAGAGCCACTTCTTCATCCCCTCAAACCCAGAATCCCCCACAGAAGAACCACAAAAGTGCCCCACTTGTGACAGGATACTTTCCGGGACTGGACCAGACTCTGAATGTGGCTCTCCAGCAGGGATGCGACTTCCTCAAATCCTGCCCTGAAATGAGATCCATCCTTCATGAAATCCTCCCCACTCCACCAAGAGTGTCTTTCCGCCGTCCACCTAATCTTCGTAACCTGTTAGCTCATCCCTATGAAATCCCCAAACCACCTTCCCTACCCTCTGGCTCCTATCCCTGTAACTGCCCCCGGTGTAAAACCTGTCCCATGAACCCTCCCACCACCACCTACTACAGTCCTGTAACCCGGAAGGTGTACACGATCAAAGACAGAGCCACATGTGAAAGCACCCACGTGATTTACCAACTGATCTGCCTACACTGTGATGCATTCTATGTGGGAATGACCAGCAACAAACTGTCCACTCGCATGAATGGACACAGGCAGACAGTGTTTGTTGGTAATGAGGATCACCCTGTGGCTAAACATGCCTTGGTGCACGGCCAGCACATCTTGGCACAGTGTTACACCGTCCGGGTTATCTGGATACTTCCCACCAACACCAACCTATCCGAACTCCGGAGATGGGAACTTCCTCTTCAATATATCCTCTCTTCCCGTTACCCACCAGGCCTCAATCTCCGCTAATTTCAAGTTGCCGCCACTCATACCTCACCTGTCATTCAACCTCATCTTTGCCTCTGCACTTCCACCTCGACTGACATCTCTGCCCAAACTCTTTGTCTTTAAATATGTCTGCTTGTGTCTGTATATGTGTGTGTGTGTGTGTGTGTGTGTGTGTGTGTGTGTGTGTGTGTGTGCGCGCGCGCGCGTGAGTGTATACCCGTCCTTTTTTCCCCCTAAGGTAAGTCTTTCCGCTCCCGGGATTGGAATGACTCCTTACCCTCTCCCTTAAAACCCACTTCCTTTCGTCTTTCCCTCTCCTTCCCTCTTTCCTGATGAGGCAACAGTTTGTTGCGAAAGCTTGAATTTTGTGTGTATGTATGTGTCTGTTTGTGTTTCTATCGACCTGCCAGCGCTTTCGTATGGTAAGTCACATCATCTTTGTTTTTATATACATTTTTCCCGCGTGGAATGTTTCCCTCTATTATATTGTATGTGTGTGTGTGTGTGTGTATATATATATATATATATATATATATATATATATATATATATATATATGAAGTACATGAAATTAGATGTCAGTATTTTTGCCCATTAATACATTACCTTAAAATTGGCTGTGTTAAAAGCCTGTAACATATACGGATATCCAACACCATGCAGTGGTGTATACGTAAATTTAACTGATGTGTTAGCATTTAAATTTGCAAACAATATGTCATCTTGAATTCTGCTATAGTATGCATCCCACACTTCTCGTAGAGGGTCTTTCATGAGAGGACTACTTTGTAATATTGATGTGTCCCAAGAATTTTCCCAGGGGCAAAGATTATTTAAAATATGCTTCTGTATGTTCTTGTCATGAGGAGATATGATCTGAAATGAAACAACATTTTTACTCTTTTCAAGTAGCTAAATTATTGGGCAGTTACATTTATAAGCACTCATATACACAAGATACACAATACACTATACCTTTTATGAGCTGTATTGTATATTTAACAAAAACACAACACAGGTCATAAAAGGTACATTGTATCCTAATCATTTTTTGTGCTTTCATCACATTCTCTAACACTGTCTTCTGAATAAAGTTACAGAAAGTACTAGACATTAAGAGGTGAGGAAAACAGATCTCTCTTCCCTATTTTCCAGGCCTACAATCAATTATGTAGTACAAAATATAATTACAATTTGCAGCACTGCATTTCACTTGAGATACGTGAGCACAACTATAAATAATGGGTGATTTTTGTATTTTTTTTCTGTAACTAATGAAACACTATATATATATTTGCTAACAAGATCTATCAGAACCTGCAGGATACTTAAGAAATCAAATGATGAAAGTTTTCATACAAATTCCTGTTGTAAACAGCTACAAAGGTAAATTCAAAAATATGTATTTGGTAATAATGAAATTATTCCATAGATAATAGGAAGCCATATTTACAAAACAAATAAATTCTTGTATTCAGTGTGAACATTTACACTTCCTGTAATTATCTATGGCCCACCCAACATCAAGGGAGGGAGGAACAAAACGTCCTATAGGTGGACTCTCACAAAATTAGTGTATCTCAAGGGGAAATCATCTGAAAACTTCTGATGATCAGCTGTGAGTCTAGAGCAAACATGTTAAATATGGCAGCTCACACAGAGTGTACAGTCTGCAATGCTGTGGATAGCTTTCACTTGCCAGTAGCATTGCTCGTATTAAATATGCAGAAACAACTGCAGAGTTATGGGCCTCTGGAACTTCTTACACTCCAACACAAAGTATGGTAGCATATGAAACGGACTGCTATCAGCAAGCACGGCCACCATCTCTATTTAATGAGCCTAATATTTTAAGTTCAGATATTTAGTCTAAAGCCTGTAGACTGTGCCATCTCAATCAATACGGAAATATTAAGAAAGTAGACTGAGACATGCCTCCTTACTCAAGGGGAATAAGTACCAAAGCATAAATGGATAAGAAGACAGATTCAGAATGGTGCAGTATTCCCTTTGAATTATTTCCAGATTTCACAGAACATTCAAGTGCAGAATAAATATCTACCTGTAATTATTATTTTTAGTTGTTCATTATTAACAATGCTCTGAATTACAGGTCTCTGTTAGAATTGCAGCAGGCATAGCAGCTCATTTCCCCCAGATATTTAATATATTTTTACTCAGAGAACAATTGGAAGTAAACAGTTGACTGAGCCCTACATTTCTCTTACTTAACTTTTATTTAACTGTCTTGATTGCACAGTTTTTTGAATAGAATTACTGGTTTTGGCCATGCAATAGCCATTTTCAGTTTATCTTTTTCTGTTGCACTGCAATACGTCATTTCAACTAAAAATAACATGGGTCAAAATTTTTATTTGGTACTGATACTAAATATTATTTCATGAACAAAATGTTCATACTGTAAACAACAAGATGAAATGTCTGGCAAAGAAACAAGCTGCTGGATATGTGAGAGCCTGTCTCTGACTTCTAAACAAAATGAAAACAACTTACAGCACAACTTTCACTGTGGCAGAACTGAAATGATAAGCTGCACTCAAAAAGAGATACCTACATCCATCAGTGAATTAGGTTTCAAAATTGTACGCTCAAACAGCTTTAAGCAATAATGAAATGACATTCATTAACTCTAAATTGGAGAGAGATGTAGATCTCCTTCAAGATTTAAAAACAATTTTGACATATTAGCCACATGTTCTATGCATCAATGTATGATCTACAGTGCACCAAATTCAATATAAACAACAACCACATTTTTCAATGCTATCTCTTTGCATTATACCAACGAATGACGATTACGTGTTGAAGAAAATAGCTGGATCCAAAAAACGGTGATTTCACATTTTGTTAATAACATTCAGCAATATACCCAAAAACTAACTGCATAAATTGATGTTGCGTTGCTTCTTTTCAATATTTGCCCTCTTTGGCTGCCACATGGCTACCGGCCTTTCTGTAGCTCGCTGTCACAGAGCTTCCTTTCAGCAAAGATTCTGTTAGCATAGCTGCAGCCATTAAGTCCAACAGCAAAAAAGAGACTAGACAGATACATTTTCTAAATGATCAGGTTAAAGAATAGTTCTCCGTAAATTAAGTTTCTATTGCAATTACTTCTCACAATTAAAAGTCTTAGCTGTAGTACTATATTTGATTTTACAGAAATTTATTCAGGAACTTTTAGCAATTAGATACAACCATCGTTTTAAGTGTTACGCAGTGATGCAATAAAAAACATTGTTATCTTGCTTGTTTCCTCTCTTTCAGCTGAATTTTGCCTTCCTTTCTGAAATGCATCAATACCCTTTTAAAAAATTCAGTATCATCTACGAGAAACATTCATATGTGTTTAAATCAAGGGTATGTAATCATTACATTATAACATCTTTGTTCTCATGATGAGTGAAACAAAAGGAGGGTTAAGTTAGACTCTTAAGACAAAAAGTGATAGCAGTACTTATCCAAGTCTAATATGTAGTGAGGGTTATGGGTGCATAATATCGAAATTGTGTGATAGATATCCTACACTACTGTATTAGCGGTAATGCAACAGGTTATATGAATTATGAGGCACATTAAAATAAATCTACAATAATACTTTTCAGCACTTTGCTTAAGACTCATTTATATCAAATAAATCACAAAATATTATCTATAAAATAGCTAAATTCTGACAATCCGTGATTATAACAAAGAGCTCCAGAGGTCAATCTTTGATGAATATTACAATCTATCATTAATTATTTATTATTTCAATTTTCACTTGAAACTAATAAATTAACTTCTTTTGTAATATCTGTCAATAATAGCATAGCAAAGATGAAAGCACCTTGCTGCAATAAAATTTTGGGGAAGGTCGATATATACAGAGACAGAGAGAGAGAGAGAGAGTCTTAAAAAGAAAATAATTGTATATTACCTGTGCACCATTGCTCCAATATACTTTGTATCCATTGTCATCCTTAGGGTTATGTGATGCAGTTACCATGATTCCAGCAGCACATTTGAAATGCAGAATGGCAAATGGAACAAATGGTGTTGGACATATTTGTGAGAACAAATACACTTGCACATTTCTGCGTATGAGAATGTTCGCAGCCAACTGAGCAAATCTGTAAAAAAAAAAAAAAATTATATATAAAGTTTCATGGCACATGGCAGTCATGTTCTACACTTATCATGAAACTCTCATCTCGACCACAAAGTATTCATTTTCTTTCTCCCTTGTGCATTTTGGCATTTCATCACTGTCAACGGAACAGAACACTAATGATACAAAGAATCATTCTCAACTTGCGTTTACTAAGCGCAGGTGCACTTATGCTTAGTTATAGCAAGTTGGATTCAATACTTTATAACAATGGTGTTCTGTTCCTTTGACAATGGGAAATGGTAAAATGCCAAGCGGCATAGAGAAGATGTAAAATAAGTATATTTTGTGATCAACATAAGAATTTCATTATCTGCAAACTCATATAAATAGTTGGATGTATATGCTATATACATTTAATATTATATTATATTATAAATTTATTGTATTAGAAATTTATGATTCTATAAAAAAATCATGAAGCTTCAAGAAAACTTTAAACTTTTACATGATGGCAGAGCAATTTCATAATTTAAACTATATAGATCTACAAGTTATCAAAGAAAGTGTGCTATTTGCTAACAGAAATGCAAGTTTTGTAAAAACATAGCAAAGTTTCTGTGGAGCAAGGTGAGTTTTGGAACTCTTAAGAATAAGAATAAGGAAACAGTCATGAACTGCATATTGGTATACTGGTTAAAATTGACAGAATGAACTCTAAATTACCCCAACTAACTTATTAAAACAGAGCATCAGAGCAATGTTACGCTTCCTGATACTTAAAGAACTGCACATTAAAAAAATACAGTTAGCTGGGAGAGGAAGTATTCTACGGGGGGCACCACTCCTTGATAAGCAGTTGTCTAGCAGATAGGTGTATATGGAGGAAGGGAGGAGGGAGGAGGAAAGGATTATAGCAGCTGGGAGGTGGAAAACAATGTGAGGAGTGAGACAGAGAATGACAGAAGTATCGCAAGGACTGACAGGGCAAAACAAAGGATTTTCAATGTCTGAGGTAAAATGTGTATTAATTCTGACAAAATTGACAAAACTGTATTATTGTAGTAATAGCAGGCAAAAAACAGACAGATAAGGAAGTTTTGTATTTGCAACTGAGGGGAGCAGTATGCTACAACAGAATGTAGTCAGGAATAATCATAATACAACAATACAGTTTCTTGGGAAGTGAGTCCACATTACCTGGTTCAACTGAAAGACAACACTGATGTTCCACTAGAATGTTTTTAACTGGAAGTCTTATCACTGATGAAATCCAGCGAGACAGTGAGCTTGCGGACAGCTGAAGACATGGTCCAGCGAGGTGTGGGCTCAAGGACAGGTGAGACGATGTCCAGTGTGATGTAAACTCGAGGATAGTTGAGATACAATCCAGCGAAGTGTGAGCTTGAGGATGTTTTAGCCAAGGTTCAGTGAAACATAGCTCAAGGATCACTTAGACGAGGTCCAGAGAAGCAGCAACTCAATGAAAGTTGAGATGGGCTCTAGAGAAGCACCAGCAGCAACTCAAGGATTGTTGAGATGAGGTTTAGGGAAGTAGCAACTTGAGGATGGCTGAGGTGAAGTCTGATGAGGCAAGAGATTAAGAATGAACTTCAATCGGTCAGTTGTTGAGTGCGGCTGGCATAAGCCCGGAGCACGAGCGAGAGCTGAGAATGAATCCCAACTGACCCATAGTGCTCAGAGCCATGAATCCCAACTGATGGGTTGCTAAGCCTAAGATAGGACTGCGCAGTGGCTGTAGGTGCCCTGAATACCCACCCAGCAGAAGAACTCTGGCTCGGCATTCAGCAGATGCAGTTTCATAGAAGAAAAGTGATGCCCACAGTTGCAGTGCTGTTACTGCAATACATGCACTGCTACTGGTGAGGCTGGGGCACATGTTATTGTGGCAGCTGCTGGAGGTTCAGTTGAAAACAACTTGGCATGTTTGCACTGATGATGGACTGTTTCCATAGATCTCCTGAGGGCAATGTAATTAGTAGATCTGAACCGCAGCAGCCTGTGGTAAACACCTGTATTGATGGTAACACATCACATTTGTGGTTCGCTTATGGATGAGGTGGCAGAGCCATTTCGAACACACCGAGTGAGGTGGCGCAGTGGTTAGCATACTGGACTCACATTCAGGAGGATGTGGTTCAATCCCGCATCCTGCCATCCCGAATTAGGTTTTCCATGATTTCCCTAAATCGCTTCAGGCAAATGCTGGGATGGTTCCTTTGACAGGGCATGGCCGACTTCCTTCCCCATCCTTCCCTAATTCAATGAGACCGATAACATCACTGTTTGGTCTCTTCCCCCAAGTCATTCCAACCCACCTAATACAGTGTGGCATCTGCATGGAAGAGGCAAACCCAGGGTTGGATGCTCCTGATAGCGTAGGTTGGAATCCATGGAGTAGTGGCCGAAGGTAGTTGGCACAGAGGGGGATGTGAGAGACAGCTCGAGGACAGATGAGGCAGGGTCCAGCAATGCGGCAACTCAAGGATGGATGAGGCAAGGTCCAGCAAGGCAGTAGCTCAAGGAAAAATGAGGCAAGGTAAAGTGAGCCAGCTTGAGGATAGTTGAGGCAAAATCCGGTGAGGCAGTAGCTCGAGAATGATTGAGGTAAAATCCAGCGAGGCAGCAGTACAAGGACAAATGAGGCAAAAACAAGCAAAGCAACAGCTCAAGAATGGTTGACACAAGGTCCAGCGAGACGAGGGCTCAGGCATGAACTCTGACTGATAAGCTACCTAGCATGGCGAACATAAGCCCAGAACATGAGTGAGAGTTGATTGTGAACTCCAACTGATGGGTTGCTAAGTGTGGCCAAATTAAGACCAGAGTGTGCAGTGGCTGTCGAATGGCCAGGCAGCATCCTAAATAAATGCATGGCATAAGAATATTGGCGTGGTGTCCAGTAGGCACTTGATTTTGCAGAAGAGAGATGGTGCCCACAATTGCAGCACTACTGCTTTGATACACACACCACTACTTGTGAGGCTGGTGTCACACGGTATTGTGGTGGATGCTGGAGGTTCAATTGAAAACAATTTGAGGTGTTTGTGCTGATGCCAAACTGTTTCTATTAAACTCCTGAGGAAGGTATAACTAGCAAACCTGTATTCTCGCATTCTGTGGCACACATCCGTATGGTTGGTAGCATTAGCCTGGGAGTACAACAGGAAGTTTTTACTAGTACTATAAAAAGGTTTTTTGCTTGAAAGTTGCACAATTCTCTGGCAAATGTTTTGTGGGCCTACCATCAGCTGTCTGCAAGTGTGTGGTTGCATTACCTCATTTCTTGGTGTCATCATTAACCAAAAATAATTACTACGTAAAATTTTCACAAACCAAATGGGATGTTCAACCCTTTTCTTCCTTCATATCTCAAAATCGAGGAGAATCATCATTAATCATTACCAAATAACTGATTAGCTATGGCATAACTAATTCCTTAAGTAATATGTGACCATCTTTCTCAAAGGCAGAAGGGAAAAATGAACTGGACACTGTCTGTTCTCCTGATACTCCTTTGCTGCTGTATAGGATGATTTGTACGTAAATCTGCCACAGTATATCACGTATCAACTCCATCTCATGTACCCTTACGAAGAATAGAAAGGCTGTTTTTTCTATGCCAGCAGAAAAATTCTTTAGAAATCAGAGCATATGATCAAATGCAATCCATAACCAGTCTTACCAGTTTCCACGCCTTATCATTACTACAGAGTACCTCATTACTGAAAGACCTGAGTCGAAACAAGGCCCCGGGAGTAGACAACATTCCATTAGAACTACTGACGGCCTTGGGAGAGCCAGTCCTGACAAAACTCTACCATCTGGTGAGCAAGATGTATGAAACAGGCGAAATACCCTCAGACTTCAAGAAGAATATAACAACTCCAATCCCAAAGAAAGCAGGTGTTGACAGATGTGAAAATTACCGAACTATCAGTTTAATAAGTCACAGCTGCCAAATACTAACGCAAATTCTTTACAGATGAATGGAAAAACTAGTAGAAGCCAACCTTGGGGAAGATCAGTTTGGATTCCGTAGAAATATTGGAACACGTGAGGCAATACTGACCTTACGACTTATCTTAGAAGAAAGATTAAGGAAAGGCAAACCTACGTTTCCAGCATTTGTAGACTTAGAGAAAGCTTCTGACAATGTTGAGTGGAATACTCTCTTTCAGATTCTGAAGGTGGCAGGGGTAAAATACAGGAAGCGAAAGGCTGTTTGCAATTTGTACAGAAAGCAGATGGCAGTTATAATAGTCGAGGGGCATGAAAGGGAAGCAGGGGTTGGGAAGGGAATGAGACAGGGTTGTAGCCTCTCCCCGATGTTATTAAATCTGTATATTGAGCAAGCAGTAAAGGAAACAAAAGAAAAATTTGGAGTAGGAATTAAAATCCATGGAGAAGAAGTAAAAACTTTGAGGTTCGCCGATGACATTGTAATTCTGTCAGAGACAGCAAAGGACTTGGAAGAGCAGTTGAGCGGAATGGACAGTGTCTTGAAAGGAGGATATAAGATGAACATCAACAAAAGCGAAATGAGGATAATGGAATGTGGTCGAATTAAGTCGGGTGAAGCTGAGGGAATTTGATTGGGAAATGAGACACTTAAAGTAGTAAAGGAGTTTTGCTATTTGGGGAGCAAAATAACTGATGATGGTCGAAGTGGAGAGGATATAAAATGTAGACTGGCAATGGCGAGGAAAGCCTTTCTGAAGAAGAGAAATTTGTTAACATCGAGTATAGATTTAAGTGTCAGGAAGTCATTTCAGAAAGTATTTGTATGGAGTGTAGCCATGTATGGAAGTGAAACATGGACGATAAATAGTTTGGACAAGAAGAGAATAGAAGCTTTGGAAATGTGGTGCTACAGAAGAAAGAAGAAGATTAGATGGTAGATCACATAACTAATGAGGAGGTACTGAATAGAATTGGGGAGAAGAGGAGTTTGTGGCACAACTTGACAAGAAGAAGGGACCGATTGGTAGGACTTGTGCTGAGGCACCAAGGGATCACAAATCTAGCATTGGAGGGCAGCGTGGAGGGTAAAAATCGTAGAGGGAGACCAAGAGATGAATACACTATGCAGATTCAGAAGGATGTAGGTTGCAGTAAGTACTGGGAGATGAAAAAGCTTGCACAGGATAGAGTAGCATGGTGAGTTGCATCAAACCAGTCTCAGGACTGAAGACCACAACAACAACAACAACAACAACCACCTCATTAAAATGCAAACCCTGATAAAATAATCATAATCACAAAATGAAAATTAGAAGCAGAGCATTTTTCCTGTATTTATAAGTTGGTATAAATTTTAAAATTATTTTGTTCGAAACACTGTTAAATGCATATTCTGTAACAGCAAATTGTATCAAAAATTTCACAAAACCATACCCCAAGCTTTTATAATCTAACTGAAATTCTAAAATGTGGGAGTACAACAGTACACATCAGGCCATCAGCTATGGGCATTATAACTTAACAACGGGAAGCGCTCTGGCAGACCTCACATATTTTCTTCTAGCATGTGGCAATTAAGTGCACTTTTTTATCCAATGAGATGATCGGGAACCTCATAACACTTTAAAATTATAGTAGACTTCATCTGAAGTGTATGGAGATGTGTACAACTACACATATTTAGTTCGAAGGATCTGTGTCAAGGATGGTTTCCTTTTGAACTTACCATACGAAAATGTATTAATGTGTATAAGATACATAGGGATACTCTCAATGCAATAATGGCTCTTGGCAGATGGGAGCTAGTCTTGCCAAGGTCTTGGGAAGAGACTGGATACTTGGTAGGATCCCCGAGCTATACAACTATCTGCAAACTAGCAGCACACACAGCCCCAGCAGTAACCAATGTGGATATTGCTGTCTGCATCTGGCAAGGGAAGAATGAAGAATCCAAAACTTGGAAAAAGAAGTGCTCTGGGATGACATGACATGACTGGTTAGAGGTGTGATCAATCAGTGAAAACTACGATTGTAGTAACCGAGCAATAAGCATTCCAGAATTAATTGCACAACACCCACTAGTCAGCTGCTCTGCATGCTGAGTAGCTACTGCATGTGACTGGAGTTGCCTGTCACATTAAGAAAACTCTTAAATATAATAATGGCAGTTTGAAAGTAAGGTGTCCCAGCTTTCTATATGTTATGCCGAGGAAAAGATTATAATTTAATAGAAGCAATCCATTTTTTGGCACCTAATTTCCAACTGTAAATGATGGTTAGTTGATTTAGGGTTTAAAAAGGAATAAGAAAAACAGATTCATTCACATATTAGGAATGATTATCAGGAATAATATGTTGCCACACTACTAACAGCTACAACAAAGATAGTCTTACTTGACAGGCTGTGTTCAATGTGGCTTTCTCATTCCTTAACCAATGAAAGGGTAACATTCTATAAGTGGGGCATGGAATGTCAGAAGCTTCAACATGGTAGGGAAGCTATAAAATATGAAAAGAGAAATGAAAAGGCTCATTCTACATACAATGAGTGTTAGTGAAATGAAATGGAAAGAAGTCGAGGATTTCTGGCCAGTATAGGGTAATATCAACAGCAGCAGAAAATGATGTAAGTGGAGTAGGATTTGTTATGAATAGCGAAGTAGGGCAGAGAGGGAATTACTGTGAACAGTTCAGTGATAGGGTTGTTCTCATGGGGATCAACAGCAAACCAATACCGAGAATGATAGTACATGTATACATGCCGAAGTCATAAGCTGAAGATGAAGAGATAGAGAAAGTATATGAGGATATTGAAAGATCATTTCAGTATGTAAAGGGAAATGAATCTAATTTCATATTTTAAGGACTATAAGGTGCACTTTTTTCTTCAATAAATTGCCTCCAAAATTCAGGTGTCTTATACTTAAAATTTATATAAAAAAGTACCATGTTTGATTTAAAATTCCCATCAGTCTTAAAAATGGCCATATATTCAATGCTGCAGCAAACTTATCTCTGTCTGGCAACACTGGATTCAACTGGCAGAAGCAGTGCACCGATGCGATGAACACAGGTTGTGGGGTTCACAAGCTTGTTAACATTGCCTACCACCCCTCATGCCATCACAGACCCAGAACACTGCCTAGCCTATGATGCATCACTGCAGTCTACGGTGCCAGTGAACTTGAATTGAAAGTGATTTGTGTAATCAGCAACAGTATAATATTTTTGTTTGTCACTAGTTTCACAATGGAAAAAAACCAAAAGGTATCCATATGATGTGGGCCACAAATTGAAAGTAATAGCTTATGCAGAAGACCATGGAACCAGAGCAGCTGAGCGGCATTTCAGCCCTCCACCAACAGAATAACCATTTGTGATTGGCGGGCTAGTAAAGAAGAACTGAAAAAAAAATGAGGAAGACTAAATGTGCAAATAGAGGACTGAAAGCAAAATGGCTAAAACTAGAAGATGACACATTGAAATGGATTCAAGGACACCACAAAATGGGAATGGATTTAATACAAAAATGATTCAAATACATGCTCATATGATAGCACTACAGTGGAACTTAACAGACTTTTAAGGGTGGAGTTAGTTGGTGCTACAGGTTTATGGAGTATCATGGAATTAGCATGTAAACCAAAACCAAAATATCTCAGAAAATGCCACACGAGTATGAAGAGAAAATATTATCTTTCCATCACTTTATTATTCAACATCGAAAGAAAACCAGTGTTGAACTAAACCAAATAGCGAATACAGACGAAACTTCTCTGACATTTGATGTGCAAAGCAACACAACTGCTGCCACGAAAGGTGCTAAAACTGGAACTATAAAAACAAGTGGACATGAACAAATGCACTACACTGTTCCCCTTTCATGCCACATTAGTGGTACTAAACTTAATCCAATGATCATTTTCATGAACAAAACAACGGTAATACCTTCTGAAACACTGCCTGGTGTTATTGTTCACTTACAAAACATGGGCTGGATGAACGAGTCTGGCATGAAATAGAGGATTAACAAAGTGTGGGAGAAAAGCAATGGCGCTTATTGACGAAGACTTCTCTTCTTGTGCTAGATCAGCTTAGTAGTCATTTGAAAAATTCTGTGAGAGAGAGAAACTGAGACACTGGAATACAGAGCTAGCTGTTATTCTGCGAGGACTTACTTCACAATTACAACCTCTTGATATCTCAAGAAGTAAGCCATTAACAATATTATGAAAAGGAAAATTGCCACTCACCATATAGCAGAGATGCTGAGTCACAGATAGGCACAACAAAAAGACCATCACAAATAAAGCTTTCAGCCCAACACACACACACACACACACACACACACACACACACACACGACTGCAGTCTCAGGAAACTGTAGCCACACTGCGAGCAGCAGCACAAGTGCATGATGGGTGGAGGCAAGGAGAAGGCTGGGGTGGGGAAGGGTAGGGATGGAAGGGTAGGGGTTTCGGACAGTGCAGTGCTGCTGGGGAGTGTGCAGGGATGTGGTGGAGAGAGGGTAGGCCAGCTATGTGCTGTGGGAGGTTAGACAGAGGAAAGGGGAGAGGTGGGGAATGGGAGGGAGAGAAGTAAAAAGACTGGGTGTGATGTTGGAATGCAGGCTGTATAGTGCTGGAATGGGAACAGGGAGGCTGGATGGGTGAGGACGACAACTAACAAAGCTTGAGGCCAGGAGAGTTACGGCAACATAGGCTATATTCCACCTGTGCAATTCAGAAAAGTGGAGTTGGTGGGAAGGATCCACGTGGCACATGCTGTTAAGCAGTCGTTGAAGTGAAGGATGTAATGTTTGGCAGCATGCTCAGCAGCCAGGTGGTCCACTTGTTTTTTGGCAACAGTTTGTCGATGGCCATTCGTGCGGACAGACATCTTGTTGATTGTCATGCCCACATAGAATGAAGCACAGTGACTGCAGCTTAGCTTGTAGATCACATGACTGGTTTCACAGATAGCCCTGCCTTTGATGGGACAGGTGATGTCTGTGACTGGAATGGAGTAGGTGGTGATGGGAAGATGTATGGGTCAGGTCTTGCATCTAGGTCTATTACAGTGGTAAGAGCCATGAGGTAAGGGGGTTCGGAGTAAGGGTTGTGTACAGATGGACGAGTATAATATTGTGTAGGTTCGGTGGACAGAACAATACCACTGTGTGTGTGTGTGTGTGGGGGGGGGGGGGGGGGGTGTAAAGTATGTAAAGGATAGTGTGCAGGATATTTCTCATTTCAAGGCATGATAAGAGGTACTCGAAACCATGGCACAGAATGTAATTCTGCTGCTACAGTCCTGCTGGGTGGTAATGAGTTACGAGGGGAATGCTCCTCTGTGGCCGGACGGTGGGACTTTGGGAGGTAGGGGGAGACTGGAAAGATAAGCCAAGGGAGATTCGTTTTTGTACAAAGTTGGGAGGATAATTACAGTCTGTGAAGGCTTCAGTGAGATCCTCATTCGAGAGGGACCACTCGACGCTGCAGATGTGATGACCAGGGGTGGCTAGGCTGTATGGAAGGGATTTCTTGGTGTAACCATTAAAGTGTATATGAGAGAGGAATGGAACAAATGGATGATGGATAAAACCCAATACGAATTCACACCGAAGAGAGCTTCAAAATGATCTACAATCAAACAAGTGTGTTAGTGAATAAAACAGTCATACTCTAGAGTGAGAGACAACATTACTATTAAATCTTTCAAGCAATGCAGCATAAGTAACGCTCTTAATTGGAGTGAAGACCAGCTGCGATTTTCAGGGACTTTAATGGTTAGTACAGTTTTATAAACTAAGGTTTTTTTAGCCTGGCTTTGCAATCTAAAAAAAAAAATGGTAAAAAATGTAACATTCTTTTTAAAAATTACTTAAAAATTAAAGTGTGCCTCTTAGCCTTAAAATATGGTAGTCATGTGGGACAGGGATGCAGTTGTAGAGGAAGGAGTGGAAAAAAAGGGTAACGGGAAAATATGGGTTAGGTACTAGGAATCGTACTAGGAATCAGAGAAGAGAGAGACTAGCTAATTGAGTTCTGCAATAATGTTCAGATAGTAATAGTGAACACACTGTTCAAAAATCACAAGAGGAGGAGGTATACTAGGAAAAGGCTGGGAAATATGGGAAGTGTTCAGTTAAACTACATCATGGTTAGCCAGAGATTCTGAAATCAGGTACTGGACTATAAGACGTACCCAGCAGCACAAATAAACTCAGATCACAATTTAGTATTGATGAAGAGTAGGCTGAAATTTAAGAGACTAGTCAGAAAGAATCAATATGCAAATCAGTGGGATAAGGAAGTGCTTAAGGATGATGAGATACCTTTAAGTTCTCTAAGGGTATAGATACTGTGACAAGGAATAGCTCAATAGGCAGTTCAGTTGAATAGGAATGAACATCTTTAAAAGGGCAATCACAAAAGCTGGAAAGAAAACCATAGCTGGAAAGAAAGTAACTGTGAAGAAAACATGGATACCAGAAGAAATATTTCAATTGATTGATGAATGAAGGAAATAGCTGAAATAGCTGAACAAGTTGCCCCTATAAATCCAAGGAAAAAACACCAGTGGTGGAACGATGAATGTGATGAAGCAGTGTTGGGTCGACACCAAGCCTGGTTAAGGCATCAAAATGAAAAAACAGAAAAATCATATTTGGAACTCACAAAACAAAGGAAGACAACACAAAAAATAATAAGGAGAGTTACACGTCAGTACCAAAAAGATATACTTCTAATGATAGAAACAAATAGTTAAAAAACAAACTCAAGAGATTATTACAAAATATTTGGCAGACAATTACAAAGATATGATCCTCCAACATTAATGTTAAAAGATAAAGATAATAACCTAGCCCATAGCAATAGTAAAAATACAGAAATTCTAGCAGAAACATTTGACAAGTTACTAAATTGTGAAGATCCCCCAGAACTTCTTCAGATAAACACAGAAACCCCAATTAAAACACCAGCAGAAAATATAAATCCACCTACAATTAATGAGGTCTACAGAGCTTTGAAAGAACTCAAAAACTACAAAGCAAGTGGAGAAGATCAAACGTTTGCTGAACTTTGGAAGTATGCAGCAGAACCAGTAAAGATAGCATTACACCAATGCATAGTAAAAATCTGGAATGAAGAGAAATTACCAGAAAATTGGACTACTGCTATAATACATCCATTACATAAGAAAGGAGAAAAATCAAATCCAGACAACTATAGAGGAATTTCCCTTTTGGACTGCACGTATAAGATCATGTCAAGAATACTATACAACCGCTGTAAAGATCAACTAGAACTGGAACTGGGAGAATATCAAGGAGGATTTAGATCCTGGAGAAGCTGCCTAGAACAGATAATCACCTTGAAGTTAGTTATGGATGTCTACAAAAGAAGGCAAAAACAACTAGTCATAACCTTTGTAGATTTCAAAAAGGCGTATGATTGCATCCATAGATCTTCAATGATGAAAATATTAAGGAATTTTGGACTTCATCCTAAATTAATAAAAATGATACAGTTAACCTTAACAAACACCAAATCCAAAGTAAAATTTAGAGGAGAAATATCTGAACCATATACGATTAAAACAGGGTTGAGACAGGGAGATTGTTTATCACCATTGCTATTCAATTGCGCTCTTGAATATGTAATGAGAGAATGGTACAAGGAAAATCCTATGAATATTAAAATTGGAACTAAGAAAGATAAAATAAACCTAAATTGCTTGGGATTTGCTGATGACCTAGCATTACTAGCTAATAATATTCAGGAAGCCACGAAACAAATAACAAGCTTACAAAATATAGCACAAAAATTAGGACTCCAGATATCATTTGAAAAGACTGAAATAATGGTAACGGATCCACTTGTAATAGATCACATCACAGTGAACAATAGGGAAATTAAAATAGTGAAACAATTTAAATACCTGGGTGAAATTATAACACATAAATTGGACGAGAAACCTGCATGGCGAGCAAGAACTAATAAAATGATAAAAGCTCAAAAACTAACATGGTCTACGTACAATAAAAAATGTCTATCAATTAAAACAAAATTAAAACATTACAAGACGGTGGTTCAACCAGAGGTTACATACGGAAGTGAAACTCTTTTTAAAGTCACCCAGAAAAACAGAATTGACAAAATTTTAAAAGTAGAGAGAAGAATTGTTAGAACATGCATAAATAAGAAATATCAAAAAGCTGGGCAATGGCGGATAGTTCCAAATGAAGTGGTATACAGAGAACTGGAGCCCATCACCGATACTATACGAAAGAAAAGGATCTCTTTTTGTGGTCACATTCTGAGGACACCAGAAACCAGATTATCAAGGAAAATTATTGAGAAACTCTGGAATTTGAAACAACAAGGAGGATGGCTTAAGGAAATAAGAGAGGATATGGAAGAACTGGAAATAACTCTGGATGATTTGCAGAACAAAACGCCAAATTTAAAGAAGTTGAGGGACACAGAAGTAAGATTTAAACCAAAAATTGACAAACGACATACAATGAAAAGGGTATTTACAGATGAGGAACGACGAAAAGCATCGGAACGAATGAAGAGATACTGGGCCACTCGGAAGGGGAAAATACCAAAGAAGAGGACCAGAAATGATTGACTGAAGTGGTCCAATGAGGCCGTAAAAGCAGAAGAAGAAGAAGAAGAAGAAGAAGAAGAAGAAGAAGGAAATACAAAAATGTCCAGGGAAATTCCAGAATACAGAAATATTAGTCACTTAGGAGGTAAATAAACAGTAAGTGCAATGAAGCTAAGGCGAAATGGTTGCATGGAAAATCTGAAAAAAGGAAAGATTGTCAGAAGGGCTGACTCACCATATAGTAAATTCAAAACCACCTTAGGTGAAATTAGAAGGAAGGGTGGTAACACTAAAAATGTAATGGGAAGTCCACTGTTAAATTCAGAGGAGAGAGTGGATAAGTGAAAAAAGTACACAGGAAGGCTTGTATGAAGGGAATACTTGTCTGATGTGATAGAAGAAGAAATAGGAATCAATATAGAAGAGATAAGGGCTCCAGTAGTAGAATGAGAAATTAAAAGAACTCTGGACAATGTAAAATCAAATAAGGCCTAAGGGATAGATAACATTCCATCAGAATTTCTCAAATCACTGGGGAAGTGGCAACAAAATGACCAGTTACACTGGTGTGCAGAATGTATGAGTCTGGTGATATACTACCGGGCTTTCTGAAGAATATCATCCACACAATTCCAAAGACGCAAGAGCTGACAAGTGTGAGAATTAATGCACAACCAGCTTAACAGCTCATGCATCTGAGTTGCTGATAAGAATAATATACAGAACAATGGAAGGAAATTGAGGCTGTGTGAGATGGCTTTACGAAAGGCAAAGGCACCAGAGAGGCAGTTCTGACGTTACAGTTGATAGTGGAAGCAAACCTAAAGAAAAATCAAGACATGTCGGATGGAGGCATGTAAGCTGCAAAATGTGATCACTGCCATCATTTGCACTCACACAGCTACTGCTTCCAATGTGGTACAAAGGGGAATCCAGACATTTGTGTGAACCAAAGTACAGACCTGTCCACATGTTCTCTCACGGCTAGCACAGTTCCAACTGAATGCATGATAACCACAGAACTACAGTTCTTGTAGAGCAATGTAAATTACAGAAGAGGAGGAAATAAGGTGTTGCAGTTCCACCAGTTGACAGTAATGTCCATTACAGTTGCACTGAATGATCATGTTTTGGATGTCCAGGTTAGGCATGAAAGGCCCAGGAGGACTTGTCATGCCTATGGATCACTACCTGTCACCGATGAGTGATGAGGGTGAAACCATACCATAAGTATTTGAGGATTTGATCATAATCAGCGGTGTGTGAGGGGAGAGTGAGGGTGTATCCGGCACCTCCAGGATCACTGGAATAGCCTTGTTGAGATTCGTCTTTTTCGCCTTCTGCTTCTTCTTCTTGTCCTCCTCCTCCTCCGCAGCCTTTAATGGTCCAAATTTTTATGAGAGCCCATCTACAACAAATGTGGGATGGACAAAGAGGGGGCAGCTCTGAGACCCTAAGGGTGGAGTTCTTTCAACCACCAGTAGGTGTCAGGCCTCTTATCTGTGGGTTTCTAGGGAGAGCAGTCTCAAAAAGGGAGCCCTCTCACTGGTAGGCACTAGTAGAAGAAGCTGATTCTCTTTTTGGGTGTGGGAATTGGTTCTCAAAGACGGTGCCACGGAAACCACAAGAGAGTAGAGTGGTGGCAGAATATGTTTCGAAAAACTGGGGGATGATTGTAAATTTCACGCAATTGGACTTAATACCAACAGGATGTAGGCATTTTTATTTTTTACATGCCTCAGTATACAGCAGGCACTCAACAGTTTTGTATACCTGCATATTCTTTTCTTTTTTGAAGATTCAGCAAACCTGTAAATGTGGAGGATGGTGCAACTGATGCACACAGATCGTTGTTTACAAGGACTACCTTTGAGCAGTGATATCTGCACTTATCACATTTTGTGTCTGGCATGCAGAAGGACAAAATATAACTGAAGTGCAAGCACCTCATGGACGGTGGGACGTAAGCCTTCATGTCACGCTCTTATACTATTATTTTAACTTTTGCTCGGAGGACATTCCCTTCAGAGGACATTCCCTTCAAAGGCTAAGATAAAGGCACCTGTATCTATTCTACAATCCTTGGGAACTTTTTCAGAGAGATCGGACAAAATGTATGCCTCGTCTCTCGAGATTAGCTTGTAGCTCCTCATCTGTTTGGAGTGCAAGGTCTCAGTGGAAGATAATTCCCTGGATCACTTTCAAAGTCTTGAGTGGGACAATGGTCACTGGTAGGTAAGCCACACATTCACATGACTGAAGAGCTACAGACTGTGCAGCACAGGAGGCTTTAATAAATAGTGATCCACTGTGCATTTTTCCTAATGACTCATCTTCTTGAAATTTATCTTCAATGTGTGCCACTGAAAATAATGGCTTTGTCACAATAAAAGTACCCCCATCACTTCAAGTACACACAAAGTATGGCTAAACTGTTTAGCTCCTAGATGACTGCCTTGTCCCAGTTGAAAAGGGGTAGCCAGGGTTGGGAAAGCACTAGGGTTATAACAATCCACAATGAAATTCCTGTACTTGTCTGATGAGATGGCCAGATCAGAACACCCATTATTCTGATGTAATTTAATACATTTCATGTGCAAAACATCCATCCAGATGCCACATACTCTGATCAAGTGCTTTCTCCACTGATGCCACCTAGCTGTAGCAAAGGCCATCTGGCATGATGACCACTGTCGAGAGTCTCGATGCCCAAGGAAGATGGGAAGATGGGCGTCTCCTTCTTGCATGCATGGGGAGCTAGAAGCTTAGGCATCAGCAGTGTGATCCCTGTGTTGTCAAGGGGCTCCACCAAAAGGGTGCCTAATGATCCCATCATGTCGGACTGGCTACCACACTGGCTTTGAAGAGCAAATAAGGCCAAATGCAGGTACTGTGGGCAGATGATCTTCAACACCACATGCAGAAGATACTACTTACAGTGTTATACCCCAGTCTGTCTACACTACGGAAAGATGTGGAAAATGAAGGTTAAAACCAGAAGGGGACAACAAATTACTTCAGCTAAAAGGTGGTGAATGAAAGGATATTCCGCAAAAGGAAAGTGGACCATAGGGAATACCTGAGTCAATATCAAAAGCTGCCACCACGAGAAAGAATGCAAGAGAAGCAAGGATAGACAGAGATGAAAGATTGCAGTACAGGAATGGCAGTAGGTGCTGCAATAGCATGGAACCCCATGCTCACCACACATGCACTAATGAAAGAGAAAATTACTTTCCCAGGAATCAACATCATTCGATTTCCATCTTGTACAATTTACTTATTCCTCCAGAGTGAACTGCCTCTGTATCCCATTGAAACTTTCGAAAACTACATAGGTATGAATTCTCAAGAGCACAGGATGAGTCTGTAGAAGAGATTCCTGCTGTACTGAACTCATACTCAAGGTTTCCGCGGGCTGTCATATCTACTGATCTACTGCCAAAACCACCCACAGAGTGTCGTAAAGGGTACAATCCTGGCCTGAACAAAGAGATCGGCCTGCTATTTAATAAATTCAAATAAATGGAGACCAATGAACATCTATAAATTTGATGGAGTCTTAGAATGAACAAGGGAGAGAAAAATGGCAGAAAGAAACCTGAGTCACTGGCTTCACACATTCCAGCAGAAAAGCTTTGACACTGATTTGGACGGTAGGAGAAGACTCTTCTCACAACACAAAGAAGTCAACAATCTCATGCAACACAACTGCCAGTCACAAGGTGAGAGTTTTCAAACTTCAAGCAGATAAAGCAAAAGGAGAGCTTCTGTAAAGTTTGGTAGGTAGGAGATGAGGTACTGGCAGAAGTAATGCTGTGAGGACGGGCCGTGAGTCGTGCTTGGGTAGCTCAGTTGGTAGAGCACTTGCCCGCGAAAGGCAAAGGTCCCGAGTTCGAGTCTTGGTCCGGCACACAGTTTTAATCTGCCAGGAAGTTTCAGATAAAGCAAATATTTGGCAATAAAGAAAAACCTCCATTTATGATCACTGAACTGGAGAAACCCCTTAACCAATCCAAAGTCTAGAAAAGCTGCAGGTGCAGATGGGCTTTACCCCGAATTTTTCAAACACAGCGAGCATACAAGGTGAATGTGGCTACTCAGCTTTATCCACGACATTCTTCGCACAGGAACATTACCAGCAAAATTTAAGTGGACTAAAATTTTTGCTATCAAAAAGCACAGAAAACAAGGAAAGCTGCAGAGTACTTTTGTCCCATATCTCTACTTCGCAGTGTATACAAACTTTTGGAAAGAATGACCTTAAACCAAATACAAGACAAAATTTATTATGTGGTGCCATCTGACAAGCTGGATTTAGAACTTTTAGAAACTGCTGTGAACAAGTGCTCTTCTTGACTACTCACACAGAAACTGGCAACCAGAAGAAACTCAAGGCTGGAGTTTTCACTGACCTGTCAGCAGCTTAAGACAAAACTCTAAGCAACCTCTTAAGCAACATGTTGAGCAATCAGTGTTTAAATACAGCATGGTGAAAAGAAGAGAAGATGGCACGTACATAATGATGGCTTGCCTCAAGACTCCGTTCTTGCTCCAGTGTTACTCAATCTCTACTTTGCAGGCCTATCGAACTTGACACTCCAGAAATTCCAGTACGAAGATGACCTTGTAACTTCATACCAGAGTGAAGATCTATCTGACTGTGAAGAACACCTAAAAAACAATCTCTCTAAACTGTGTGAATATTTTAAAAATCGGAGACTTAGACTTAATGTTTCTAAAACACAAGTCTTTTCCACCTCTATAATCATCTAGCACCAGCAGAGACCAACCCACAGTTTGGCTCTCTTGGCATAGTCAAATCCAATCATAAACAAAACTACCTTCGTGTCACATTAGAAAAAGTGCTGAAATATCATAAACACCTTTCTAACACAGTTCAGAAGGTAGAGACATGAGTAAATCTCCTGAGAAAGCTGGCAGGTAATACATTGAGGCATCAGTTCCCCATCGGGCATCCCTTGTTTTGGTACTCTCTGCCGCAGAATACTACACACTAGTTTGGCCCCATAGTGCTCATACAAAGAAGGATGACATTCATTAGAATGCAATTATAAGAATCATTAGTGGCATAGTCAGATCTACACCTATATTCTGGCTACCAATACCATCAAACATCTGTCCAGATCACCTCTGTCGAAAGGCAGCTCTCTACAACTTTTGCCAGCAAGTTTCTGAAAATGAACCAGTCACTCTCCACAAAGATTTACCCTCACTGCCTAGAAAACATCTCAAATACAGAAGACCAGCATATGAAGGAGTCCAAATGCTCTCCACTAGTTTCAGTTGGGATGCTGAATATCAAGCCACAAAAGGCTGGAATCATGAACTTACTGACAACCCAAATGTTAAATGTTACAGATTGGAGAAGGTATGTGCAAGTATAACAGGCACAAGTGGAGCTTTTGCACTGACACTGTGTGACAGGTGAGATAAAGACAACAAGCCACACTGCAAATGTGTGACATAACAGGTGTTCCCCTGCTGGTATCAAGAGTCTACATTAAGCATTCGATGAAGCGCTCCACTTTTGGGTCTTCCGACACACATGTATAATCTGGGCAATTTAATGTTTATATCGTGTAAAAAGTTGCATGTGTGTATTTTTTGTTTTAATATGTCAAGAATTTGTTATTGTAGCTGACGCATATGATAAGTAACTGATAAGTTCCCCGTCAAAAGGGTACATGGCTTAAAAATGTCTGGACACACAAAACTTTATAGTATTGATAGTTTATAAGCCAACAGCATAAGATATTTTAAATTTCATCAGGCAGTCAGGGAATGAAAAGATGGTGCCTAATGCTGTAATTGAATTTATAAGCCCCAAAAGTTGTATAACACTTGCACAGAAATATGTCTGACATTCAAGATTTCCAGCATTTATTACAGCAGTTTTAAAGTGGCCCGGCGGGCTTTGGGTGAAAGAAAAGAAGGGGGGGGGGGGGTGCAAAATTACATCTCTCTCAACAGAAGATAAAAGATTAAACTATGGAAAACCCATGTGGTCATATTCCATCATATTTCGGACGTGTATTCACCAGTAAAACACAAAAAACACATGTGGTCATAGCAACAAAGACTTCAAAATTTTGTGATGACGTCTTTCACCTTAAAAACATTTGTGGAAAAAGGTATTTGTACCCATGAAGTCAACAGGAGAGTTCAATTCATATCTTTATTAGTCGTTGACCACTTACAGCAGAATAGGTTTAGATATTAACAAACAATTAATAAAAACTTTTACAGAAAAGTTGATGTTCTTGCACTGTAATTCCACTTTTTTCAAAATATTATTAAAAACTATTACAGTGTTTATTTCAAATAGTTCTGTTTTTGTAGAATTGGTGTTTCAATAACCAGTCATGAATCTTACTCCGAACTTATTTCTGGGTGAAAAAAGAAGCAGATTTTAGGAGTCCATTAAAAAAATTTTAAACATGTTATTTAGTGCAAGTTTCTGGTTTTTGTCTTGGTATGTGAAAGTGCCGTTTACCTCTAGTGTTGTGATAGTGTATCTTGCCTCTGATGTTGAACCCACCCAAGTTGCTTTTAACACAAGAACAATTCTGTATAAATGGATAGCTTTACAACAGTCAGCATCCTGAGCTTGATAAACAAGGTTCAGCAGTATTCTTATTACTCAAGTTTTCTCATTATTCAGAGTACTTTTTTTCCTTTTCTTCAGAAATTACTGACATACCAGCATGCTGCAGGAGATGTGCAACTAGAAAAGGCCAAAATATGCCATCTTCAGATACTCATTAGTGACTGCAGCGGTCAGTTTCCACATGAGATAGCACAATCAAGCTATTCACTTGCAGGCATGGCTAATATGTAACCTCATGTTTAATTTGGAATCAATGTGAAAATCAATATCTCAATAATTGTTTATTTACGTAAGATAACCGGTCTCACTTTTATGCTGGCCATCTTCAGATCTAAGGCACCATATCGCTGCAGCTGCTGGTGCACAGAACAGTTGCGTGAAATCTTAGTTGTTTACTGCTGAGCAGTGTCTTAGATCTGAAGACAGCCAGCATAAAGGCTGAAAGGGCCATTATTTTTAAATAAAT
This sequence comes from Schistocerca americana, assembly GCF_021461395.2. Lineage (NCBI taxonomy): Eukaryota > Metazoa > Arthropoda > Insecta > Orthoptera > Acrididae > Schistocerca > Schistocerca americana. Next base: position 260,017,897 of record NC_060124.1, read on the forward strand.
AATTACTGCAATTTTGACTGTTTTATTAACTGATAATTTATAATGTATTGCTGACATATCTCCAAAACATGTTATCTAAAATCAATGTGAAAGCCTAACAGTTCACTAGTTCACTGTTTTACTTTCTGCAGTTTTGTTAACCTCAACGGGGTGGGGGGGTCAAACTTGGTGCACAACTCTAGGCAGCATAAGGATAAAAGCTCAAAAAAGACTCATTCTCCAGTGTTTATGCTCATTCTCTATAGCCTCTGCCTTACCACGTTTCCCACTAAGCATTGAAGGTGGAACCTCACGCAAAAAGTCGCTGCTGTTAGCGCTTCAATTAGACCAACAGAGTGCTAAAAATAATCAATGATTTTTATGGCTGATACTAAGTAATGAATTCATTACTGACAGCTGTGAAGACGTGATCATGATCTTAGTAATCAACTCAAACAAGTCATCACAATATGGAAAATTTGTACCTTATGAACAAATACAAAGTCAGCACCACTCTCAAAATTCAGGTCTCCCCCATCTTGAAATATTTCTACGCAACGATATAAGATGATTGAAAGATAATAGATACTGAAGTTGTCAATGAACATTGATTCAATGACAGTCAATTAACTCATGTAGCATTAGACTATAACTTAGTACCAATTTGCAAACAATTATGGAGGTTCTCAAAATATGTCGGTCATGATTTTAAAACATAATGGTCTATAGGCATAAATAATTTCTGCACTGAAAGCATGTTTGAGGCACCTGTTGCAGGTAACAGGTCAAAGGTTGTTTGTGGTGTCAGTGTAGCATACCTCTAAAAACAGTATTTATGTTAAAGGAGTTCTTTGGCACTTGACAGAATATTATAAAGATAATGAAAATGATACTCTTCCTTCACATTCTGCAGCAACATTTTATTTTTTTCACTACAATGTTTTGCAACTTGCTAATAGCCTAAAGTACAAACTAGTTGGTGGCAAAATAATGCAGAATACTAAAAAACACGTTTCCTTTTTGTTCTTAATATGGAAGTGTTTACAAAGATAGTATAAAATACAAATCCCCATAGAGCCATACAGAGAGAGAGAGAGAGAGAGAGAGAGAGAGAGAGAGAGAGAGAGAGAGAGAGAGATACTGACATTAGGATTACAACAATGCAAACACACTTGTCCCTAGTACACACAATATGTTTTATGCAAATAAGCTAACAATAAATGGATAAAGAGAAATATTCAATAATAGTCACTGACTTTGACTAGTGACGCAGGAAATGTGAGAAATGTCATAAAGAACATGGCAAATACAATGTGATATAAGAGGCAGATTTTTCACACAGGATATGCTACAGATAAGTTTGTCACCACAACCAGGTATTTTTGATTTCACATTCACTAGCTTTGCCAACTCTCAATCAAACCATGAAAATATTCACCAAAATATGTCATCACAACAGCCATTAACATTATGATTTATGTTAACAGCAGCCACGTCTGATGAGGACAAAGTGAAACTGTCTGGCAATGTATAATGTGAGCTGGCCAACTGGACTGGCAAAAAGACCAGCCACTGCATGCCACAAGTCACTTAGTGTTGCCTATGTCAGTGTTCTACAGTGAACTCTGTGTACCACAATGTGACAAATGTACAATTTTTCAGACTGTTTCAAGTTCACCATTTTGACATTGCATGTATCTGCTGCTGCTGACCTGTTGCAAGGAGTTGGATGGTCAAACTTTTTCTCAAAACTTGCCTACCTCAACTTATGACAAACTTATCTGTTCTAATGTTTGTAACATCACTTTTGTTTCACAGATTTGAACCAAGTTTCCTGTGGAAATAAATGTTGAGTGCTGCTTCTCCTGCTTACAGATGACCTTATGAACTGATTAACCCAGCCATTATAGGATGACAAACAGTAAGCAACCACAGGGTAACCTAGTAACAACGGTCCTAAATAAATATGCCTTCAGCTGCCACAAGCATGTAACAAAAAAAAAACAATAAATCTATGTGGCACGAAGTCAACATTTATAATAATCATAAAAATAAAAATATCAAACATATTGAGTTGTTGATTATCCACAACATGTAATGCGTTTTCAGTAGAGGCACTGAAAGTGTTCAGTATGTTGCCTTCTGAAGTGTACAATCCTTATCACCAGAAAAATTCTCACTGCTCTTAAACTGCAAATCCTATATGCAGTTATTAACTTATTTGAGACTGATATCACAGAGTGGAATGGATAATGTGTATATATCTAAACCAGATAGTCTTGTTACATTATGTCTACATGTACTACTCTTAATTTAAGCAATTAGGATTACCACTTTCAAATGATTAAATCATAATATTAAATGCCTATTTTTCTTAGTTATCAAGCTACAGACTAATCTTATGTTTCACACAGTAACTATTATTTGTTCTACACATAACATAGAGAATGCTTCTAATCTTGATTGTTTTTAGCTGCACACTGGCAACATTCAGGAGCAATACATTGTGGGCAACACATAGTCAACAGTCTCCATTCCACAAGTTGTCATGTCTACACATGTCTAGTACTCACAGTTCACCAAGTGCAGTGAAAAACTTGTTACTAAAGATAACTAACATATTGGCAAACCTAGTCATTATTAAAAGCATGTCTTGCAATTGGGTCAATAAGAAATAAAAAGAAAATAATGTAATACACGTAAATCAGTTTCCATCAATGATAAAATGCTGTTGATTACTGGCACATGTTTTATTATTATATTTCTCTTATTTAGATGAAGAATAGTTTGGCTTCAGAAGGGGGCAAAGGCACAAGAGCTGCTGTTGGACTGTTACGAATAAATGGGGAAAGATACCTCGAAACAGTTACAGTAGGGAAGTTTGTGTAATTTTTGCTGACTTGGAAGAAGTCTTCAATTGAGTTTAGTGGATTAAACTTTAGATGTCTTGAAGATCAGAATTAACTGGAAAGAGAGCAGTCAAATAAGTAGTTTATATAGAATATAATGAATAAAGTAAGAATATGAGACAACAGAAGGATTTAAAATTGAGAAGAAGGTTAGACATTTGTGTTGTCTTTCATCTACTCTGTTTAACACCAATTTAGATGATTTAGTTAAAAACTGGTTTAAAAAAAATATGTTTGCAATAGGAGAAAGGATAATCAAAAGCATAGGATTTCTTGATGAAGTGGCAAAGGTAATAACAATACGTCAAAAGAACTTAACACCAACTGTAAGCAATAGGGAATTAAGATAAATGTGGAGAAGACTAAGGTGGTGATTTTTAACGGCAGTCAAATGGTTCAAATGGCTCTGAGTACTATGGGACTTAACATCTGAGGTCATCAGTCCCCTAGAACTTAGAACTACTTAAACCTAACTAACCTAAGGACATCACACACATCCATGCCCGAGGCAGGATTCGAACCTGCGACCGTAGCAGTCGCGCGGTTCCAGACTGAAGCGCCTTTAACCGCGTGGCCACACTGGCCGGCAACGGCAGTCAAGGAAGATAAAAGTGAGAATCTATGCCAAGTTAGAAAAAGTTGATAACTGTAGGTACCTATGCTGCAAAATAACCAATAACATAATACACAGTCCTAATCAAGAAATAAAAACCAGGGCACATTTTGCAGAAGAAATGTTGTACAGGAAGAGTGGTATTTGCTCGGTCCATTGAATAAACATTTATAGAAAAGAGTAATGAAGTGTTGCCCTGTATGGTACTGAAAAAGGGACATGGTGATGGAGACAACAGAAATACTTACAGGCTTTTGAGGCGAGAATCAGGAGAAGAAAGGAAGAGGTGATCAGATAAAATAGGAATAACGCTGTGTTGTTACACATAATGAATGAGGAAAAAGACACACACTGAGAAGGAACCGCATAATTAAGGATGCACTAGAGAGAATAGTGATAGGGAAGATGACTAGTGGAAGAAGAAAAACATAATTGATGATATCTAGAAAAATGCATCACACACAACTACAAAATGGATGGTACAAAAACAGGATTTGAGAATTCTGAACTTGCAGTGATGGAGATAATTGGCAGAACACGCATCATCACACTCAAAGTCACCATCACCACGACCACCATCATTTTTCTATTCTAATGTATGCAGTAAACTCTTAATTTGATCTATTCCTAAATTTATCCAAACAATACTAATTAAGGTTCTGTAATACTCCTAAAGATATAACTAACCTTTTGCTGTTGTGGCGACTATCATATCCAATAACAACACTATTCATTGCAGCAGGTGACTGTTTTGTTACCTCTTCCAAATAAGATGTAAATCCTTGTGTCGTCTGTATAATGACTAAATCATTCATTTGAGCATAACCGGTCCCCATTCGTCCTCGCAAGCCGGCTGTTCCAAATTCAAGGCGATTTAATAAAATATCTGACAACTTTTCATAATTACCAGATGCACAGAGTGACTTGATCTCTTGGGTAGTGCCTTCATTCTATCATCAAAAATATGAAGATACATTTAATTTCTATTTATTCTTTATGGAATCTGACATTTATAAAAACGAGTGTTTACCTTGTCCCATTCAAGCCATTCGTCAATTTTCTCCTGTAACTTGCTGTCGACCTTCTGCATGTTTCCCTTTCCGTTCTTCCAGTTCTCAATCAATCTTTCTCGTGCTAAAACAATCAGATATGTTACTTTGAGTACAATATATTAGAAAAGCGTAAATGGTATGTCAACGGAGGAAATAATTATAATTAGAATAAATATCTAAAGAGATGTAAATCTTCAATAATGAACACATACATTGTTTGCAAACGCACTTAGCTCACTGGAACTCAGTGCTATACGTCACACGCAAAGAATTTTTGGCAAGATCTTTCGCTGGTATCAAGGAGGATATGTATCTTTAATTGCATGTGCTAAATAGAGTACACTCTCCGACAGAGACAAATAAACGAAAGTACGAAACGTAAACTTCAACTGTTAACCCTGATACTGATACCATTACCAACGAATGGATCAGCTGATAATTATCTATGGCGAAGTCACAGCTGCGGAAAGCAATGCGTTGAGTTTTTTAGGCGATGGGAGGTTAAGAAAATCCGATATGACGCATTTGCAATGAGAAAATAGGAGATAGTAGAGCTTTATTGAATAATAATGCGGGTGAAGAATAGCTGAACAAGCCGTGTTAGGGACGACAGCAGAGTACTTTCCCTTCCAGTTCAGAAATTTTGACAAATACTTTTTATATTAATACGAAGACGTCAGTATGCTGGTGTTTGTGTAATGCTTAAGGTAAGTGGAGGCTTCTGTGAAAGTAGGTGACAAGTCAACGCCCCTTTTCTTGGGCATTTAACTCAGTAACCTTACGCTTGTTTTATTAAAATTTGTAAACAATGTACTGCGAGATAGTACAGTAAAGCAAGTAATGATAAGGTCGAAATTTATTGTATTGTCATATAATTTTCAGCCTGTAAACACTAAAATATTTCACCACGAGCCCCTTACGATAATATCTGGTGCGATACTGTATGTGTTCAGCATACTCCAGCTTAAATAATGAGCATGTTCTTGTCGTGTTGAGTTTATAGTTCGTAAGTTCGCGGGCGAATGAGTTGGATAACCATTTCAGTAGTGAAATAGATTGTTTTGTTTAGCTAAAACTGATATAGTTAAACCGTGTTAAATAATACTCATTTTACTGTCACATTGACGAAGATACAGGATTTATATTGTTTCTCGGAAATGCTAAAGAATTGTTGTGAGTAAACACGACAACTTTAGCTCTAGGTAGAAAATGTGGTTAACACGTTGTTGAAAGTTTCACGTATTAAACAATACTGCGTGAAATTAGCTGCATTATAAATGAAGGCAGGGTCATTACACTGACGGCAATCATAATGGTTCAGCTCATAGTTGTTGGCAGCTTTGTATAACTTTTTAACAGACGTATTGCTGCAGGAAGATAGTCATTCTGTTATCAGTTTATTTTTAGCTTCTAAGTCAAACCAAAATCTTTTCAAGGACGAGGCTTGAAAAGATAACGCTATTCATGTGTATACATTTTCAAAATGTTGCAACTTTTTCCTATATTTGTGAACTACACGTAATATACATTTTCAGACAAGGCTCATCGATAGCAAATTTTATTAGAATGGCACAGTCAGGAAATTGCATTTTCTGTTTAAGTGCACTATTTCATTGTCGTGCCATATATTTTTATTCTCTTTTTATCAAATCGCCCACTTTACGTCCAGCTCCGTCCAGTATGCCCGCTTTCTCAGTAGGAATGGACCACGAACGTCTCAGTCCGTCAGCTTGTAACGTCTTCATTGTACTTATAAAATTCGTCGAACTACAGTATTACTGCAGACAAATACTGTGGTACAGATCTACTAACGGTATTCATTTACCGTTAATTATCGTATTCAGTTTCTCTTCTTGACTGTTAAAAACACATGTAAAAGTTGTCATCAATGTATTAAATTTAGAGAAAGTAAAAACGTATCAGTGTCAATGCATTATTCACAGAGAGAGGATTATAAAGCCTTTGGTCTCTCTGGTTTGTGGCTGTTTTCTGCGTTTTGTTGCTCTTCCGTCTGCTAGAGACATCAACCAGCTTTGTTAAAGTGAGAAAGGTTTTTATCTGAAAGTATTAAATGTAAAATATTAGCCTGTATGAATTTGTATCCCCAACAAAGCGGCAGTAATGAAACTGGCTACTCCGCAATTGTCCCCGCTTTTTCTGTCATTCCTTCTAGCTCTATTGTGGCACTGGTTTACTCTCTGTTCTGATTCCAGTTGTCTTATGTCTGTCCTTCTCAGGAACCATTGTGCTGGGATGTCTGCATGAAAATTTTTTGGTCTAAATTAGTTGTTCTTATTGTGCTACATCTGTACTCTGCAAACCACCATGAGGTGCATGGCAGAGGGTCTGTCCCATTGTACCGTTTTTTTAGAGTTCCTGCCTCTTCCATTCACATATGGATGCGGGAAGAATGTTTGAATGCTGCTATTCCTGCAGTAAGTATTCTAATCTTATCCTCACGACCCCTGTATGTAGCCTATGATATGTAGGGGGTTGTAGTATAAATCACTTACAGCTGGTTCTTGAAACCTTGTTAATAGGCTTTCTTCGAATAGTTTGTGTCTGTCTTCAAGGGCGTGCCAGTTCAGTTCCTTCACTATCTTTGTGACACTCTCCCACCAATTAAACAAACCTCTGTCCATTTGTGCTGCCCTTCTGTGCATACGTTCAACATCCCCTGTTACTCCTATCTGGTATGGGTCCCGCACACTTGAGCCATATTCTAGAACCAGTCACGTGAGTGATTTGTAAGCAATCTATTTTGTAGACTGATTGCACTTGCCCAGTGTTCTATCAATAAACCAAAGTCTACCACCTGCTTTACCCATGACTGAACTTAAGTGATAATTCCGTTTCATACCCCTATAATGTGTTGCACCCAGTTATTTGTATGATTTGGTTGATTCCAACAGTAATTCATTGATATTATAATCATAGGATACTAAATTTTTTCGTTTTGTTAAGTGCAAAGTTTTACATTTCTGAACATTCAGAAGAAGATGCCAATCTCTGCACGACGTTGAAATCTTATCAAGATCTGACTGAATATTTCTGCAGTTTCTCTCAGATAATATTTCATTGTAGATAACTGCATTATCTGCAAAAACATGGTGTTACAATTAATATTGTCTTCAAAGTCATAAATATACAACATGAACAGCAAGGTTCCCAACACTCTTCCCTGGCATACACCCAAAGTTACTTCTACATCTGACGATTACTCTCCATCCAAGATAACAGGCTGTGTCCACCCTACCAAAAATCCCTCAATCCAGTTACAAATTTCACTTGATACTCCATATGATCATACTTTCGACTATAAGTGCATGTGCGGTACTGAGTCAAATACTCTTCATAAATCAAGAAATACTGCATCTATCTGGTTGCCTTGATTCAAAGCTTTCAGTATGTCATGTGAGAAAAGTGCGAGTCAGGTTTCACGTGATCAATGTTTTCGAAATTCGTGCTGGTTGGCATTGAGGGGGGTCATGTATGTTCAGGATACCTCATTATGTTTCAACTTGGAATACGTTCTGTGATTCTTCAATAAATCATTGTCAAGGATACTGTGTGGTAGTTTTGTGAATCAATTCTACTATCCTTCTTGTAGACGTGTATGACGTGCCTTTTTTCAAGAACTGGGCACAGTTTTTTGTTTGAGGGAACAATGATAGATTATAGTTAAAAGAGGGGGTAACTGAGCCGGAAATCAGTGGATGAGTAGGAAGAACAAACACGTAATGTTCGGATACAATATTACTAGTGTCCAGCTAGACAGTCAAGTTGTTTAAATATCTGGGCATAACATTGCAAAGTGATACGAGGTGGAATGAGCAACACGGAGATTCCATATTTCTAGATTTCCAGAAAGCATTTGATACAGTGTCCCATTGCAGGCCATTAACACAGTTACAAACACCTGGAATAAGTTCACAGAGTATGACTTGGTTGATTCCAACAGTGAGTCATTGACATTATACTCGTAGGACACTATGTTTTTTGTTTTGTTTTCTAAAGTGCAAAATTTTACATTTCTGAACATTTAGAGCAAGCTGCCAATCTCTGTGTGACGTTGAGTGGCTCAAAGACTTTGTAAATGGTAAAACTCAGTATCAATAAAATTCTTGTGGGTTTGGGATCGCATTGTCAACTATAAAATTCTGACATTTCGATGACTATTGCAAGGTGCCTTCCTCAAGGTGTATTGCTAATTGATGAATGGGCACTAGTCTGATTACTCATATACTATGGAGGAGTGCTGTCATTGTATATGAGGGTGAGGAGGAATGGTATTAGGTTGTAGCACTTTTGAAAGAAAAGCATGTCTCGGATTGGGATCTGATGGTCAGTTTCGACGTGAAGTCTTTATTCACGAATGTACCCGTGAACATTTTAGAGGAATGCATGGCACCTGATATCTGCGAGCTAGTGCACCACTGTTTGACAAGCAACAATTTCAGGTGGAAAGGGGATTTTTATGAGCAAACGGATGGTGTAGCTATGGGTTCCCCTTTATCGTCTGTTGCATTGGACATTTTTAGGCAAGCACTTGAATAAACAACACTGCAGTCCGCTCCATTATGCCCAGAATGATGGCATTGATATGTTGATGACACCTTCGTCATCTGGACATGGAGAAGAAGAGCTTCGGAATTTCCACCAACATCTCAATCAGCAGCACAGCAGAATTCACTGCACCATGGAGATAGAAAAGAACGGGTTATTGCATTTTTTCAATGTGTAAGTTTACCGTAAGGCTGATGGGAAGCTTGGACACAGAGTTTATAGAAAGACCACCAACACGGACAGGTACCCGCATGCATCCTCCTACCACCATCCTACACAAAAGAAATCAGCTCTGCAAACTTAACAGAGCCTACAGGATCTGCAGTGAACACGCTGAGCTACAAAACCTCAGGTCTATTTATGGAGCTAATGGCTAAGACATGAGGATCATACAAAAAACTATGGTGCCAGAGGAGGAGGGCAATAGGGGAATGCAGAACAAAGCATGGAACACTGTCCTGCTATCATACGTGCAATGGATGACTGAACGTCTGTGCAAAATTCTCCGTTGAGCAAGTATTAAGGCAATTTTTTGTAGCAACAACAAAGTAAAAGAGGTTCTCGGTTCGATGAAAAATACGATTGACAAGTTTCATGCTGCCGGAGTTCATGAAATCAGGTGTGAACGTGGACTGCTGTATGTAGGTGAGACTGGGCCTCCGATAAGCACAAGGTTATCTGAACATGAGATATATCCGTATCAAACAATACAATAAATCAATGGTGGCAGAACACCAGGAACAGTGCAGGATGAAGATTCAATCTGAAGACACTTGCGTACTGGCAAAACAGCTGTTTAGCTTGAGGAGGAAGATCAGAGAAGCTATAGAAATAGTCAAGCAACCCGACAACATGAATAGAGAAGACGGGTACTGACTCCCAGTATCTTGGCTGTCAGCAGTGACATCTTTGTAGAACAGCAGCTCTCGCAGAGCAACAGGTGTGCAGTAGGTCACAGTGGTGTGGGTGCACAGTGTGTTGACATGCCCTAGTCGATACTAGGCAGTTAGTAAACAGTGCTAAGCTGCAGTAGCGACTCATTTTCCTACATGCAAGCAATAAAGGAAACTTCAATGGAAAACACCTATTTCCGCCAATGGCAACACGTAATGCAAAGACCAATAAAAGAACATCTAATACCCTTTCTCCTCACCCTCATATCCAATGACACCAATCCTCCTTAGTATATAAGTAATCAAACTAGTGCCCATTCAGCAGTTAGCAAACACCCTGAAGCAGTTGTTGTTGTTGTGGTCTTCAGTCCTGAGACTGGTTTGATGCAGCTCTCCATGCTACTCTATCCTGTGCAAGCTTCATCATCTCCCAGTACTTACTGCAACCTACGTCCTTCTGAATCTGCTTAGTGTATTCATCTCTTGGTCTCCCTCTATAATTTTTACCCTCCACACTGCCCTCCAATGCTAGATTTGTGATCCCTTGATGCCTCAGAACATGTCCTACCAACCGGTCCCTTCTTCTTTTTAAGTTGTGCCACAAACTCCTCTTCTCCCCAATTCTATTCAATACCTCCTCATTAGTTATGTGATCTACCCATCTAATCTGCATCATTCTTCTGTAGCACCACATTTCGAAAGCTTCTTTTCTCTTCTTGTCCAAACTATTTATTGTCCATGTTTCACTTCCATACATGGCTACACTCCATACAAATACTTTCAGAAACGACTTCCTGACACTTAAATCTATACTCAATGTTAACAAATTTCTCTTCTTCAGAAACGCTTTTCTTGCCATTGCCAGTCTACATTTTATATCCTCTCTACTTTGACCATCATCAGTTATTTTGCTCCCCAAATAGCAAAACTCATTTACTACTTTAAAAGTCTCATTTCCTAATCTAATTCCCTCAGCATCACCCGACTTAATTCGACTACATTCCATTATCCTTGTTTTGCTTTTGTTGATGTTCATCTTATATCCTCCTTTCAAGACACTGTCCATTCCATTCCACTGCTCTTCCAAGTCCTTTGCTGTCTCTGACAGAATTACAATGTCATCGGCGAACCTCAAAGTTTTTATTTCTTCTCCATGGATTTTAATACCTACTCCGAATTTTTCTTTTGTTTCCTTTACTGCTTGCTCAATATACAGATTGAATAACATCGGGGATAGGCTACAACCCTGTCTCACTCCCTTCCCAACCGTTGCTTCCCTTTCATGTCCCTCGACTCTTATAACTGCCATCTGGTTTCTGTACAAATTGTAAATAGCCTTTCGCTCCCTGTATTTTACTCCTGCCACCTTTAGAATTTGAAAAAGAGTATTCCAGTCAACATTGTGAAAAGCTTACTCTAAGTCTACAAATGCTAGAAACGTAGGTTTGCCTTTCCTTAATCTTTCTTCCAAGATAAGTCGTAAGGTCAGTATTGCCTCACATGTTCCAATATTTCTACGGAATCCAAACTGATCTTCCCCAAGGTTGGCTTTGTCTGTAAAGAATTCGCATTAGTATTTTGCACCTGTGGCTTATTAAACTAATTGTTTGGTAATTTTCACATCTGTCAACACCTGCTTTCTTTGGGATTGGAATTATTATATTCTTCTTGAAGTCTGAGGGTATTTTGCCTGTCTCATACATCTTGCTCACCAGATGGTAGAGTTTTGTCAGGACTGGCTCTCCCAAGAAGGCGTCTTGCAATAGTTGCCGAAACGTAGGAATTTTATAGTTGACAATGCAGTCGCCACTCCCACCATGCACTGGTGCTGCTCCTCGCAGTGTGGTATCAGTTCTTTGAGACTGCAGACGTGTGTTCAAGTTGCGTTTTCATATGTGTGTGTGTGTGTGTGTGTGTGTGTGTGTGTGTGTGTACTGCTAACAAAGGCCTTAATGGCCAAAAGCTATAATTGTGTGAGTCTTTTTGTTGTGCCTGTCGCAACTCAGCATCTCCGCTATATGGTGAGTAGCAACTTCCATTCTCTGGTATGGTGTCTATACAAGTCATAAATAGCCTTTTTCTCCGTGTGTTTTACCCCTGCTACCTTTAGAATTAGGAGGAGTGTATTCCAGTCAACTTGTCAAAAGCTTCCTCTAAGTCTGTAAATACCATAAACTGAGGTTTGCTTTTCCTTAACCTATCCTCTAAGAGAAGTTATAGGTTCAGTATTGCCTCACACGTTCCTACATTTCTCTAGAATCCAAACTGATCTTCGCTGAGGTTGACTTCTACCAGATTTGCAATTCGTCTGTAAAGAATTCATGTTAGTATTTTGCAACCATCATTTTTAATCTGATAGTTCAGTGACATCACATCTATCAGCACCTGCTTTCTTTGGAGTTGGAATTATTACATTCTTCTTGAAGTCAGGGTATTTCACTTGTTTCATATCTCTTGCACATCAGATGGAATAGTTTTGTCATGGCTGGTTCTCTCAAGGCTGTCAGTAGTTCACATGGAATGTCGTCTGCTCCATGGGCCTTGTTTCAACTTAGGTCTTTCAGTATTCTGTGAAAAATCTTTTTGGACTGTCATATCTCCCATCTCATCTTCATCTACACACACAAGAAAATGTTTTGCATCACCCCAGTTCCCAGAACACTTGAAGATAGACGTTGACTGTGGATATTGTATCACTGTCACAGTACCTTTCACTGTTCAAAGACATCACTAAACCCACCCCATGGATTTAACAACCATGCGCCTATTAGACAGAGGTGGTCCGACAGCCGATCAGTTCCAGTCATTTCACCAGAAAGGAGGTACACAGCTCGTGTCATCTTTTGTTCAGCCATTCCTAGATGGTCAGTACCGCGGTTCGGTCATGTCCGCATTGTTACTTTGTGCTAGAAAGGGCTCTCGACCAGGGAAGTGTCCAGGTGTCTCGGAGTGAACCAAAGCAATGTTGTCCGGACATGGAGGAGATACAGAGAGACAGACAGGAACTGTCGATGACATGCCTCGCTCAGGCCACCCGAGAGCTACTACTGCAGTGGATGACCGCTACCTACAGATTATGGCTTGGAGGAACCTTGGCAGCAAGGCCACCATATTGAATAATGCTTTTTGTGCAGCCACAGGACGTCATGTTATGACTCAAACTGTGTGCAATAGGCTGCATGGTGCCCAACTTCACTCCCGACATCCATAGCGAGGTCCATCTTGGCAAACACGACACCATGCAGTGCATTACAGATGTGCCCAACAACATGCCAAAAGGACTGCTCAGGATTGGCGTTAGGTTCTCTTCAACGATGAATGTCGCATATGCCTTCAGCTGGACAATCGTCGGAGATGTGTTTGGAGGCAACCTGGTCAGGCTGAATGCCTTAGACACACTGTCCGGCGAGTGCAGCAAGGTGGAGGTTCCCTGCTGTTTTAGGGTGGCATTATGTGGGGCCGAAGTAGGCCGCTGGTGGTCATGGAAGGTGCCATAACAGCTGTATGATACGTGAATGTCATCCTCTGACCGATAGTGCAACCATATCGGCAGCATATTGGCGAGGCATTTGTCTTCATGGACGACAGTTCACATCCCCATTGTGCACATCTTGTAAATGACCTCCTTCAGGATAACGACATCGCTTGACTAGAGTGGCCAACATGTTCTCCAGACATGAACCCCATTGAACATGCCTGGGATAGATTGAAAAGGGCTCTTTATGGACGACGTGCCCCACCAACCACTCTGAGGGATCTACGTCAAATCGCCTTCGAGAAGTGGGACAGTCAGGGCCAACAGTGCCTTCATGAACTTGTGCATAGGATAATACGACAGATACTGGCGTGCATCAATGCAAGAGGACGTGCTACTGGGTATTACAGGTACCAGTGTGTACAGCAATCCGGACCACCACCCGTGAAGGTCTCACTGTATGGTGGTACAACATGCAATGTGTCATTTTCATGAGAAATAAAAAGGTTGGGAATGATGTTTGTGTTGATCTCTATTCCAATTTTCTGTACAGGTTCTGGAAGTCTCGGAATGAGGTGATGCAAAACTCTTAGTGATGTGTGTATGTCCTTTTCCCTTTCTATAATACTACCTCTCAAGTTCCTCTCCCTTGTATAGACACTCTGTATACTCTTCCACCTTTCAGCTTTCCCTTCTTTACTTAGTACTGGTTTTCCATGTGAGCTCTAGATATTCATACAGCTGCTTCTCTTTTCTCCAAAGGCCTAGCTGTAACTTTCCTGTAGGCGGATCTATCTTTCCCTAGTGAAACATTCTTCTGAATCCTTACATTTGTCCTCTAGCCATTTCTGCTTATTTTGCACTTCCTGTCAGTCTCATCTTTTAGACATTTGTATTCTACTTTGCCTGTTTATTTACTCAGTTTTTATATTTTCCCCTTTTATTAGTTAAATTGTGTATCTTATGTGACCTACAAGGATCGCTGTTAGGCCTTGTCTTTTTACCTATTTGATTTTCTGCAGCCTTCACTATTTCATCTCTCAAAGCTAGCCATTCGTCTCCTACTGTATTCCTTTCCCCTGTTCTAGTCAGTATTGCCTAAAGTTTCCTCTGAAACTCTCAAAAACTTATCGTTCTTTCAGCTTATCCTGGTTCCTTCTCCTTAATTTCCTACTCTTTTCCAATTTCTTCAGTCTTATTATGCAGTTCATAAAAAATAAATTGTGATCAGAGCTCACATCTGCCTCTGTAAATGTCTTACTTGTTCCATAGATAAAATTCACAATACAGGTTATGATGTGGAATCTGTCAACAGAAGAAATGTACAGGGCTATTACAAATGATTGAAGCGATTTCATAAATTCACTGTAGCTCCATTCATTGACATATGGTCACGACACACTACAGATACGTAGAAAAACTCATAAAGTTTTGTTCGGCTGAAGCCGCACTTCAGGTTTCTGCTGCCAGAGCGCTCAAGAGCGCAGTGAGACAAAATGAAGACAGGAGCCGAGAAAGCGTATGTCGTGCTTGAAATGCACTCGCATCAATCAGTCATAACAGTGCAATGACACTTCAGGACGAAGTTCAACAAAGATCCACCAACTGCTAACTCCATTCGGCGATGGTATGCGCAGTTTAAAGCTTCTGGATGCCTCTGTAAGGGGAAATCAACGGGTCGGCCTGCAGTGAGCGAAGCAACGGTTGAACGTGTGCGGGCAAGTTTCACGCATAGCCCGCGGAAGTCTACGAATAAAGCAAGCAGGGAGCTAAACGTACCACAGCCGCCGGTTTGGAAAATCTTACGTAAAAGACTAAAGCAGAAGCCTTACCGTTTACAATTGCTACAAGCTCTGACACCCGATGACAAAGTCAAACGCTTTGAATTTTCGGCGCGGTTGCAACAGCTCATGGAAGAGGATGCGTTCAGTGCGAAACTTGTTTTCAGTGATGAAGCAACATTTTTTCTTAATGGTGAAGTGAACAGACACGATGTGCGAATCTGGGTGGTAGAGAATCCTCCATTCGTGCAGCAAATTCGCAATTCACCAAAAGTTAAAGTGTTTTGTGCAATCTCACGGTTTAAAGTTTACGACCCCTTTTTCTTCTGCGAAAAAAACGTTACAGGACACGTGTATCTGGACATGCTGGAAAATTGGCTCATGCCACAGCTGGAGACCGATAGCGCCGACTTCATCTTTCAACAGGATGGTGCTCCACCGTACTTCCATCATGATGTTTGGCATTTCTTAAACAGGAGATTGGAAAACCGATGGATCGGTCGTGGTGGAGATCATGATCAGCAATTCATGTCATGGCCTCCACGCTCTCCCGACTTAACCCCATGCGATTTCTTTCTGTGGGGTTATGTGAAAGATTCAGTGTTTAAACCTCCTCTACCAAGAAACGTGCCAGAACTGCAAGCTCGCATCAACGATGCTTTCGAACTCATTGATGGGGACATGCTGCGCCGAGTGTGGGAGGAACTTGATTATCGGCTTGATGTCTGCCGAATCACTAAAGGGGCACATATCGAACATTTGTGAATGCCAAAAAAAACTTTTTGAGTTTTTGTATGTGTGTGCAAAGCATTGTGAAAATATCTCAAATAATAAAGTTATTGTAGAGCTGTGAAATCGCTTCAATCATTTGTAATAACCCTGTATAACTCTTATATGGAATTAAGCATTAGGGGTGACCTGTATGTAATAGAACTAGCAATTACATACACAAGTTTGAGTTTTCTGGAGGTCCTGTTATGGCATGATCAGCCCTGTGTTAGCACTGCTGTGTGCCATGTAACATTGAGTTGGGGGTCATTCCATGTAATCACGGGGGTGGGGGGATAAGACCACCTCAGAAATTAGTCATTTTTGGTGCGTGGATACTTACATGTTTTAATAATAAAACTATCAAACAGCACTGTCGTAAGTCTAACCAAACACACCTTTGAAGGCCCAAGGGTGTGTATCTGGTCGTTGATCAGGTACCAATTTCACAATTACTGCTCAGTAATGAGTCGCTCTACAGACCTCAGTTTTTGTTTGTGCCTAGTATTTAGGCCACTAAGTTGGTGTAATGTATAAAAAGTAGGGGACTAGTGTAGCAGGGGATACAACCCGTCGGCTTTGGACAATGACGTCACAAGTCGCCAATCGAGAAGCGATTCTTCTTAGTGTTGTAGCTCCCTTCAGTGGCTGATAAGTGTTTTTTGGCTTTTAAAAAAAAAATCTCACGAGATAGAATAAACAGATCCACTTTATTAAGCAGTCAGTAAAAAAACGAAACTGAAACATAACAGCAAAAGCTAAAATGGTAAACTGCTTTCTGGCGACTTGTGACGTCATTGTCCAAAGCCGACAGGTTGTATCCCCTGCTACACTAGACCCAAAAGTAGGATACATCATTTAGATTTTTTATAAAAATATTGCTTTAAATTTCTGTTTTTTTACGTAGCCTGCATCCAGAGACACATTGGTCCATTTAAGTTAACAGTTACAGTGATTCCTGTTCACAACACCTCTGCTAAAATTCGTGTCCATATATTATCTGCAATGTTTGTAATAATCCTTTAATAATGATGTATCTTGACTGTATCTTGGCAATAATTTGGGCAGTGTATTGGCAAGCATCCCCTTCACTGGAATTTGTTTTACTATAACTACAGCTGAGCCATCTCTTCTGAAATAAAATTATGTTAGATGTGAGTGTTTTTGGTTTATAGATATCAGTGTGTTTGGTTTGAGTTCAAAGGGTTTGGCTTCTTACAAGAACATAATTTTGTTTTATTCCACAAACATGTGTCCTCAGTGATTTTTAATTCACTATTATTGTTTACTACGAGAGGAACAGAGTTTAAATTCCATTATGATGTATTCACTTGTTTTGCATAAATTGATTGCACCTTTGTTATCGCAATAAACTGAAATTGGTTCACTTTCCAGAACTGGAACTGAATGAGGTGACACAATTGGTGAGACATTAGACTTGCATTCATCAGGAAGGTGGACCACATCTCCATCTGACAATATAGGTTTAGGCTTTCTTTTGTTTCCCAGAATCACTTGAGGCAGATACTGGAATCATTCTGTTGAAAGGTCATGGTAAATTTCCTTTCTCAATCTGAGCTTGTATCCCATCTTTAATAGTCTCGTAGTTGATGGGATGTTGAACCTAATTTACCGTTTTCCAGGAAGAAATTTATCCTTCTAATCTTGGTAGCCAGTGTGCCTTTGATACAATGAAGTGAAACTCGTATTCATCTTCACTAGGTGAGAGAGCCAGTGTAGCAGTTAAATTTATGATGTTCATTGTCACAAATATTTGACCTTTTTTCAGATTATGTTATGAATTATGAAGATGTCACAATTTGGTCGTGAGCTGGTGAACTCAACGTATGTGAAAGCTAAAATATCTGTCTGTGGTGATAGACAGATCTGTATCTGAACCCGAGGCCTGGGTTTTGTTGGAAAGTAACAGTTTTATTCACAAAAGTTAATTTATCAATATATATTTGACTGTTTCTTCTAAATGTGTGTCAAATTGTAAGGTCATTGTTAGATTGGGACTTAGTAGCACAGCTACAGTCATATTAATAATCTTAGTTGTCAAACTATTTGCCTCTTTCTTCCAAGTGTGTTAAGATTTCAGAGTTTATGATATAATGATATGAGAATATGACAGTCTTAAAAATACATCATTTCTTTGCTGCTCTCTCATTGGCTGACACACAATGTTTCCTACCCATCATACCTGAAGAATGCTGACGACATTGCTGTCCAAATCACGTAGGCATGCCACTGGCCGAGATCCAGACCTTCACCAATCCTACTTGTCAGTCATTAATTCTAACTTTGCCTGATATGACTTGCCTTGGTTTTTTTGGGGCAAATTTTTACAGTGTGATAATACTTACTACAGTTATTAACTCCTCAGTCTCTCGGGTAAATTATATGCAATACTTCTTGTTATCTCCTGTTTCACTTGAAGAATTGCGTCACTTTTTAGTGAGTGGCAGCATGTTTTAACCTTCACTTCCTGCTAGAACTTAGTCTTAATTGTCAGTGGTTATTGGCATGTGTGTTTCCTAGGTCCATGCGTGTCGGTTTGTAGTCATCAGATATCCTTTCCAGTAAGATCCATTCTATTCACTCATTTTTCAGTTTGAAGTTCATAGTGTTTAACATATTAGAAGTGGGTGTCTTTTTGGAGACACATTCTCAACTGGTGAACAGTTCACCATTTGATTTTTGAGCAGTGTCTTCACCCAACTCATTCTTCTATGAAGTCTTCAGTCACTATATATCTGTTTTAATTTTCCTTATGCTTGCTTTGGAGTTTTGTTGCTCACTAGGTGTATCTAAATACCTGGATCAAGGAAAAGTATTATTTTTGCTCCAGATAATCAAGATGGCTAGATCAGGTGAACAAGTCTGAATCTTATCTCCAAAACACTTTTTATACCTCCAGTGACTTTATAATTGCAATAAGTAATCATGCAGATCTTATGCATTCTTTTGTGAACAGTATTGCCTTCTGTTCCATTCATTTTATGACTCATGACGAAATATTGTTGATGGATATTTTCTGTTACTGTACTTGTTAAAAGCATTTAATTGTGCAGTTCACAATATTACAGAGAAACTAAAATATTATGTTGCTTGAAATCTTGGTGATAATTGGTTTTCACGCTATCTAAATAAAGGAATGCAGAGAGTCATATTAAGAAAACCAGTGTATGTATGCAATGGAATGGTACCTTCAGAATGAGGATCATTTACTACAGGTGTATAATAGGAATCAATGTTGAGTCTGTTGTTCTTTTTGTTGTGTGTAAAAGATCTGGAATCTTAAATAATTCATGTGATAATGATACAAGTATTGTCATCAGACCTAATGGAGGAACTTCCACAGTGGAAAATATAAATAAAATTTTCTTGAGAATTAATAACTCCTTCTCTGAAAATGGGCTGTCATAGAACTTAGATAAAACAGATATATGCGATTATAAAGTGCATAAGATCTAAGTACATTACTAGAAAAAAATGCTTAAAGGAAAACCAAAAATGAACAAGAATATTGTAAATTGTAGGGATAGGAGCCATACCGTCATACCAGAAATCTTGCTGGTAACTTATAAACTACTCACCAAGTGGTGGCAAAACACACAAGACTGTTGTGATTGGCAAGCTTTTGGAGCCAGTGTCCCTTTCTTCAGGCAGAGGGGTTGAAGGGGAAGGAAGAAGGGTGAAGGAAAATGACTGGAGAGGTCTAGGTAAAAGGGGTAGATTTCGGGAAAGTCACCCAGAACTGCAGGGCAGGAGAGACTTACCGTATGAGATGAAAAGGAAAGACTGATTGTTGGGGACTGCATCGGACGGGACTTGAAAACCTGAGAGCTTAAAGGTGGAAGACAGGGTAATATGCAGACAGAGATTATTGTTGAAACATCATGCTGTTAATAAGAGTGAAAAGCTAAGTGCATTGTATGCAACAGAGGTGAGTTGGGGGCAGTAAAAAATATATGGGAAAGATGACGAAAGATGTAGAAAACTAAAATGGAGTGAAGCAAAGAGTAGTTTCAGTGAAGAGATGCTGAGATGGAAGAAATGAAGATGAATTAAGGTCAGGTGGGTGGCGAGAACCAAGGACATGTTGTAGCGCCAGTTCCCACTTGCGGACTTCTGAGAAACTGGTGTCTGGGGGAAGAATCCAGATGGTTCATGTGGTGAAACAGCCACCGAGGTCACGAATGTCATGTTGTAGAGCATGTTCTGCAACAGGGTGTTGCGAGTTGCTAGTATATACCCTCTGCCTATGCCTATTCATCCTAACTGATAATTTGGTGGTAGTCATGCCAATGTAGAAGGATGAACAGTGTTTACATGATAGCTGGTATATGACATGTGTCATCTTGCTGGTGGCTCTCCCTTTGATGGTATATGTTCTGCAAGTTACAGGGCTATTACATGTGGTGGTAGGAGGATGCATAGGGCAAGTCTTGCAATGGGGACAGTCACAGGGGTAGGGTAGGAAGATAGGTGCAGAAGGGACATAGGGTCTGACAAGAATATTGCAGAGATTGGGAGGGCGACGGAAAGCTATTAAAGGAGTGGTTGCCAAAATTTCAGACAGAATTGATCTCATTTCAGGGCATGATTTTACGAAGTAATGGCCCTGTCGAAGTAGCTGATTAACACATTCCAGACTAGGATAATACTGAGCCACGAAAGGCATGCTCCAAAGCTGTTTTGTGGAGGGATCAGCAGTACCAGAATTGGATGTGATGGCCTGGGAAATCTGCCTTTATAACTAGGCTGGTGGGGTAATTATTTTATTTTATGTGTGAGTTCTGCTGCCACTTGGTGAGTAGATTTTTTATCAATCCAATTAAATAATTTATCAGTAATTGATTGTTTTCACTGTAGATTTTTTATCAATCCAATTAAATAATTTTATCAGTAATTGATTGTTTTCATTGTAATAAGAGTGCAGAGAGTCTGTTATAGCCCAAAGAAACATGATTTATGGAACAAAGTACTTTACAGAGCCAATGTAATATACAATGAAGTACATGTTGCGAGTAGCACTGAACACATTGGATGGACAAGAGTAATACAGGTTAAGAATAGGCTGAGCACTTGTTTGTGATTGCTTGGAGAATACTGTTTCTTTGGCAGATTACCAGAGTGTGCCAGGGGGCAAACCCGGCTGACCTCTATTAGCGGGCCTGTGAAATAGATGTGCAAAAAAAACCATTGGTAACATGGAAAACAAGAATGGATCTCACAAGGTGCTGAAATTGCTAATCATGGAAAACACCCACGACGGCGATGATCTCCATTTCATAGCCCAATGACGGTGGTTGCTGTGATGAGGGGGTCAGTTTGCAGTACTCCCCCCCCCCCCCCCCCCCCCCCCCCCCCCTCGTGGGAGGCTATAGGACAGGATGGAGATCAACTTCTCCATAGCAACATTCTCTTTGTGGTCCGGGGTTGGTGCTGGAGGCATTGGGGACAACATCAGTGCAGGACCCAGCTAATGGAAATGCTGGTGGTTGCGGGGTCAGGTGCAGCGGGGGCTGCTCCAGCAACAGCAGTCAAGGAGTAAGGGCAGAGACAGGGACCCCAGCCAGTGACTCCCACTGCAGCATGAACCGGACCATATGCAACACAAGAACAGGCAGTGAGAGTGAGGGAGAAAGTGGGCTCTCTGGAACAGATACTGCTGTGCACAGCCACAACTGGTTGAAGTGATGGGACATGAACCCATCAGGAGTGCAGACAACAGACAGGTGCCAGCCCTGGCGACACTTGATGACAGCAGAGACCCAGTCAATCCATAAAAAAGAAGACGTGACTAAGTACGTGATCTGAGGCAACCGCCGATGTTATTGTAGCACTAATGATGGGAAAACCACCAACCGTGTCCTGGTTCTCAATGTCTGAATACAATGGTGAGTCAAATGAAAACCTTAAATGTTTTTTAAAATATGATTTACTGTGCAGACATGGTACAAAGCTGTATCACTTTTCAACATAATCTCCCCACACTCAATGCAAGTCCTCCAGCGCCTACAAAGTGCATAAATGCCTTTAGAAAGAAATTCTTTTGGTAGTCCGCACAATCACTCGTGCACTGCGTGGCATACCTCTTCATCAGAACGGAACTTCTTTCCTCCCATTGCGTGTTTGAGTGGTCCAAACGCATGGAAATCACTTGGGGCAAGGTCTGGCTAGTATGGTGGATGAGGAAGACACTCAACATGCAGGTCTGTGATTGTTGCAACTGTTGTACGGGCAGTGTGGGGCCTTGCATTGCCATGTTGCAAAAGGACACCTGCTGACAGCAATCCACGTCGCTTTGATTTGATTGCAGGCCACAGATGATTTTTTAGGAGATCTGTGTATGATGCACTGGTGACAGTGGTCCCTCTAGGCATGTAATGCTCCAAAATGATGCCCTTTTTGTCCCAAAAGAGAGTCAGCATAACCTTCCCTGCTGAGGGTTCTGTTCGAAACTTCTTTGGTTTTGGTGATGAGGAATGGCGCCATTCCTTGCTCGCTCTCTTCGTTTCCAGTTGGTGGAAGTGAACCCAGGTTTCATGCCCAGTAACGATTCTTGTAAGGAAGCCATCACCTTCTCGTTCAAAGTGCCGAAGAAGTTCTTCACAAGCATCAACAAGCCGTTCTCTCACTTCAAGAGTCAGCTGCTGTGGCACCCATCTTGCAGACACTTTGTGAAACTCGAGCACATCATGGCCAATGTGGTGTGCTGACCCATGATTAATCTGTAAACATGCTGCAATGTCATTCAGTATCACTTGGCAGTTTTCCTTCACTATAGCTTCAACTGTTGCAATGTTCTGTGGAGTCACAACTCATTGTGCCTGACCTGGACGAGGAGCATCTTCCACTGAAGTTACGCCATTTGCAAACTTCCTACTCCATTCGTAGACTTGCTGCTGTGACAAACATGCATCACAGTACTGAACCTTCATTCTTTAATGAATTTCAATAGGTTTCGCACCTTCACACTATGCAAAAACTGAATAACCGAACGCTGTTCTTCCCTGGTGCAAGCCACAAGTGGGACAGCTATTTTTATACTGATACTGCAATGGTATGTGTGCATCTGCACTATGCTGCCACCTACAGGCTATTCTGCATAGTGTTTGTAGCATGCTTACCAACTTACACTATAACGGCGTGAAATTTTGATTTGTTATTACAAATTTAAGGTTTTCATTTGACTCACCCTCATAGAAACAAAGCAACTTGTCCTGATCGAATGCCGGATCCAGCCTGATCAGAAGGTAAGATAAGGCACTGATGTTGGCTTGTTCCACCATTGGCTGGTAATGGACCTGACAATTATAACAGGAGAGGAAGAAAACCCACTATTGCACACGATGTGCTGCCTTGTCCAGCATGGGAGCTGAAGGGTTAAAAACAGCAACCAACGGCTTGTGAGCCTTAATTAAATGGAACTTAGAACCATGCAAGAAGACATGAAATTTCTTGAGGGTGAACACAATTATTAAAGACTCCTTTCCAATCTGAGAAACCGCTGCCTAGTGGGGGTTGAAGTCTTAGAAGCGTAAACAATAGGTCATTCTGACCCGTCCACTTATTCGTGTGTCAACACTGCACCAAGACCTTGCTTAGAGTCATCTGTAGCCAACACTAGATGCTGACCTGGCTGAGAAGCGGTCAGACATGGGGCAGGTTGAAGCTTAGATTTGCGAAAAGGGAATGCTCAGCCTCAAGCTGGGGACCAGAAGAAAAGGCACATTTTTATGCAAAAGCACTTGTAGGGTGTGAGCGACAGAGGATGCGTACAGTAAAAACTTATGGTACTAAGCCACATTGCCTAGAAATGGCACAACGGCTTGGCCCCTGTGTGAGAAACCTCTAAACCTTGGTACTCAATTGACAGCTAAAAAACTGATTTTGATGAGGTTGCAACTGAGACCCGCAGACTGCAAAAGAGAAAACAATGATCAGAGATTGCTAAAGTGCTCTTCAGTGGAAGAATCCGAAACAACAATACCATCGATTTAATTGATGCTCTTTGGTACAGAGACTGTCAGCTGTTCTAAAAGATGCTGAAAAATTGTGGGCGTGCTAGTGATGCCAAAAGACAAATGATGATACTGATATAGGCCGAAAGGCGGATTGACAACAGGAAGGCACCTAGTGGCCTCATCCAAGGCGAGCTGGAGGTACATTTCCAACAAATCAATCTTGGAAAAATAGTGGTTGCCTGATAATTTTGTGAGCAAATTGTCAGGGTTGGACAAAGTGTATGTATTTATCACGGACTGTGCATTAATCGTGGGACTGAAGTCGCTGCAGAGGTTTAGCTTACCTGTTGGCTCTTAACAATGACCAGTGGTGTAGTCCATTCTTGAAAGAAATAGGCCAAATGACATTAAGCGACATCAATTGATCTACTTTGGCTTTGACAGAGTCATGCAATGTGGCAGAACCGGCCGCGCTCAAAAGAAACAGGGGCTGGTGGACTCTTTCATGGTAATTTTATCTTGGCTGGAGAGTCATCGTTAATTGTAGAAGTAAATTAGAGTGTGCCCTAGGGAAGTGTGTTGAGACTCTAGTTGATCATGATGTACACTCCTGGAAATTGAAATAAGAACACTGTGAATTCATTGTCCCAGGAAGGGGAAACTTTATTGACACATTCCTGGGGTCAGATACATCACATGATCACACTGACAGAACCACAGGCACATAGACACAGGCAACAGAGCATGCACAATGTCGGCACTAGTACAGTGTATATCCACCTTTCGCAGCAATGCAGGCTGCTATTCTCCCATGGAGACGATCGTAGAGATGCTGGATGTAGTCCTGTGGAACGGCTTGCCATGCCATTTCCACCTGGCGCCTCAGTTGGACCAGCGTTCGTGCTGGACGTGCAGACCGCGTGAGACGACGCTTCATCCAGTCCCAAACATGCTCAATGGGGGACAGATCCGGAGATCTTGCTGGCCAGGGTAGTTGACTTACACCTTCTAGAGCACGTTGGGTGGCACGGGATACATGCGGACGTGCATTGTCCTGTTGGAACAGCAAGTTCCCTTGCCGGTCTAGGAATGGTAGAACGATGGGTTCGATGACGGTTTGGATGTACCGTGCACTATTCAGTGTCCCCTCGACGATCACCAGTGGTGTACGGCCAGTGTAGGAGATCGCTCCCCACACCATGATGCCGGGTGTTGGCCCTGTGTGCCTCGGTCGTATGCAGTCCTGATTGTGGCGCTCACCTGCACGGCGCCAAACACGCATACGACCATCATTGGCACCAAGGCAGAAGCGACTCTCATCGCTGAAGACGACACGTCTCCATTCGTCCCTCCATTCACACCTGTCGCGGCACCACTGGAGGCGGGCTGCACGATGTTGGGGCGTGAGCGGAAGACGGCCTAACGGTGTGCGGGACCGTAGCCCAGCTTCATGGAGACGGTTGCGAATGGTCCTCGCCGATACCCCAGGAGCAACAGTGTCCCTAATTTGCTGGGAAGTGGCGGTGCGGTCCCCTACGGCACTGCGTAGGATCCTACGGTCTTGGCGTGCATCCGTGCGTCGCTGCGGTCCGGTCCCAGGTCGACGGGCACGTGCACCTTCCGCCGACCACTGGCGACAACATCGATGTACTGTGGAGACCTCACGCCCCACGTGTTGAGCAATTCGGCGGTACGTCCACCCGGCCTCCCGCATGCCCACTATACGCCCTCGCTCAAAGTCCGTCAACTGCACATACGGTTCACGTCCACGCTGTCGCGGCATGCTACCAGTGTTAAAGACTGCGATGGAGCTCCGTATGCCACGGCAAACTGGCTGACACTGACGGCGGCGGTGCACAAATGCTGCGCAGCTAGCGCCATTCGACGGCCAACACCGCGGTTCCTGGTGTGTCCGCTGTGCCGTGCGTGTGATCATTGCTTGTACAGCCCTCTCGCAGTGTCCGGAGCAAGTATGGTGGGTCTGACACACCGGTGTCAATGTGTTCTTTTTTCCATTTCCAGGAGTGTATATTAATGGTCTTGCAGACAATATTAATAGTAACATCGGACTTTTTGCAGATGATGCAGTTATCTCTAATGAAGTACTATCTGAAAGCAGCTGCATAAATACCCAGTCAGATCTTGATAGGATTTGAAAGTGGTGCAAAGAGTGGCTACTTGCTTTCGATGTTCAACAAAGTAAAATTGTGCTCTTCACTAAATGAAAAAAAATGTAGTGTCCTAAGATTGTGTATCAATGAGTCACTGCTGGAATTGGCCACTTATACAATACCTGAGTGTAACACATTAGAGGGATACGAAATGGGTAAAGCAGGTAGTAGACTTTGGTTTATTGGTAGAATACTGGAGAAGTGCAATTAGTGTACAAAGGAGGTTCCTTACAAATCACTCGTACACCTTTACTAGAATATTGCTCAAGTGTGTGGGATCTGTACCAGATAGGACTAACAGGGGATACTGAACATATACTGAGAAGGGCAACACTAATCGTCACAGGTTTGTTTAATCCATGGGAGAGTGTCACAGAGATACTGAGGGAACTGAACTGGAAGACTCTTCAAAATAGATATAGACTATACCGGTTAAGTCCTTTAACAAATTTTCAAGAACCGACTTTAAATTATTACTTCCATTCAAACAGTCAATCTTCTTGCACTCCATACATGAATGGAACAGGAAGAAATCGTAATGATTGGAACAATGGAATGTAGTCTCTGCCATGCACCTCACGGTGGTTTGCAGTGTATGGGTGTAGCTGTAGATGTAAATGTGGGCCTGAAAACTGGTAGCACAACCAAGTCAAGGGGAAAACAGCAATGAAAACTCAGAGCAGATGAACCTCAGTTGCTGATTTGAAACTTGATCTGACATTAAATATATCTCATCGGGAATTGAGAAACTGGAGGTGTTAAACATATTTAACCCGAACAGCTCTACGTTGTGAGTATGATCGACAACAAGAAAAGTGAGAAGGCGAACAACAGATTTGTAAGAGACAGGAGTGGAGAACTGACCTAGGATCAGAATTTGCTGTTTATTGTAGCTAACCAACTTTGGTGAAACCTGTGTGAGGGGAGGGAAGCCCAAGTCCACGTACACATAGTAAAGACATTGCAGCTCCTATGTCCACTTGCATTTTTAGAGGTTTATTAAACCCTCACAAGTTAATAAACAAAAGGTTGTACTGCTGCAATGCCCATATGTCACCCTGAACACTTGGAGCTAGACTAACTGGGGTTGACTGAGCAATTTCTGATTCTTCCTCCCCATACAGTAATCTGATCGCCTGTAGCTCATGACATTTCAGAGGACTGTGCCACACTGAGCACATCCATAAGCACTGGATTCTCACATTGAAGTGCTTTCTCGTGGACTTCGCTATCCAGGGCCAGACGAATAACAACATCGCACACCATGTGGTCATTTTAGTATTTGTGATGGATACTATTGACAAATTGTAATTCTGCAGTCCAGGCTTTGTGAGATTGGTTTGGATGTTTCTGACAACGGTAACATTCTATATGTATTACAGTGACATGTGTTTTGTCAGAGTAATAGGTTGAGAGAGGCTCCCACATTTCATCAAATGATAAGCTTGCCAGTTCTTGAAAAGTTGGCGTAACAATTGATGCATGCGTGGTGAAAGCCAGGAAAGAAAGAAAGCTGTACATGAGTTTCCATTGCTCATGCAAAAAAACCTGGAAATGATGGTCTAACTGATCTTGTAGGAGTCCCAATCTTCAGCTGATTCATCATATAATGGAAAGGGCAATGGTTGCACTGACGGAAGGGTAACCTGCTCTGAACACACAGATGCCACATGATGGAGAGCAGTGGTAAGAGCCTGCTATTGTTCTGCGAAAGCTTGCTGCTGGGCAGTAATATGTTGCAGTATTTCTTTCATCGAGATGTTTTTCGGGTGACTTAGCACTGATACTAACTCGCTGAGAAAATGTAACTCTCACTCGTAGCCAAGTTTGTTTTAGCAAGAACAAACACAATTTGTGGAGCATAGTACATTATAGAGCCAACATAAAATACAATGAAGTACAGGTTGTGCATCGCACTGAACACATTGAATGAACAGCAGTAATACAGATTACATAATAGGCTGAGCACTCATTTGCGATCGCTTAAGTAATACTGTTTAATACTGCGGTTCACCAGAGCTCTTCTGGGGGTCGACCCAGGTGGCCTGCATAAGTGGGCCTGTGGAGTGTATGGATGCACAATCTCTAAAATTGGATGCATCGTGAGTGAAGGTACATCAGAGTCACATTAAGACACCCTGGGAAACTAAAGCCACCACATTAAAATTGCCATATCTGCCAGCAATCCATCTTTACACCAATCCCTTCTTATAGTCCAAACATAGCAATCAGTATGCCTTTCCTACCTTATTCTTGATCCATATGTTGCCGCCATCTGCTCCTATCTCCAATAAAATCCTGCTAAAGCCCCTGTCCCTGTTAAAATCCCCCATATTTTTACCCTGGATCTGTGAGCACATTCAGTAGTATTCTTCTTGAAGCTAGAGCTGTAATCTTGGGCAAAACACCATGGGGTCCTTGCATATTTTGCCACCACACTTGCAGATACGCTTTGTGAGCCAGGTATGGCCCCTGCCTTACCTTGGGAGGTTGTTCTCAACAGAAGAATTACTGAGCTATTTACTGTGAAGCTGCCTCAGCACTTGGGAGCACAATCCACGCCGATATGTGGTGTGTAGGTTGTGGTAAAGAGCGCTGAAATTATAGGCACCTATTTGCGTCCATATGGTCATGTATCTATGTGACACTATGCCTGTATTCCTCCACTGATAGGCACTTAGGCTACCTCTCAGCCCCTTGATGGCTAGTTCAGCTCTGGGCTTCAGACTGACCATCAGTCATCCTCAAGCCTATGCTTTGGACCACAATGCCTGCCACTGCTGCTATTCATCAGACACTGCCATCTTGCACCTTTGCCAGATCACAGCCGCTGGACTCCCATCAACCGCTCCAGAAGGTCCTCCTTCACCTTTGCCAGGAACTCAGCCACTGGACATTTGTCAGCCGTTCTGAAATGTCCAGCTGCCTGTGGGCTCATGGTCTTGTAGGACTGTGTCGCTACACATCCATTCTACCTCCCTGCTCCTTGCCACTATCAACATTCATGGACTTTGTCATTGTGAGCCCCCTGCTCTGCACCGTCATAGATGGACATTCAGTTGTACTTGTGTGTGGACCTTCATCCTCTAAAGCTGTACAGAGCTAGCTCATGGTCAGTAAGCAAACAGTTTCTATCCCTCTAGTACCATGGAAGTCATTCCCTCATGTCTTAGCAGATGTCCTATCATCCTGTCCCTTCTCCTTATCAGTGTTTTCCACATATTCCTTTCCTCTCCGATTCTGCGTAGAACCTCCTCATTCCTTACCTTATCAGTCCACCTAATTTTCAACATTCGTCTATAGCACCACATCTCAAATGCTTCGATTCTCTTCTGTTCCGGTTTTCCCACAGTCCATGTTTCACTGCCATACAATGCTGTACTCCAGACGTACATCCTCAGAAATTTCTTCCTCAAATTAAGACCAGTATTTGATGTTAGTAGACTTCTCTTGGCCAGAAATGCCTTTTTTGCCATAGCGAGTCTGCTTTTGATGTCCTCCTTGCTCCGTCCGTCATTGGTTATTTTACTGCCTAGGTAGCAGAATTCCTTAACTTCTTTGACTTCGTGACCATCAATGCTGATGTTAAGTTTCTCGCTGTTCTCATTTCTACTACTTCTCATTACCTTCGTCTTTCTTCGATTTACTCTCAAACCATACTGTGTACTCATTAGACTGTTCATTCCGTCCAGCAGATCATTTAATTCTTCTTCACTTTCACTCAGGCTAGCAATGTCATCAGCGAATCGTATGATTGATATCCTTTCACCTTGTATTTTAATTCCACTCCTGAACCTTCCTTTTATTTCCATCATTGCTTCCTCGATGTACAGATTGAAGAGTAGGGGCGAAAGGCTACAGCCTTGTCTTATACCCTTCTTAATATGAGCACTTCGTTCTTGATCGTCCACTCTTATTATTCCCTCTTCGTTGTTGTACATATTGTATATGACCCGTCTCTCCCTATAGCTTACCCCTACTTTTTTCAGAATCTCGAACAGCTTGCACCATTTTATATTGTCGAACGCTTTTTCCAGCTTGACAAATCCTATGAAAGTGTCTTTATTTTTCTTTAGCCTTGCTTCCATTATTAGCCATAACGTCAGAATTGCCTCTCTCGTCCCTTTACTTTCCTAAAGCTAAACTGATCATCACCTAGCGCATTCTCAATTTTCTTTTCCATTCTTCTGTATATTATTCTTGTAAGCAGCTTCGATGCATGAGCTGTTAAGCTGATTGTGCGATAATTCTTGCACTTGTCAGCTCTTGCCGTCTTCGGAATTGTGTGGATGACGCTTTTCCGAAAGTCAGATGGTATGTCGCCAGACTCATATATTCTACACACCAATGTGAATAGTCGTTTTCTTGCCACTTCCCGCAATGATTTTAGAAATTCTGATGGAATGTTATCTATCCCTTCTGCCTTATTTGATCGTAAGTCCTCCAAAGCTCTTTTAAATTCCGATTCTAATACTGGATCCCCTATCTCTTCTAAATCGACTCCTGTTTCTTCTTCTATCCCATCAGACTAATCTTCACCCTCATAGAGGCTTTCAATGTATTCTTTCCACCTATCTGCTCTCTCCTCTGCATTTAACAGTGGAATTCCCGTTGCACTCTTAATGTTACCACCGTTGCTTTTAATGTCACCAAAGGTTGTTTTGACTTTCCTGTATGCTGAGTCTGTCCTTCCGACAATCATATCTTTTTCGATGTTTTCACATTTTTCCTGCAGCCATTTCGTCTTAGCTTCCCTGCACTTCGTATTTATTTCATTCCTCAGCGACTTGTATTTCTGTATTCCTGATTTTCCCGGAACATGTTTGTACGTCCTCCTTTCATCAATCAACTGAAGTATTTCTTCTGTTACCCATTGTTTCTTCGCAGCTACCTTCTTTGTACCTATGTTTTCCTTCCCAACTTCTGTGATGGCCCTTTTTAGAGATTTCCATTCCTCTTCAACTGTACTGCCTACTGCGCTATTCCTTATTGCTGTATCTATAGCATTAGAGAACTTCAAACGTATCTCGTCATTCCTTAGTACTTCCGTACCCCACTTCTTTGCGTATTGATTCTTCCTGACTAATGTCTTGAACTTCAGCCTAATCTTCATCACTACTATTTTGTGATCTGAGTCTATATCTGCTCCTGGGTACGCCTTACAATCCAGTATCTGATTTCGGAATCTCTGTCTGACCATGATGTAGTTTAATTGAAATCTTCCCGTATCTCCCAGCCTTTTCCAAGTATATCTCCTCCTCTTGTGATTCTTGAACAGGGTATTTGCTATTACTAGCTGAAACTTGTTTTCAGAACTCAATTAGTCTTTCTCCTCTTTCATTCCTTGTCCCAAGCCCATATTCTCCTGTAACCTTTTCTTCTACTCCTTCCCCAACAACTGCATTCCAGTCGCCCATGACTATTAGATTTTCGTCCCCCTTTACACACTGCATTACCCTTTCAATATCTTTATACACTTTCTCTATCTGTTCATCTTCAGCTTGCGACGTCGGCATGTATACCTGAACTATCATTGTCGGTCTGCTGTCAATTCTGATTAGAACAACCTGGTCACTGAACTGTTCACATTAACACACCCTCTGCCCTACCTCCCTATTCATAACGAATCCTACACCTGTTATACCATTTTCTGCTGCTGTTGATATTACCCGATACTCATCTGACCAGAAATCCTTGTCTTCCTTCCACTTCACTGACCCCTACTATATCTAGATTGAGCCTTTGCATTTCCCTTTTGAGATTTTCTAGTTTCCCTACCACGTTCAAGCTTCTGACATTCCATCCCCCGACTCGTAGAACGTTATCTTTTCGTTGATTATTCAATCGTTTTCGCATGGTAACCTCCCCCTTGGCAGTCCCCTTCCGGAGATCCGAATGGGGGACTATTCCGGAATCTTTTGCCAATGGAGAGATCATCATGATACTTCTTCAATTACAGGCCACATGTCCTGTGGATACACGTTACGTGTCTTTAATGCAGTGGTTTCCATTGCCTTCTGCATTCTATTGAATGGCCTAATTGCACACTCAAATTTAGATGCACTACCCTAATTAAATATCTTCCCTCATTAACATGTAGTCTCAATTTCAAACAGCTTTCCACCAGACAATCACAACACACAACCAACAGTGTGAGCGTCTTAACCTGCTTCTAACTTAAATCCCAAAGGGATCCTCGTCTTCCTCCCCTCACCAAAACCATCCTCTCCAGGCATTCAAAAAATCCGTCACTTGGAGCGTCATCTCCTTCCTAAATAATATTGTTGAAGTCTCAAACCGTACTCTGGTGTAATCCTCATCTATCCATGACTTGAAGGCATACCACCACTGTATAATCCACCCCTGCTCCCCTGGGGGGTTTGCCACTCTTTGGCGAGTTCATGCTTGGCTACCATGGGGCCCCAGTCTTTGCAACATCTTTTCCTTTCCGTGCTGCATGTCTATCCTCTTGCTATTCTTTTTCCCCTTCCTTGGGGAACATGTCTGGGGTGTTATAGTGAATGTTCCACATTGTCTGTCGCTGATGCAAGAAAAGTCTCACCACTGTTTTTCGTTCCCTTTTCCCTTTTTAGTTTCCCCTTCTCCTCTTGCTCCTCCGCTTCAGGTTCCTCTTTTTCTTCTTCCTCCCTGTGTGCTCCCGTTGACCGGCTCACGCATCTGACACGTAGCAGGTGACTGGGTAAGGCGTAATTCCCAGTGCCGGGTCGACAGGTAAGATTCGCACGTACCCCGTGGTACAGGCCAGGCCCAGCGAGGGGTGATTTCCTGAGCTGTAACCTTCCCAAATTGCCGAATGGTCCCTCTGTCAGGTGTTCGGGAGATGTGAACAGTCACCCAAGGCGGGTGCGCCCCCTTCTGAAGGGGGCCCCCAGTTGGAAGGAGCCCACAACCGGAGACACTGGCAATAATGGGGGGTTTCTTGCAATGAGCCAATCATCTTCACAATCAACATCTATGAAACATAAACAGAATGAAGCTAATGATTCAGAGACCCTCACAGTTGCACCACAGTTCCTCGTGGTTTCACGTACTGAAGACGGACAGTCCTTCACGAGATAAATTCGTTTATTATTCAGAAAGGTGGTGATGCCATTGCCAGCCCTGTGAAATGCTGCTCTCATTTACAGAATGGCACTGTGCTTTTGGAGACTACTTCTGATTCTCAAGCACAACAACTACTTGCCACCTCACTTCTCCACTGCTATCCTGTTTTTGTCGAGGCCCATAGAACTCTGAATTTGTCCCATGGTGTTATTTACACTAGGCTGCTCGATGGTCTGACTAAGGCTGAAATCCAGTCTTAACCTCCCTGATCAGGTGTCATTACCGTCCATCAGGTGATAAAAAAGGTAGAGTCCTCCTTAGTGCCCACCAGCACTCATTTTCCTACCTTTGATAGAGTGGTACTTCCATCCCAGATCAAAGCAGGCTGTGAAATTATCACAGTCCGACCATACATTCTGAACCCATTGTGCTGCTACCAGTGTCATCGTTTCAACCACACTAGAACATCTTGTCTACACCCAGCCAAATGTGTAACCTGTGGTAGGGATGTGCACGAGGGCGATTGTCTGCCTCCTTCTCCCCACTGTATC
Source organism: Schistocerca americana (assembly GCF_021461395.2). Classification (NCBI taxonomy): domain Eukaryota; kingdom Metazoa; phylum Arthropoda; class Insecta; order Orthoptera; family Acrididae; genus Schistocerca; species Schistocerca americana. The sequence continues at coordinate 260,051,696 of NC_060124.1, forward strand.
AACTGCAATGGCAGCCATACTGCCTCCTCTTGGGAGTGTCCCGTATATCTTGATGAGTGGGCTATCCAGGAGATCTGGGTAAAGGAAAAAAAATGCCTTACCTAGTCACTCACACGTTATTGGCTAGTCGCAAACCCTGCGTTCTCCTGTCTGGCTCTTACAGTTCTGTTCTTGTTACCTCTCACTCCATGAAGGACATGGCCACACAGACATGCCACCTCAAATTCAGCTCAGAGTTCGTGAATCGCCCAATGTCAAGGTAGCATCAACATCCCCCCATCCAGCTATACAACAAGTCATCAAACTCTCGCCTCAAGGGGCGAAGCCACCAGTTACTACACGACCGGTAGGTCAGAAAGAACAGGAGTAGTACTCCCTTGAAGACTTCCTACGCCCCTCCAGCCAAACAACACCTGAGTCTTCCTCTACTAGCCGGAACGTCTTGAAGTCCAATAAAGGGAAACGGTCTTCTCCTTTGCCGACTTGAAAATCCTCTTCGATGGAGTTGGCATGTGATATCTTAACCCAGCTGGCCTCCGGGTCGATGGTTCGCACCACCAACCATTTTTCTGCGTTTGACTCCACAGACCAACAGTACAAGCAAGCCGATGCTTCTGTAGACATCATGGAACAGGATCCTCCTGCTTCTGTGCCCTGTAGCTGTGAGGGTTCACAGATGGTCACTCGGCAGCGGCTGAGGTTACACCTCCTTCATTTCTTCCTCATCATGACTCTCCTCCAATGGAACGTTTGTGGCCTTCAGTCCCACAATGAGGATTTACGGCACAATGAGGATGCTTTTAGCATCACAGCGTCCCCTTATACTCTGTCTTCAGGAAACAAAATTGTATCCTCACGACTGGTTTTGAGCATTCACATTTCTTCCCGGTTCATTTTGAGATTGCCCCTGAGATGGGCATTCCGTCTCACGGGGGCGTCATGCTGCTCATACGGGGTGATGTTCAGAGTCAACCTATATCTTTGACTACTCATCTTCAAGCTGTGCAGTTCACCTTTTCATTCCTCATCTGACTTTTTCCCTCTATACCATTTATGGACCCTCCGTCATTCGATGTCATCAGGGCAGTCTTCTTTCAGCTTATTGGGCAGCTACCTCACCCATTTCTGCTACTTGGTGACTTTAATGTGCATCCATCCCCTTTGGGGTTCTCCCAGAACCTGTCAGAGAGGTGTGCTTTTGGCTGATCTTAATCAACTTAACCTCTTCTGCCTTAACACTGGAGCACTCACATTCCTTTCTGATTCCTCGCACACCTATTCCCATTTGGATCTATCCTTCTTCACTGCCCAGCTTGCCCATCGTCTTGAGTGGCCCATTCTTTCTGACACCTACTCGAGTGCTATCCGTTTGCTGACTCCTACCCCACCTGCGTGCACAGCCAAATGGCAGCTTACAGAGGCTGACAGGCATCTTTACTCCTCCCTGGCGAACTTCAAAGAAGAAGATTTCTCGTCCGCAGCTCGTGGTCCCACGGTCATGTTCTCCCTTCTCGACCCCCTTGTGGGTTCGTGGGTAAGAATAGGCCCGCAGTATTCCTGCCTATTGTAAGAGGCGACTAAAAGGAGTCTCAAACGTTTTGGCCCTTATGTGATGGTCCCCTGTTGGGTTTGGCCACCGTATTTCAAAATTATTCTCAAGAGTGAGCCAATTGGGGAAGGGCACCTTACTTGGTGCGTTGTGTCCATCGTGCATTGAGACCTTTAGCCAGCTTCTTCATCTTTGCATTGCAGTCCCGCTCGCTCTCCATCTCTTGGGCCGAGGATACATTCCTGGGTGTGATTTCCGCCATGCACTCTGCAGTGTTGCTTTCTGCACTGAGGACAACCATGGGCCACTTGCCACCTAATATCCAGCACGGTAGCCAGTCCATTGTGGTGGGGCCGCCATATACCGTGTTGGTTGTAGCCCCCTGACAACACAGGGATCGTTCTACTGATGCCTGTGCTGTTAACTCCCCACGTATACCAATGAGTAGATGCCTATCTCCTTGGGGCATTGGGACTCCCGGCATTGGCCAGCCTGCCAGGTGGCCCTTGCTGTGGCTGGGTGGCGCCCGTGGGGAGGCCCCTTGGTCAGAGTAGGTGGTATGAGGGTGGATGACAGGCAATGAAGCGTGGCGCATCTTCTCTTGCTGGTGGCCAACCACCAGCAGTCTCTATGTGTTTGAGGGCTCACTTTAATGCAAACATATATGACCCCAAATCGTTCCTCTCCCTGGCCACACGATGGGAGGAACGAAAGGGTACGAATGGCAGCGAGACGTATTCACCCTGGTATCTAGTCTGTACGAGAGCTGATGGGGACTCCTTTGTGTTCATGAAGCCTCAGTTCTTCATAGAGCATTTAGAGGACAATTTTGGGGAGGTGCAGGGCTTGTCAAAAATGCAGTCTGGGTCAGTCTTGATAAAAACAGCATCCTCTGCCCAGTCACGGCATTACTCACTTGTAAGAAGCTGGGGGATGTTCCTGTTACTATCATACCCCATAATAGCTTAAATATGGTCCAGGGCATTATCTTCCAAAGGGACCTTCTTTTACAGTCCGATGACAAGCTGCATGCCAACTTAGAGCGACAAGGTGTCCATTTCGTCTGGCGCGTCCACCAGGGTCCGAGGGATCATCAGGTTGCCACCGGTGCCTTCGTCTTGGCCTTTGAGGGTGACTCATTACCCGAGAAGGTGAAGGTGATGGTCTACCACTGTGATGTCAAGCCATATATCCCTGCCCCAATGCGGTGCTTCAAGTGTTGGATGTTCGGCCATATGTCTTCCCGCTGTGCTTCCAGCCTCATATGTCGCGATTGTGGTCGTCCATCCCATCCTGGTACTTTGTGTGCCCCACCTCACATCTGTGTCAACTGTGGAGAGCACCATCCCTCTTGCTCACCGGACTGTAAGATTCCACAGAAGGAACGGAAAATAATGGAATACAAGACCCTGGACCGACTGACCTACACTAAAGCTAAACCGAAATTTGAACGGCTTCATCCTGTGCGCATGACATCATCTTATGCACTCAATGTTAGTCCTGTTACAGCTCCATCTGTTGCACCACATACAATCAGCTCTCAGAGCTGAAGGACCCCACCTGCCCCCTTGATGGTGGGGGGCACTTCCTCCCTGTTGCTCCCGCACCACCTACCTCGGGAGCAGCACCCCTCCCAACCATTGGGGACACCAGACCCCACTTGTAAGCCAGAGAAGCGTAAGTCTTCTTTGGCTTCTCTCTCTAGGAAGGGATCTATTGGGTCACTCCTTTCCCAGGTTCCTACCAGTGGCAAACCAGACACCCCCACCAGGGGCTGAAGAAGCCCCAGGTAGCTGGTCGTAGGGGTTCGCCGTCCTCTTCAGTCCCAGAGACTGAATCAAAGAAGCCCTTCCAGCAAGGGCAACCAAAGGAAATCGAAGACCCCTAAGACCAAGGAAATTGTGGTGGCACCCACTGCACCGCCACATACAAACTCTGTGTCTGAGGATGCAGAGGAGATTCTGGCGTCCAGTGAGGACCCAGATCTCGCCGGTCCCTCAGACACGATGGCTGTCACTCCCGTTGGTACTCAGTCGGTGGCAGCAGGTGACCCAACGGCGTAATCTGCCTCCTCGGTCCCTTCACGCCTTTCTCGGCCATAGACAATGTCATCCTCCACTGGAACTGCAGTGTTTTTTTCCGCCACCTTGCTGAACTCCGACAACTTCTCAGCCTTCACCCTTTCCTCTGCATTGCTCATGAGGAAACTTGGTTTCAGGTGATGCGAACCCCCACCCTCCGTGGCTATCGGGGTTATTATAAGAACCGGGCAGCTTATGAGAGGGTATCTGGTGGTGTCTGCATCTACGTCCTTCACTCTCTTTACAGCAAGTCTCTCCCTCTACAAACACCTTTAAAGGCTGTCGCTGTTCAGGTGTGGACGCCTTAGGCTGTTACTGTCTGCAGCCTCTATCTTCCACCGGATGGTGATGTCCCACAGCAAGTCCTGGCTGCGCTGATAGCCCAATTGCTGCCACCTTTTCTGTTACTGGGCAACTTCAATGCCCATAACCTTCTGTGTGGTGGATCAGTGGCAACAGGCTGAGGCAGCATCATTGGCACAGCTCGTCCTTTCTCTTTTAAATACTGTTGTCTTCGCACATTTCAGTGTGGCGCATGGCACGTACTCAGCCATCAACCTTTCCATCTGCAGCCATAGCCTATTACCATCTGTCCAATGGAGTGAGCATGACGACTTGTGCAGTAGTGATCACTTTCTGTCACTGCCACAGCCTCACTTGTCTGCATGCCCCTGCAGATGGGCTATGAATAAGGCTGACTGGGACTTGTTCACCTCCATTGCCACTATTGAGCCTCTTTCCAATGACGCCATTGATGCGGTGGTTCACTCAGTCACCACTGGTATCGTTACTGCCGCAGAATTTGCCATTTCCTGTTCTTCGGAGTCCCCTCGGCAGGGGACTGTGTCTTGGTGGTCGCTCGAGATCGCTGAGGCGATTAAAGATCACAGGCGGGCACTCCAGTGTCACAAGCGGCATCTCTCATTGGAACACTTCATTGCCTTTAAATGGCTCCGTGTGCGAGCCTGCCGCCTCATTCGCCAACGCAAGCAGGAGTGCTGGGAAAGGTATGTCTCCACCATTGGCCTCCATACCAGGTTTGGGCCAAGATTAGGCGACTCTATGGCTATCGGAACCCCGTCAGCATATCTGCGCTTTCACTGAATGAAGCAGTCTGTACTGACTCCGACACAATTGCGAACCACTTAGCGGAGCATTTTGCTCAGAGTTCCACTTCTGCAAATGACCCACTGGCCTTCTGCTCCCTGAAAGAGCGGTTGGAACGTCGGAGCCTTTCATTTCACACGCTCCACCCTGAGTCATACAATGCTCCATTCAGTGAGTAGGAATTCCAAAGGGCCCTATCTGCTTGCTCTGATACAGCTCCCAGGCCAGATCACATCCACTGTCAGATGCTCAAACATCTCCCCGTGGACTGCCAGTAACGCCTCCTAGAACTTTTCAGCCGTGTCTGGGTTGAGGGTGAGTTCCCGTCACAGTGGCAGGAAAGCATTGTAATCCTAATGCTGAAACTTGGTAAGAACCCACTGGAGGTGGACAGCTACCACCCCATTAGCCTCACCAACGTTCTTTGCAAGTCACTCGAACGCGTGGTGAGCTGGAGGTTGAGTTGGCTATTTGAGTCTCGGGACCTTCTGGCTCCCTCTCACGGTGGGTTCCGTAAGGTCCGCTCTGCCACCGATAATCTGGTGTGCCTGGTGTCTGCCATCCGCACGACCTTTGCCCGCCATCAGCATCTGGTCACCGTCTTTTTTTGACATGCGGAAGGCATATGATGTGACATGGCGACATCACATCCTCTCTGTGCTTATGGTTGGGGTCTTCTGGGTCCGCTCCCAATTTTCATACAGAATTTTCTGTTGCTTTGCTCCTTCCACATGCAAGTTGCGTCCTCCCATAGTTCCTCCTGAGTTCAGGAGAATGTGGTACTGCAAGGATCTGTCTTTAAGTGTCTGCCTCTTTTTAATTGCTTCCTTGCATGCTGACAACTCCTGCCTATACTTTAGCTCCACTGGCATTGCAGCTGCTGAACAGCAGCTGCAGGGTGCTATCCACAAGGTGCAGTCTTGGGCTGTAGCACATGGCTTCCAGTTTTCGGCTGCTAAGGCCTGTGTTATGCATTTTTGTCGGTGACGGACTGTTCACCCTGAGCCACGGCCCTATCTTCACGACGAACCTTTTGCTGTGGTGGAGGCGCATCGGTTTTTGGGATTGGTTTTTGATACACGTTTGACTTGGCTCCCTCATATTCGGCAGCTTAAACAGACTTGTTGGCGGCATCTTAACGCTCTTCGTTGCTTGAGCCACACCAGCTGGGGTGCCAATCAGTCTACCTTTCTACGGCTGTATCAGGCATTAATTCAGTCCCGTCTAGATTCTGGGAACCTGGCTTACGGTTCGGCGTCACCTTCCGCATTGCAGTTGCTTGACCCCTTCCTTCACAGCAGGATCTGACTCACCACTGGAGCTTTCCGGACAAGCCCTGTCAACAGCATACTTGTGGAGGCAGGTGTCCCTCCATTGTGGTTCCGGTGCCAACGATTACTGGCCGCTTATGCTACACATGTTTGTAGCTTGCCCGGGCATCCCAATTATTGTCTCTAGTTCCCTCAGTCAGCCGTCCATCTTCCAGAAAGGCGGCCCCGGTCAGTGTGTACGATCGCGGTTCGCATCAGAGCTCTTCTCTCTGGGCTTGAGGTTTTCCCCTCTTCCACCTCTTTTCCGGGCCCCTCTGCGTATACCCCTGTGGCGTGTGCCCCGCCCATGTCTTTGGCTTGATTTGGCACAGGGCCCGAAGGACTCAGTCCCTCCTGAGGCCCTCCGCTGCCACTTTCTTTCAATCCTTGCCACATTTCCCGTCTCTACCGTAGTCTACACAGATAGTTCGATGGTTGCTGGTAGAGTTTGGTATGCTTTTACTCTTGGAGAACAATCTGAACAATGCTCATTACTGGATGGCTGCAGTGTTTTCATTCCAGAGCTTGTCGCCATCTCTCGCACCCTAGAGCATATCCGCTCCCTCTCAGGTGAGTCCTTTATCTGTAGTGACTCCCTGAGCGGTTTATGAGCTATCAACCAGTGTTTCCATTGCTCTCATCGGGTGATGGCTATCCAGGAGTCCCTCCATACTCTTGCCTGTTGCGGCCGCTCTTTGGTCTTTGTGTGGACCCCGTGAAAGGAATGTGTTGACACTCTGACCAAACAGGCTGTCTGTGCACCGGCCTTGGAGATTGGCCTTTTGGAGAGTGACCTCAGGTCAGTTTTGCGGCAGAAGGTACTTCGCACCTGGGGTGAAAAATGGTGCACCTTTCCTTCACCCAACAAACTTCGGGCCATCAAGGAGGCTACTGGTGCGTGGCTCTCCTCCTTGCTGGTCTGTCGCAAGGACTCTGTTGTCCTCTGCCGGCTGCACATTGGCCACACCTGGATAACACACAGCTATTTATTGGCGCTGCAAGGACCCACCTTTATGTCGCTGCTGGTCAGCTTTGACGGTGGTCCACATCGTGTTGGACTGCCCGCTTTTAACGCCGCTCAGGCAGACGTTTGTGCTGCCTGATACGCTTCCTGCACTTTTATCAGTTGATGTTGTTATGGCAGATTTAGTTTTGAGTTTTATTCGTGCAGGGAGTTTTTATCGCGTGATCAAAGTGTTTGTCCTTTTTTTGTGTTGAGTCGGACCTTTGGCCTACAATTTTAGACTGGGGTTTTTAGTGTGTTTCTTGGTGGTTGGCTTTTCCTGTTTCTATGGTTGGCCAACCACTGTCACACTCGGTGTGATTTTAATTCCTTTTTTTCTGGTCCCTGTCTGTGTCTTTCTTGTTCTGTGTCGTCTCTTGTCATCGCCATTGTTCGTTCTTATTCTTTGTGGGTGTTTCACGTTCATGGAAAAAGGGACCGATGGCCCTCATAGTCTGGTCCCTTCAATTCCCCAAATTAACCAACCGTCTCTTCTCGAGCATGGGGTCCCGGGTTCGATTCCCATTGGGGTCAGGGATTTTCACCTGCCTCGAGATGACTGGGTGTTTGTGCTGTCCTCATTGTTTCATCATCATTAATGAAAGTGGTGAGACTGGACTGAGTGAAGGTTGGGAATTTGTAAGGACACTGATGACTGCGCAGTTGAGTGCCCCACAATCCTAAACATCATCATCATCATAAGATTCCTCCATTTGTGATGACCAGGTGGAATATCTCACAAACATTATCCTTACTGCTTCAAAACGTTCCATTCCTTGCACTTCCTCTGTACCACGCTGTGTCCCATTCCCTTGGTGGACTGAGGCATGCCGCGACGCAATTCGTGCACATAGATGTGCTCTCTGCATTTTAACCGCCATCCTACAATGGCAAACTGCGTTCATTATAAACAGATGTGTGCAAAGTGTCGTCACGTTCTCGGGGATAGCAAAAAAGCTAGTTGGATTTCATTCACTAGTTCCACCACTTCCTCTGTCATGTGGGCCAACCTCTAACAGCTCTCAAGGGCCAAGATCCATTCACCAATTTCTGGCCAAACAGTAGCAGGCAGTGTTATCATGGACCCTATTGCTATCTGCAACACCTTGGGCCACCATTTGCGGGAATTTTGAGCTCTTTACCACTATCACCCTGCCTTCCTCCATTGTAAATAAGTGGAGGAGGCTGGGGCAATCCTCCCCTGTGGGTTCGGGGTTAGAATTGACCTGTGGTATTCCTGCCTGTTGTACAAGGCAACTAAAAGAAGTCTCACACGTTTCAGCCTTTATGTGTTGGTCCCCTCTCGGGTTTGACCTCCATCCTTTCGAAATTTCTGGTGCTAGTGCATACCATTTGGGGAAGGACGCCTTACGTGGTGTTTTTTGTTTGTGCATTATGCACCAAGATCTCGCACGCTACTTATTGTTGTGTAGCGGGCTTTGCACCCAACGTCTTATGGGTTGCCTCCTCCTCGTCTCCTGCGCCATACAATCCTTCGCACCCACGACAATTCTGGACCACTTTGGCACCCGAAATCCCATGCGGTAGCCAGTCCGTTGTGGTGTGGTTGTCATGTACCCTCTTTGTGGTAGCCCCCTGACAACACAGTGATCGCACTGCTGATGCCCTAGCTGAGACCTCCCCGTGTATGCCAAGGAGTAGGTGCCCATCCTTCTGGGGCACCAGGACTCGCCGGCAATGGCTATCCCACCAGGTGGCTCTTGCTGAGGCTGGGCGGTGCCCGTGGGGGAGAGCCCCTGGTCAGAGTGGGTGGCATCAGGGCAAATGACCCACAGTGAAATGGGTTAAATCAAAACAAGCAAGTGGTTGCTAGGCTCCAGCAGTCTCTAAGCGCGTACAAAATGAATTTGATGCTGCGACCTATGATTCCCAATCGTTCCCCTCCCTGGCCACATCTTGGGAGGACCTTAGGGCGACTCGGTCTCGTGAGCTGTATTCGCCTCAGTACCTAGTTTGCTGCAGGACTGATGGAGAGACCTTTCGGGCAACAAAGTCCCAGTTTTTCGTAGACCACCTCAAAGATAGGTTTGGGGAAGTGGCGGCGTTGTCTAAAATACGCATCGGGGCGATTTTGATCCAGGCGGCCTCCCCAGTCCAGTCACGAGCGTTGCTTGCCTGTGACAAGCTTGGTGACATCCCTGTCTTGATTATGCCCCATATAAGCCTTAACATGGTCCAGGGCAATATTTTTCGTTGAGACCTCCTTTTGCAGTCGGATGAGGAGCTACATGCCAACTTAGAGCGACAGGGTGTCCACTTCATCTGGCACATGCATAGGGAACCCAAAGGAAACAGGGTTGCTGCTGCTGCCCTCATCTTGGCTTTTGAGGGTGACCCGTTGCCTGAAAAGGTCAAGGTGTTGGTTTATCGTTGTGACGTGAAACCATACGTCCCTCCTCATATGCTGTGCTTCAAGTGCTGGAGTTTGGCTTCATGTCGTCTTGCTGTACCTCCAGCACCACATGCAGGGATTGCGGTTGTCCTCTGCACCTGGGCACTCCGTGTGCACCTCCTCCCAATTGTGTCAACTTTGGGAAGCACCACTCCCCCGGCTCGCCTGGCTGCCCTGTTCTCCATAAGGAGTGACGAATTATGGTAATAAAAACCCTAGACAGGCTCACCTATCAGGATGCGAAGAGGAAATATGAACGGCGTCATCCTGTGCAGATGACTACCTCGTATGCTGCGACTGCGACTTCGTTGCCTCCGGTGGCGACAGCTGTCCATGCGGTTGTTAAGCCTCCAGTGGGCTCTCAGGGCCGCCCTGGCTCTTCCCCCACGTCTATGGGGGACATTGCTTCTTTGGGTGCTCCCGAGGTACCTCCTTTGGGAGACCAACCCCCCAAATCGGCAGGGATATCGGACCCTGCACCCCCCCCCCCCCCTCCTCCCACTCCTGACTGAGGTGCACTAGCCTCTTCCAACTTCTCTTTCTCTTGCATGGAAAGGATCCCTTGGAAGTCTACCTTCTAAGGCATCCTCCAGCTGCCATCAGTCAGTGGCTCAAGGTGCCAGGAGCGGCAGATCACAGAGCTTCCCGCACTTCGTCTGTCCCTGGCCCTCCTTCTGAGACTCCCTCTCAGGTTGCTCCTAAGGAGCAGGAGCAGGAGGAGGAGAAGCTGGGTACGTTGGAAGAGTTTCAGGTTGCCTCTGTGCCACCTGCTACTACCAGCTCTGCATATGAGGACGATTTGCAGCTTTTGGTGTCCCCCGACAACCTCAATCTTGCCTCTTCCTCATACACAATGGTCCTCGATTCAGGCTCTCCTTCGGTGGCGGTGGATGACCCAGCGCCGTAATCTGCCTTCTCGGTCCCTTCATGCCTTTTTCGGCTGTGGGCAATGTCATTCTCCAGTGGAATTGCAGTGGTTTTTTCCACCACATTGCTGAGCTCTTACAACTTCTTGGCCTTCACCCTTTCTTTTGCATTGCTCTCCAGGAAACTTGGTTTCCGGCGTTGCGAACCCGCGCCCTCCATGGCTATCGGGGTTATTATAAGAATCAGGCAGCTTATGAGCGGGTATCCAGTGGAGTCTGCGTCTATGTCCTTAACTCTCTTTACAGCGAGTGTGTCCGTCTTCAAACAACTTTAGAGGCTGTCGCTGTTCGGGTGTGGACGCCACAGGCTGTTACCGTCTGCGTATTTATCTTCTGTCAGATGGTGATGTCCCACAGCATGTATTGGCTGCGCTGATAGCCCAACTGCCGCCACCTTTTCTGTTACTGGGCGACTTCAACGCCCATAACCCTTTGTGGGGTGGATTGATGGCAACAGGTCGAGGCACTGTCATTGGGCAAGTGTTTGCACAGTTCGACCTTTCTCTTTTAAATGATGGTGCCTCCACACATTTCAGTGTGGCGCATGGCACATACTCAGCCATCGACCTTTTGGTCTGTAACCCTAGCCTTCTACCATTTGTCCAGTGGATTGTGCATGACGACTTGTGCGGTAGTGACCACTTTTCGATCTTTCTGTCACTGCCCTAGCATCACTCATCTGGGCTCCTCCCCAGATGGGCTTTGAATAAGGCTGACTGGGACTCGTTCGCCTCCATTGCCACTATTGAGCCTCTTTCTCATGACACCATTGATGTGGTGGTTCACATGGTCACCACCAGCATCGTTTCTGCAGAGGAATCTGCAATTCCCTGTTCTTCTGGGTCCCCTCAGCGGAGGACTGTGCCTTGGTGGTCACCAGAAATTGCTGAGGCAATTCTCAATCTCAGGTGGGCCCTCCAATGTCATAAGTGGCACCCGTCACTGGACCGCCTAATCGAAGTTAAGCGGCTCCGTGCCGGGCCCGATGCCTTTATCTCCGACGGAAGCAGGCGTGCTGGGAAAGGTATGTCTCCACCATTGGCATCTGGACCTCTCTATCGCAGGTTTGGCCAAAGATTAGGCGATTCTATGGCTATTGGACCCCCGTCGGCATGCCTGGGCATTCCCTAAATGGAGCAGTCTGTACTGACTCCGACACAAGTGCAGAACTCTCAGCTGAGCGTATGCTCAGGCTTCCACTTCTATGAATGAATGACCCGCTGGCCTTACACTCCCTGAAAGTGCGGTTTGAACGTCGGAGCCTTTCATTCCATATGCACCGCCCTGAATCGTACAATTCTCCATTCTGTGAGTGGGAACTCCGAAGTTCCCTATCTGCTTGCCCTGATATGGCTTCCGGGCCAGATCTCATCCACTATCAAATGCTCAAACACCTCTTGGTGAACTGCCAGCAATGCCTCCTAGACCTATTCAACCATATCTGGGTTGAGGGTGAGTTTCTGTCACAATGGCGGGAAAGCATCATCATCCCAATGTTGAAACCTGGCAAGAACCCACTGGAGGTGGACAGCTACCGCCCCATTAGCCTCACCAACTTTCTGTGAAAGTTGGTCAAACTCATGGTGAGCCAGAGGTTGAGTTGGCTACTTGAATCTCGGGGTCTTCTGGCTCCGTCCCAAGCTGGGTTCCGTAAGGGCCGCTCTGCTACCGATAATTTGGCCTGCCTGGAGTCTGCCATCCGTACGGTATTTGTCTGCCAACACATCTGGTTGTCGTCTTTTTTGACATGTAGAAGGTATACGATACTACGTGGCGACATCACATCCTCACCACACTTTATGGGTGGGGTCTTAAGGGCTCGCTCCCATTTTTTATTCAAAAGTTTCTGTCATTTCGTTCCTTCCGCCTGCAAGTTGATCCCTCCCGTAGTTCCTCCTGGATCCAGGAGAATGGGATTCCGCAAGGCTCTGTCTTGAGTGTCTGCCTCTTTTTAGTTGCTATCAAAGGGCTCACTGCAGCTGTGGGATGTCTGTATCGGCTTCTTTGTATGCTGATGACTTTTGCATGTACTATAGCTCCACTGGCATTGTGGTTGCTGAACATCAGCTGCAGGGTGCTATCTGCTAGGTGCAGTATTAGGCCGTATCATGCGGCTTTCAGTTTTCGGCTGTCAAGATTTGGGTCATGCATTTCTGCCGGCATCGCACTGTCCACCCTGAGCCACTGCTTTATCTTGACGGATGGTGTGATGGAGATGCATCAGTTTTTGGGATTGCTTTTTGACGCCCAGTTGACTTGGCTCCCTCATATTCGGCAGCTTAAACAAATGTGCTGGCACCATCTTAACGCTTTACATTGCTCTAGTCACACCAGCTGGGGTGCCGATCGGTCTACCCTTCTACGACTGTATCAGGCGTTGATTCAGTCCCATCTCGATTATGGGAGCCTAGCTTACAGTTCAGCACCGCCTTCTGCATTATGGTTGCTTGAACCCATACTTCACTGCAGGATCTGACTCGCAACCAGCGCTGTCCGCACAAGCCCTGTAAACAGCATCCTTGTGGAGGCTGGTGTCCCTCCATTGTGGATCCGGCAGCAACAACTAGTGGCCGCTTATGCTGCACATGTTTGTAGCTTGCCCGGGCATCCAAATTACCATGTCCTTTTCCCCAACTCAGTTGTCCATCTTCCAGAACGGCGGCCCCGGTCAGGGTGTATGATCGCGGTTCTCGTCCAGGCATTAGCAACCTTGGTCGATGGACAGTCTCAACAAAGCAACTTCAGACAGCCATCTTTGACTATCCACACTACTAATTATAATTTTTATGTAGTCTGAACCTGAGGTAACAACAGGTTAACTAGGAATTCATTGCTTACATTGGGCTCTTAGCAAAAGGCGAAATGGTGAAATTTTTTTGTATTAATTGTCCTTTGTATCTTCATTTATGCGTCAAGAATCTTTGGTATCCACAGTAATATACTCATCTGTCCCCACTTTGTCACATACAACATTTTTACTGACAAAGCGGTGTTTAAAAAATGTGAAAAGCACTTTAATTGCATGAATGATTGATGTCATAAGTTTGAATTGGTCCTCCCACAAGCAAAATTTCCATTCAGTTTCAGCTGCACCATCTTTTTGAAAAGTGATTTAATAGATAATTGACGAACCTTTGGTAGTACAGAAGAGTCCCGCTAATCCGAACCCCGGTTAGTCTGAAAATGAAAAATGTTTGTCTAAGTATGGAAAACTGTGCAGTGAACTGCTGTACGTACACACTATTTTAATTTACACAGTACAGTAAACATGTATTAGAAAAATTGGCAAGAAAACATTAGGTTTAAATAAAGCATAACAATGAAAGAAAAGCTGTCAAACAAAATATAGCAGACATTTTATCACTTTTTAGGTGACAAAAACTCAGTCATTGTTTTTTGGCGTAATGAAGACAGTCTGTTATATGATGCATAGTTGTGCCATCGTCTCATAAACATCAAATCAGCAGTTTTAGCAGTGGGCTGTTGCTCCAAATAACGTAGTGCGAGGTCAAGGGCTTCTGCTGCGTCACTGTGAAGCACCAGCAGGGTGTATACGACCCGGGACAACTGGGAGATCCGGGAAAAACCCGGGAATTTTTTCATCCGGGAGAAAACCAGGAAAAACCCGGGAATTTTTTAGAATTCCGGGAATTTTTCATTGTTTTTATTTTCAGTTAAATCTTTGTAATTTTGAATGGTAAGAACCGATACTCTAACAAAGGATATTACTGTATCTCGCTACTGCAGAGTAATACTTCAGCAATAACACATGAATGAGAGAAAAAATGAAAATAAATCTTATATTGCAAAGGAAATGCGCCATATACAGCAACAAAACACAGTGCTCATACAAGCGTCTGGCAACAGCAAAATGTGTCAAAAGCCTTAGGAAGACTATGCAATGCTTCATAACAACAAATTGCCTCCGATGAGCGTGACATCACAACTGCTTGCTTTAAATTCATTTGAGCAGTTGCGAGTGAGCTCATGCGCATGCGCTGTTGAGTCATGTGTGAGTAGTACCTTCTCCCACTTCTGGCTACAAAAGTGTGGCAGTTAGCTGTATATGCAATAGCATTAAGCAGCCAGATGCTACCTGGAAAAAATTTTACTTGCGTGCCTAAGCTGTCAGATTCACACATGAGCAACAGGCCTGGATATAGAGGGCTGGGGCAAACCGGGGTATGTGCCCCTGGCGGCAATTTCTGGGAGAGGGTACAAGACTTTGTTTCACAAAGTGCCTCGTATCCAGCGCACGTCAGCCTATCGAATATTCACATGATTTTGAAATGCAACCCCATTAAATAACAGGTAAGAAAGATTACGTATTATGTTCTCGGTGTATCCTAAAAATTTTTGTAGAAAATTTTTTGCCAGAATGCTACACTGGTAAGGCCAGTTGTAAAGTCCCCAGCTAGCAGCCGCTAAACTTCTATCCTGGAAGTAGCGCAGAAAACGCGATGTACGAACACGTAATAACGCATGACCGGAGAGTACACGCAGGACAACTGAAACGGTGATTGTGGCAGGGTTAGTCAAGTTAACCGGAGAATAAGTTTTAACCCTGGCAGGAATAGTTACAGAAACAGTGACGACTAGATTGTTTGTTAGAACAAGGAAGGAGAAGAGACGGGGACATCACAGAAATATGACGATTCCAAATTTATATAAAAATTTTGTACTACTACTATTCGATCTCATGCTTCAGAAGCTAGATCGTATGAATTAAATGTGTAACTATTTCGTAACATGAAACTTTTTGCTTATAGTAGGCCTAATAAGCATTTGATATTGCTACTTCATGATTATATTCTGTCGTGTTATAAAAATGAGCATTTGTGTCAAAACAGTGTCGTTTATTCGGTGTGTGTTACAATTGCTTTAATATTAGGCAGACCTATTTTGTGTTATCTAACAGACAGTGACAAAATACACGTAATCAGAGAAACCACACCAGTCTTGGGGTACTATTCGTATTAATAGCTTTTCCAGTATTAGGCAATG
Organism: Schistocerca americana; assembly: GCF_021461395.2. NCBI lineage: Eukaryota > Metazoa > Arthropoda > Insecta > Orthoptera > Acrididae > Schistocerca > Schistocerca americana. The sequence goes on from NC_060124.1 coordinate 260,067,089, forward strand.
ATATTTGGTTTTTTCGTGTAGCAAAACGTTTGACGAACTTTGATGAGCTAGTAGATTCTTTCCCAAAAGGAAAGATTTTATGTCAAATAATCCCATCCAGTATTTATTGTGAGTTTTTAGAACAGGGACAGGTTGTCAAACCGGCCGACTGGGAGCAGGAGAGGCACCACAGGACATTTTAATTTCCACTGTTCTGAATATAGTTTGGTGGCACCCACTACAAAATGGTATACGTTTGAGTTCCACAGAGAGAAATACAGTGATGTGCAATAGAAGAATGCTGTGTGAAGAGGCGTGGCACTGCACTTTGGCACGTCTAAGACCAAATAATATGTCTTACATGCCGTAAAATTAAGGCCAGTCTCATCGGCATTATAAATTTGTTGGGGAGAATACTTTCCCTCTCTTATCATTTTTTCAAACTCACCTAAGTATTCCAATGCTGCATCATGGTCAGAAAAAGCTTCTCTCCAGTAATTGTTAGCTGATGGATTCCATGACGTTTTTTGAATCTATCCAACCAACCCATACTCACACTAAAAGACTCACCACCATTCATTAACTGGTTCAGGTAAACAGCCTTCTCCTGAACCAGTGCTCCACTCAAAGGAGTTCCCCTTTCTCTTTCCTGCATAAACCGACGGAAAATAGCTTCATCCACTTTATCATAATGGGACTGTTTCAAAGTCTGCCGAATTTCGAGTGTTTTTCCCGAAGACGTTGCACAGGACTGTTCAACCTTCACTCGGTTCTTCTTCCAATCACAAATGGTTGCATTACCAACACCCATTTCTGTTGTTAGCTTAGCTACATTTTCACCATTGTGTATCCGCGTCAAAGCATACAGTTTTTCTTTGAGAGTTAATGTTGTATGCTTCCATTTACTCATGACAAAAATACGTAGACCACTATACCTGAACGAATGCAATACAACTGTTAAGCATGCCAGTGAGCGATAACTCACATAACCAAGTGCTTTGCAAGCCAGCTTGCAGTGCACTGACCTCAGACACTACAAAGGTCTCAACAATGCACAACAACAAGTGCAGGGAGTGAGAGTGAGCCATAGTTCCCACACTTGTTCGCATTTGTTACCATGGTGTACCTACTTATCAGCTTGGTATACCTCATTCTAGAAACTCATCACCGTAATTCCGACTAATCCAAACAAATCGGTAAACCGAACAAGGTCTGGTCCCAATTAATTCAGATTAATGGGACTCTTCTGTAACAGTGAAGTGAATTTTAGTACAAAATTTTCACTCTGCAGCAGTGTGTGCACTGATATGAAACTTCCTGGCAGATTAAAACTATGTCAGATTGAGACTCGAACTCAGGATTGGTGCTTTACCAGACTAGTGCTCTGCCGACTGAGCTACCCAAACACGACACACGATCCGTCCTCACAGCTCTACTTTTACCAGTATCTTGTGTCTATTCAGCTCAGCTGCAGAATACAAAATTTCATTCTGGTAACATTCCCCAGGCCGTGACTAAGTCATGTTTCTTCCAAGAGTGCTATTCTTGCAAGGTTCCCAGGAGAGCTTCTGTGAAATTTGCAATGTAGGAGACGAGGTACTGGTGGAAGTGCTGATTCGTACTTGGGTAGCTCAGTCAGTAGAGCACCTGCCCCGTAACACAAGGGTCCCAAATTCGAGTCTCAATCCAGCACACAGTTTTAATCTGCCAGGAAGTTTCTATGAAATGAAACATTTTTGTAAATTATTATCTTGAAAATATACTTCATTGTTTCTTTTCAGATGGAAGTAGGAGTTGTGAAGGTTGCTGATGATCAGGACTTTGAAAAGCTGAAACAGTTGCTTGATAACCATAATGGTTGGAAGCTAGATTACAGTAAGGATACTGTCAAAGTCTGGACTAAATCAGTGGTGGACACAAGCTTCAAAATGATAAAGGTATTTAATTCATATGCACAACAGTTTTGAATTGTTGCCTCTCCTCTTATATTTCCAATTTAATTTTTTAGTAATAGTTAACTCAGATAATTTTTTGCAAATCATATTCATTCACTTAACAAATTTTCTCATATCTGTTGCACAGCTTCAACTTCTGTACTCTATACGTCCTGTATCAAATGCAGTTCACCATGGAACAATATCATAAGGGTGGATTTATTTGCATCCTGCTGTGTGATTTTCAAACAATGAATGATAATATTGCTACAGTTTAAGTTCTCTGTACTATTTGTAGCGATTGTGAGGTATATTTTCCTTGTTTTCCAAAATAATATTCTTGCAAATAGCACTTTCGTTTTCTGTGAAATAATACATTTCAGAACTGTAAGCAAAATCTGCTATGTAGAAATCCAAATTTTATTTATCAGAAATATAGTTACGTTCTATGTTGTGGTCTTCAGTCCGAAGACTGGTTTGATGCAGCTGTGTGCACTACTGTATCTTGCGCTAGCATCTTCATCTCTGAAAAGCTACTGCAACATGCATCCATTTGAATCTGCCTACTGTATTTATCATTTGATCTCCCTCTGCAATTTTACCGCCAACACTTCCCTCAACTATTAAACTTATGAGTCTTCCATGCCTCAGGATTGTCCTATCAATGTATGATGAAACTGACCTGAATTTCATAGTCTCGTCCTTGGTAACACCATTCTTGATCAGTTCAAAGCTGAAAGAGTAAATAAGTGTGGGATAGTGTTCACTGAAAGACATTCATAACACCATATTTTAGCATTACACACACACACACACACACACACACACACACACACAGCCGGCCGTAGTGGCCGAGCGGTTCTAGGCGCTACAGTCTGGAGCCGCGCGACCGATACGGTCGCAGGTTCAAATTCTGCCTCGGGCATAGATGTGTGTGATGTCCTTAGGTTAGTTAGGTTTAAGTAGTTCCAAGTTATAGGGGACTGATGACCTCAGAAGCTAAGTCCCATAGTACTGCATTTGAACACACACACGTATATATCTTTATTCCTTTCAAAGTTCAGTTGTTAATTATTGTGACCAGTTTTTATGATGGAAGCAATAATATGCACAAGTCTTCAGGTCAGCAAACACAGTAACAGTTTTGAAGTTTTCAGTTGTGGCCCAAGACAAACATTTCACATCCATCTAAGCTTACATTTAGAGCAGTTCTTTAGTAGCTCATCAGATATAATTACACTGCAATAATTCATGTCAGCTGGTGTGTAATTAACATCACCATGTGCAACAATCACTCACTTCAATGATAATAAACATTCACAATATGTTTTGTTAATCATGACAGTCGCACTGTCTGTTAATTAGAAGTAATGTAATCCTGCAAAAGATTTTACGTTCACACAGCAGAGTAGTGTGCAGAATTTTAGCTTGAGCGGCCGGAGTTAGCTGTTGTGTGTGTTAGGTGTTCTTGCTTTTTGTGTGTGTGTGTGTGTGTGTGTGTGTGTGTGTGTGTGTGTGTGTGTGCGCCGTCTTTTCTGAAGAAGGCTTTGGCTGAAAACTAAATGTGTAACAGTCGTTTGATTGTGGCTGTCTGCAACTCAACATATTATCTTTAAGGTAAGTAGCAGTCTATTCTTTTCGTAATATTGTAGATATTCCAGCCTGAACTTTCCATTGTTTATGCATTATGATTCCTTAAATGGTGGAAATGGGCCATCCTAATCCCCTTCAGAAACTAAAACTGGACAATACATATACCACAGTAGTTATATTAATATTGTTTCTGCTAGCTTCGTAGTGGAGACCTTGGACGGAACAATGAAATATTGTATTGTTCAGGTTCTCAAATGCATGTAGCTATTTAGTCTCATCCAGTGATATCCTTACACTACTGGAGATGCTATACTGTAAACTTTCCTGTGCACACATCGCTTCTGCATGCCTTATCCAGTTTATCCAGCCTATGGCGTCACTTGAAGGCAGAATATCCTTGGACTGCTCCATCAATGTGCTTCTTAAGAGGACCACTCATATTTACATAGTCCTTCCTATCACATAGCTATTTCAGATATTGAATCTTGTAAGTCTTGTGGGACAGATAAGAGCAGAACATTGTTCCACACTGGAACATCCTTAGCATTGCCATGTTTGCTAGCTTTGTTCAATCATTCATTCAGTCATTCACTCATCCTGTTCCATAGATCCTATCAAGAAGGAAAGCTTCCAGGGATGTGGAGCGAGTTAAGGGATACATTGACATAACAAGTTCAACAGCATAACCTTCACTATTAATAAGCCAGTACGGGCTCCCCGTTGTTGACATTTTTTGTTTTTACTCTTCCTCCTCCAACCAGCAACAACAACATGGAAGTTGCAGATAAACATCAAAAGGTTGGAGAAGTGAATGATGTGCAGCAGTTTCAGTTTCTTCCAGAGAAGACCACCTGTGTCAGTTTGCATATTTCAAGGAACAGTTACAATTCACCACACCATTCTGAGGATGACTGATTCAATGAGATTTCTGAGTCTGTAAAACATAGAGCATATATGCTCCAAATTTGTAGAGCTTTTGTGCAGTCCCAGCTTGGTTATATGTGCCATCTATAAGGATTAAGCTGGCCACAGGTACCTACACCACCATTCTTAGAAAGGACAAGAGTTCTTCACCACCATGGATGTAAAGCAGGGACGGCCAAGAACGCGGCACGCGTGCCAAGGTTTCACACGCGTGCGGATTGCTCTCTTCTTACGTCACATGTCCCCCACTACCACACCAGCTGACTGCACGCGCATGCGCGGAACTACGAACACGCCGCACGCGACAGTGCATTCGCGTAAGGAACACCGCCCTGGTAGCATGTGGCTTAGTTTCATATTACGACATTTGATAATATTAAGCTCTGTACAACACATCATGTTGAGCAATACTGAATCTTTGTTGGCTGTTCGTACACCTACAGAAAAATAACAGTAACGCAGGGTTTGAAACTGCATAACACCAACAATATCTTGCTTCTCACATCGTCACTCGTAAAATTCTTACAACATTTAAGTTGAGATATAGAAACAGACTTGAAAGTAGTCTACAGCATGCAGTATGATGTGGAATAAGTGATTCCAACTACATGTGAAACAAGCAAATTTTATATTCTGGAACTACTGTGCAATACAATTCTCAACAAAACATATGACAAATAAAACAAAATTATCACCATTAATTTAATTATTTTTGGTTCACTGTAGACATAATAAAGTACATATCCGGTACAAACTGACGGTACATGGACAAACACAGACAGTTTCTCATATTTTCGTCTCTCAAATTGCTACGTAATCCTGATTTACTTAGTTTCATAATCAAAATAAGCCTTTCGCACACGTATGTCGATCCAAACACTGATATAACTTTTGCAGCCTCATTGTGGAGACGGGGAAACTTTTTCCGAGGAGAACCTTCGTAAAATTCCTGGATAGTGTTTACGTAAAAAAATTTGTCCTTTAAATGGGAATTACACTGTAGATCGATCAATTCCATTTGCAAATGCACTTCAGTACTTTCAACTGAAATGGCAAAGGGTCTAGAAAATAGTTCAAAAACAGATGTCAGATTGGCAGTGTCCTGAAAACGTTTAGAAAATTGTGCCTGTAGCTCCTCCAACGCAGAAACGAATTCATCAGAAGTTGCGTTCTCTCTGACTTTAGAGAGCGTAGGGCAATGGGCGGTATTCATTTTCATGAGTTGTTCCTTCCACAATGCGAGTTTCTTATTAAATGCATCCACTTTTTTCATCAGATCAGAAATAAGCTGCTACTCACCTTGCAAAGTCTTATTGAGAGCGTTCAAGTGTGCAGTCAGATCAACTAAAAAGATCCATTTTGGATCTTCTAATTTTGGCTATGCCTTTCCTTTTTCCTTCAGGAACTCAACAATAGGGAGTCTTAAATTGAAAAATCTTTTGAGGCATGATCCTCGACTTAACCAACGTATTTCCCAGTGGTAAATAACATCTCCGTACTCTTCATTCAGTTCCATGAGAAACTGTTGAAACTGACGGTGTACTGAGCCAAGCGACTTCAAAAAGTGTACTATGGTGACTACCAACTTCATCACATGCTCCAAATTTGCATACTCAGCACAAAGAGCTTCTTGGTGTACAAAACAATGAATTCCATACAAATCTTCTGTCGATCGTCCTAGTTTTTTACGCGTCAATGCTACAAGCCCATTTTGAGCACCTCGAATTGCTGGCGCTCCATCCGTGGTGACTGAGACTAACATTTTCCAATTCAGGCCAACGGCTTCAACTGCCTCTTCAACTGCTTTTAGCAAGTCAGTACCCCTCGTTGTGTGTTTCATTGGTACTAAATCTAACAGTTCTTCTGTCACATGCAAATTTGTGTCGACTCCACCAACATAAATCGCTAGTTGTGCTGTGTCCAAAATGTCGGTCGACTCGTCCAAAGCAATCGAGAATGCAATAAACTTGCAGGCACTATCAATTAACTGCCTGTAGACATCCGCTGCCATACCAGCTATGCGGCGAGCTATTGTCTGTCTGGAAAGACTAATTTCACTAAACTTCTTTACTTCCAGTGGTGTCAAGAGTTCCGCCGCCTCAACAATACACTCCTTGATGAAATCACCACCACTGAAAGGCTTATTTGCTCTTGCAACTTTGAGCGCTATTTTGTAGCTTGCTCTTAAAGACAGGCCGTTACGTTCGGTTGCAGGCTAAAAAAAGGAAACAAAAATTGAGTGAACTCTAAATTCGAATTCTAACGACAAATATGTGCAAATACAAACATCAGAAACACAAAGATTTGTAAGTGGTACTCGCGTTTGTTCCGTCTCGCTGCATAACACTACATCTTCTTAATTCCACCAACTTGTTTGATCTATCAACCCAACTAAATCATTAAGTCCTTTGTGTGTGGTGTTATAATGCCGTTCTATTGCAAATTTGCGGTGCCCGGCGAGTATGCGACTGCATAACAGGCATTGAGAATTTTCATCCTTCTCTTCGAAAAAATATTGCAATTCCCATTCAGCTCTGAAGGCTCTTGACATTGTGTCACTACCCCGCCTCTTTGTGAGCGTGTGTTCCATTGCAACAACCATTGCACAGTACTTATAAACTTCCTACAAATCACTAACAAATAGCGAGTAATAAACATGGCTGCCACTTCGAATCAACTGACGCACCCTATGCCTGATGAAAAGATGTCGCATTGCACAGCTAGTCTAATGTCGTGCTCTGCCGAGCAGTTCCGCAAAAGACCGAGGAAAGCCGAGTAGTGGCGAGGCGGACCGAGCCCTGACGGCACGCGTGCAGCACATCTGTATACGCGTGCAGTTTAGCACGCTGTGGCCGTCCCTGATGTAAAGAGACCTAATATGTCCCTAGATTTACTACTGTGCAAGAGGGAGAGTGCTCCAAATTATATACCAGGGGCATTCATATATAAACCAGAACTTTGTTCAGTTGAAATCCATAGCAACATGAGCAGCATGGCGAATTGCTTGTGGGAGAGTGGATAGGGTACAGCCATGCACACTGCTGACACATTTGGATCTACCATTTCAGTATCGCAGTGAGTGAACGAGAAGTACTAGTATCTGTTATGTAGCATTATTATTTGTTTTCTCATCAACGAGGGTGTGAAAGTTTTGAAGAGACTCCAAGCCCAATTTGATGATGCTACACTGAGAAAACCCTGAGTATTCTGTTGTCCCAGACATTTCAAAAAGTTTGTGATAGAGTGAAAAATCAAAATCATAAATAGTGCCCAACCTCAATTATATCCATATTCACTTCATGTGTGAGCTTTTGGAAGACTGTTACCACATTACTGTTGCTGAGTCTGCATCACACGTGGGAATAAATGTTGGAATTGCTGGTATCGTTATGTCAGACACACTTACATACAGAAAAATACTGGTAAGGTGGACTCTACATCTTCTTTCTGAGGCATAAAATAATGTGCACAAAGACGTCTGTCAACAATTACTAAATCGCTTTGAAGAAAGAGGAGAGGCTTTTTGTCATGTGCTGTCACCATACTCCAGAGAACAAGAAGATGAGTTTCTAGTGGAGTAAAGTTGGAGAGGGGCCACTGCCCAAGGCCACAACTTGTCTGTCGCCAGAAAAGTGAGTGAGAAGTGTGGGCTCTGTCATAGGTTTGTGAGTAGTGGGTTACAGTGTGGGATTTGTTGGAAGTATTTTCATTGGGGGGAACGCAATGGGGAAGCCAGTGGGCGTTCTAGCGAGATCATCTCATGGGAATGCAGAATCTGTAATAGAAATAAACTGATAGATGAGCAGGAGTGTAAGATCTGTGCCCTTCAGGTGCAGTTACAATGAGCAAAGGAGAAACTAGGCAGGTTGAGGAGGATAAAGGGTGGTGGGGAATGGGAACTGGGAACTGGCAGTTGGCAAGAAAGCATCTAGGGGGAGGGGGAGGTATTCAAACAGTTACACTTTTCGTATATGCAATAGATTTGACTAACTGTCAGAGTTGAGTGGAGAGGAGCCTCTTCTACCTGTAGATGTAGGGAACATGCAGCAGTCCTCAGCAGTTGGGAGGCCTAGGTCAGCTGCAAAGTCTAACAGAAAGAAGAAGGTTCTGCTGCTATGTAGTTCGGTCGGTAAAGGTGTGGGCCAGCAGTTGAAGGAAGTGTTGGGGAATGAGTACCAGGTCACCAGCATTGTGAAGCCTAGTGCAGGGTTGGCTCATGTGACTGGCAGTGTAGGGGAGTTATACAGGAATTTTATGGAGGAGGATCATAGCTACTCAAACTAGTGGCACTGATGTGCATTTCGTGCAACAGTTTCAGCTTTGTGATCGGCTTCATCTTAATGCGACTGTTAGGCATGTTAACGTGGGGCTGGCGAGGGCACTGATGGCAGAGGACATGGGTCACATTTCAGTGGTGCCAGTTGGGTCTCTCAGTGGACTTGAGTTTCACTAGGCATGGCCTGAATCTCAATGGGTATGGGAAGGGGAGACTGGCAAAGCTTGTAGGTGACAGTGTAGTGGGTGGTGATGGGATCATTCATGGAAAAATTCCTGTAGTGGTTGGTGTTAAGAGCTGCACCATTTTTACATTGAAGTCAGCTGATGGGTATACCTGCTTAAAGGAAGTCCCTCCAAGGGCTCACCTTCAGAGGACGTCATGTGTCCAAGTAGAGAAGGAATTAGAATATTTCATCAAAATGTAAGAGGTATTAGAGATAAAGTTAGTGAACTGCTTATAGATGTTGACTCTGAAATTATTGTTGTATCGGAGCACCATTTAAATAATTTGACAATTCAGAGGCTTCCTTTACCAGGATACAGATTAGCTGGCTGTTTTTCAAGGAGTACCTTGTGGGGTGGGGCAGTGGCGATGTACGTAAAAGCAGTATTCCATTTGAGTCCATACACGTATCATGGTACTGCACTGAACAGATATTTGAATGTTGTGTAGGGGCAGTTGAATTTAGTGAAACTAAACTTCTAATTGTTGTTGTTTATAGGTCCCCTAACTCTGACATCAGAGAATATCTGCTCGAGCTAAAGAGGGTTCTTGAGTCACTTTGTAGGAAGTACCAGAAATTAGTTAAATGTGGTGACTTCAATGTAAATTTTGTATATGATGGTGCAAGAAAAAGGATGTTCATAGATCTCCTAAATTCATATGATCTGAAGCAGACTGTATTTTTTCCAACTAGGGTGCAGGGGAACAGTAGCACAGCCATAGACAATATTTTTATTCATTCTTCATTACCGGATGGGCATTCTGTTTGTAAAAGGGTGAAAGGCATTTCAGACCATGATGCACAAATTTTAACACTAAAATGCTTTTGTACTAAAACAAAGGTCACATATAATTACAAACTATGTAGGAGAGTTGATTGAACAGCAATAGAGAGTTTTTTAAACCTTGTCAAGGAACAAGAGCGGCAGGATGTTTATAGTGGCGATAACATAGATGATAAATACAATGCTTTTCTTAACACATACCTCATGCTCTTTGAGAGTTGCTTTCCATTAGAACACTCTAAACAGGGTACTAGCAGTAATAGGCAGCTCGGTCGGCTGACTAGTGGGATAAGGATATCGTATAGAACAAAGTGGGAATTATATCAAAATGTTAGAAGTAGTCACAATCAAGCAACAGTAGCACATTACAAACACTATTGTAAGGTGCTTAAAATGTTATTAGGAAGGCAAAGAGTATGTGTTATGAAAATAGAATAGCTAATTCACAGGATAAAATTAAAACCATATGGTCAGTTGTGAACAAAGTGTCTGATTGGCAGCACAAGGTCGACGACATAAAGTCAGTTAATAGGAAAAATATTTCTGTTCCTGATAACTCAGATATATGTACAGTATTTAACAATCATTTTCTGAGCATTGCTGGTGTATTAAATAAAAATTTAGTTTCTAAAGGGAATTGTATAACTTGCTTGGCAAATGCCTTTCTGAGATTGATGTTTGAAATACTCCTCTGTGGTACAGACAAGTGGGAGATTGAGTCAATAGTTAAATCACTGAAGACTAAGGACTCTCATGGATATGATGGAGTGCCTAGCAGAATATTAAAGTAATGTGTTGCACATGTTAGCCCTGTATTTAGCCATATTTGTAATTTTCCTTTCGGAATGGTCAATTTCCTGAACTATTCAAATAGTCAGTAGTAAAGCCACTTTATAAAATGGGAGAAAGGAATAATGTAGACAATTTTAGACCTATTTCTATGCCATCAGTGTTTGTTAAAGTTATTGAAAAGGCTGTGTATGTAAGAATATTTGATCATTTTATATCACACGATTTGCAATGAAATGTACAATTCAGCTTTAGAAGTCTTTTAACAACTGAAAATGCTATATTCTCATGGGTACTGGATGGGTTAAACAAAAGGTTTCGCACACTAGGCATATTTTTTTGATTTAAATAAGGCATTTGATTGTGTTGATCACAAAATATTGCTCCTGAAGCTGGACCATTACAGAATACGGGGAGCAGCTCACAATTGGTGTCACCTCTCACTTTAGCAACTGACAGCAAAAGGTCATTATACACAATGTTGAGAATGGCTGTGATGTGGGCTCTGAGTGGTGTACTGTCAAGTGTGGGGTGCCCCAGGGATCAGTGTTGGTGCCACTCTTGTTCCTTATTTATATAAATGATATGCCCTCTAGTATTACGGGCAACTCTAAAATATTTCTGTTTGCTGATGACACTAGCTTGGCAGTGAAGGATGTTGTGTGCAACATTGGCTCGGTTTCAAATAGTGCAGATCTTGACCAAAGTTCATGGCTTGTAGAAAAGAAACTAATGCTAAATCACAGTAAGACTCAATTTTTACAGTTTCTGACACACAATTCAACAAAACCTTACATTTTAATTTCACAGAATGGGCATATGATTAGTGAAACTGAACAGTTCAAATTTCTAGGTGTTCAGATAGATAGTAAATTGTCGTGGAAAGCCCACATTCAGGTTCTTGTTTAAAGACTTATGGCTGCCATTTTTACTATTCGAACGGTATCTGAAGTGAGTGATCGTTCGACCTGAAAATTAGTCTACTTTGCTTATTTTCATTTGCTTATGTCGTATGGTATTATATTTTGGGGTAACTCTTCCCATTCTAAAAGCATATTTTTGGGTCGGAAATGGGCGGTTCGGGCAATAAGTGGTGTAAGTTCACAAACCTCTTGTTGACCCCTGTTCTTGAGTGTGGGTATTTTGACATTGGCCTCTCAATATATATGTTCCTTACTGTCATTTCTTGTTAACAATATTAGTTTATTTCCAACAATAAGCAGCCTTCACTCAGTTAATACTCAGCAGAAATCAAACCTGCATTTGGATCGGACTTCCTTAACTCTTGTGCAGAAAGGTGTGCAGTATACCACTGCATCCATTTTCAATAAGCTACCAATCAAATTCAAAAATCTTAACAGTAATCCACACGCTTTCAAATCAAAACTGAGGCATTTCCTCATGGATCACTCCTATTTTGTCTAGGAGTTCCTTGAGAAATTAAGCTGATTCTTATTGTATTGTTGATTGCATTTACTTAAATGTATGGATTGACTTTTTTTGGGTTCATAAACATTTTATTTTTATCTGTTATTATGTTTATTTTGTAATTTCATGTACTTACACATTCCATTACCTAGGAGATTTGCTCCTCAATTTGGTCCTACAAAACTTGACGTGTAAATAAATAAATAAAATAAAAAAAGTTTTGGCTATTGTGTTTTGCTATTCAGAAAGTGTATTGCTGATTGATGACATGGACTGATGAAGGAATATGGTCTTCCACTGCAAGCTGTTGGATGAAGTCAGCACTGTAACAAATGACACCAGAAACAGATTTGCAGCATCCTCTCTCTGAATGACAGTGCACAGCTGCAAGCAGCATTTCTAACTTGTGAGAAACTCACCAAGTTACATTGGCAATCTTTTAAATACTCAGCTCATGGTTCAGACTTGTCCGCAGGTGATTCCCATATGTTTGGTTCACTGAAGGAGGGGAATGTTTTGAATATGATGCTGCAGTCAAACAAGTTGTGTGCAATAGTGCAGAGGCAGCCAATTTCGTTCTTCCATGAATGAATTTGAAAACTTCCTGTCTGATGGAGTGGGGGGGGGGGGGGGGGGGGGTGAGGAAATATTTATGCTGACAGAAACTATGTAGAAAAATAAGGCGTTCCATTTGTATTAGTATGTGCCACCAATAAACCTGTTTTATGATATTGTAGTGTACATGAGAATGACACTAGTATTTAAAATGCTGCAAAATTTTTTGTGAGCCCAGATTACATACCAGTCTACAATAGTAGATCTGAGCAGTCTGTCGTTTGTTGCACTCAGGTTCTTAAGATCTTACCAAATGAATTCAGAGTCCATTATGATGACATGCAAGCAGTCTTGAAAGAAACTAGAGCAGAGGAGACTTTTTGACCTCTGAATTCCTTCACGTTCTGTAGTTATCTTTGTACAGTACAAGACATCCAGTGCATGTTTCAAGCAGAGAATCAGTCCATATATGACACGCTTCTTTGCTTACAATTTCAAGGTGATGTTCTTCTGGGTACACAGACACATTGTAATGCAGAACAATGAACCGGTGGAAGTAGCACCCAAAGAGACCCGCAGTATCCCTTATGAGGAGAACGTAAATTCTTCCCATAAGCTGTGTGCTGCATCAAGCAGATCCAGTGATTGTCGTGGAATATTGACACTTGATAGTCCATAGCAGAGCAGTGCTGGATGGACTCGGCAGTGCCAGGATTAGTGTGTAGCAATTGGCACCACTCCTCTTGTGAGTAACCAACCACCAGCAACATAGTTAGCTGGCCTATGTTTGCACTGCTGCTGCTGCTACTGCTTTCAACAGCTACCTCCAATTGTGCTTGTATGCCTTCAGTCTCACTTGCCTTCAGTCATCATTTGTGGAGGTTACCATGTGGTGATTACAGACTTATGCTTTGGATTGCCATTCAGTCTTGTTTTGGCAGCCATTGACACTCATTATTGTTATTTTGCCTAATTTCATTCACTTCTCTAGTGGAACTAGTACAAAACTTTGTTCTGCATTGATTAGATTCAATAAATTTTGTCTCCGCTGATATAACAGTAGCAGTGAAGACTTTCAGACTTGGATGTTCCTATTGATGCAGAACTACTTTGCAGTTACTGCATCTTCAACAGCAGATATAAGCTCAGCAGCTACAGTATCAACAGCAACTGAATGAGAATGAAGCCGAGCATGAGCAGCAGGTTCAACTACTTCTTGCAGCTCCTTCTCAGCCTGCCATCTCATCATTTCAAGTCTTTGATGAAAATTCTGAGGAGTTGCAAGTTTAATACAGTCATCTTCAACAATATTTCTTGATGTTTCAGGTAACCTCGCTTGAGCATCAACACTAATTATTTTTATCATGGTCTTCTGATATGTTTGTTACATAAGCTTAAGCCATCAGCTGATCCCAATGCCTTGTCATTCACTGAAAGTTGTGGCTTAGTGATGACTTAGATTGCTAAAATAATACATTTAGTCATTACTGTATTAGAATTCCATGAGTTCATAAGTTTCAGAATCAGTCTTACAGGACATTGATAGCAGATTTAATAGGATTAAGCCACCATTGTCAATTTTTTAGTGTGCCAATCCTCAATGCAGGCAATCCTATGCAGATTCACTAATGTGAAATGTAGTAATTCGTTCGGATGTGGATAGCTAAGTCAGATCTGTAGTTCTAAAATTGTCTGACCTGAATTCAGAGTTAGTTTTAGCTTTGGCTCAGGTGCATAAGATATCCCTGGCAGTGAAATGGAATTTCCGAGCTCCAAGATAGCATCGTTAATATGCCTTCACTCATTCTATTCCTCCTGCTGGTCAACATAAACAGTTCAGCCATGCAGCATTGAGAATGCACAGTGCAGAACTTCCATTGCTTCCATTTAAAAAATTGCAAACCATCAATTCAAGCCCCAATAAACATCCTGTTCATCCCAAGCATTGATTTCATCTTCTGATCCAGAAGTAGCTCTAGGCCACATGAGAAACTCCTCCATGCAAGGATTATTTCTTGACACATTCTTGACAGGACTGTCTTTTTAAAAGAGCAGAGAGTTGCTACTGCCATAGGAGAGGACATTTGCGTATTGTGTGCCAGCATGCAGCTAGAAACGGGTCAATGGCTCAAGTTCATTCCCTTCAAACTACATACAGCCCTGTGTCAGGAACACCATAGACACTCATGACTGAATTTTGGATAGGCTTAGGGCCTGTAATCTTCCAGCTAGACACTGGTTCTTTGGTCACCTGAGACACATCCATGCAGCTTATATTTCGAAGCCTATTAGTTACCTAATCACTGCGATCTGCAAGTCTCCATCAAAGGTATATTCTCCAGCTGTGTTCAGTAGATGAATGTTATGCACCACAAAACATTCCTGGCAGTCCCCATTGTATCGTGATAATGGTATTTTGTGGGTGTTGGTGCTTAGCATTTTTGGGGCACTCCTGTTCTCCCTGTTTCTATCCCCCCCTCCCTCCTGTTCTTTCTTTGTCCTGCTACCCTGACATCCCTTTTCCCTCTTTACTTGCATGACATCCCTTCCCCTTGACTGGACTGTGCTGTTTGTATTGTTCCTCCCTTGATTGCTGCCATCCTTGATCATGGGACCAACCAACCATTCCCGGAGTAATTACCATTGTTCAAAGTGTTTTGGACTGGATGTCACCAGTCCTTTGCAAACTATGAAAGACCTTTTCAGAGAATTTGAGTCGTTATTTGTGCCTACTTTAAAGAAGAAACATTCATTTCAACTGCACATACTATTTCTGCCTCTCGTTTTTCAAGCCCATCCAGTGTCACACATGCTTGAAGAGAAAGTAGGGTGCAAACTAGACTAACTAAGGAGTTAGATGCTATCAAAACAGTAAGCTCCACCACTCTGGCCACAGACAGGCCAGTCAGGACCAACCTGCTTGCCATGTCATCCTCAGCCAGTGTCGTTTGGATAAATTAAGGAGGGGCATGAAGCTGGAGACCTTGGAGCTCCTACTTCTAATTCAAGTAGCTCCTCTATTGGCATCACAAGGCTGAGTGTACTCTCATACAGTCCTCAAAAAAAAAAAAAAATCGGGAATTGACCATTGACCCTGGGTCCTTGAGTCCTCCACACGACAGTCATCTACAATGACCACTCAGCTATGGAGGCAGACTAGCGAAACAGTAGCTGCTTCTTAGTGGACCTCATCACTGTTAATTATTCGCAGAAGTAGTAGGAAACCATGCCTCTGTGGTGATTTTAAGGCCACAGTAAACTCTGTCAGTCAAGTATAATGAATTCTACTCTGCTTTTGTAAATGATGAAAGTCTATGTGAATGTAGCTTGCCGCTAACTTGGTGTAATGTTTTGTCTGTACAGAAGTGTATCTGTCGCCTTTATCGCTCTTTGCCTCTCACACATAAATCGGTACAATAAAGTCAGGGCTTCGTGTTTTCTAGTTTGGCTGATCCGTGAAAAGACAGAGAAACAATTATGCTAATGGAGGATTCTCTCACTCTCTCTCTCTCTCTCTCTCTCTCTCTATCTCTCTCTCTGTCCTTTATCTGTGTACAGTTTAAATATATTATTTACGTGAAATCAGCCTAGTAGAATCTCTGGTGGAGCCCTTCGTCTTAATTTTCAGCGGCTGGCTTGCTAGAAAAGATCTTTACATTTGTTATTATTATTAAGCGCTGCATTCAGTTGGGAAAATCGATCGTTTGAACAATTCGTTCAGTTTACGACAGATCTAAAATTTCAGATGTGGACGAAGCCTTTTTGGACGATTTCAAAAAACTCAGAGATTGCAGGCTCTCTTCGTCACAGCTGAAACTTCCCAATTAATTACAGGGCCCAGACAATCATCAATGGTTCAGACAGAGAACTCATTCATCATTCACTCTAGAATAAAATGGTCACAAACCTTATTTCTGAGGAAAATTGAATATTGAATCCATTTCCGTACATGTTCCGTTTTCTGTTGGTTCCAAGTCTCATGTAATTTTCTTTTACAGGTTTTTCTTTCTCTTTATCTATCACGCTAGCGGCACAAACTTTCCTAGCTCGCTTTAGCGCGAAGAAGAGTACATAAATCTCCTTTAGCAATCCGACAATCTTCCAACCGATACTTCCGGAGCTGTTCCTCTCTCTCTCTCTCTATGATAACCATGGAGCATACATTTCTGTACCTCTGTTGTTCCAAAGAATAAACATACTAGAAAAATACCTTGGCGTCGACGAGCTGTCGGCGCATATATTACTAGAAAATCTGATCAGATACTTTTCAAACGTAAATATATGTGGATGATTTGGTTGACCATTATTAATTATTGCGTGGTAGAGGGTAATTTTCCGTGGGGAGATTACAATGCCCCTCGCAGCGAGCGAAGTTTGTGAGCTCAATTTTGATTCACCGAACACACTTCGCGAGCTATCTATTAGCGTGGATAACCCGGAAGTGATGATTGTCAGTCCTCCGACTGAAAAAGAATATTATATTTGAGACAGACGAAGAAAAGAAATGTTGAAGACAGAAGAAATGAAGAGACCGGTACCGCGGCTGTATTGCTTTTACGTGCATCTAGGTGTTATATTTGCTGTGCACAACCAAGGAAGATGATCTTTCATGAACTGATGTCAGGGTCTACCCATTCGGGAACTTTCTTAAGCAGGGAAACCTTGGAAAACCTCTTAAGCCTAGACCCCCAGCCTATGGTACATAGAAGATAGGAAAGCCCATAGAAGAAAAAAAAATATAATTTTGAAATAGATCTCTAAAGGAAAGACAGGGATCAATTTGTATCACGATTTGGAGAAGAGTGGTTTGTGCCTCTAGCAAAAAAAAAAACGTTTTACAATAAATAACGTGAATTCTTGTTTTACAATCTTGCTCCTGGTACAATATCTTGCGGTGCTAAACTCCCCCGGGTCTTGCATGTCCCCGACGTCCACATTTGTAGTCGGTGTTCTACGCGGCCCCCTCTGTAGTTGATCTTCTACGCGGCCCACAATGGGAAGAGTAGAAGGAACAGGGATACTCGAATTCACATGCAACATTCATTCCAAAAGAATTAGCAATGACCAAAAGGAAAACTCTTCCTGTAAGAGAACTGATTAGGTTGCACCGTCCAAGATTCTCCTTTTTGAAAGCAAAATCCTTATGGCTTCATGGATCCTTTTTGTTACGACGTACTTCAAGGAATTCAACCATTAACTAGTGATGTTGCCAAAAGCATCATCCGATTTACTCCCTTTTGAATACTCCTTTTGACTTTGCCTCCCCACTTGTGCTTATAAGTCCAAAAGTTCTAACACATTTTCTATCACTGATTTGTTCTTCGTAATTTAAAGGATTCATGTAACTTACTATAGATTTTGGATTCAAATCATCGAATAATGGAAAGTGTAGTTCATTTTATACCAAGACATCATCCATATTTCCTTGATAAGTCATATAATTTAGCTATACTCAAAACTTTTTATTCTAAATACATATATTTCTTCGCTTGAGTGCTGAAATGTAAAAGTTATTAGCATTGAGGAATGCGGATTCGCTTCTTTCAATTACTCTCTGATTCATACGGTGTTCATCCATGCTCATATATGGAAATGGATTTTTCACACAAAATTCCCAAACGAACACGAACCATTAAATTACTACTGAATCTATGAATATTACTTTCTTTAATCATTCATTAATAAATTAAAAACTCTTAACTTCTAATTATAACACCTATTCCTTTTAGAGTTCAACATGAATCAGTTTATCCTCGCGTTTGGTGCGAGTCTCTTACAAAGCTTATCTGTATCGTCTATATCGATTTTAACTCTCGCGCCGACGTCAACTGTTTTGCGCGGGAAATAATCTTTGCGGCGTTAACCGTCACTCACAATTCACTGCCACAACACATCCCTTCACACGTTTACACACGTAAGCGTTCACATGAGATTATATATGAATATTCACTCGGAACCTCTTTTGATTATTCCGTGTCATTTGCGGGAAACATTTCATTCTTCTTGAAGGTCAGTTAGATCCTTAATCATTCTTGATGACATTAGCAATGCTAAAGTTCTATGTTCACCCAAACCACAGGTGAAGCCTATCTCCACTATCTTCTTTACAACACTCGATAATAATAGTTAGTCCCTATTTCTATACTCTATGTCACTGATTAACTATTTCAATTTAAAGGTTTCTATCACTACACACACAGTTTATTGTTATGTTTTTTACGAGCGTTCATTTCTGTCACTCGGAACACCATTCCTCCCTATCTTCTAATCTTCATTATACTTTTTTAAGTTGTTATGAGAAAATAACCCTTTTATTTTGTTTGATCCCGGGTATGCTAACAGATAAGCCCCCGGATTCGGAATTTGTAGGATAATGTATGGTCCAGTATATAGTAACTCCCATTTCTTCATACTTTTCTTTATTATGGATGATTTGGTATGTCGTTTAACTAGTACCTTCTCTCCGACATGGTATGTCTGTACCCTTTTGATTAATTTGTCATATCGTTGTTTTCTTTGATCAGCCTTTTTCGTCATATTTATGATAGCTTGTCTTATTTTTTCTTCCCAAGGCATCTCAGTTTCCTGAGTTTTGGGGATATGGTCAGTCCAGAAGTTTTCCTCTTTTGCTCCGAACATCAATTCACAAGGTGTATATCCAGTTGAGGAGTGGGGCATGTTATTGTATATCTGCTCAAACTCTTCCACATAATTTGCCCACGCAGTTTGCTTATTATGGCAATACGTCCTCATAAATCGATTGAATTCTCTAAAAATCCTCTCAACCAAATTGCCTTGTGGGTGGTAAAATGATGTTAGTATATGTTTCACACCGACTTGAGACAAAGTCTGCTTCCATTGGAGTCCCGTGAATATTTTAGCATTGTCTGTTATGATCGTCTTAGGTGTACCAACATGTGGAAGATAATCCCTTATCAATCTTAATACAATTACTTTGGCTGTAGCCGCCTTTATCGGGTATAGCTTTACGTATTTCGTACACACATCGAGAAATGCCAACACATATTTAACACCACCTCTTGAAGTAGGTAACGGTCCACACAGATCGCATGAAATTAATTCTTTTGGTTCTTGTACTAATATTGAGCATAATGGGTACTTAGTCCCTTTTGAATCCGGCTTTGTTTTTTGACATATTATGCATCTCTTTAAGACCTCATGCACTATGCGCTTTATATTGGGAAAATAACAGTACCCACTAATTTTGTCTGCACATTTTGTCGCACCGAAATGTCCCCAGGTTAAATGAGTGAACCATACAAGTTTCTCTATTTGTGCCTCAGGTATACAAACACACAAACGGACTTTGTTTGGCCTTCCACAGCGGAAAAATAATACGCCATTTACCAGCTTGTAATAGTTTGCCATCTGATCCGAAGGTTGCTGTTGTAACCTTTGAATGACACTTCCCCATTGAGCATCCTTTTTCTGTAACTGGGCCATATGCACACACAAATTGACGTAGTACGTCTTAAATGGATTTTCCTGCAGCAGCAATACAGGGAATTCTGAGGAATTATTTACTTCAATCTCTTTTGTTAAACCCTGCGGTGACCTTGATAGAGCGTCAGCAATAATGTTTTGCTGCCCTGAGACATGTACGATCTTAAACCGGTATTGTTGCAGAGTGAGCGTCCATCTAGCCAGCCTGGGGTGTAACAGTTTACACGCTTGTAAAAACGTTAATGATTGGTGATCGCAATATACGATAGTCTCCGCCCCATATAAATAATAATGAAATTTTTTAAATCCCCAGACGACCGCAAGAGCCTCTAATTCTGTCGTCGTGTACGTTTGTTCACAGTTGGACAAAACACGACTAGCAAACGCAATAGGACAAAAGGTAAGCTGTCCATTTATCTTGCGTACTTGGAAAAGGCACACTCCAAGACCCACATTTGACGAATCTGTTGACAAGTAGAATTCCTCTTGCATGTCCGGATGGTACAAAAGCGGTGCATTTACTAATTGCTTCTTTATCTCTTCAAATGCTTCTTGACACTCTAATGTCCAGAGCCAGGGCACATCCTTCTTCAGCAAACTATTTAGAGCTGCTGCATTCATGGCCTGATTCGTTATAAATCTTCTAAAAAATGAGGCAAGACCCATAAACCCTTTTAATTGCCTCCTATTTCTCGGTGTTGGAAACTTACTAATCGCAATTAGCTTCTCCTTGGTCGGTAAAATTCCCTTTGCGTCAACTATATGCCCCAGGAACTTGATTCTGTTTAGTGCAAAATGGGATTTCTGTAGGTTAGCAGTTATTCCCATGGTTTTGAACACGTCCAACATCCGACTCAGTAAGGTAATATGCTCCTCCCAGGTCTTCGATGCAATAAACATATCATCAACAAATACTGTTATCCTGCTTCTTAGTTCTGGGCCTAGAGCATAATCTAGAGCTGCTATAAAGATTCCGGCACTAATGTTGAGTCCGAAAGGAACTACAGTAAATTAGTAACTTCTTCCGGCATAAATGAAAGCTGTATATTTCCTTGATAACTCGTCCAGCTTGACCTGCCAATACGAACTCCGCAAATCGATGCTCGTCAAATATTGGACATCCTGGAACCGTTGTATCAGTTCGTCTATGTTTTCCGGATGTGTTCTCACTGGAATTATGATTTTATTTATTTCCCTGGCGTCGAGTACCAGTCTCACAGTTCCATTTGCTTTTGGCACGACCAACAATGGGGAGCAGTATGGGCTTGTAGAGGGTTCGATCAAACCCCATTTCAACATGTGATCTATTTCTTTTTGAACTTGAGCCTTTAACCTCCAGGGAACAGGATAGAAAGTTCTACCATACGTTTCGTGTGGCTTAACGTAGAGATGGCATATGTATCCCTTAATAACTCCTGGCCTTTCGTCAAACACGTTTTCATACACTAATAATAATTCTTTGAGCTGCTTCTTCTGCTCTTCAATAATGCAGTCGGATTCCTTTAACTTCTCATACACTAATTGACCGAAGTCTCATTTGACTTGGAACTCATTATTTACGTGCTGTTTAGAATTTTGTGCAGTCCTGATTACTTGCACACTGATCCCACTATTATATTTTCTAGTAAGGCTTTCCTTTTTCAACAAGTCCAACTCAATTTCTTGTTTATTTACATTTAACCAAATTTTTCCTGTTTTAAAATCTATTCTGCATCCATATTGACATAGGCTGTCGACTCCTATAATGCAGTCTACCAACAAATTTTTTACAACAAGGAGTGTGCTTAATATTGCTACATTTCCGACTTCTACACTAAGTAGTGACTGCACTTTTACATTAGCCGATCTAGCCCCAACGGCGCCTATTATTCTGCAATTTTGAACTGGAAAAATTGGTACTCGTCTTATATTTCTGATCTTGTTGAATAGAGCCTCCGAAATAACATTCGTGGTTGCAGCTGTGTCCAAAACCGCCACTATAGGTACAGTCTCCAAAATGACTTGCACTTCGGCTACTGCCACCTGTTCCTTATCCTCATCTTGGAGTTCTAAGTCCTCGGTCAATTCATCTGCCAGTAATCGTCCATCATTATACGTTAGCATGGGTACACATATCCTGTTGCCCCTCAACCAATTGTTGACCGCTCCTCCGGGGCACGAGTGGGTCCTTACAAGTTTGTTGGATTTTGATTCGCCTGGTGGTTGACATTGTCCGTCACTTCGGTAATTACCGGTTGATTCGTAGATGTCCGTCCCCACTGATGTTGGTTATTTGAATCTATTCCCCCCGGTTGATTCCACTTTCTATTACTGTTACTTGTTCCAGGCTTGCGGTCTGAAATTCCTTTCGTTCCCCCGTACGGGATTGTATCGTTTCCCATTCCTGTTGTTCCTTGGACAGCCCCTCGCAAGACTATTGCCGGTATTATTATTGAGATTTTGAGGGGTTTCTCCACTATTTATCGATCTCTGTGCGTTCCCTTGCCTACCATTTGGCGGAGGTTCTCTCTCCCTATATTGGAATCTGTTGTTACGGGCTTTCTGGTTGCTCTCTTCTATAATGTCTATATGATCTAACGTCGTGAGGAACGACTCCAAGTCTTTATCGTTCCCGTAAATTAATTGATTCCGGATGTTAGTTGGTAATCTTGCCTTAAGTATGTTTATTATGTCTGGCAAAGGCATAGGTCTGTCCCAATATCTAGTTTTGTTTATATATTTTTCAAAATACTTCCTAAGGCTTCCTTTTGAAAAAGAGAAAGGCTCTGGGTAGAGCACCTCCTGCCTTAGGCGTTCCTGTACCCCTTCTGACCAGAATTTTGCTAAAAACGCTTTCTCAAAATCGTCATATGTCGAGCAAACAGAAGTCATGTCCGAGGCCCAGATCGCCCCCGAACCTTGTATATACCCAGTCACGAAACTGATTTTCTGCCACTCCGACCAATTTCTGGGTAGCACTCCTCTAAAACTTCGGATAAAAACAATCGGATGGACCCCCCTTTTGTCAGTGTTAAAAATCTGGAATTGCCGATGCTTTATCATTTTTTCTTCGGCATGGCAAAGGCTTTCGTAATCTCCGTCAGATAAAACTTCACTCGAACAACTAGCTCGTGGCAATTTAATATTCGAGTTACTCACACAAGTCGGTATCATGTGCGAATGTGCAGTAACTGGCTCTACAGACGCTGACAACTTCTGCTGCTGGCCGGTATTCATTTGTTCTGAGCCTTGTTGTGAAACGCGTATCGACTCTTCTATCGTTTGTTTCCAATGCTCGAAATCAGCACCTAACTGCTGTCGCACTTCCTCAAGTCCTTTCGCAAACAAATTCTCTTCCTGTTTGCCGCATAGACTCTGGAATGCTGCTTTAACATTTTGCTCAACGTTTTCACACATTAGCCTTTTGTTTTCTAATGTGATTTCGGATAATTTACCCGTTAATACATTAATTTGGTGGTCTATAACGTCTTGATGTTCGGTCAGATGTTCAACACTTTCCTTTAGGTTCGTCTGCGTACGTGCCAATTCAGGAAGTTGCGCAATTGCACATGACATGGCATCTTGCTTTTGTACTAATTGCGGAACCATTTCCACCTGTTCCCGTACGGTATCTATCTTAATAGCCACATACTCCTTCATTTCTACACGTACGCGTTGAGTAGATTCCTCACATTGAGCTTTAACCAATTCTATTTGTGCAGTTAATTTTCGTTCCGTCTCTTCGGCCTGATCTTTAAGTTCCTTTGTCTTCGCCTCTATCCGCTGCTCTAATTCGGAAAAACTGTCATGTAACTGCTGCTTAATCTCAGCTTTCAGATTTTCCTGCCCCTCAGTAACTGAGGCTAATTTCGCATTCAAATCATTTTGCCCCTCGGTAACTGTGGCTAACTTCGCATTAATGTCAGTTTTCATATTATTCATGCTCTCGGTTATCATCTGCATCTGTCTCATGATAATTACTAATGGATCTAATCCATGTTGCATACTTGCTGTTACATCTCCAGCCGTGTCTACCGGGCGTTCTATTGCACTATCTGTAGCGATCGGTTCTACAACACTTCTTACTACATCACTATTATCCGTGCTCACAGCTGAAGGCTGTTGCGTGTTGCTCTGCTCTGCTTGACTCATCTTAAACATTGCCCTAGTTAAAACCATATAAATGTTCTACAGTCAATATGTATATATCTCCCTTCACACAAGAATACTTCTGTGGGTACTTTCTTATAGCACTTATACAGGTAAATGCAACTAGGGCAGGTCAATCAAACTACGTCTGGCATGAACACAATTAGTAAATGTTCAAATCTACATCTACTTCCTCAATACTAGCAAGCTTTAATAAAAAATTATAGATCTGGCCTTTTTTCTGCGCCCAGCGTGCTGCTTTTATTTGTAGATCCACTTAATTTGCCTGCGAGTATTTCTTCTCTTTTCCAAGTTAAGTTGTCTCGTCGTAGTTCACATGAAACAGAGAACAAAATTATTTTAACGACGTCCAAAAATGTGTCCTGTCACGGATTGGCCATTATAATGAATTCTACTCTGCTTTTGTAAATGATGAAAGTCTATGTGAATGCAGCTTGCCGCTAACTTGGTGTAATGTTTTGTCTGTGCAGAAGTGTATCTGTCGCCTTTATCGCTCTTTCCCTCTCACACATAAATCGGTACAATAAAGTCAGGACTTCGTGTTTTCTAGTTAGGCTGATCCGTGAAAAGACAGAGAAACAATTATGCTAACGGAGGATTCTCTCACTATCTCTCTCTCTCTCTCTCTCTCTCTCTCTCTCTCTCTCTCTCTATCTCTCTCTCTCTATCTCTCTCTCTGTCCTTTATCTGTGTACAGTTTAAATATATTATTTACGTGAAATCAGTCTAGTAGAATCTCTGGTGGAGCCCTTCGTCTTAATATTCAGCGGCTGGCTTGCTAGAAAAGATCTTTACATTTGTTATTATTATTAAGCGCTGCATTCAGTTGGGAAAATCGATCGTTTGAACAATTCGTTCAGTTTACGACAGATCTAAAATTTCAGATGTGGACGAAGCCTTTTTGGACGATTTCAAAAAACTCAGAGATTGCAGGCTCTCTTCGTCACAGCTGAAACTTCCCAATTAATTACAGGGCCCAGACAATCATCAATGGTTCAGACAGAGAACTCATTCGTCATTCACTCTGGAATAAAATGGTCACAAACCTTATTTCTGAGGAAAATTGTATATTGAATCTATTTCCGTACATGTTCCGTTTTCTGTTGGTTCCAAGTCTCATGTAATTTTCTTTTACAGGTTTTTCTTTCTCTTTATCTATCACGCTAGCGGCACAAACTTTCCTAGCTCGCTTTAGCGCGAAGAAGAGTAAATAAATCTCCTTTAGCAATCCGACAATCTTCCAACCGATACTTCCGGAGCTGTTCCTCTCTCTCTCTATGATAACCATGGAGCATACATTTCTGTACCTCTGTTGTTCCAAAGAATAAACGTACTAGAAAAATACCTTGGCGTCGACGAGCTGTCGGCGCATATATTACTAGAAAATCTGATCAGATACTTTTCAAACGTAAATACATGTGGATGATTTGGTTGACCATTATTAATTATTGCGTGGTAGAGGGTAATTTTCCGTGGGGAGATTACACAAGGACTCCTGTCTATTCCCACAGGCGGAGGATTTGTTCGTTAAACTAAAAGGTGGTGAATGCTTTTCTAACATAGACATATTGAATGCAGATCAGGAATTGCCTTCTGATGCAGTCACAACTATTATTGATGATTAACAGTCATTTTGGTTTATATGAGGATTGGAACTTTAATAGTGGCAACTATTTATTTACAGCTTGTACAAAATAGATACATGTTTCAAAGTTTTACTGTCCTTCAAAGTAGTCACCAGCATTGTGTATAACCCATTACCAGTGATGTGGAAGTTGTAGGATACTCTTAACAGTGCCAGTTGTGTTGGCAGTTCGAGTGGCACGGTCTATTGCTTGACGAATTTGTAGCAGTTCTGAAGCGAATGCCGTGCAGTGTTTCCTTCAGTTTAGAAATCGAGTTGAACTTCCGAGGGCTTAAGTCAGGGGAGTGCAGTAGGTGGTACAGCACTGAGCAGCCCCATCAGTCAAACAAATCCGTAACAGCTTGCACTGTACGTGCTTGAGCATTGTCCTGCAAAATGATGGTCAGGTGCTGCAGAAAGTGTCATCACTTCTGTCTCTATGCTGTTCATTTATGGAACACAACATACGACCAGCTTAGGAAACACTGCACGGCATTCGCTTCAGAACTGCTACAAATTCGTCAGGCAGTAGACCACGCCACTTGAACTGTCAACACAACTGGCACTGCTAAGAGTATCCTACAACTTCCACATCGCTGACAACGGGTTATACACATTGCTGGTGACTACTTTGAAGGTCAGTAAAACTTTGAAACACCTATCTATTTTGTATGAGCTGTAAATAAATAGTTACCACTATTAAAGTTCCAACCCTCATATAATACAAACAATTACTGTTAAGAATTACCAGTGCAGTGGCAATATTCAAGTGTTTCCTTAATTGGATAGTTCAGCCAATTCCTTTCTGAGCCAACCACATCAGTGATATTATAGTTTTGAAAGGAAATTGCCAAGAATATGTTCACAACCTGCAAACCCTTTTCATCATGCAGATTTAAAATGTAAACTAAGCAACTGCCATTTTTTTCACCCCATCATTCACTACCTGCTATACTTCCTGATTGAAAAAAGGAATCTCACTAGTGCAGAAACTTATAGCTCTAATGAAAAATTTCCACCATCCTAATTGCTAAAAGAGTTGCAATCCTTTCTAGGCAAAGTAAATTATTATATGCATTTCATCCCAGACTTAGCCAACATAGCTTTTTCTCTAAACCTTCTCTCTAAGAATGGAACAAAATTTGTGATCATCAGCTTGCAATCATATATTTTTATGTCTTATAGCAGTTCTGAAGTCAGCATCCTGGTTAGCCACATACTTCCCAGGAAAGATGTTAATTGTGGCTACAGATACCTTACAAAATGGCATCTCAGCAGTTTTTTCACAAAAAAATGTTAATGAGATTGAATATCTGCATCATGGCGTGTGTGATGTGCCATATTAAATGTGGTTGGGAGGAGCAGCGGCACAGAAATTCTGACCCCGTGCTGCACACATTCTTTGCCGTCCGTCACCATTAATTTTTCTCTCATAGGGTACTTATGTTAAGCTTGGAAGGAAAATAACATAGAGTGGTTGTTCTGCCACCTCTGTAGCCCCAGGTTCCCCACTTTCTCCAACGAAGCCATTGGAGAGTCACCAAAATGAAGTCACAAGCCCATTGACGTGCCTAAAGGCTGGATCTCAATACTGAAATACAATGACTTGCTCTGAATGCAATGTGAACAAAAGGCTGGACATTGATACTGAAATACAATGACTTGCTCTGAATGCAACATGAACAATGTAGGAAATGACAGATTGCTACTTACTATAACATGCACACAGGCACGCTCAAGCAGGCACATGCCCAAGAAAGCAAACCTCGTGCTCATGACTGCCAACTCCAGCATCTCGCACTGGCAGTGCGTTCCGGTCCGAGATGCTGGAGTTGGCGGTCTTGTGTGCGTGAGATGTGCTTGCTAGTGTGTGCGAATGGTGTGCGTGCGTGCTGCGTGGGCGTGCGTGCGTGTGTGTGTGTGTGTGTGTGTGTGTGTGTGTGTGTGTGTGTGTGTGTGTGTGTTTTACTGATGAAGGCTGTGGCCAAAAGCTTTATCTAAGTGTCTTTTAAGTGTGCCTGTCTGCAACTCGACTGTCTTCTTTGCAGTCAGTAGCAATCTATCATTTCCTAGATTGTTCACATTGCATTGCAGTTATTCCCCACCATTGTTGTTAAGGAGGTCGAGAACAGTGTTACTTTTACTGAGGTGCAGCGGGAACTATGTTCCCTGTGATTCTGTTAGCTGTTTTATCGTCTTTTGTCAGTGTTGTAGTGTACACTGGTTGGTCTAATCAAGGGGATATTCTTGGCTACTCTATGTTACTCTTGTTGTGATGAGGCTGTATGTTGTCAGGATGTTGATTGATGGTTGTTTATGGAAACATCATTATTAATCAGATATTATTTTACTTCTTGATGTACACAGTCGTGATGGTGCTTTGGCATGCCCCTGCCAGGATGCACATTGTTTGCATTGTGCAGACAGGCTTGCAGCCAGTATGTGGCTACATGCTGCCCGGCTAGAGAAGCAGTGTCAGCAGCAGCTCTGCCAAGGCACTGTCACCGCAGTGGCAATAGTTCACAATGCACATAGAAGACAGTCTGGTTGCCTCAGGATGTGATACACTGAGGCATTCGGAATTGCACTGATGTCGCAGTGTGGGGTACAGGGCTTTCAGCAACAGGGAGCAGCATTAATGTTTGCCCATCCAGGCAAGACAAGTGAGCTGCTGCACTGTCCTCTGTCTGAACTGTAGTCCACCAAGGAAGGAGTTCACAGAATCTGATTGTTGGCTCACAGGAGGTCTAATGGTCGGAAGGCGCCAAGTCATCAGCATTGGACAAGCACAGCTGGTAGGCCTGCTGCTAGTAGAATTAGAGTCCAGCTTTGGCAGCTTGCAGGATCATGTCAACTTGTAGGTTGGCATAGTTCTTTCCTCATAGATGGTCACTGCCAGATTGCATCTGTCTAAAAATGAGGGGCATTCATGTGGGCTTGCCTGGCGCCAGTTGTGCCAGAGTAGTGAGTTCTGTCACATAACCCATAAGCCCGTCATGTCTTGGCTGTGTAGTAATCAGGGCACTGAAACTACAGAGGCCCTGCCTTGTGCTGCTTGGTATTACTCCTCTGCTCAGCACTGTGGCACTGGTTCTTACTACATTGACACCTGAGACCTGTTGTAATTGCACGTAGAAAGTACACTACTACAACTGTGCTCATACAAAACCCACATGCAGGACTACCAAACCCAATAAATTAACAGGTAGTTCCCCCCATATTTCCCTCAATTTAATGCTAGTCAAGTTTTGACTTTTTCTTGCAATGCTAAGCTTTCTTGAACCCTTGTTCACCCAAAGTAATTTCCTAGTACCCTGCAGCACAATATCGTGTGAATTAAATCCTACAATGCAAGTGTTCTCACTTTTGTGAACCTCCCAATCCTCAACCACACATTCCTGAAATAATTCTGCCTTGTCAGACTGATCATTAACCAAACATGTTTCATTTTTCTATCAATATCCTTTACCCACATTTGCAACACAGTCTGCCTTATTGACAGCTTCCTGTGCATCCTCCCTAGTTTCTCCAACAAAATTACTGTCGGCACTTCCACTGTGCATAACGAAAAAATCATTAACGTGTACAGTTCCCTGTACATCTGGCCCAGGCTCACAGCCTCCAAACAACATCCATTATCACCCACTGGGGTAGATATTACTGCACTTAAATCACCCATGTTGGTATCCACACATTTATTCACTTCTATACAGGACACACTTATTTCATGTGGCACTTCAGATGTTTCAGACTGTGCTTTCATAAGATTTTGGAGCAGATAAATTCTACATTACTGTCCTTAACTTCTACAACATTACTACTTTCTGCATCTGTGCAAGCAGTATCCTTTTCCTTCTTTCAAGCCTTACCAAAATCCTCATACTCATCACCAGATAAGCTTACTTGCATTGATTTTTAACCCACCACTTATCATATTCTTTCTGCCTTTTCTCCACGTACACTGACGCAATACTGCAGCACAAAGCCCTGTCCTATTCCTTGATCTACACATTCACTGCCCTGTCTGCTCCTATAGCCTTTATTTCCTTAGACATAGAAGGTCTGTTCAGAACATAACTGAAATTTAAAAAATTAAATTGTTTTATTAATTTTACACACTGTTGGTCTTTATTCCCTTCAGAGTACTCCCCTCCTCTAGTCACACACTTTTCCAAGTGGTGTTTCCATTTCACAAAGCAATCCTGAGTAGCTTCATTTGAGATGGCCTTTAAGGTCCATAACAAATTTGCTTTGATGTCATCAGTACTCTGAAAACAGCATACTTTCAGCACTGACTTTAACTTCAGAAATAAGAAGTGATCACAAGGAGGCAGGTCTGGTGATTAAGGAGACTAAAGGAGGGCAGTCATCTAATTTTTGGCATAAAAGTGATGAATTGACAAAGATAATTGAGTGGAGGCATTGCTGTGGTGCAAGAATCTAATTGTCTTGCCACAACTCAGTCTTCTGTTGTGAATTTTTTCATGTAAATGTTGCGGAATGCTTTGGTGGTACACATGGTTCACTGATTCATCTTGAAGCAAGAATTCAAAATAAACAATTCCGTTAAAGTTGAAGAAAACAGTGAGTATCACTTTGACATTGGATCGAGACTGGCATGCTTTCTGATCCTTTGCATGGGTGTTTCATCATGACTGGCTCATTCAAGGAATTACTGACAAGTGTCTGCTTGATTTTCTTGATGTTGTTCTGTCATCAAACGAGAAACAAATTTTGCTGTAACTCGATGCATATTCAGTTTTTACAATGGCATGATCTAGTTGAGATGCTAACTCCTTCTGCAATTTCTTTGACAGTCAGTTGGCAATTTGCACTCACTAGGTCGTTGTCTTTCTGAATGAGTGTGTTATCAGTTGAACGGGAAGGTATTCCTGGTCGAGGATCATCTTCAGTTGATTGATTATCACTTTTAAATCAAGAAAACCATTCATAACATTTTGTATGACTCAGAGCATCATCTCTGTAAGCTTGTTTCAAAAATAGAAGCATTTCTATTAAAGTTTTCCCCAGTTGCACACAAAATTTTTCCATTGCATCATTGCTTTGGAAAAACGTAATTTTAAAAAATCACCATTAACACTTAAGCACGTTGCACTTAAATAACAATATCACAAAAACTAAATGAGATATCAACACCCCAAAAGCAAGTGGTTACAAAGAAGGTAATGCACGAGGCAGTGCTGCAAACCAAGTATCACTAATTATTGCTTTTGGCATGCATTACAAATTGTTTGGCTATTTTTTTAAAAGACTTCATAACCCTCTGTCTGCTTGCAACCGAGCTACCTCAGCTGCTAAAATTCACAGTGTTTCTGTCAGGATTTCCCCTTGTGATGAACCCTTTACCAATTGCACAAACAGCAACAAATGATGAGAACTATTAAGGTTTATGGCATTTGAATTCAGACACTGGAATATGAAGGAACTACTGTTTTTATGTCTTAATATAAAGCAAAGTGTATTGAATGACGGGCACACAATGAATAAACTAAGAGTGGCTGCATCCAAGGAACATCAAAAGAAATGTAACTGTGACACTATTAATATCTTAGGCAGGAGATTTTAAAAGTGGACATAACATTTCAATTTCAATGCTGCCACTGTTTGAGCATCTTAAAATCTATTACTGACAATAGTCAAACTTGTGCACAACATCAAAAACCTAACTTTGCTATGTCGTTTGCTGAAAATGTCTGCATTTTGTTTTTTAACTTGGAACTTATTTGATAATGATATTGGTTATAAGTGTCTTTCGATCTTTTATGAACTTTGGGATTTTTTATGACTTATCATGCTCTGACTATCCATTTTGAGTTTTGTTTGCTTGATCAAATTGATTTCTGAATCATGTAGCAGATTTCACAGCCATATCACATCTTTTACTGCTATGCTGACTGCCACATATTCTGCTTCGGTGGTGCTCAATATTACCATTCTTTGACACTAAGAGTACCACATTATCCATCCATTTGATAACAGAAAAACAAAATGGTCATTCGACCACCTTGTTTCTCTATATCTCCCTCATAATCTAAGTCACTGTACTCAAACCAGAATCGTCTCGTCTTCACTCTTTCTGTATTATATACCAAAGTCTTTCATGCCTTGCACATGCTTGAAAATGTGTATGACCGCTTGACAATTACTCTCATCATAATTGTTCAAGTATTTGCTCGCTATGAAGTCAAGATCTTGATGACTAACAGCTGTGATAAATTAAAGTGAACCAGTTGCTTCCCTGTGTGGAAATTTTGCTATAACTGATGCGTTTTCATCCCCTGAGTACAGTTTCACATTTGTATCCACCAGAACAGATACAGGATTCGATTTTTCCAACACAAACATTCCAGGATTCGTGTTGCATGTGCTTTTTCGTGCAGAGGCAACACTTTTTCTTCTGTGTTTGCTTAATTTCCATTCTGCAAAACACTTTCACTTCAGAGACAGTTATTACAAATATTTTTGCTGTTTCTTCTACGATGACCTTGAGGTATTCTTTGCTTTTCACAATCAACAGCCTGTCATCTACAAAGAAAGCGAAAAAGATCTGATCATTTCCAACTTCCTCAGTGAAGATACATTTATCTACATCACTCTCTTTGAAATCGAACTACTTCTAGAATTTACAAAGCATTTGATTCGAGCAACTGGAAGCTTACTTTAAAATATGTGTTGACTTTTTAAGCTCACATACATATTTTTTCTCATCCAGCATCACACCTTGGGGCACTGATATATAAATTTTCTCATTTAGTTTTCCGTATAAAATTTGATTTTTACCTCAGATTGAAACCTTTTAAACTCTTCTTCAGCCAAAATCATGAGCAAAGCACACAGTGAATCATGTCTCTACTGGCAAGAAAGATTCGTTGCAGTCCAGTCCAGAGCATTGAGTAAAGCCTCGAGAGAGAAATTGAGTTTTATATCAGGGGATCATTTTCAGCTTTTGATACTTGGATTTTGAAAACCCACTTTCAGTCTATTGTCCTTGGATCTCTCTTGGCACGATGACTCATATTTTAAACAGTGGAAAATCCAGGTTGGAATACCAACAATTATGGAAAGGATATATTGCTACTCGCTGTAAATATGCCATGTTGAGCTGCAAACAGACACAACGAAAAGACCATTACAAGCCACACATTAATTGCGAGTTGCAGACAGACACAAAGAAAAGACGGTTACACACTAATGTGTACCCGGGCACAGCTAGTGCCAAAATTCCAAGAATACAACCTTCAGAGAGGTCTTGTTGAAATTGTTTACACAGCAAAATTCAGTAGCAATTGACTTGGAAAAGTTGTGAGAGAAATTACAAATTAATCCGATTACATAGGCACAAAAAAAAAGAGCCAGAACTTTCAGTGATAAGGCTGTTGTACCAAACTTTCAAATAAATGTTTTGGTATTAGTATGCGATTTTTTATCATAGCTCGAATTTAAAGAAGGAAACAAGCAAATTTTTTCAGCTTTACAGTGGACCGTTTGAATTTCAGGATGTACCACATCAAAAGTAATAGATCTAATAGACCCTGATACAAGTCAAGATAAAGGATTATGCACTATAGATACGATTAAAAGATATAAGGCCCCAGGAGGGCTCAAGCCCTCTGCGAATTTGGTGGATTGACAAACACCGGCTGTCAGAGTTAAATTGTTTCCGTATTTCTATCTTAGTTTTCTTGGGGACAATTTCTATCTTCTTTTACTATTCTATTATCTTTTATTAAAGTTATACCTTCTGCTCCCACTTCTTCCTGGACCAGAATGAAAAAATGCAACACCAACATCTTCTTTACACGTAGCATCTAATGTTAATTCAATTATAATTGCATCAGTGCGGTTACAAAGATAGCCATGGGAACTATAAATTAACATTTCAAGGAAAATTTTGAAGATATATGATGTACATGTAGTGCTTGAAAAGCCAAGAATAACAACAATATTTGCTCTATTATCGTATGGCAGTAATAGAAAGTGTAGGAATTTATAACACTATGACACTTGCAGAGAAATGCTTAAACTCACAACATCTTCACATAAACTGTGAATATAGTAAGCTAAATATTCTGGAATTTAGAATAAGAAATTATTGGTTTTGTACATTTTTAAAGATAAAGAAAGAAGAATAGAATGGTTGGGTTTGTATTTTTTTTATTAGGGGAGGATAATCATGGGTATTGATCAGTGAATAGACTGACTACAGAAATTATACTGACAATTGACGATGACATATGTGAAAATATTTGCCTATTCAATTACATTTCATAGGAATTCGTTAGGAGCAAATTTTGGGTGACTGTGATGATGAATCTGTGGCTAGTCTATTATGCAGGGGATGCCAAACAACTCTCCCTCTGGCACCACGGTGAAGAACCTTAGTTAATTGGTCCCTGGGTGTGGGGTGGTAACTGAATCCATCTATAGGGTACTATCTTCGTTGATCCTAACACAAATGTCTTTCTCTTTCCTTTTTTTACTTCTCTGTTAGAAGTACCAAACCTGTCTTCCCTCTGAACATACACAAACTTCCTATTGTAGGATCTTCTTTTTACAGTCTATATAGTGGAATTTACAATGTACGACAGTAGGATTGCATTGACGGGTATTTCATGTGTGACGATGACAGTGGACTAATAGGATACATCATAATTTTTTTTTTTTTTGGTTAAGTAAGTGACACATGTTAGTCACACCACATGTTGTAGGGGAAAAGAGTCCAGGTACTAGATGGAAGGCAGGACAAACCAATGGTGTGCCAAAACATGTAGCCGATTAAGACACAATATCTTAAAAGTTAAGAAGAGAACAAGAAGGTTTGATAACTGGCATTCAACAAGAAGTAGGTCCATAAGGAATAAATTTTAAGTACAGGAGATGGAGTGCTAACTTTATCCTAGCATATTGATAAGAAATACCTGGAATAAAATCTTTTCTATTGTCTAAATCTAGTAATTATAAGAAAGTAAAGGATTAGCTGATTAGTTGAAAGTTTCAGTCAGTAGAAGCAAGATTGTTAAGGCTTTCGTGGCAACTTGTTGACAAACTGTCTGTTGGCTTCTGTCTCGGGTTCTTTGGCCGACGTTTGGCTGATGGTTTTTCTGATGTTTTGGCAGCACAAGTGGCTGACATTCTAAAAGCTTCAGCTTTGTTTGCAGGTGGTGGACTGGAGCTGAGCTTGTGGCCATAGACTGTATGTACTTGGCACACCAATGACCAATGGCTTCTCCGCGGTTATTTGCGGTGCTGTTCTGCTCTTGCTACCTGCAGTGGTCGACTGTTGCAGCCATTAATGCTGGCGACACATCAGAAAAATCGTCAGACAAATGTCTGCCAAATAATCTGAGACAGAAGCCAACAGCAGTTTATCAATATACATAAGTGTGAGAAGTATGTGTACATAGTGATGTTATGTGTGTTATAAACAAGAGTAGGAAAAAAAGCAGGTAGAAGAGAGGGGTTAAGATATTTAGATAGAGAGCAATGAGGTAATGTTAGCAGAAAGCGATTACGGGAGAAACTTACTATTTAGAGGAGAAAAAATAGAAAAAAAAGGGACTAGTAACTGTGTTTACTGATGAAGTTAAAATGGTGCATACACAAGTAGTGGATGAGGCATAGGAGAGGAAAAGGATAG
Source organism: Schistocerca americana (assembly GCF_021461395.2). NCBI lineage: Eukaryota > Metazoa > Arthropoda > Insecta > Orthoptera > Acrididae > Schistocerca > Schistocerca americana. The sequence continues at coordinate 260,102,472 of NC_060124.1, forward strand.
ACGGATCCATAGGAGGAATGCCTCTACCTCAGTCAGGTGAATCTGTGGGAAGAATGACCTTTACAATTTAATATAGGTAGGAGAGATGTAAGGTTAGACGGACCCACAGACGGGATGGTCTATACCTTGGTCAGGTGAATCCATTGAGGGACTGACCTGATTTTTTGTTTTAGGGAAATAAGGATACACACACACCTATAATGGTATGGAGGTTTTACACAGTGACTGCCCTTAGAAAAAGTGTAAGTGCAGTGAATACAGAAGTACGAAGCTGTAAAATGACTGGTGGTCACAATATTAAAGTTTTCTCCAAATTAGTTCTATAATCGGATAGACTTAACTGATAGTAGAGGAAAATGATTGGAGCAGGAATGTTCCACACTTGTTGACTAGAGCCTCTTCTGAGATTTGACTCTATCTATATCCGGATCCCACTCCAGCTACTGCCAGATCTGGGTGCTGGCAAGTCCTCTCCATTTGGCTCAGTCCTCCCATCACTTTTCTTCGTCCTTATGCTGCCAGGTCACACCTCTGCTTTCCACAGATATTCTCACTCCTGTTTTCCACCACTTTCTTGGGTGCCCTCTAGGTCTTTTTCCATCTATCTTTAGTTCTTCCATAATTTTGGGAAGTCTCTGCCCACGTATGCTCATAACATGCCCATACCATCTTAATCTCTTTTTTTTTTCAATTTCTCCTTTCATACTTTCGTGTTTAAGGTCCTTTCTAATATCTACATTCCTTACTCTGTCCATTCTTGTTTTTCCCTTAACTACTCTGAGAAATTTCATTCCCCCTTCTTGCAGTCTGCTCCAGTCCCTTTTTGTCACTGTCCATGTTCCTCCTCCATAGGTGACAATAGAGAGGTATTAACTCTTATACATAAGGAGTTTTGCTTTTTCTGAAACTTCCTCATTCCGAATCAGGTGTTTTATTGTTTGGTAGAAATTGCCTCCCTTCTGCAACCTCCTATTAATTTTGTTGGTTTATTCTTCCATCACTAGATATTTCAATCCCTAAATATTACCACATTATCTGCAAAAAGCATATTTTTGTCTTTATCTTTTACTATATCTTTAACTGCCCTATTCATTCCCTCCATCACAACATTAAAAAGTGCAGGAAATAGTATACTTCCTTATTTAAGTTCTTGTCTTATTTCGAAGTATTCGGAGTTCCCCAATGGTGTTCTAATTGTACAGTTGTGTCCTCTGTACATTGGCTTTATTACATTAATGTGTCCATCTTCTATGTCTGTCTTCTTCATTTCTTCCCAGTCTTTCCCTGTCAACTGAGTCATATGCCTTTTCTATGTCTATAAAAACCATTATCACCCTTTTGTTATACTCCCAAGTTTTTTCCATCAGTTGACGGATGGAAAATGTCAGGTTGATCATTCTTCTTCCTTTCCTAAACCCATGCTGTTCTTCACTCAGCTCCTTCTCTATCTTTTCACTTATTCGATTTAGTAAAATTCTTTCAAAAATCTTGGCTGTATGACTCGTAAGAGTTATTCCTCTGTAGTTTTTACAAAGTCTTTTATTGCCTTTTTTTTGAAGATTGGAACAATGTCTCCTCTTCTCCAATTGTCAGGTATTGTACTGTTTCTCCACACACTTGATACAGCCACTGCATTCCCACTGGACCTGCTGCTCTTATCATGTCCACTGATACTTCATCTGGTCCTGGGGCTTTCCCCCCATTCATCTTCTTCACAGCATTTGTCCTAATTCTGCTTCCCAACTTCTCTCAGTTTCTCCATTATTTGTTGTTTCCTAGTGTAAATGCTCCTCGGTGTTTAACAGTTTCTTAAAATGTTCTCTCCGGAGATCTTTTATATTCCCTGGATCTTCAATCACAGTACCATCCTCTGTTTCCATCTTTACTGGTACTTCAGAAGCTTTCCTTTTATTTTTCATCATGTTATAGAGCATTTTCTAATTTCTCTTCGCATCTTCTTCAAGTTTTTTCGTAAACTCTTCCCACGCCTTTTTCTTTGCTGTTTACACTATTTCTTTGCACTTCTTTTCCTCTATATATCTTTTACTGTCTTCGACATTTTTAGTTTTCCACCACTTTCTCCATGCTCCATTTTTTTCTTCTAACTGCTTGGATTGTGGTATCATCCCACCAACTTGCCTGTCTTACTTTTTCCTTTCCAGATGTTCTACCACATACTTTTTGTGCTACTTCGGCTAAAGGGTCTTTGAATAAACCCCATTCATTTCCTACATCGCAGAAAACTTCTTTTGGAAATGATTGTGTGATTAATTCTCTATGTTTCTCAGCACTTTCACTCACCTTCAGTTTCCAATCCCATATCCTCATCACTTTCTTGTGTTTTCTATTCTTCACACACTGATTCATTTTCAATTGTCCCACCAGTAATCTATGGTCTCCGTCTGCACTCACACTTGGAATTACCTTCACATTTGTTACTTTCTCTCCATATTCCCTATCTACTAGAATATAATCAATTAAACTCTTGGTTCTTCCATCCAAACTGTATCTGGTGATAACATGACTTTCTCTCTTCATAAATCAGCTGTTTGCTATTTTCATTCCATTCCTGTGGCACAAATCCAGGAGTCTTTCCCATTCTTCATTTCTGCCTCCATATCCAAAACCTCCCAACACTTGCTCAAATCCCTTCCTGTCTTTGCCTACCTGTGCATTAAAATCTCCCATCACTGTATTAGCACTCTCTATATGGTTCTTTAACCCATTAACTGATCGGAGAGTGGAATGTCAGATCCCTTAATCGGGCAGGTAGGTTAGAAAATTTAAAAAGGGAAATGGATATGTTGAAGTTAGATATAGTGGGAATTAGTGAAGTTCGGTGGCAGGAGGAACAAGACTTCTGGTTAGGTGACTACAGGGTTATAAACACAAAATCAAATAGGGGTAATGCAGGAGTAGGTTTAATAATGAATAGGAAAATAGAAATGCGGTTAAGCTACTACAAACAGCATAGTGAACGCATTATTGTGACCAAGATAGATACGAAGCCCACAATTACTACAGTAGTACAAGTTTATATGCCAACTGGCTCTGCAGATGACGAAGAAATTGAAGAAATGTATGATGAAATAAAAGAAATTATTCAGATTGTGAAGGGAGACGAAAATTTAATAGTCATGGGTGACTGGAATTAGAGTGTAGGAAAAGGGAGAGAAGGAAACATAGTAGGTGAATATGGATTGGGGCTAAGAAATGAAAGAGGAAGCCGCCTGGTAGAATTTTGCACAGAGCACAACATAATCATAACTAACACTTGGTTTAAGAATCATGAAAGAAGGTTGTATACATGGAAGATCCCTGGAGATACTAAAATGTATCAGATAGATTATATAATTGTAAGACAGAGATTTAGGAACCAGGTTTTAAATTGTAAGACATTTCCAGGGGCAGATGTGGACTCTGACCACAATCTATTGGTTATGACCTGTAGATTAAAACTGAAGACACTGCAAAAAGGTGGGAATTTAAGGAGATGGGACCTGGATAAACTGAAAGAACCAGAGGTTGTACAGAGTTTCAGGGAGAGCATAAGGGAACAATTGACAGGAATGGGGGAAAGAAATACAGTAGAAGAAGAATGGGTAGCTTTGAGGGATGAAGTAGCGAAGGCAGCAGAGGATCAAGTAGGTAAAAAGACGAGGGCTAGTAGAAATCCTTGGGTAACAGAAGAAATATTGAATTTAATTGATGAAAGGAGAAAATATAAAAATGCAGTAAATGAAGCAGGCAAAAAGGAATACAAACATCTCAAAAATGAGATCAACAGGAAGTGCAAAATGGCTAAGCAGGCATGGCTAGAGGACAAATGTAAGGATGTAGAGGCCTATCTCACTAGGGGTAAGATAGATACTGCCTACAGGAAAATTAAAGAGACCTTTGGAGATAAGAGAACGACTTGTATGAATATCAAGAGCTCAGATGGAAACCCAGTTCTAAGCAAAGAAGGGAAAGCAGAAATGTGGAAGGAGTATATAGAGGGTCTATACAAGGGCGATGTACTTGAGGACAATATTATGGAAATGGAAGAGGATGTAGATGAAATGAGAGATATGATACTGCGTGAAGAGTTTGACAGAGCACTGAAAGACCTGAGTCGAAACAAGGCCCCTGGAGTAGACAACATTCCATTGGAACTACTGACGGCCTTGGGAGAGCCAGTCCTGACAAAACTCTACCATCTGGTGAGCAAGATGTGTGAAACAGGCGAAATACCCTCAGACTTCAAGAAGAATGTAATAATTCCAATCCCAAAGAAAGCAGGTGTTGACAGACGTGAAAATTACCGAACTATCAGTTTAATAAGTCACAGCTGCAAAATACTAACACGAATTCTTTACAGACGAATGGAAAAACTAGTAGAAGCCAACCTCGGGGAAGATCAGTTTGGATTCCTTAGAAACACTGGAACACGTGAGGCAATACTGACCTTACGACTTATCTTAGAAGAAAGATTAAGGAAAGGCAAACCTACGTTTCTAGCATTTGTAGACTTAGAGAAAGCTTTTGACAATGTTGACTGGAATACTCTCTTTCAAATTCTAAAGGTGGCAGGGGTAAAATACAGGGAACGAAAGGCTATTTACAATTTGTACAGAAACCAGATGGCAGTTATTAGAGTCGGGGGGTATGAAAGGGAAGCAGTGGTTGGGAAGGGAGTAAGACAGGGTTGTAGCCTCTCCCCGATGTTGTTCAATCTGTATATTGAGCAAGCAGTAAAGGAAACAAAAGAAAAATTCGGAGTAGGTATTAAAATTCATGGAGAAGAAATAAAAACTTTGAGGTTCGCCGATGACATTGTAATTCTGTCAGAGACAGCAAAGGACTTGGAAGAGCAGTTGAATGGAATGGACAGTGTCTTGAAAGGAGGATATAAGATGAACATCAACAAAAGCGAAACGAGGATAATGGAATGTAGTCTAATTAAGTCGGGTGATGCTGAGGGGATTAGATTAGGAAATGAGGCACTTATAGTAGTAAAGGAGTTTTGCTATTTGGGGATGATTGTCGAAGTAGAGAGGATATAAAATGTAGGCTGGCAATGGCAAGGAAAGCGTTTCTGAAGAAGAGAAATTTGTTATCATCCAGTATTGATTTAAGTGTCAGGAAGTCATTACTGAAAGTATTCGTATGGAGTGTAGCCATGTATGGAAGTGAAACATGGACGATAAATAGTTTGGACAAGAAGAGAATAGAAGCTTTCGAAATGTGGTGCTACAGAAGAATGCTGAAGATTAGATGGGTAGATCACATAACTAATGAGGAAGTATTGAATAGGATTGGGGAGAAGAGAAGTTTGTGGCACAACTTGACCAGAAGAAGGGATCGGTTGGTAGGACATGTTCTGAGGCATCAAGAGATCAGCAATTTAGTATTGGATGGCAGTGTGGAGCGTAAAAATCGTAGAGGGAGACCAAGAGATGAATACACTAAGCAGATTCAGAAGGATGTAGGTTGCAGTAGGTACTGGGAGATGAAAAAGCTTGCACAGGATAGAGTAGCATGGAGAGCTGCATCAAACCAGTCTCAGGACTGAAGACCACAACAACAACAAACAACTCATTTTCAAAGTCCTTCATCTTTTCTTCACTACATCCCACTTGAGGTGCATAAATCTCGATAACTTGTAGTGTTTCTTTTTGAAATCTTAGGTTTAAGATTATGATCCTGTCTGATATATATATATCACACTTTCAATACAGCTTTGTACATTCTTGTTCACCATCACTGCCCCACCATTTCTTCCAAAACTTTTGACTCTAGAAATCAAATATTATCCATATATCCAACAACCAACTCCTCAGGTACTAATAATGTGAGAAAGAGTAGCAGGTAACCAACTATGTACATATACAAGAAGTAAACAAGAAACCCTTAAGTGTACTGGCTTGAAGGCAATGCATTGTTGAATAAATAAATAAATATAGAAAACCATAAGCAAGCGGACATGATAGACACATGATATCTTACTATGTAGAAAGACTTGTCATTACAGGACAGTTTCTTGCATCAGATAAGATGTGAAGTAAAAAAGATGGAGATACACGAAATAGACTAACACTGTTTAGCGCAATTTACCTAAAATGAAACAACAAAATTGAAAAGATGTGTTATTAAAAATGAAGTTTTATTGCTTTTGAAAGAAGGAAATAATATCAAGTGTTTTTAAGTAATTTGGGTGTTTACAGTTGTATGTACATGAGAAATCAAATCTTTTTTTGAGATTATGAGAGGTCCTGTCATCTTTCCTTTAAGTGGGGGAATATGACGTGTTACATGCCATTTAGGCAAACGACATTTTGCACTCCTTATGTAGTACAAGGAAAGACGATCGTGGTAGAATAGTATTAAGTAGGGAGTTAATCGCAGAATATATACTGTATGGGGGTGTTTGTTTTCGTATGAGCAGACATTAAATGTGAGGTGTGGAATATGAGAAAAAGGCAAGATGTAACAACAAATAAATGGCTTCACCTGCCAGGGGCAGGGCCTTTTTCATTTTGGCAGTGTGGCTTGGCGGTTGCTTGACCATCAAAGAACAACCACACCCTCCAAGAATGAAAACAAATGACAAGATGGTTGTGTAGCAAATGAAATATATTGTAATCTGGATTGTTATGCTGAGCCTTAGAGGTGTATGTCATATAAAAGTTGGTGTTTTACTCTAATTCACTAGTCACTTTAATAATCTGTACACGCATTCAAGGAAATGTGTGTTTGTACAAGGAAAATAGTGGATGTACCTTTTTGTGATATGAGTAGAAGTTACCATCTTTTGCTCCAATATTAGCTGCAGGATGTGAAGAGGTCAAGTCTTTCATCAGCTACATATGGAATTAGAAAGAAGGATCCTTTATTGTATGATTATATGATAGCGGAACAAACACTGGTAGCAGTTACTTCTGTAAAATATCTGGGAGTATGCGTGCGGAACGATTTGCAGTGGAATGATCATATAAAATTAATTGTTGGTAAGGTGGGTAACAGGTTGACATTTATTGGGAGAGGCCTTAGAAAATGTAGTCCATCAACAAAGGAGGTGGCTTACAAAACACTCGTTCGACCTATACTTAAGTATTGCTCATCAATGTGGGATCTGTACCAGATCAGGTTGACGGAGGAGATAGAGAAGATCGAAAGAAGGGTGGCGCGTTTCGTCACGAGGTTGTTTGGTAGGCGTTATAGCATTACGGAGATGTTTAGCAGGCTCAAGTGGCATACTCTGCAAGAGAGGCGCTCTGCATCGCGGTGTTGCTTGCTGTCCAGGTTTCGAGAGGGTGCGTTCCTGGATGAGGTATCGAATATATTGCTTTCCCCTACTTATACCTCCCAAGGAGATCACGAATGTAAAATTAGAGAGATTCGAGTGCGCACGGAGGCTTTCCAGCAGTCGTTCTTCCCGTGAACCATACGCGACTGGAACATAAAAGGGAGGTAATGACAGTGACACGTAAAGTGCCCTCCGCCACACACCGTTGGGTGGCTTGTAGAGTATAAATGTAGATGTAGATGTAGATTTCAGAGGAACTGATTAGCAGGACTTCTACTTCAAGATTATCAATTACAGCAAGCTGATTAAAAGAAAAAGGTAAATATGTCAGAGTTCATGTTGGGTGACACATCTCATGAAGAGTTCTGACTCAGCTTCATTTACAAGTAGTAAGCCAGCAGCTACATAAAACCTTAAATCTGCAAGAAAAACACTTCAAGTTCAGCAGCTGCAGCAAGATGCTAACCTTGCTGCTGTAGGAACTCACAATGCAGACAGAAGCCAGCTTGATGGCCCCAGATTATAGAATGGTGAAGTGCTCCGAATCCTGCTAATTCCCCAATGTGGGGAAAATGGGTTTCAGCTATAATGCCTGCACATGGAAGCAGTGGTGAGAAGTGTTAGTGTGTGTCAACAGACAAATGACAGGCAAGACGAGTGAGCAGCTGCACTGCCCTGGGTCCGAACTGTAGGCTGCCGAGGGTGGAGGCCAGTAGCATCAGATTGTTGGCTCACAGGAGACCCACTGGTTGGCAGGTGCTAACTCACCAGCATTGGATTTAATGCAGTTGGTAGGCCTACTGCTAGCAGAAGTGGCAACAGTTTGAAGACTTTAGTCACCTTGTCGCCTTGTAGGCTGGTGCACCCCTCTCCTTTTAGGTGGTGGCTGACAGGCTGTGTATATTTATTTAAAAATGAGAGGTATTTACATGGGCTTTGCTGGCCACTCTTGTACCAGAATAGTGATTTCTATCATGTAACCCATAACAGTGTTCTGACTTGGCCGTGTGGTAATCAGGGCACTGACCCTACGGAAGCTCAGCCTTCAGCTGCACTGGTGGTATTACATGAATAACTTAGGAGTAGGTATCCTTGAAGTAGTGAAGCAATTTAAACCACTTAATAAAATTGTCTTCTGGTCCATATTACATACCAGTTGGATTCCTCTCAGACTATGCTCTTGCAATTGCTCCATACTTAACAGTTATATGCAACCACTTGGTCGATGGAAGATCTGTACCCAAAGACTGGAAAGTTGCACAGATCACATCAATATTCAAGAAAGGCAATAGGAGTAATCCACTAAATTACAGGCCCATATCGTTAACACTGATATGTAGGAAGATTTTGGAACACATATTATGTTTGAACATTATGAATTACCTTAGAAAGAGCAGTCTGTTACCACATAGTCAACATGGATTTTCAAAACGTTGTTGTGAAACAGAACTAGCCCTTTACTCACATGTAGTGTTGAGTGCTGTCGACAGAGGATTTCAATTTGATTCCATATTTCTAGATTTCCAGAAGACTTTTGACATTGTACCTCACAAGCAGCTTGTAATCAAATTGGATGCTGATGGAATACTGTCTCAGTTAAGTGACTGGATTCATAGTTTCCCGTCAGAGAGGTCACTGCTCATAGTAATTGACTGAAATTCATTGAGTAAACCAGAAGTGATTTCTGACATTCCTCAAGGTAGTGTTACAGGCCCTCTGCTGTTCCTTATCTTTATAAACGATTTAGGTTGCTTGCAAATGATGCTGGCATTTATCATCTAGTAAAGTGATCAGAAGATCAAAACAAATTGCAAAATGATTTAGGTGGTGCAGAAATTGGCAGTCGACCCTATGTAATGAAAAAAGTGCATTCATCCACGTGAGTGCTAAAAGGAATCTGTTAAACTTCAGTTACATCATAAGTCAGTCGACTCTAAAGTCCGCAAATTCAACTAAATACCAAGGAATTACAATTATGAACAACTTAAATTGGAGAGAACACACAGAAAATGTTGTGGGGGAGGCAAATCAAAGACTACATTTTATTGGCAGAATACATCGAATATGCAACAGATCTGCTAAAGAGATTGCCTGCACTACACTTGTCTGTCCTCTTTTGGAGTACTGTTATGCAGTGTGGGATTCTTACCTGATAAGATTAATGTAATACATTGAGGAAGTTCATAGAAGGGGGCAGAACACTTGTATTGTAGAGAAGTAGAGGAGATAGTGTCACAGACGTGATACAGGATTTGGGATGGAAATAATTAAAGCAAAGACATTTTTAGTCATGGAGGGATCTTCTCACGAAACTTCAGTTACCAGCTTTCTCCTCCGAATGGGAAAACATTTTGTTGACACTGACCTACATAGGGAGAAACGATCATCGTATTAAAATAAGGTAAGTCAGAGCTTGCATAGAAAGATATAAATGTTCTTTTTTTCAGTGTGTTGTTCGAGATTGGAATAATAGAGGATTAGTGTGAAGATGCTTCAATGAACCCTCTGCCAGTCACTTAAGTGTGATCTGCAGAGTAGCCGTGTAGATGCCTCTGGTCCGACGTAACTGCTCAGTACTGTGAAGTGGGTTTTTACTGCATCAGCAGATTAGACCTGTTGCAATTGCTGTTGTGTGGCCCCATTCTCTCTTCCTTCCAGGAGCTTCTTGCAGTAACCGTGGGCAGCGTCCATATTGTATTCAATCACCTGAATAAAATAATGATAGTGTTTTTCCCTATCTGCTTTATTCCTCATGTATGCATGAAATTATTCTGCGTATGTTCATGGCTGAAAGACTAATTCAGAATATGCAGTCTGTAATGCAAGAGAAGGAAGCGAGGTTAAGGGGAACATAGAAATTTTTGGTAGCAACCTTACATATGTAGCCAGTACAAGTGTATGCACTGGAGATTATTGTACATCCTGGTTTACACTTTTGAATGCTGTAATCCATGAGCCTCTCTCTCTTTGGGCGAAAGCTTATTTGTGACAGTCTTTTTGTTGTGCCTGTCTGCGACTTAGCATCACCGCAGTATGCTGAGTAGCAACTTTCCTTTTGATATATTGTTAAATACCATCCTGGATTTTCCATTGTCTAATAATGTACATATACAGGGTGAGTCACCTAACATTACCACTGGAAAAATTTTGTAAACCACATCAAATACTGACGAATCGATTCCGCAGACCGAACGTGAAGAGAGGGGCTAGTGTAATTGGTTAATACAAACCATAAAAAAATGCACGGAAGTATGTTTTTTAACACAAACCTACGTTTTTTTAAATGGAACCCCGTTAGTTTTGTTAGCACATCTGAACATATAAACAAATACGTAATCATTGCCATTTGTTGCATTGTAAAATGTTAATTACATCCGGAGATATTGTAACCTAAAGTTGATGCTTGAGTACCACTCCTCCGCTGTTCGATTGTGTGTATCGGAGAGCACTGAATTACGTAGGGATCCAAAGGGAATGGTGATGGACCTTAGGTACAGAAGAGACTGCAACAGCACATTACGTCCACATGCTAACACCTTTTTATTGGTCTTTTTCACTGACGCACATGTACATTACCATGAGGGGTGAGGTACACGTACACACGTAGTTTCCGTTTTCAATTACGGAGTGGAATAGTGTGTGTCCCGACATGTCAGGCCAATAGATGTTCAATGTGGTGGCCATCATTTGCTGCACACAATTGCAATCTCTGGCATAATGAATGTCGTACACACTGCAGTACATCTGGTGTAATGTCGCCGCAGGCTGCCACAATACATTGTTTCATATCCTCTGGGGTTGTAGGCACATCACAGTACACATTCTCCTTTAACATACCCCACAGTCCAGAGGTGTAAGATCAGGAGAACGGGCTTGCCAATTTATACGTCCTCCACGTCTTATGAAACACCCGTCGAACATCCTGTCAAGGGTCAGCCTAGTGTTAATTGTGGAATGTGCAGGTGCACCATCATGCTGATACCACATACGCGTTTCCAGTGGGACACATTCTATTCCACTTCGTAATTGAAAACGGAAACCACGTGTGTACGTTTACCTCACCCCTCATGGTAATGTACATATGCGTCAGTGAAAAAGACCAATAAAAAGGTGTTAGCATGTGGACGTAATGTGCTGTTCCAGTCTCTCCTGTACCTAAGGTCCATCACCGTTCCCTTTAGATTCCTACGTACTTCGGTGCTCTCCGATACACACGATTGAACAGCGGAGGAGTGGTACTCAAGCGTCAACTTTAGGTTACAATATCTCTGGATGTAATTAACATTTTACAATGCAACAAACGGCACTGATTACGTATTTGTTTATATGTTCAGATGTGCTAACAAAACTAATGGGGTTCCATTTAAAAAAAAAGTAGGTTTGTGTTAAAAAACATACTTCCGTGCATTTTTTTATGGTTTGTATTCACCAATTACACTAGCCCCTCTCCTCACGTTCGGTCTGTGGAATCGATTCGTCAGTATTTGAATGGTTTACGAAATATATACAGAGGTAACGTTAGGTGACTCACCCTGTACATTTAAATACTGTAGTCACAGGGTGGTTGGCTCATCTTCTTTCAGTTCATGATCAACCCTACACAGTATCTTGCTCTATTATTTCAGACTTTCTTGTTATTGCATTTTGATAATACATTTTAAAACATATGTTTGTAAATAAAATTTAACTCATTGTGTGACTGTGAATGAGTGAGTGGATTAGGACAGAGGGGTGTGACTTTACTTAACCTATAAAACAGGTGGGAAGTAAAAGTCGGCACACAGGAAAAACAACAGTGAGGAGAGAAATGTGGATGAGAAAATATAGTGGAGATAATTTGAGATTAAGGAGGAGAAATGTCCATATACAACATTCTTCTACTGTCTCATAACTCATGTACATCATCTTGAAAGTTGTTTTATTTTATGTATTTATTTTTGAAGGTGTGGACAACTTTTGCTGATGTAGTTCCTCTTGACTTGTATGATGTGTTGCATGATCCTGATTATAGAAGAATTTGGGATTTGAATATGATCGAATCTCATGATATTGGTTACCTGAATCCCAATAATGATGTTGGATATTATGCAAGTAAGTATTAATTTGTCCTGATCTCTTCAATAAGTACTTATTTAGATTTATCTCTGCTTCTGTCTTTTGAAGGAAAATGCACATTACTGACCCCATTCTTGCTTTTTTATTGAAAGTTTGGGTCAACTTCCACCCATCCTGCAATTTTGTAACATATTTAATGGCAGACACTGCCCTTTAGTTTGATGCAATTGCCACCATGTAGGTTTGATCCTAGTGCTGACAGGCACACTTAAGCATCTTTTAGGCAATGGGTGGTGTCAAAGGCGTGTCATCTGCTGCTGTGCTGTGAGAGGGTTTTTTGTAACTGCCCACACCCTGCCAACAATGGAAACAATGTACTTGATTTTAAGAAATTTTCTAATCAAAATAAAACTAGACAGTCTCTAATCATGTGATGACACAAAGGAAATTAAAGAAAATTAGTAGACATGCAGTTCCTAGGAAGTAAATCGTAATATACTGCTAACTGCTTCTAGGAAGTTAATGTTACTGTAAACTTTATTGTAAATAAAAACAAGTGGATATTATCTGCTACCTGCAGCATTGTGGGGCAGCATCTTACATCCATACTCTGCACTGAGTACCACTATAACTTTTCCCCTTCCTGTTCCATTTCTGTATTTTGTGTAGCCCATGTCCCCTTCCCATGAACCATGGACTTTGCCAAGGTGGGGTGATTTGCATGCCTCAGCCACTATATTGATGCAAACACAATGGATTTGCATCTGGGGAGTGCCAAGACAAACAGATGGTTCCCGAAGAGGCATGGCAGCAGAGGGGCAGCAGCCTTTTCAGTAGGCTGCAGGGTCAACAGTCTGAATCATTTGCTGATCTGGCATTGTAACATGAGCCAACATGGCCTTGCTGTTCTGATACTGCACGCTGCTAAGAGCAATGGGAAATGAGGGTAGCTGTTCTTCCCAAGAATATGGAGTTCTGTCATACAGTTTAATGCTGAAGGCATTCTGTCAGATAAAATACTGCAGAGCTAAAATACTCCCCCATTTGCATTTTCATATGGCATCTGCTCAGAAGAATACCATCATCAATAAAAACAAAACAAGCACACAAAACCTCTTAATCAGGTAAGTTTGGTGGAGGAGGGGGAGGGGGGTTAGAAAAAAAAGGACTTCTGGTCTGATGAGTACAGGGTTAAAAATACAAAATCAAATAGTGTTAATGCAGGAGTAGGTCTAATAATAAAAAAGAAAATAGGAATGTGGGTAATCTAGTAATCAACTAAGAACAATGTAGTGAATGCACTATTGTAACCAAATAGACACAAGGCCAACACCCACTACTGTAATGAAAGTTTATATGCCAACTAGCTCCACAGCTGACAAAGGAGTTTGAAAGAATGTGTGATGAATTAAAAGAAATTATTCAGATAGTTAAGGAAAATTAAAGTTAAATTATGATAAGGGGTTGGATTTCGATGGTAGAAAAAGGAAGAGAAGGAAAAAATAGTTACAGAACATGGACCGCAGGAAATGCATGGAATGTGAAGCTATGTGGTAGAATTTTGTGCAGAGCATAATTTAATCATTGTTAGCACTTGGTTTGTGACTTGTGTAAAAAGGCTGTATAAACTGAAGAGGCACTGCCTTACATAATAATGCTTAGACAGAGATTTTGAAACCTTATTTTAACCTGCAAGACATTTCCAGGGGCAGATGTACTCTCTGAATATAATTTATTGGTTATGACCTGCAAAGAAAACTGAAGAGATTGCAAATAAGTAGGAAATTGAAGATGGGACCTTGATAAATTGAAAGAACCAGAGTGTTTAGAGGAAGCATTAGGCAATTATTAACTGAAAATGAGAAAGGAATGCAATAGAAGACAAATGGATAACTTTGAGAGCTGAAATTGTGTAGCCAGCAGAGGATCAAATAAGTAAGAAGGCACGGTCAGGTAAAAATGCATGGATAGCACAGGAGACATTCAGTTTAGTTGACCTAAGGAGAAAATTAAACAGGCAAAACTTAATACAGATGCTTGAAAAAAGGAGATTGACAGGAAGTGCAAAATTATAAAGCAGGAATGGGTTGAGGACAAATGCAAGGCTGTAGAAGCATGTATGACTAGGGTAAAGACTGATGCTGCCTATAGGAAAATTAGAGAGGTCTTTGGAGAAATTAGAAGCACCTGTATGAATACAAAAAGCACAGGAGGCAAGCCAGCACAAAGCAGAGAAGGGAAATCTGAAAGGTGAAAGGAATATAGAGAAGAGCTATACAGGGAAAATGAACCCGAAGGCAATATTATGGAAATGGAGGAGGAAGTAAAGGTAGATGAGAAAGTAGATATGATACTACAAGAAGAATTTGACAGAGCACTGAAAGACCTAAGTTGAAACAAGAACCTTGGAGTAAACAACATTCCAACTGATATCCTTGGGAGAGCTAACTGTGACAGAACTATTCCACCTGATGTGCAAGATATATGAGATGGATGAAACCCACTCAGATTTCAGGAATAATATAAATTCCAATCCCAAAGATGTAAGATACTGACAGGGGTGAATATTAGCAAACTATCACTTTAATGAGCCATGTTTGCAATATACTGACATGAATTTTTTTCTGAAGAATCGAAAAGCTTGTAAATACTGACTTTGGGGAAGATCAGCAGTAGTGTAAATACTGGCTTTGGGGAAGATCAGCAGTAGTGACCCTGTGTCTTATATTAGGAGATAGATTACAGAAAGGCAAACTTACATATATAGCACTTGTAGATTTGGAGAAAACTGTTGACAGTGTCGAGTGGGCTAAACAGAAGATAGTAAGTGCATAATACAGGGGCAAAAGGTTATTTACATCTTGTAGAGAAACCAGACCAGAGTTGAAGGAGATGAAAGGGAACCAGTGGTTTAGATGGGAGGGGGACAGTTTGTACCCCTCTCCTCAATGTTATGCAGTCTATATATTGAGCAACAAGGAGAACTTTGGAAAAGGAATTAAATTTTGGTAGAAGAAATAAAAACTTTGTGATTTACCAGCGACATTGTAGTTCTGTCATATGCAGCAAAGGACTTGAAAGTGCAGGGGACCATAATAGATATAGCCATGAAGGAAGTTTGTAGGATAAACATCATCAAAAGTAAAACAAAGGTAATGGGATGCAGTCAAATAAAACCAGGTAGTGCAGAAGGAATTAATTAGAAATCAAAACACTAAAATTAATAGATCAGTTTTGCTATTTGGCTAGCAAAATAATTCATGATAACTGAAGTAGAAAAGATATAAAATGCAGACTTGCAATAGCAGGAAAAGCATATTTGCAAAATAGAAATTCGCTAATATTGAATATAAATTTGTAGAAATATTTGTCTAGAGTGTAGCATTTTACAGAAGTGAAATTACATGATGAGCAGTTCAGACAAGAAGAGAATAGGTTTTGAAATGCAGCCCTACAGAAGAATGCAGAAGATAGGATGTGCACATCAAATAGCGAATTACGAGGTGCTAAATAGAACTGAGGAAAGAGGAAATTTATGGAACAGTTTGACTAAAAGAAGGGATCAATTGATAGGACATATCCTGAGGCATATAGGAATACTGTTAATAAATACAGAACATACAAAACTGCACTTAAAATATTTGTAATGAGAAAGAAATTGATGTTTATAGACACTGGGGTGTATGAAATATATAATGAGCAGTATGAGTTACGAATAACTCCATCTATGTACAACAAAAGCAAACTGCCAAGTATCTGCTGAAACACTGGAGGGAATATCCCTGACAACCCTTCTGGAGAAAACAGAAAGTGAAAGCTATAACTGTTTGTGATAGCCATGGTGTTGTTCAACGTAATAGGTATTTTATATGTTCTGTAAGTAGCTATGATTTATCAGCATCTACATGTAAGATAACAATGCAAGATATTTATTTAACAGATATATTTACCTTGTATGTTTAGCTTTTCAACCAGCATCTGCATTCGTATGCAGTGAAAGTTCTATCAACTAGAAAAATATTTCACACACTACTCAGCAGCACCTAATGGGTGGTGATTAGAAAGTGTGAATTTTGCTATTTGAAGGTGCATGTAGATGCCCAAAAGTGGTTAGTCTTGAATAAAAATTAAATTTTATAAAGTTGTAGCACCTGCTGAGGGTTTATTTCATTATTATATAAGATTTAAATTAAATATCTGTTTAATTATTTGTATGTTTTCAGAGTCAATGTTTGCATTAGCTGGAATTTATTTTACCTGTTGCTAAATAATTGTACTTTTCCTCAGTTTTCAGTGTGTTTCTGAATGACACACTAGCTGTTTCTTGTACCTTCCACATTGAAGCCTACATTTATAATCTGTGAATCACTATGAAATGCATAGCTTATTGCATTTTGGTGCCACCAAAATGTGCTTTCCAGTGCCCAGTTACAATCTGATGATTTCTGCGATGAGCTTTTATGATTGTTATTATTTTTATTATTTCAGTGTCTTGCCCAGCTCCTCTCAAGAATAGAGATTTTGTACTACAGAGGTCATGGCTTGACACAGGTCAAGAACAATATATCATAAATCACTCTGTGCACCACAAAAATTATCCACCAAGAAAAGAATATGTGCGTGCAACATCCTATCTTACAGGTAGGGAAATTGTGCTAGTAGTGCTATGTAGTGATTTAATTTACCTGTGTCTGGAGTAACAAGTGCCACATAAAATGAAAGGAAATAGTAAATTACACTAGGTACCAAAGCTAATGTTTCAGCAAAACAATAAACTATATGACTTATGCTCTTTGTACTACTTCTTCCTTCAGGGTGTATACGACCCGGGACAAACTGGGAGATCTGGGAATTTTTTCATCCGGGAGAAAACTGGGAAAAACCCGGGATATTTTTAGAATTCCAGGAATTTTTCATTGTTTTAGTTTTCAGTTAAATTTTTGTAATTTTGACTGGTAAGAACCGATACTCTAACAAAGGATATTACTGTATCCCGCTACTGCAAAATGATACTTCAACAATAAAACATAAACAAGAGAAAAAAAAACAAAAATAACTTGAAATTGCAAAGGAAATGCGCCATATACAACAATGACACACAGTGCTCATGCAAGCGTCTGCCAATTGAAAATGTGTCAAAGGCTTTAGGAAGACTAAGCAATGCTTCATAACAACGAATTGCTTCCAATGAGCGTCAAGTCGCAACTGTTTACATTCAATTTGTTTTAGCAGTTACGTGCGGTCACATGCACTGTTGTGTCATGTTTCAGTATTAAGATTCTCCCACTTCTGGCTACAGGAAGGTGGCTGTTGGCTGTGCAAGCAGTCGCAGCAAGCAGCTAGATGCTACCGGGAAAAGGGGGTGCCAAATTCATATTCTTGAGGAAAAAAAACTTGTTTCACAAAGCGCCTAGCAACCACCGCACGTTTGTGTATCGATTATTCATTTGATTTTGAAACGCTTCCCTGTTGGTTTTTGAACATGTTTGAACAAATTTTAAGTTGATTTCTGAATGAATCATAAGTTGACTTTTGAATGCATGCATAGTGTACGTGATGTCCCTGTCAGGAGGAGAATCCTCGTCGCATCTAGAAGTAAACTTTCCGCAGACGAGATGGGGATGGGGCTATACGAGCTGAGGGAGTAAAGCCAAAAGGATGGATGCCAATCGCTGTCTGATTAAGTGGTTGATTGGGTTTGCAAATGATCAGTATTGTTGTAATTACTAGCGAAATCCATAGATTCAGACTACCAGAATGGAAATAAATGACTGACAGGAATAACAGGTGAGAAAGATTCTGTATTATCTTCTCAGTGTATCCAAGAAAATGAAATTTTGACACAAAATTTTGGGCCAGATCGCTACACTAGTAAGGACCAATAGGACAGTCCCCGGCTAGCAGCAACTGGAAAATAATCACGGAATAACTAAACTCGTGATTATGACAGGGTTAGTGAAGTTAATCGGTGAACAAATTTTGACAGTGGCAGCAATAGCTACAGAATTGGTGATGACAAGACTGTTTGTTAGAACGAGGAAGGAGAAGAAACAGGGACATCACACAAATTATGGAAGAATGAGACGATTCCAAATTTATATAAAAATTTCGTAATACTACTTTTCGATCTCATGCTTGAGAAGCTGGTGCGTATGAATGAAATGTGAAACTATTTCCTAACGTAAAGCATTTTGCTTGTAGTAGGCCTTATAGGCATTTGGCATTGGTACTTCGTGGATTATATTCTGTCGTGTTATAAAAATGACCATTTGTGCCAAAACAGTCTCATTTATTTGGTGTGTTACAAAATTTCTGCCATATTAGAAAGGTCTATTTTGTTTTATCTAGCAGACAGTGACAAAATAGACTTAATCAGATCGAGAAGCCACACCAGTCTTGGGTATTATTTGTATTAATAGCTTTTTCAGTATTAGATAACAACATTTCGATTTTTCATGTAGCAAAACGTTTGACGAACTTTGATGAGATAATAGATTCATTCGCAGAAAGCTGCAACAAGATTAGGGAGAAAAAATGCTAGGAGCTAAGGTTTAAAGAAATGTTTAATTTCTTGCTTATCTCTTGTCAGTATTGGTTTTATATATCCTATATTTAATTTTATGTCACACAAAACAGCAATTTATTAACTAATAGGCAATAAAGAGTTCAGATTTTCTGAAGAGTTTTTGTTCTCTCAATTACAAATAATCCCATCCGCTATTAATTGCGAGTGGTGTTTTTTTAAAAAAAAAAGAGGGGCAGGATGTCAAACCGGTCGACTGGGAGCGGGAGAGGCACCATAGGACATTTCAGTTTCCACTCTTCTGAATGTAGTTTGGATGTGCGATAGAAAAATGCTTTATGAAGAGGCGTGGCACTGCACTTTGGCATACTTAAGACCAAAGAATATGTCTTACATTTCCTCGAATACATATGTTGTATGTTTCAGACTTTTCAGAAAGATGTGCACAACAAGATGAACATATTTTGAAAATTCGATTTTTTTTTAGTATTGACCCGGTTCGCAAATGTCGTAGATCCGGGGTTGGTGTGCAGAGCAGTCTGAGTTATAGTGGGTAGTCCCCACGTGACCCGTGTTTACATTTAGTGATTTTGCTGTTTCCCCTTCGTTTACTCTCGCGTTAAATGAAAACAAATGGATATCTGTGGTTGGGAGCTATCAAGTGAATTAAAACACATTCACATAATTACAGAAGGCTGAAATATGTCATTAGTTTCAGATTTTACTTTATTTCCGCCTTTTTGACAGTCAAGCATTAATCGCCTTGCAGAACAATGACGTTATTTTTGTCTGTTTGCTAAAGAAATTTGACTTTTGTTAACCTTTTCCGCAGAGGCAGTCAATGTATTTGAAGCGAAGTGTTTAATTCCATACTGTGGGCTAGTTTCAGCTGTTCGCTGCATTTCAAGTGCCTGTTTTCATTTTCTAGAACGTATTGCATTAGCCATAGTAAAGAACCAAACATGATGTAATACAGTAGTGTGGTCCACGAAATTCTGATGCTCTTGGAGTATCCTCTGATGTCTTGTTTTTTTTATGACATAATGTATGATCTTTCAATGTTTTACAAGTACGTACATACAAGCTTCCTACGTCATGATAGCTACCCAAGCGTGGTGTCACCTGTTATCTGTGCTCTCTGGCAGCTGCTGAAACGAACCTATTCCTAACGGGTCACGGGAAAATATTGCGAATAGTGGTTTGAAAAGCGTTACTTTCATAGTAAATATCCTTTCACATAAGTTGAACTATGTGCAAGAATATACCAAGAATTTATTAAATCACAGAGCTTTTGAGTCTCATTTAAGAATCAACTGTTTGATGACAAGCCATTTAGAAGAATTTCGAACCCTGAAGATCAGAGATTTATGTCATTATTAAAAATTTTACTGGCACATATGTGTGATATATGTGAAAGTGTAACGCGCGCAAAAAAGATTAACAGTATATACGAAAGCTTAGCTTCTCTTGCAGCTTATTAACTTTAGAGACCAATGTCATGTGTGAAAGCTTTGCTTTTCTTGTAGCAACACCATGTATATTTGAACAGTTCTCGGGTATCCGACCGGGTAGCGTTGTAATTTCTCCACAATATTTCAGCAGACGTACACGCTGCCATCTTCAGGTGGTTTATGACGAATGCTGTGCTGTTCCTCTTGGCGCCCTATATGTACTAGCCATTACCTCCTCCACCTTTCCTCTCCTGGTGTCTTTGATGCGCCCGGTGCGGCGACTACTGGAGGTGGTGGGGGAAGCGGCACCTGGGTCTGAACTGGGGTCTACAGTCTCCCTGCTGTCGCCGTTGGGGGGCGGTCCTCTGGGACCGCATCTTTCTCTCCAGGCTGAGTGCAGGGTTCCAAGCCTTACTAAGTTGAAGGCCGCTGTCTTTATTAATTAGATCGTCCTGTAGTCGGATTTCGATGGCATCTTTAGTAACGCAGTCCCAGAAGTAGGAGGACTGACAGAGTATTTTTGTTTTTTCACAGTCCATAGTAAGGCCAGTCTTTATACAATGGTCAGCCACGGCTGATTTAGTGGCCTGGCATAATTCGGTATGGCGCTTGTGTTCGCGGCACCTCTCTTCTACAGTGCGGACTGTCTCCCCAATGTATGATTTTCCGCACTGACAGGGAATTTGATAAACGCGTGGCAAGCTGGGACACAGTGTATACAGAAATCCTACACACACCGATTTGTACCTAAATGCCTTCAGCTGCCACCACAGCTCCCAGCGTGAAGATGTTTTGCGCACACTTGTTCACAGGGCACGATCGATCTGCAATCAGGAGAATCTTCCAGCAGAACTGCAGCACCTAGAGACAACATTTCAAAAAAATGGGTACAACCAGAAGCAAATAAGACACGCACTCAGGCAGACTGCGCCAAGAGAACAAGAAGAAGAAACAGAAGAACACAAGTTGTTGGCGTGCATTCCGTTTGTCGGAAACACCTCAAGAAATATCGCACAGGATCTTGGGGAAACACAATGTGAAATGTGTATTCCGACCCCCTGCAAAACCTTGACTCCACTGGGTTTAGTGAAAGATGACCTAGGCCTTCGAAAACCAGGCGTTTATCAAATTCCCTGTCAGTGCGGAAAATCATATGTTGGGGAGACAGTCCGCACTGTTGAAGAGAGGTGCCACGAACACAAGCGCCATACTGAATTACGCCAGGCCACTAAATCAGCCGTGACTGACCATTGTATAAAGACTGGCCATACTATGGACTATGAAAAAACAAAAATACTCTGTCAATCCTCCTCCTTTTGGGACTGCGTTACTAAAGAGGCCATCGAATTCTGACTACAGGACGATCTAATTAATAAATACAGTGGCCTTCAACTTAGTCAGGCTTGGAACCCTGCACTCAGCCTGGAGAGAAAGATGCGGTCCCAGAGATCGAGGACCGCCCACGACGGCGGCAGCAGGGAGACTGCAGACCCCAGTTCAGACCCAGGTGCCGCTTCCCCCACCACCTCCAGTAGCCGCCGCGCCGGCCACACCAAAGACACCAGGAGAGGAACGGTGGAGGGGGTAATGGCTAGTATATATAGGGTGCTGAGAGGAACAGCACAGCATTCGTCAGGAACCACCGGAAGATGGCAGCGTGTACGTCTGCTGAAATATTGTGGAAAAATTACGACGCTACCCGGTTGGATACCCGGGAACTGTTCAAATTAGAAATACACCGGGAAACCATCAGATCGCACTATGTATATTAATTTAAACTATTAACTTTCCCTGTTTGTGTGTTCGCGCTACTTAACAGTGATGTTGCTGTTGGCTGACTACATCACGTGTCCTATGCTCTGAATATCTGCTGTCATCAACTGGAGAGATCACGTGACGTGAGCTATGAACGGCTTACAAAAGCACATCGAAATCTTGATTTTAATGATTCAGAAAGTAACATGCAGTGCACATCAAAGACATTTCGAAAACATGTCTTTTTTCCTGAGAATCGTTTTCAAAAGTGCCGGGAAATTGTACGGCTGTGTACAAAACCATAACCATTCAAAGGATTGATAAGGGAAAATGTACTGTCACCCGGGAGAAAGTGTATTTTTAACCGGGAAATCCGGGAATTTTTTTTCCTTGTCCATGTATACACCCTGTCTTTCCACTTTGACCATTTAAGGTTCACATTAATTTGAATCTGCTTTGTTTCTTCTGGTCTTTGTCTTTGTCCAAAATTCTTTTATTCTCATACTTTCACAACTACCTTCATTCTTCTTTCCATGATGACGTTGACCTGAGTCTAATACTGTCCTCAATAAACTGCATTGACACCTCCTCTGGTCCATTCTAAGGATGTTTCAAAAGAACAAGATCCCTCTTTTCCTGATGGCTTCTGGGGTCTTCTCCATCTGGGTATACAATTTTTGATTTGTTTGCCTTCTTTATTGAACCACTTCTTGTTCTTTGAGGGAGAATGCTTTGTTCCACAAGTTATAGCCTCTAAAGTAGTCCTGTTCTTATGAAGTTCAGACTTGCTGCATATAAGGCATTAGGAAAGGTCACTGGCTGGTAATGTTCCAATTTTGCCTTGATCAAAGGATTCTTCTTATTGTAGATGATCGTAGTGAGTGTTTATGCTAAAGTCATCTTACTTATTTCTGCTCCCATAGCTTCATTTGCTGTCAGACCAGTTTTTATCCATTCTATCCACCTACTTAATTTTTCCTCATCCTAATATCATCCAACACGGAGCTGTGTTGATGTTTGTCATAAATTGTGTCAGTCTGTATAGACTTGCTTTAGCTGCTTGTCTCTGTAGTTAGGTGGCTTGATTAGGGACCTTTTCTGATGATTCCAACTATATCGCAATATCATATACATATACTGAACAGTCCATGTGTGTCCCTTTTTTCTTGCATCCCAATTATATTCCAGCTACTCCTTGCATTTTTCATCACCATTCCTTGATCGGCTTATCAAGCACATAGGCAAAAGAGCAAGGAGCAGAGAGGTTGTGTCTGGTTTCCATCTTGAGGGACTCTGGAAGCATTCCTCTTAAACTTAATGACCCTGGATTTTGTGTTTGTTAAGATGTATTTAATCAGTTCACTGGATTTTCTGTCCAAATTCATCTCCTCTAAAATTTGAAGTCTTCAAATTTGAGTATGAAGTTCTTGCTTTTCTGCTTTCAATACACAGTTAGCAATTTCAGATTCAAGATTTGTACTGTGTGTTATCTGCCCTTTCTGAAGCCTTATTTATACTAACCAATTTGCGGATCTACAGTAGTCGTTTTTTGGTTCTGTTCAACACTGTTTTCGAAAAATAATCTGATGTTAAAGATATGCCTCTGAAGTTTACAGGCTCTGACGTACCTTCTTTTTCCATGTATGGGATATATTAGTACCAACAATGTGGAAAGGACAGATTGTAACTCACCACATGGAGGAGGTGTTGCATCACAGACAGGCACAATGAAAAGAATACTAAACAGTGGAAACTCGTGGTAGGGATATCATCAATCTAGAAAAGATAGATTGCTACTTACCATAAAGATGTCATGTTAAGTTGCAGACAGGCACAATTAAAAACACTTACACATAAGCTTTCGGCCATAGCCTTCGTCAAGAAAAGAGAAGTACACACCATTCATTCACACAAGTAAGTACACCTCATGCATGCATGCATGAGCTCCAACTCCAGCAGCTTGGTCCAGAACTTCTAGCTGAAAGCTTATGTGTAAGTGTCATCTTTATGGTAAGTAGCACTCTATACTTTCCTACATTGTTGTAAAGAATACTAGAAATATGTAAGCTTTTGGACAAGAGCCTTCCTCAGAACTAGAACTCTCACCCATACAAACAAGTATCCAGCTGCTAAGACCCAACTGCGGCTACATCTGATGTGAGCAGCAGTCGGATGGAGTGGGTAGTGGTGGTAAGAAGGCGGCATGGGGTGAGGATGGGGGAGGTGTAACAGGGTAGGGGTGGGCGAAGATACTATTGCTGACTGTGCGGGGTGTGCAGGGATGTCGTGGGGACAGGATAAGGATGCTAGGTGCACCATTGGAAGGCTGTGCTGGAAAGGAGGGGAGAGGGCAGGTTGAGGGGGGCCGGCAGGGGGCAGAAAAATGGATCCATCGTAGGGGATGTGCCCACATGCACAATTCAGAATAACTGGTTTGTTAAGAAGAATCCAGATGCACATGTTGTGAAGCAGTCATTAAAATGAAGCACTTAATGTTGTGCTGCATGTTCAGGAACTGGGTGCTTCAGCTGTCTCTTGGCCACAGTTTGATGGTTGCCATTCATGCAGATAGACAACTTGTTACTAATCCTGTCCAAGTAGAATGTGACACTCTGGTTGTAGACAAGTTTATAGATCACATGGTTGCTTTCACATGTCGTCTCACCATTGATGGGGTAGAAGATGCCAGTCATAGGACTGGATAATCTGGTAGTGGGCAGATGGAGGGGACAAGTTTTGCATCTGAGTCCGTTGCAGGGATATGAGCCATGGAGCAACAGGTTGAGACCAGGAGTGGAGTAGGGATGAACAAGGATATTGCACATGTTGGGTGGACCATGGAATACCACTGTCAGATGGTTGGGGAGGATATTTCTTATTCCATGATGAGAGTGAATCAAAACCCCTGTAGAGAATGGGTTTTAGTTGCTCCAGTCCTGGATAATACTGGGGTCTTGAGAGGAGTGCTCCTTTGTGGCTGGGCTATGGTTGTGTGGGGTGATATTAGGTGACTGGTGATATAAGGTGTGGGAGATCAGTTTCTGGACGAAGTTGGGTGGATAATCTCAGTCTGTGAAGGCCTCAGTGAGACCCGTGGTATATTTGGAGAGAGCTTGCTCATCACTACAGATACAACCACCATGGTTGGCTAAGCCGTGTGTAAGGGATTTCCTGTGTGAAGTGGGTGGTAGCTATTGAAGTGGGTGATAGGATGCCCTAACCCTTGGTCCAGATCATGAAGATTTCATCAATGGACATGAACCAGGTTAAATATTTAGGATTTTTGGTGGTTAGAAATAATTTCTCTAGATGTTCCATGAATAGGATAGTACTGCATGGTGCCATTGCGGCCATTACTTTTTACAGAGACGTTTCTACTAGGCTTCACTTTACATTGTTTTTATAGCTAAAATCTGATTCCATATTTAGTTTTTGCAGTCATTCCACCCATAAAAAGTAGTACTTAATGTGATCCCAGTAAACAACCAACACTCAGTTATTTGTGCTCACACTCGATTGTTTACATCAGTTACCTGCACCTTGGCATAGCCACATGCCCATATGACCTGAGCTTGTCAGAACATGATTTCCACAGGTGGTGTGGCATCAGTTTTGTCATAATTAGAGGGTAGCTAATTAATGATTAATGGTCTCAAAGAAAGTTTACAGAAGTTAAATAATCTGTTAACATTTCCAAAAATTAACTTAATAGTTAATCCATGACTCAAAAAGTTAAATTTGCCAATTAATGATTACGGATTAATGCTCTTGTGCCCAGCTGTTGTGGACTCTTCTTATCTTCTAAACATAAAATTACATTAACTTATAAAAGCTGCAAAGTGAAGACTAGTCATCATCGTTCCCTCACGTAAGAATGACTTGTCACAATGTTATTATACTGAGTGTTTGAAAATGAATATCAGGGATGTATGGCTTTGAAGTATTTACTGTGTTCAACTTACAATTATAAATAATACATCAAATGAAAGAGCAACTCAGACAGTTTTTCTTAAAAGTCCTCACAGTGATCACCATTCATCACACAGCACACATTGATTCAGTAAGCATGTTCTTCCCAAACCGTGGTCAGTATTTCTGGAGTAATTGTCACAACTGTTTCAATCCTCTGGACCTGCTGGTTGTGGAGGCACATACACATGGCCCTGTATGAACCCCCAAATGTAAAAATCACATGGAATCATATCAGATCAATGTGGAGAGCATGTGGCACAAGCTCTGCCATCTACCCCTGCAGTCAGTCCAGCAGTTGGGTACATCGTCGTTTAATCAGTCATACACTAATCAAACGATGGAAAATCCAGGATGGAATGTAACAATATTATGAAAAGGAAACTTGCTATTCACCATATAGCAGAGATGCAGAGTCACAGACAGGTGCAACAAAAAGATTGTCACAGATAAAGCTTTCGGTCCATAAGGCCTTCGTTAAAAATAAAACACACACACACACACACACACACACACACACACACACACACTGCTGCAGTCTCAGGCAACTGTAGCCACTGCTTGAGACCGCACTCGTGTGTGTGTGTGTGTGTGTGTGTGTGTGTGTGTGTGTGTGTGTGTGTGCGCGCTATTTTTGACGAAGGCCTTTTGGGCCAAAAGCTTTATTTGTGACAGTCTTTTTGTTGTGCCTGTCTGTGACTCTGCATCTCCACTATGTGGTGAGTAGCAACTTTGCTTTTCATAATATTGTTACAATCACATACTAAGTTATGCCAGTGAGGCGACACACCATTCTGCTACTATATAAAGTTCTGTGGTTCAGCTTCTTCCGGTTGAGGAAAAAGCCTTAGTTGTAGTGTATCAAGATAAGAAACACCAGTTAAAGTTGCTTCACCAAAAATGAAAGGCACATAAACTTTCTGCTGGGATATTGCACAAAAAACATTCAATTTAGGGGACTCCTGTAACAATTGCACTATCTTGTGGGGATTTTCTGAACCCCAGATGCTCATATTATGTGTGTTCACATTTCAACTAATGTGAAATGTTGATGCAGCACTGACAATGACATGATTCACGGTGCAGCAACTTTCTGTTTATAAAATCGACATTTAAACTGTAGTCTGTAGGCCTTAGAGCATGAAAACAAAACTGTTTGAGTTGCTGTTTCATTTGATGTACTATTTAAAATTGTAAGTTGAATGTACGAAATGCTACAAAGCCTTAAAACGCCAATATTCATTTTGAAACACCCGTTAGTTACTTATACATACATATCTAGTTCTATTTCTTTCATCAAGTAACAGCCTTTATATTGTGGTAACTCATGTGATATTGGGCATTAAAATGTGGTCATTGGGAATTTTTTGTGGCAGTATAGGAAAAGTTTTATTGATTTCATATTTGCTGAATTCCAGTTTTTGATCAACATTAATAAAAAATAAGTCACTTCTTCACTGGCTGTTCGAAAATCATGTGAATGAATGAGAGATTCTCAGGGCACTTGGATTGGGCAGATATGCCACGATTAGGCTCTCTGGGGAATTGGCTTAACAGTTAATTGTTTGTATGTCATCTGTACAAGCGAGCAGTGCCTGGCAAATGATTGACAGTTATTGGTGGTTGAATGGCCTGTTCCCTTTGCGCAGACTGAGAGGATTAGCATATGGTCTACAGACAAAGGCTAGGTAATTGCATTATGAGGCATCAGTTCTCCAACTGGATTTTAGTTTTGCATGCAGCTGAAATAGATGGATGGCATTCAAGAAGTCTGATTTGAACTAGATGACAGTGATCATGAGAATCACTTTTTGGCAACTGAGTCTGAACTCGGATTAGGTGAGAAATGGTTTCAGAAAAGAAATCAAAGTCAAATGCTCTTGAGAACAAACATTAGAACAGAATAAAATCCAGCAAAAACTGGAATAGGAAGCAGAATAACATGGAATAGACTGAAGTCATTGTGGAACCAAGTAAGCATCAAGTGTAAATGCAGACTAAGTGCTGACTACCAAGTCTTGAGATGAAGTCCAAACACAAAGTCTCTTGAAAGAATCCTCACAAAGTCTGTCATCACTACCCCTTAAAGATCTCTCCATTCACTTGCTTGCCAGTTTTTAAGCCAGATTTTTCCCCCTGTTGCAGTTCCAGAGTGCCAAAATTTTGTCACATCTTCTCATTGGCTGATGATATGTCCGTGACAGCAAGCAGACAATTCTTCCTTGGCATTTCTCCTCCTCTTGATTCCTCATTAGAGGGCACCAGCTTTCCAATGAAATTTGGCCAGAGTTTCAGCAAGTATTCTCACAGTTTTGCCCGGCTGGATGATGACGATGACAGGGCATATTGCAAACAAGATTACCTCTCGAGCGTATTATGTTTTTCACTAGTGGGCAGGTTTAGTGACCCCCCCCCCTCCCCCTCCTACCCCCCCCCCCCCCCCCCCCAAGTCAGATAGCCGGCTGGTGATGAGCCCTCTCCGTCAAACATAAACTCTTCACAGTAATGTCTCTCCAGTGAGAAACAGTGCTGTTCTCCCCACATCTACTTTGCCCATTGCTCATGTTTCAATGAAGAAGTTTCACGGACTACCAAATGGCACATACAGTAGCATATGATGGATGTGCACTGACTTTACGTATGAAAAGAAATGCTGTCTGTTATACATTGGTGTTTACATCAGCACGCAGTCTGCTACAGAGTGAAAACTTCCTTCTGCAGTACAGTACCAATCAAGTATACACATAATCAGTAATAAACAACAACACATAGTGACATGATGCAACGTCTTGCCCGCTGTGGCGTGGGTTCCTCGTCTTCAATTTCAACAAAATAGGTCTTAAAATTCTTCCTAAAATAATAGGAGAAAAAACTAGAGAATGTGCATGGAGAAACATAAAATTCATAAAAATGAAGACCACCCTAATTCTATGTACATACCCCACAAGCCACCATATGCGGGGTGGTAGAGGGTACTATGTATCACTACTAGTCATTCTTCAAGTGTTCCACTTGCAAATAGAGAAAATGAAAAACAACTGTCTAATAAAAATCTCTGTACAAGCACTAATTTTGTGCAGCTTATCATCATGGTTCGTATATGAAATGTACATTGGTGACTTGAGAGTCAGCATAGAAGGCAAGTTCTCTAAATTCCTGCAATAGCATCTCGTGAAAAGCATGTCATTTTCCCTCCAGGGGCACCCATTTAAATTCACAAAGAATGTCCATAATACTTGCATGCTAATCGAACCTACTGTTAGCAAGTCTAGTAGCGTGCCTCTGAATTGTTTTGATGTCTTCCTTCAATATTAGGTGGTGGGAATCCCAAACACTAAAACAGTACTCAAGAATGTGTTGCAGTAGTTTTCTATACACTTTCTCAAAAGTCTCCCAATAAAACATAACTGATAATTCATCTTCGCTGCTACCAACCTGATGTGCTCATTCTATTTTGTATTGCTTTGCAACATTATGTCTAGAAATTTAGTCAATGTGACTGTGTCAAGCAGCATCCTACTAATGTTGTATTCAAATGTTACTGGATTATTTTTCTTGCTCATCCATATTAACTTACATTTTTCTACATTTAGGGCAAGCTGCCATACTGTCATCAGCACGCAGCCGTTAATTGCAGCGCACTCTATCTGTCAGATCATTTATGTTTATAGAGAATAGGAGTGGTCCTATGACATTTCCCTGGGGCACCCCTGATGATATCCTTGTCGCTGATGAACCTTGCTGTTGAGGATAACATACTGGGTTCTGTTACGTAAGAACTCTTCGAGCCATTCACAAATCTGGGAACGTAAACCACATGTTCAGACCTTTGCCAACAGAACATCCAGATGGATGCTTTACCGCGGAAGCATCCTTTCCATCCTTCATCAAACATAATGCCTTTTGCACAATGGATTTGCTACAATATGTTTGAAAGTGTAGATAGTGTCCAAATCCAAGAGCTACAACTTGCTTGTGCAGTTTGGTGGAAAGAATTCTAATGATGCATTTTGTAAATTTACCCTTTAAGAGGGTATAGGGTTAAATCTCCACAAATAGTAGAATTTTCCAGCTGCAGACTCTTATTTACTTAAAGGCTACGCAAATGTTTCTCAAGACCTTCTTAAGTCATCTACATTTTGTGACTGGCACTGTAGTTAGCAGGCAATATTTTCACATTTGTAAGATGTGTTTTTTGTTTGCCAATCAAAAAGAGCTTAATCTTTTTAAGATCCATCAGCTGAGAATGAAGATCTCTAGAGTGATAATACTCTAAGTCATCAGTCTCCAAATATTTTAGCCTAAGGCCCACACTGGCTCATCCACTATGTCCCAAGGGCCACGAAAGAGCTGTGGTCTTAAGTTTTCTTGAGGCCTCGTACTCTACTACTAATTGGAACTCCTCGGTACAATTCAGAAATTTTCATAGCGCTTACCACTGCTGCCAGTCTTTAAGAGCTGACGCTGAGTTTCTGCATAAGAGCTGACACGGAGTGTCTCTGCAGTAGTGATTACGCAGCAAACTGCTTATTGTTCGACCATGAGGTGTGGCCGTAATTTTATTTCATACACATTTCTTCAAATAAATACCACTCGTGAAGGTCATTGGAATGCGCTTTCACAAAACCCTGTTACTTCCTGCATCATTAAAACCACAAAAGTGGTCAGGACATAGTGCAAGCTTCTTACAGTATCAGCATTATGGGATGTCTTCCCACTGCAACATTACTCGCCACACAATGACAACAGCGGTTACCTCTTCCTCCCCAGTGGCCACTGCTGGCACAATTCAAGAAAACTGCACAGACTGTAGTTCATGATACCAACATACTGTAGTGTTGAATTACATGCAGATTTTTGTATCAGTAACAGACGATGATTGAGATGCTTATGGCACAAGTAGCAGGGGTGGATTTCACTCTGCAACTACCATTGACACTTATAGGCATGTTTTCACCTCATTTCATTGCCACAGTGATAGACGATGCACATGCTGCACTTGACGTATTTTTATGACTACTTCCAACAATGCTGAATGTATAATAGTGACTTTTTGTGGCGAGTTATGTGCAGCAGTACAGCATCATCTTGTGGGTAGTGGCAACATGTGCAATCTGAAAAGTGAAAACAGTAGGACTAGTTTGTTTTGTGACTACAATTTCTTTGTGAAAATGTAGTGCGTTTGACAGTGATAAACAGTGGGAATAGTGTGTTTTCTGACTATAGTTCCTTCATGAAGATACAGTGTGTTTAACTGAGAGTATTTTATTTAATTAAAATTTTGTTTTTGTGGAGGGTTGCAGCCTCATTGTATTTTGAGACTGAAAACTTGGTCAAGGTAGGCTGTATTATTGCTTTATTATCTATGTGATTGGCCAATTTCAACCTTTGATCATTTTCAAGCACGTATCTTAAGCTTCCAGCTTCATTTTACATTATATCATCTCCTGGCCACAAGTGC
The DNA here is from genome assembly GCF_021461395.2 of Schistocerca americana. NCBI lineage: Eukaryota > Metazoa > Arthropoda > Insecta > Orthoptera > Acrididae > Schistocerca > Schistocerca americana. Next base: position 260,133,974 of record NC_060124.1, read on the forward strand.
CAGCAATATACTATAATGTAATGCTGAAAATGCCCGAAGGTCAAAAATGGCCTATCCTAAATATCATAAAAAAGCAATATAGCCAACCAGGACAATGTTTTCATTCTTAATTAAAATTGCCTTAACATAAATCCCCCCCCCCATGAACCATGGACCTTGCCATTGGTGGGGAGGCTTGCGTGCCTCAGTGATACAGATAGCCATACCATAGGTGCAACCACAGCGGAAGGGTACCTGTTGAGAGGCCAGACAAACATGTGGTTCCTGAAGAGGGGCAGCAGCCTTTTCAGTAGTTGCAGGGGCAACAGTGTGGATGATTGACTGATCTGGCCTTGTAACACTAAACCAAAACAGCCTTGCTGAGTTGGTACTGCGAACGGCTGAAAGCAAGGGGAAACTACAGCCATAATTTTTCCTGATGGCATGCAGCTGTACTGTATGGTAAATGATGATGGCATCTTCTTGGGTAAAATATTCCGGAGGTAAAATAGTCCCCCATTCAGACTGAAAGAAAACTGGCATTCTATGCATCGGAGCATGGAATGTCAGATCTCTTAATCGGGCAGGTGGGTTAGAAAATTTAAAAAGGGAAATGGATCAGTTAAAGTTAGATATAGTGGGAATTAGTGACGTTCGGTGGCAGGAGGAACAAGACTTTTGGTCAGGTGAATACAGGGTTGAAAATACAAAATCAAATAGGGGTAATGCAGGAGTAGGTTTAATAATGAATAAAAAAAAATAGGAGTGCGGGTAAGCTTACTTTCAGTGCTCTTCTTCTCAGTCCACCTTGATAAGACTTCTCATTTTGCTCTTCTATCATATACAAACTTTATATGACACAGTGATTAGCATTGTACTACGTTTGTCGTCCTACTCTTCCTGTCACCTCCTTGTTATAGCCTAGTTGTCTCCCCTTGTCCTCAGAACAGGTGGGTCTGTCTTGTGCTGGCACGTGAGTGATCTTCCCCAGCCTACCCTTCTTTCCTTGTCGAAGGAAGAACTAATAGTTCCAAAAGCTAGCATAGTTTTTCTACTTTTATATGTGTCTCTTGGCAGTATTAAGAATTTTTGTCTCTTGGTGTACATAATGGCTAGCCAGTCTGTCAAATATTTCTCTGCTCCCTGTGCCCCATACCCTTGCACACAACAATGAAGGAAAAGACAGATAGCTACTCGCTGTAAAGAAGACATGTTAATTTGCAGACTGGCACAATTAAGTCACCTACGTAAAGCATTTGGCCACAGCCTTCATAAAGACTGTAGCCAAAAGCTTTATGTAAGTGTCTTTTAATTGTGCCTGTCTGTAACTTAAAGTGTCTTCTGTATGGTAAGCAACAGTCTGTCTTTTCCTACATTGTTGATACACTGACTTTTGCTTGTGTCTGCTAGCCTTCTATGGACACTGAATAGTCAACAAAACTACTGCTACTAGTTTTATACATATGAGTACAAAAAATGATATTTGTAACTACTGATGACTAAGGCATATTTTGTACTTTATTTTATACTTGATTGGCAACCATGTAAGTGGCACCATTGCTGTGGGAAATTCACATTTCTCATGCTGCTGTTGCACACAGCACGGCGTGGCAAGATCAGCAATAGCAGCCTTTAGTTCATACTTTTTCAGTTTCTCAGTGAAGTGTAATGTGAACAAACTCAGGGTGTTCCACATCTTATGCAAGATCTCTGCAGTAAACCTGAAGAATTCTTCTGTTAATTTAATGAATATGTAGGCATTTGGTGAGCTATGTGGGATGATGAAGGAACATGATGACCCATTGCTTTTTGACATCTACAGTACCTGTAAATTGCCAGTTTTCCAAAATGTGATTTCTGGAAGATTATTATTACTCCATTGAAAATTTTACCATAAATCAGTTTTATGTTACTGAATGGCTTACTGTATTTATCTCTCCTTACCACTCATGCCTAGAAATGATCCATTCAGTTCCTTGAATGTAACAGTCCACATGTTTTAGTTATGAATCCTGGCCCATTGTTTCGTTCCATAAAATGGCTGTTCTTCCAATAAAGAGATTAGTCTTTCAAATCATGTCTAGGTCCATGATGATAAATCATGAAAAAAAGGGAAAGGCAAAGAAGAATGGAATGAATTGACTGAACTATGGACTGTTGTTGCCAGTAAGGTTTCTGTGCCATGCCTCAAAGAAGTGAAGGCACCAGCATTTACTAATTCACCCCCATGGCATGACAGCTGTCCACCACAGTGGGAGTACTCAGCAGTGCCACAGCTGCTGCCCTAAGCAGTGCCACAGATCATCTTGGGTAGATGTGCAAGCCATCATATAATTTTTCATAACTATAGCAGTGTGCGTGGTGCCATTCAGATAGCAGCTGGACAAGTCTGAAATCAGCCTTCATTGTTTGAGACTGTGCACAAGCAGCAATTGTTTCACTACCCTCAGATCACAGGTGCTTGTAAACGGAAAAACACTTAATGCTGTGGCAGGGAAGTGTACTGTGATGTGATTAATAGTTGATTGTTCTTGAAAAGGAAAGATCAAGAAACAGCCCACCCTTCTTCTCTGCTGTAACACAGTGGTTCAGCAAAACAGCCCACAGACTACAAATGCACAGCCAGGACCAAGAGCTTACTGAAAATTAGTAATTCTGTTTGCTACTGGTATAATTAGTGAAACCTTTTAGTTGTACAAGAAATTTTCTGTGTGTGTCATACTGTACAGCTTTTTTGTGTGTCGCTTATGGTTCCAAAATAGAATTGAATCTGGTATGAGCTGTCAATAATGTGGTCATGATCACTGTCAAATGTTACATAATTAACTTGAATCCTGTACCAGCGTATAATAAATCAAGTTAGCCATTAATTTGAAATCAGACTCTGTAACAAAGAAGCTTCTATTAAAATTTAGTAGGGCTGCACATGATCTTGGTTTGAGTAAAACAAATAAACTGTTCAGCTGTTAATGATCACCATCACCAGTCTGCTTTTTTCCTAGGCATCCAAAGATTTGTTTGATTGCTATACGCTATCTGATCAAAAGTATCCAGATACCTTTTAGCTGACAATAATGTGTGTGTCCACCCTTTGCCTTTCTCACAGCCTGAACTCTGCTGGGGACACTTTCAGCGAGTTGGTTGAATGTCTGTGGATGGGTGGCAGCCCATTCTTCCTCAAGAGCTGAAACCAGAGAAGGTAGTGATGTTGGACACTGGGGTCTGGAGTGAAGTCAATATTATAACTCATCCCAAACATGCTCCCTTAGGTTCAGGTCAGTACTCTGGCCAGGCAAATCCATTTCAGGAATGTTATTTTGCCCCCAAACCATTACCTCACAGATGCTCTTTATGACAGGGTACATTGTCATGCTGATACAATCAATTGTCATCTCTGAACTGTTCCTCTACTGTATGCAAAACACAATGCTATAAAAAGTGTTCATATCTTTCCATATTTAGCATTTTCTGTAGCACAATAGTGGTACCAAGGCCTAACCAGAAGATACATTCCCATACTGTAGCACCACCTGTCCCATACTTCACTGTTGGCGGTACTCATGATGACAGGTAACGTTCTCCAGACATTCACCAAACCCAAATATTTCCAACAGATTGCCACTGGATGCAGCATGATTAATCACTCCAAATCAGTCATTTCCTGTCATCCAGTGTCCAGTGGCATTGCTCCCTTCACAGTTTCAAGTGTCATTTAACACTGATTACAGAAATGTGTAGTTTATGAAGAGCTGCTCGACCATTGTAGCTCTCTGTCCGAACAGGTCTCGGAAGGCACAACAGTACCAACTGACCACAGCTGAAGGCATAACTGGATGCAGGCACAAAGTGTCACGTGGCCAGCACACAGCTCTCCCAGTCGTTGTCAGTTTTCATAACTGGCGCCACTACTCGTCAGTTAAGTAACTTGTCAATTGGCGTCACAAGGGATGAGTGCGTCCTCTAACCAACAGCGCTCAGCAGACGTGACTGGTCACCCATCCAAGTCCTAACCAAGCCCAACAGTGCTCGACTTCGGTGATCTGACGGAAACCGGTGTTACCCCTGCATTTAGGCTCTTGGCCAAGCATTCTACCTGATTTGTTTTGACTCCCTATGTACAGTCGTTATGCTAACTGGACAGCAGGTAGCACTTTGGAACTCAAAACTGATTCCTTCTGCTGATTTTTTTCCCCCAGCTACTCTCCAAGGTGCTCAGTGGTCTGTGTCCATCAGTACATGAGGTCTGCCTGGTCTTGGCTTAGCTGTGTTTGTTGTTTTGGTTGCACTTCACAATCACCAACAAATTACTTGCGCAGGTTTAGAAGGGTTGAAATGTCCCTGATGAATTTGTTACTCAGGTGACATCCAATGACAAATCAATGTTCGAAGTCACTGAGTGCTCTTGACTGACCCACTCTGCTGTTACTGCACCTCTACTGACAACACCCCACCTCCTTTTATGCTGGTGGGTTCATCTGTTGTGACACTAGTGCTCAATTCTGCATTACATAAAGTGTGTCCAGATACTTTTGATCAGATAGTGTACAAGATAGTGTGTGGTTGATGATTAAAACTGTAAAAAAATGTGTGTTTTGTTTTAATAGTGTTTTAGTAGGAAACAATTTGTAGCATTAAAGTGGTCTGTCACAGGCATGATATGAGTGCAAACAAAAGAAGTAAACCTCTCAGATTTATTCATCATCATGTACACAAGTAGTTAAAGACATTGCGTAATTTTTTCACCCTGTTATTAATTTAATTTGTTAAAAGTAACAGAGGATTGATGTTGTAGGTTTCTTAATCCGTCCATCACCTGAGGGTGCCGGCAGTTTGCTAGGTTACGTTTCTCAGACTGATCCTCATGGTACACTTCCTCCATGGCTGGTCAACAAGTGCACACAAATTCTGGCACCTAAAGTAAGTGATAGCTGGTATGAATTGTTTGAACTGAAACCATCCGTATGTTTGTGCTACTAAAAGATAATGTTTTCACATGACTGATTACTGCACTGAAAGCATTTCAGTATAGTTCTTTTCTTTCTCATTGTATTAAATTTTTCAATGTCTGTTTTGCCATAGATACATTATTTTGTAATGAAATTATCATCAGCCATGTGCTGTGCCAATTTTCAAACATATTCAACATGCCATCAACTGTGAATCATATTTGGGAAGCAAAGTAATGTTATAATAGTTAAATATTGATTTGCAACATCAGTTTCACAATTGAGGAATGATAGTCAGGCCTGTACCAGCTACACAATTGAAGATGGCATAAGGCCTTCAGCACTGAAAATGCACTTGACAACTGTGTGAAGGTCCTTTCACCTTTTCATGGGAATGACTACAGCTTTATGAAACTTTATATGTAAAAATATAATGGAAGGAAACATTCCACGTGGGAAAAATTATATATAAAAACAAAGATGAGGTGACTTACCGAACAAAAGCGCTGGCAGGTCGATAGACACACAAACAAACACAAACATACACACAAAATTCAAGCTTTCGCAACAAACTGTTGCCTCATCAGGAAAGAGGGAAGGAGAGGGGAAGACGAAAGGAAGTGGGTTTTAAGGGAGAGGGTAAGGAGTCATTCCAATCCCGGGAGCGGAAAGACTTACCTTAGGGGGAAAAAAGGACAGGTATACACTCGCACACACGCACATATCCATCCACACATACAGACACAAGCAGACATCATGCTTGTGTCTGTATGTGTGGATGGATATGTGCGTGTGTGCGAGTGTATACCTGTCCTTTTTTCCCCCTAAGGTAAGTCTTTCCGCTCCCGGGATTGGAATGACTCCTTACCCTCTCCCTTAAAACCCACTTCCTTTCGTCTTCCCCTCTCCTTCCCTCGTTCCTGATGAGGCAACAGTTTGTTGCGAAAGCTTGAATTTTGTGTGTATGTTTGTGTTTGTTTGTGTGTCTATCGACCTGCCAGTGCTTTTGTTCGGTAAGTCACCTCATCTTTGTTTTTATATGTAAAAATATATTTAAAAACAAAGATGATGTGACTTACCATACGAAAGCGCTGGCAGGTCGATAGAAACACGAACAGACACATACGTACACACAAATTTCAAGCTTTCGCAACAAACCGTTGCCTCATCAGGAAAGAGGGAAGGAGAGGGAAAGAAGAAAGGAAGTGGGTTTTAAGGGAGAGGGTAAGGAGTCATTCCAATCCCGGGAGCGGAAAGACTTACCTTAGGGGGAAAAAAGGACGGGTATACACTCGCGCACACACACACACATATCCATCCACACATATACAGACACAAGCAGACATATATTATATGTAAAAATTAATACAAAACTTGGAGACTTGATTGGGAAAGAGGGTATATAAATGCATGGGCGTGAACAATACATACTCTCTCATTTTGAGCTCCATACATTTCATTACTTTTTTAAACATACCATGTATACCCTTCCAGCATCATGTTACTATCAAATGACCAATCTTGCATTATTCTATTGTTATAGAAAGCTTAATCTAAATTTTGAGGTGATTCTTTACTACTTATGCCTGGAATATTTAATTTCTAATGGATGAAATATGAAAACTTACTATCTATTACAAACTGAGAGTCTCTAAGCATTTAGGTGGTGCCAAATTTTTTGTCACCTGCATCATCCCATGTGTTTCACACATTATTACTGCTCCATGCTAGTATTTATGTCATTACATTCTTCCTGGTGAAGTACACATTAAAACTGCACTCAATGTTCTTTCATTATTTAATGTCTTTGTAAAGTTTGATGAACATCAATGTAGAATTATCAGACAGTGACTCCCAGTGATACAAACTTGGCTTTATTTTGCAAATTACTACTACTACTACTACTACTACTACTACTACTACTACTATTACTACTATTATCATCATCATCATCATCATCACAGAGGTAAGAAACTATTCTAAAGTACATTACTTTTATAAGGCATGATGTGAAACAGTTGAGTAATTATTAACATCTGTAAGTAACATAATTTTTGTAAAATGATGAATAAATGCCATGTATTAATTTTTCTGGAAAAATGCCTCAAACTAGAACACAATACATAATTCAAAAAGGAAGATATTTAATTTGTGAAAGGTTAATATTTAGTGACCATCAGAAGATATCGTCTTAGGCTCAAAAATCAACCTGTTGGTAGAAATAAATCAAACTTACCACAGAATAATTATATGCTGATGTTCTATATATTACAGTGTAAGAACAAAAAAAATGTATTGTGAAATAAGATATAAAATATTATTCCGTTCATAAATATTCATTTCTTTCTAACCTGCAGATGGTTAAAAAATTATACAAAGCATCAAGAGCTTATGCTGACTGGAAGAAACTCAATAATCCAAATTTTAAACCATGGCATTTTCCAGAGCAGATTACAAGTCCAAGAATTTCAATTCAGGATGTAAGTAGATTTATAATTAATTTTTGTTCTGAAGTTACTGTTCACAGTAAAAAATAAAAACAAAAAATGTAACTAATTGTCATTGGTCAATAGTGACTTACAGTTTCGTTGTGGATGCAACATTTGAAACGCAGATAAAAAATGTACAAGCAACTTACCAACTCAACAACTGCAAAGTAGTGATCAGCTTCATGTCAGCATATTTAGTTAACTGTAGATTAATTTAAGCAAAAAAGTCTTCTTTTTATATACTTATTGTAATACACACCCTCTCTCTTCCAGTCGATGCCTCTACTTTGATGATAATTACTATTTAGTGATCAGGCAAGTAATACCACTGACTGTGAATATTACCAGTTGTTGTTTTTTCTCATTTGCATTTCAAAAATTTTTCTTCATTGCTGCCTTTGTGATGCACTCTCCTGTGCTTCACCGTTATTTCTTTCAATGTTGCCCAAGAAAGAAGAACTTGTGATTTCAAAAGCTATGTAGGGTATTTCACAGTTCTAGTGTTTAAAGAGGGAAATAATATTTCACATAGAAACTTATGTCTGGAAACAGTGCTTTTCCATGTTAACAAGAAAAACACAGCAGTGCAGGGTCTTAACCCATGCATTAATATTGTTATTTGTGTTGTTGATAAGTGCAAAATCATGTTGATTTAAGAATGCCATGCTCATTTCACAAATTGTGTCTGCATGGTAAGTTCTGATGCACTTCGTTAAAACTTCCTTTTGTGTTGTGGATCTTTACTGCTGCACTCACAACCCAAATGACTGTAGGGGAGTATTTTGAACAATATGTCCCAAGTAGCACCACAAAATAAAGTGTACTAAGGGGTCAGTTGTGGAGACATTGGCAACTAAGTGTGTGGTTACTGAGACCTATCTACCTTCCTCCATACAGTGTAGCAGAATAGCCAAGGAAGTAAACTACAAATTGGACTGGTATTTAAAAAAAAAACAGAGAAAAATCATGTGATAATATCGTGCTAGCACTTAATGGGGATAGTCTACCATACAAGGGAGCTATGTATGAAACATAAGAATCGGACACCCTTCCCCACGCTTTTTCTAATGTAAAAACTGACTGTATCCGGACATACTGGCAAGTTCCTATGTAAAAGTGAATCTACTGAATTCCCTCTACAACAACGTGTGTAACTGTGAAACACCTTGCAGATCCACTGTAGTTTTTTGGGTGTGTTCGCTGATTTTACAGTGGACTTTGCACGTGAGTATTGAGCTAGGATTCACCTCCCCATCCTTCAACTTTTGCCATGTTTGCATTTGAAGTATAGTTTATTTTTATTTTTATGTAAAGCTTATTGGCAGTATGGAAATCAGTAGAACAGTGTGCAACTGTAAAAGAAGGGTGTGAATATAACTTGTAGATATTTTATTTGTATAAACATTATCTTTACAGCGGTGGCACTAGTCATTATATTTTCTTTGATAAACATAGTGGTAAGGATATTTAGTTCCATTATGCAAAATAAGGGAAGTATATGCTATTGTGCAGGCTTTTCTAGCAATGTCCATTCTTATTGCATGATTCACTTGCAAACAAATAACATTATGCACCGTATCACAAACCTCTTTCATCATTTTCCTTGTAGTTGCTTGAACATGTACTAGATCTGTTTTGTATTTACTAAAACAACCTGTGCTTCATGCAATACTTTAGACATTTAGTTTGTGTAAAAATTTCCATTTGGTAGTAATTACAGAGTTTTGACTTCTGCCATTTGTATCTTGTAATGTATCCAGTTCATTATTAAAGTATGTTACATCTGATACTTGATTCTACATAAGCAAATCTCCCAAACTATCTTAATGAATATACATCCTATTTCATAAGAATTTCCACTGAAAACTCCTAAAATTCCTGAGCAGTTTGAAATATCTTTTGAATTATTTTCTGCTAACTAATTTTAACTTCAAAGTTTGCTCTTCCTTCTAATAATAAAGCTAACCCTTAGTAACTAAACAGTTAGTTTGTCTACATCTGCATTTGCACAGCAAGGCATAACTTGTACTATAGCTAACCATTCCCTTTTGTGTTCCACTTGCAAATGGAGTGAGGGAAAAATGACTTTCTGTGTGCTTATGTATGATCCCAAATTCCTGCTATCTTGTCTTCCCGGTCCCTAGGCAAATTATGTGTCGGGTGGCTGTAGAATCATCCTGCAGTCTGTTGCAAAGACAGTTGTTTAAGCTTTCTCAATAGTCTTCTGTGAAAAGATCATCATCTTCCCTCCAGGGATTCCCATTTGTGTTAACATAGCATTGCCATAATACTTGCATGTTGATTAAACCTGCTGGTAACTAATCTAGCAGCATGCATCTGAATTTCGTCATTCTTCCTTTAATCCAATCTCAAGGCAGTGGCGGATACACATATGCGCCATTCCCCCTTGCAGGGCCGCCCACATTGCCACCTGCGCCCCCCCCCCCCCCCCCCCCCAGTCAGCCCGCACACTATTTGTTTGTTTGTTTCTTTCGTCAGTCGACTCGACTGAATCGAGTTATCGAGTAGTTGTACTTTCCTGTGTATCATCCACGTCCATGTCATCATATTTTGTGTGTTTCCTGTCTGGCACACAGATAACTAACACATACCTACGAGAAAAGTTACGTCCATTCTAGTGATCTCGATACGTAATTCTGTCGGGCAGTTGTTTGAGAAAAGTCGCAAATATTCTACTGTTTTCTTGTACTGAGAACCTTCTATACGTAGTGTTATAAATACGGACTATTCGCCAAATAGGAAGGTATTTTACATTCAGAAGCAGAAATATTAAGACTGAAGAATGACTAAGTAAAAAGTCCTAATTGTAACATGTGCAAGTGAGAAGATTAGTCAAGAGAGAGAGTGATCAGTTGATTGTGAAGTATTAATAATAGTAATTCACAGTAATTTCTGAGTAAAAATATTATTACAACATTTGTAATTATCCTAAAAACGCATTGTTACTATACAGGCCCTCTCGAATGCACTAGAAAGGAACAGAATCGACAATAAAAGTTCCTTACACATAAATTGCCGGATGATGTTGTCATTGGAAACTTGCCCTTATATTATACATTGTAAGGTACATATTGGCTTGTCGGTTCCACAGTAGGCATTTGTTCACACTCTATAAAAGTCGGATGTGAACATTCTGGCAGCGAATGTTCTCGAAACAACTGAGCCACATGTATAAAGGAAGCAGAGTCGCTGCCAGGTAGTCAGTTTGAAAGCTGCAACTGTTGTGGTGTCTTGGAAGTGATAAAAATTGAGCAACTGCAATTATTAGCTATTACAACGGACTTCAGTAAGTGTTGCGTTTAGTGATATTAGAAATACGCAGAGTGTAACTGTGTGTGTTTTAGTGCTAAGTGTACTAGTGTTGCACTTTTTAGTGCTAATAAAGTGTTTATTCAAGAATAATTGGCATCGAATCTACCTACAACAAACAAAATAATAAAATGTATCGTTATATAATAAGAAAAAGAAGAGTAGAAACATCTGAAGATTCCAGTCGCCATTCAGCTGCAGAAACACCACCAGATGTACAGGCAGAGCCCACCACTTTGTTGAAACTTCTACAACAAAGTTCATCGATTGATTCCTTTAATCCCATTGATATTGGCAGTTATTTGGATATATTATCATCAGGAAAACACAAGCTTCTCACAGCTCCAAAGAAACCTGAAAATGGTTATATCTTCCCTACTTTCGAGCACAACAAGAGGGGATGGATTGAATGCAGACAAGTGCACGATAGCCGGCCGGAGTGGTTGTGCGGTTCTTGGCACTGCAGTCTGGAACCAAGCGAACGCTATGGTCACAGGTTCGAATCCTGCCTCGGGCATGGATGTGTGTGATGTGCTTAGGTTAGTTAGGTTTAATTAGTTCTAAGTTCTAGGTGACTGATGACCTCAGAAGTTAAGTCGCATAGTGCTCAGAGCCATTTGAACCAAGTGCACGATAATCACTTTGAACAGTATCCATGGCTGGTGTTCTCACAAGTTAAAAAGGGATCTCTTTGCATTAACTGTTCAGTTCTTTGTGACTAATAAAGTGGTTGGAAGAAAGAAATCCATTATCATCAAGAAGCTTGAGACTGAACCACTAACAAAGTTTGCCAAACTTACTGGTAAAGATGGTGACCTTGAGACCCACTCTCAGCTTGTGACAATTTTCGCCTTCTTTGTTGTCCTCGGTATCAACGTACTGTGTTGCTACACTGGCTCAATAATCGGTTGTGGATTCCAACACTGACTACTGTAAATAATGTAGCCGGCAGGTGCATAGTTGCGTTTCGCAGTACTTTAATTTCACTGTCCACAACCCCCTAATAATACAGTTATATGTGGCCAGTGCACGATTGTTCTAACTTCCCATAAGCCTCATTAATAGTTAGCAAGCAAACATCCGCGGACTGCTACAATAGTTTACCGTTGAACATCTACGAGCAGTAGAAACATAACCACATAATTCCCAGCTCTTTCGGAATAATCAGATACATATGGAGCAGACACTGTCATTGCTTTAACACATGGCCTATTGGTGTAACACTTATTTCACAGCTAAGTTGATGCATTGTTGTTGCTCTACCAACACAGGTTCCTCGTCTGAAACACGGCCATGGACTGACTGTCTCATGACCAAAAACCGGACCTTTATATATCATCACAATAATAGGCCCTGAAGCTACGCGTTTTTCGATGTTTAATTTTCAGAAATTACAATTAAAACTTAACTCATCAAATTAACTGAATACATTGAAAATTGGTTCTTTTTAACAGTTTCTTCTACTGCAAGAGTTAGGCCAAATTATTTGTTTAAATCACGAAATTAACAAATATCATTGTGTAAATGATAATTTTGACAAAACTCATAATTACTTTGAAATTAATTAAGGGCTGACTTTGCTAACATGTTTTTGAATATAGCCAAATAGATACTTTAAGATTACTAGTATTTCATCTTCCAAATGTTTATGATTAGTTCAGAATTTATATTTGATTTACGTCAACGGTAGAATTTAAATTACAAAACAATTACTGATTTCACCCTATAACAAAAGATACTAACTAGGAATAGTCGAAATAAATTAGAAAATCAATTATATACGTAAAACTAAACACAAAATAAGATCTGCTGTTATATTCTTTAAGACTAAGGGCCAACCTTTCTCTTTTGTGAAAATGCATATTCTATTCATGTATGTTAATGGTAATTAGTTAAAAGTGAAAAAACGAATTTTAAGGAGGCAGACGGCAAAACAAGGGGGGAAGTAAAAATTATCCCAGCCTGTTTCATCACAAGCTCAAGTACCACATTGAAGCGTCAACAGATACAAAATTATTTTTGGTGACAAGAGACAATCGCGAACTTGAGGTTGTAAATCAATTGTCAATACAGGGAATGGAAAACATTAGGGAAAACAGAGACCCCAGAGAATTGCAACTAAAACATCACCTTGAGACCACTAAAGCGAATGCCAGTTACATGAGTAAAACAACATGTAACGAACTTACTCCATGCTGTGAAACAGTGATGTTATCAAGAATACTGGAGGAAATCGAAGATTCTCATTATTACAGCATAATCTTCAATGAGACTACAGACATAGCGTACATCGCCCAACTGAGTTTATCTGCAAGGTATGTTGATGATGACAGCAAATTACACGAAAGATTTTTGAGTTTTGTTGACATCCATAAAGACAATGATTGTAGTGGAAACATTGACGATGAACCTCAAGAGAGTCAAGATGAAGAATTTAGTGATACTGATGAAGTATTAGCTACTACGATTGTAAGGAGAATGGAAAGCCTTTCTCTGTCACTGGAGAACTGTGTGGGTATAGGCTGTGATGGTTGCTCAGTTAAGATGTCAGAACTGAAAGGAGCTGTGGCTACAATAAAAAAGAAAGCTATCAATGTCTAAGTAGCACAGTGTCAAAGTCATCGGCTCAACCTCGCTGTCTCTCGCAGCTGCAAAGTTACAAATGTGAGAAACTCGTTTGGTACTATTGAAGAAGTAGTGTCATTCTTTACAGCATCTGGCAAGCAACATTGAAGAGTCACCTAAAACAATTTGCTGCAGTCACTTTGTCAAATGAGATGGGTTGAGCGACATAATGCTGTTATTCAGTTCGCAGCTGATCTCAGAACAGTTTGCAAAGTTCTTAAAGAAATACAGTGTTGGAGGGATAGAACAAGGGCTACTAAAGCCAATATTCTCCTTCGAGCTCTCTCTAATTGTGCCTTTATTATCACTCTGTTTAAAATGAGTGACATTATGAGCATAACATATCCAGTCAGCAAAATCTTAAAAGACCGTAGCATGGACATCGTGATGAGAGCTAAATCTGATCGCCACTTTGCTCGTATTGTTGAAGAGTTAGATGTGGAGATGAGTGTTCCTTGTACAGGCAGACAAAGACACAGGGAAAACTGTAGTCATTATGATGATGCTAAGACATATTGGAAAAGAACTGGTTTTATTCCAACACGGAACCACGTTACGGCTGACATGAGAGAACAGTTTGGTGAAGAAAATATTAATCATTTAAAATTTAACATACTTCTGCCCTCACAACTACTGAAACATGACGGTAATAATCTGGCACATAAACTGAACTACCGTTCTTTGAAGAAGATTAGATTAGATTAGATTAATACTAGTTCCATGGATCATGAATACGATATTTCGTAATGATGTGGAACGAGTCGAATTTTCTAATACATGACATAATTAGGTTAATTTAACAACATACTTAAGTTAATATAACAACTTTATTTTTTTTTGTGTGTTTTTTGTTTTTCTTTATTTTTTATTTTTATTTTTTTTTATTTTTTAAATATATTTTTTTTCTTTTTTTTCTTAATTTATATCTAAAAATTCCTCTATGGAGTAGAAGGAGTTGTCATTCAGAAATTCTTTTAATTTCTTCTTAAATACTTGTTGGTTATGTCAGACTTTTGATACTATTTGGTAAGTGACCAAAGACTTTAGTGCCAGTATAATTCACCCCTTTCTGTGCCAAAGTTAGATTTAATCTTGAATAGTGAAGATCATCCTTTCTCCTAGTATTGTAGTTATGCACACTGCTATTACTTTTGAATTGGGTTTGGTTGTTAATAACAAATTTCATAAGAGAGTATATATACTGAGAAGCTACTGTGAATATCCCTAGATCCTTAAATAAATGTCTACAGGATGATCTTGGGTGGACTCCAGCTATTATTCTGATTACACGCTTTTGTGCAATAAATACTTTATTCCTCAGTGATGAATTCCCCCAAAATATGATGCCATATGAAAGCAATGAGTGAAAATAGGCGTAGTAAGCTAATTTACTAAGATGTTTATCACCAAAATTTGCAATGACCCTTATTGCATAAGTAGCTGAACTCAAACGTTTCAGCAGATCATCAATGTGTTTCTTCCAATTTAATCTCTCATCAATGGACACACCTAAAAATTTGGAATATTCTACCTTAGCTATATGCTTCTGATTAAGGTCTATATTTATTAATGGCGTCATACCATTCCCTGTACGGAACTGTATGTACTGTGTCTTATCAAAATTCAGTGAGAGTCCATTTACAAGGAACCACTTAGTAATTTTCTGAAAGACAGTATTGACAATTTCATCAGTTAATTCTTGTTTGTCAGGTGTGATTACTATACTTGTATCATCAGCAAAGAGAACTAACTTTGCCTCTTCATGAATATAGAATGGCAAGTCATTAATATATAATAAGAACAACAAAGGACCCAAGACTGACCCCTGTGGTACCCCATTCTTGATAGTTCCCCAGTTTGAGGAATGTGCTGATCTTTGCATGTTACGAGAACTACTTATTTCAACTTTCTGCACTCTTCCAGTTAGGTACGAATTAAACCATTTGTGCACTGTCCCACTCATGCCACAATACTTGAGCTTGTCTAGCAGAATTTCATGATTTACACAATCAAAAGCCTTTGAGAGATCACAAAAAATCCCAATGAGTGGTGTTCGGTTATTCAGATCATTCAAAATTTGACTGGTGAAAGCATATATGGCATTTTCTGTTGAAAAACCTTTCTGGAAACCAAACTGACATTTTGTTAGTACTTCATTTTTACAGATATGTGAAGCTACTCTTGAAAACATTACTTTCTCAAAAATTTTGGATAAAGCTGTTAGAAGGGAGATTGGACGGTAATTGTTGACATCAGATCTATCCCCCTTTTTATGCAAAGGTATAACAATAGCATATTTCAGTCTATCAGGGAAAATGCCCTGTTCCAGAGAGCTATTACACAGGTGGCTGAGAATCTTACTTATCTGTTGAGAACAAGCTTTTAGTATTTTGCTGGAAGTGCCATCAATTCCATGTGAGTTTTTGCTTTTAAGCAAGTTTATTATTTTCCTAATTTCAGAGGGAGAAGTGGGTGAGATTTCAATTGTATCAAATTGCATAGGTATGGCCTCTTCCATTAACAGCCTAGCATCTTCTAATGAACACCTGGATCCTACTATATCCACAACATTTAGAAAATGATTATTAAAAATATTTTCAACTTCTGACTTTTTGTTCGTAAAGTTTTCATTCAATTTGATGGTAATACTGTCTTCCTCTGCTCTTGGTTGACCTGTTTCTCTTTTAATAATATTCCAAATTGTTTTAATTTTATTATCAGAGTTGCTGATTTCAGACATGATACACATACTCCTGGATTTTTTAATAACTTTTCTTAATATAACACAGTAGTTTTTATAATTTTTGATAGTTTCTGGGTCAGTACTCTTTCTTGCTGTCAGATACATTTCCCTTTTCCGGTTACAAGATATTTTTATACCCTTAGTAAGCCATGGTTTGTTACAAGGTTTCTTACGAGTATATTTAACTATTTTCTTGGGGAAGCAGTTTTCAAATGCATTTACAAAAATGTCATGAAATAAATTATATTTTAAATTGGCATCAGGTTCACGGTACACCTCATCCCAGTCTAACTGCTGTAGGCTTTCCCTGAAATTTGCAATTGTTAAATCGTTGACTGAACGTACTACTTTGGAGGACTGTTTAGTATTGCTGAATGGAGCTATGTCATATATTGTAACTAGCTGTGCACCATGATCAGAAAGACCATTCTCAACAGGCTGAGCATTTATCTGGTTAAACTTATCTTGGTCTATACAGAAGTTATCTATCAGTGAGCTGCTATCCTTTACCACCCGAGTAGGAAAATCAATAACGGTTGTCAAATTGAAAGAACCGAGTAATACTTCAAGGTCATTTTTCCTATTACCCTCTTTCAGAGAATCTACATTGAAGTCCCCACAAATAATAATTTGCTTCCCTCTGTCTGACAGATAGCACAACAAGGAGTCCAAATTTTTCAGAAATAGATGAAAATTTCCTGATGGGGACCTATATACAGTTACAATTATAAATGTGCCTTTATTTAATTTAAGCTCACAGGCACATGCTTCTATATGTTTCTCTACACAAAACTTTTTTGTTTCTATACTTTTTGCACAATGATAACTTTTGACATATATGGCAACTCCTCCTTTCTCCATATTTTCTCTCATTACATGTGCAGAGAGCTTATATCCACTTACATTTACCTTATCCATATCAGTAACAATGTGATGCTCAGACAGGCATAGTATATCTATTTCATTCTCAGCTTCTAAATCTTCTAAACAAACCAGAAGCTCATCTACTTTATTCTTTAAACTCCCAATATTTTGATGAAATATACTTACATTATTTTTAATTATACTTTTATGAGAACCTTTCCTTATTCTAACATTTGCAGTACTCTCCTGTCTGAGTTTCTCATTGTGCTTAGGCCTAGTTCCTATACCAGTGGTCACATGGTGTTCAGAGATGCAGATTATGTCAACTGGGTTGGATGACTTTAATTCATCAATGAAATTACCTAGGACTGAGATACAACTTGGTGGAGATAAAATTTCTGGTGATTGGTGAAAATTTATAATTGATAGCTGTGATTGGTGATCAAATGTGCTAGAATTGTGCTGTTTAATTTCTTTCCTAAACTGAAGATTTGCTTCAATCCTGACCCCTCGTAGAACTTGACATCTTTCTGTCTTACCTATCCTAATAAAGGTGCTGCTCCAACACCTGTAACCACTGGTATTTTACCATTCATGGCAGTGCCTCCCCCCCTTAAATTTCCTGCTATTACCCCAGCCAGTTTCCCCTTCCCTTTCCTGTTGAGATGTAGGCCGCGCCTGGTATAGTCCCATCTACTGAGATAATCAACAGGAACCACACCAATATGAGCCCCCGCACCCGACCCAAGCAGCCGTTCCAACTCCAAATTAACTCTCCCAACAGAAGAGTTCAAATGAGGCCGGTCATGGCGTCTCACTCTTTGTGATTCAAAAGAAACTAATGGGGAGATTCTTCAATACAAGCAAACGAGCATAAACGCCCTTAAAGATTGTGATTCCGTTATGCAAGCGTTGTGTGTTTGTCCTAAATCTGACTATCCTACTTTGCACACACTGTAGAAAATATATGCTTGTCTACCTGCATCTATTGCTACAGTAGAAAGAAGTTTTTCAACATTGTGACATACAAAGACATGGCTGAGATCGACAGTGGAGGAGGATCGACTTAATGGCTTAGCTCTGTTGAACACTCAGCCTGACATTGATTGTCCTATTGACGATGTAATTAACCAATTTGCCAGGAAGAATAGGCACATAGAATTCATCATTTACGGAAGAGAAGCACAGTTGTAACTCTTTTATATCATAAGATGGCATTGTCTTGTACATGTGTATATCAGTTTAAATAAAACTTTCTTAAGCTTTGCATGTGACTTGATTGTAGTATTAAAGGAAACTGTGACATAAACTCATTTTCGGCCTCATAAGACTGTGGAGTCTGCAGCTCGTAGTCTCGCGGTAGTGTTCTTGCTTCCCGCAGTTCCATTCCTGGTGAGGTCAGGGATTTTTCCTGCCTTGAGCTGACTGGGTGTTGTTGTGTCGTCTGCATCATCATCATCATCATCATCATCATCATCCATCTCCATTACGGTCAGAGGAAGGCAATGCCAGACGACCTCCACTAGGACCTTGCCTAGTACGGCGGTGCGGGTCTCCCGCATCGTCCCCTACGGTCCTTGGAGTATGGGACATCATCATCATCATCATCATCACAATCAAGACTGTAGAATGAAGTCAAATTAATTTAGGCAATGCTGAGGGAATTAGACTGGAAAAGGTAGTAGATGAGTTTTACTATTTGGGCAAGCATGACAAGAAAAGCATTTATGAAAAAGAGGAATTTTTTGACACTAAATATAAATTTAAGTGTTAGAAGCCTTTTCTGAGGATATTTATCTGGACTGTAGCCTTTTACAGAAGTGAAACGTGGGTGATACAACAGTTCAGACAGAAAGAGGGTAGAAGCTTTTGAAACATTGTGCTACAGAAGAAAGCTGAAGATTGGATGGGTAGATCAAATAACTAATGAGGTGGTACTAAATGAAATTGGGAAAGGAAAGATATATATGTCAGAACTTGACCAAAAGAAGGGATCAGTTAATAGGATATATCCTGAGGTGTCAATGAATAGTCAGTAATAAAACAACAACAACGAAAAAGTAAGTTCAAAAGGGAAAATAATTCAGGGGATTCTCCTGCTAGTAAGAGCTGAAGACCTAAAAGTAGACTGATGTAGTTTCCCATGTCAGCCATTCAAAGTGGTATAAGATCTGAATGTATCAATAATAAACTAGTTTGTTGTCATCTGAGCCATATGTGCTGGAGGGCTGGTAAAGTCATTTAAGGGATTCTCCAACAGTTTAGAAGTCATTCTAATATTTTATTAATTCCAGTTTCGGTCTATAGCCCACCTTTAACCTATTTAATTCCAATTAACATTTTTCAGTGTACAGCCATTTTTGGAAACCTGTCGAAGACAATCATACATAGTCTCAAGTCAAAACAGTGCCCCAAACATTGTTTTTACTTTAGGCTGTATATAGAGCACCATCTTTAATTTGTATCTATTGGTGGCTGTATGACAAAACTTGTTATTTCCTTGAAATTAAAGATTTGGTATAGCCAGAAATTGGAATAAGAAATAAAAATATGTTGGTATACTCATGTGAAATTTGTTTTCTTTATTGACTTCAAATAATTTGTTTCATTTGTAAATCAGAGATTAGATTTAGCCATAATTTGTTCCCTCTATCTAACTATAAGACAAATTTGACAAACGGGCCCTAGGGATTGATGGCCTCAGCACTTTGGTCTCTTAGGACTTCACACGCATTTTAACAAATGGTCCTGCTGCTATTTCTTCCAATCCACCAATATATGGAGTGTACCACCCACAAGCTATATTCCAGTGTGATATGCTCGTGAGTAAGTTAGGTATCCTCTACTAAGGAGTGATCAAAGATTCTTTTAAAAGAATAACTTTATTAACAAAAGGAAACTCAGTTATAATGTTCTTGGATGAGTATCCGACCAACTGCATACAACACAAATTTCTGTAATGTAACATTGTCAGTAATGTGCCAACATGATGCATCCCAGAGTTGTGGCAGGCAATGACATGAAGATCTGGGACATTGTTGGACCGGTACTGCTGATGTACATCAGCTGACGTACTGCTGGTGAAGACCACTACGAACTGGGCTGGGTCTGCTGGCATGTAGCTCCAAGATGAAAGTGTAGTACTGCCAGCAAATAACACTGGAACTATATCGCAGATGTGGCCAGACAGAACTGCTTGCGCTATTGACTTGAGATGCATAACTTTCTTCTCACAGTGTGGCAGTAGCCTAAGTAGTCTGGAACAGATGGATATCCGTGTGACACTGCGAGGACACGTGGTTGGGCGTATCAAAATAGTACCTTGCTAACAGTGCTCTCTTCTGTGACAGGCGTGCTGCTTGTCAGCAAGGTTGGTGTCCCCAGATGCTGTGGAGGTGATGTGTAACACTATGGTAAACAGCCCAGGCCATGCAAGGAAATGTCTTGGTGTTGATGAAAGCCATTTACCAGCGTCATCCTGACAGACTGGCCGACTACATGACCTGTCTGATGTGTGGAGAAATTGACGACCAGGCGGATACAACATCCCTCGATTTACGCCATAGGGTGGTGGGGTTTCGGGTTCCACTGGATAGGTCAGGAGTCCACTAACGCAGCAGGCGGCTACACAGGTAGCAGGGGTTGTGTGGCGTGGACTGGACGGTTTTTTAGGTTAGATGGCCTCGGGCAAGTACAGAAAGGGCTACAGCCTCAAAGGGTGCGAGGCAAAGTCGGGACATGCGGGGACCAAGCAGCAATTGGTATTGTAATTGTAAACTGTCGAAGCTGCATTGGTAAAGTACCGGAACTTCAAGCACTGATAGAAAGCACCGAAGCTGAAATCGTTATAAGTACGGGAAGCTGGCTGAAGCCAGAGATAAATTCTGCCAAAATTTTTACAAAGGCACAGACGGTGTTTAGAAAGGATAGATTGCATGCAACCGGTGGTGGCGTGTTTGTCGCTGTTAGTAGTAGTTTATCCTGTAGTGAAGAAGAACTGGATAGTTCCTGTGCATTATTATGGGTGGAGGTTACACTCAACAACCGAGCTAGATTAATAATTGGCTCCTTTTACCGACCTCCCGACTCAGCAGCATTAGTGGCAGACCAACTGAGAGAAAATCTGGAATGCATTTCACATAAATTTTCTCAGCATGTATTGTTTTAGGTGGAGATTTCAATTTACCAGATATAGACTGGGACACTCAGATGTTTAGGATGGGTGGTAGGGACAGAGCTTCGAGTGACATTATAATGAGTGCACTATCCAAAAATTACCTCGAGCAATTAAACAGAGGACCGACTCGTGGAGATAACATCTTGGACCTACTGATAACAAACAGACCTGAACTTTTCGACTCTGTAAGCGCAGATCAGGGAATCAGTGATCATATGGCCGTTGCAGCATCCCTGAATATGGAAGTAAATAGGAATATAAAAAAAGGAAGGAAGGTTTATCTGTTTAGCAAGTGTAATAGAAGGCATATTTCAGACTACCTAACAGATCAAAACGAAAATTTCTGTTCAGACACTAACAATGTTGAGTGTTTATGGAAAAAGTTCAAGGCCATCGTAAAATGCGTTTTAGACAGGTACGTGCTGATTAAAACTGTGAGGGACGGGAAAAACCCACTGTGGTTAAACAACAAATTTAGGAAACTACCGCGAAAGCAAAGAGAGCTTCACTGCAAATTTAAACACAGCCAAACCCTCTCAGACAAACAGAAGCTAAACGATGTCAAAGTTAGCGTAAGGAGGGCTATGCATGAAGCGTTCAGTGAATTTGAAAGTAAAATTCTATGTACCGACTTGACAGAAAATCCTAGGAAGTTCTGGTCTTACGTTAAATCAGTAAGTGGCTCGAAACAGCATATCCAGACACTCCGGGATGATGATGGGATTGAAACAGAGGATGACATGTGTAAAGCTGAAATACTAAACACCTTTTTCCAAAGCTGTTTCACAGAGGATGACCGCACTGCAGTTCCTTCTCTAAATCCTCACACAAACGAAAAATGGCTGACATCAAAATAAGTGTCCAAGAAATAGAAAAGCAACTGGAATCACTCAACAGAGGAAAGTCCACTGGACCTGACAGGATACCAATTCGATTCTACACAGAGTACGTGAAAGAACTTGCCCCCCTTCTAACAGCCGTGTACCGCAAGTCTCTAGAGGAACGGAGGGTTCCAAATGATTGGAAAAGAGCACAGGTAGTCTCAGTCTTCAAGAAGGGTTGTCGAGCAGATGTGCAAAACTATAGACCTATATCTCTGACGTCGATCTGTTGTAGAATTATAGAACATGTTTTTTGCTCACATATCATGTCGTTTCTGGAAACCCAGAATCTAATCTGTAGGAATCAACATGGATTCCGGAAACAGCGATCGTGTGAGACCCAACTCGCTTTATTTGTTCATGAGACCCAGAAAATATTAGATACAGGCTCCCAGGTAGATGCTATTTTCCTTGACTTCCGGAAGGCGTTTCATACAGTTCTGCACTGTCGCCTGATAAACAAAGTAAGAGCCTACGGAATATCAGACCAGCTGTGTGGCTGGATTGAAGAGTTTTTAGTAAACAGAACACAGCATGTTGTTCTCAATGGAGAGACGTCTACAGACATTAAAGTAACCTCTGGCATGCCACAGGGGAGTGTTATGGGACCATTGCTTTACACAATATATATAAATGACCTAGTAAATAGTGTCAGAAGTTCCATGCAGCTTTTCGCGGATGATGCTGTAGTATACAGAGAAGTTGCAGCATTAGAAAATTGTACCGAAATGCAGCGGATAGGCACTTGGTGCATTGAGTGGCAACTGACCCTTAACATAGACAAATTTATCGTATTGCGAATACATAGAAAGAAGGAGCCTTTATTGTGTGGTTATATGATAGTGGAACAAACACTGGTAGCAGTTACTTCTGTAAAATATCTAGGAGTATGCATGTGGAACAATTTAAAGTGGAATGATCATATAAAATTAATTGTTGCTAAGGCGTGTACCAGGTCGAGATTCATTGGGAGAGTCCTTAGAAAATGTAGTCCATCAACAAAGGAGGTGGCTTACAAAACACTCGTTCGACCTATTCTTGAGTATTGCTCATCAGTGTGGGATCCGTACCAGGTCGGGTTGACGGAGGAGAAAGAGAAGATCCAAAGAAGAGCAGCGCATTTCGTCACAGGGTTATTTGGTAAGCGTGATAGCGTTACGGAGGTGTTTAGCAAACTCATGTATCAGACTATGCAAGAGAGGCGCTCTGCATTGCGGTGTAGCTTGCTGTCCAGGTTTCGAGAGGGTGCGTTTCTGGATGAGGTATCAAATATATTGCTTCCCCCTACTTATACCTCCCGAGGAGATCACGAATGTAAAATTAGAGAGATTCGAGCGCGCACATAGGCTTTCCGGCAGTCGTTCTTCCGGCCAACCATACGCGACTGGAACCGGAATGGGAGGTAATGACAGTGGCACGTAAAGTGCCCTCCGCCACACACCGTTGGGTGGCTTGCGGAGTATAAATGTAGATGTAGATGTAGATAAAGACGAGCCGCAACCTCAGCGGGAGGTAGCCAACTTCCAGAGCTAACTGTCCAGAGAACTGAAATGATACCCAGCACAGCCAGCAAAAGGAAAACGTGTCCATGAACTGACCAGAAAAATACAAGAACAGAACAGAAACACTATGCATGTATAAGACATTGGAAAGTACATAGCTACTAAAGAAGAATGCAAGAGAGAATGGACAAGATTGCTGAGTGTGGGGCATAAGTTCCATGGCTTTTAAAACACTATAATATTATGGAGATTTTGCAAAAATGTCACTGCCAGGCACATGAAACTGCTGAAGTGAACCACTAATTAATACAAGAAAATGCTCTCAACGAGATAAACATGCCATGTTGGTGTAGGGGAATGGCAACTGGCTTCCAGCACAGGCAGTAATGGGGAAGACTAGTGGCTGGGCCGGAGACCAAAACTGGAGAGCGTGCGGCAACACCAGTGGGAACTATGGGGCTGGCCGCAGGAATGATGATGATGGTGGCAGCTTTGACAATGAGAGGATTGGCTGCAGCTGGTTGGCATGTGAACTTACTGATGAGACAGCTGGCATCAGCTTCAACAGGCCTGGTGACAGCATGTGGGCTGGGCAAAACAGTGCCAATAGTGGCACAAAGACCAGCCTGACAGGTCATCAGAGGCAGACCTGGTGAGGACAGCTGGGACTGGGACAGCAGTGGAGGGACAGACGAGACAGTTGGCAGTGGAGGCTACAGAATGCTCGATGACACTAGGTCCAGCTGCAAAAGGCCCGGCGACAGAAGAACTGAAAATAAGACTGGTATCGTCACACAGAGGCTTGGCAATGACAGGAAGGCCAGGTGGGAATGACATCTTTGCAGACAGGCTTGGTGACAACACTAAGGCTGGTCATGACAGGGTTGGTAATGAGGAGACTGACGACATTGCTGATGTTGTCACACACAGGCTTGGCGATGATACTAGGGCTGGCCGTGACAGGAGTGCCAGCCATGACAAGGCTGGTACCAACAGGACGGATGCCACCAACGAGACAGGTGGCATCTGAAGGTGTCACAACACTGGCTGGGCTGAGAGTGACGGTACTTCCACCACAGAACTCTGAGAACAAGACGTGGAGTGCCACATGGCATGACAACAATGTTGTAATCAACCTGACTGAAGGATGGCCAGCTTGCCACACAAAAAACTTATTATGCCTTCTTTGCACTCTGCTCATGAACAAGCTCACTCGAACACTATGAGGAAGACTGTCCGACTTCAACTAAGGATGTGGCACACATGTTACTTGGCTGACTGACACAATGAAAATGTACACTTAACTGTTCCACCAACAAATCACAATCTAAGTTCTCCTTGCATGAGTTGAGGAAAAACTGACAACACAAATTAAAAATTTCGACACCCGCACTGCAAGAAAATGAGCACTGTGCTGCGTACGTTCAATGCCGTACAACATAAAAAGTAACTCCAACTATTGATGGTACAAGTGCCAGTCCTCTTTCTGACCGCTGAATACACAAAAAAACGGCCCAGATGTGGTGGCTGCGTCCCAATATGCTGCTATAGTAGCAAAAACGTGAGTAAGCTGAGTTACCCTTTGAAACAACAGCTCTGGCGAAAGACAGACATTATAATACACGTGAACATGCAAACTGTGTGTGAGAATACTGCCAGTGAATGAGAAACTGGAACCTTGGAGCACTGAAAACAACTTAGACCAGCAGCATGAACGAGAAGTCACACTGATACACGCTAACTACTGAGAACCTCATCACATAGACTACAACTGTATCCCGGCAGAAGACATGTTGGTGTGATGAATACTGCCCTCTGACTGGGAGAACAGCCCCATCAAAACTAATTAGCACATGATGAACAATGTGAAAACAAAACTTACTCTGGCAAACAAATCAATAAACAGAGAAATGAGACCGAAATAGCACTGAAACATAAATACTGTGAGAGACGACAATGTGAAAACACACTTTTATCTTGTTGCCACTGAAGTTTGGCAGAAGAGAGGAAACAAGACAGCAACAACAGCAATATACTTCAACACCCATGGACACAGAGTTGTCCTCAGTAAAGCATCTTCGTACTGAAGACTGATTGAAGATACTTTTGAAAGAACAACATTACTGACAAAACAAAACTCAGTTATAATGTCCTTGGATGAATATCCACGCAGCTGCGTGCAACAGAAATATCTCTCCTGTGAAGTTGTCAGTGATGTGCCCTCATGACACACCCCAGAATCATGGTAGGCAGCGGCATGAAGACCTGGGACGTTACTGGGCCAGTTCTGCCAGCGTATGATGGCTGTCGTACTGCTGGTGAAGTGTGCTAAGGACTGGGCCAGGTCTACCAGCGTTTAACACTGATATGGGACTGCTAGTACTGCCAACTGGTAGTGCTATAACTGATCTGCTGATGCTGCTATATGGAACTGCTTGTACTGCTGGCTTTAGGTGTAGGGAATAACTCTCTTTTCACAGTCCGGCAGTGACCTAAAAAGGCGGGAGCAGATGGATATCCAGGTGGCACTGAGAGGGCACGTGACCGGGTGTAGGGAAATGATTCCCTGCTAACATCATTCTGTGCTGTGACGGGTACACAGCATGTTGGCAGGTTGGCACCCCTAGACACTGTGGAGGCAATGTTAAACTCTGTGTTAAGCAGTCCAGGCTATACAAGATGTTAAAAGGGGTTGGGTTGTTTTGGGGAGGGAGACCAGACAGCAAGGTCATCGGTCTCATCGGATTAGGGAAGGATGGGGAAGGAAGTCTGCCGTGCCCTTTCAAAGGAACCATCCCGGCATTTGCCTGGGGTTATTTAGGGAAATCACGGAAAACCTAAATCAGGATGGCCGGACACGGGATTGAACCATCGTCCTGCCGAATGCGAGTCCAGTGTCTAACCACTGCGCCACCTCGCTCGGTGATGTTAAAAGCCATTTACCAATGTCCTACAGGTGGAGTGGCTGCTCACATGGTCTGCCTGGTGTGTGGAGGAAAGGATGGCCAGGCAGATATGGCATTAAGTTCATAAATTTCTCATATGTATTCAGTCTGCTTCCATTTTAATACTTTTGTTATCTAGTTGTATAGCATTCAGTGCACTGGTCGTCTTAAAGCTGTACCAACATGCAGATCAAGTGTGGTTGTGTTCAGTTACTCCTGGCAGTGAACGAATAATGGGAGAATGCTGGGCTCTTGTAGTGGACTCTTCTACCACCTTGTTTTTCCTGGCAGAATATTGTCTGTATTGTCGCCTTTTCTCCATCTGGTACCATTAGATGATGTTCCTCTTCATGTCTGTCCTGGTGTTATATTCTCAATCTGTACTTTGACAGTTGGAAACGCATCTTTGTTTTGATCTTCTGGTCTTTCACAGCTGCAAAACTTGTAACGCAGTGTCCTCATTGGTTGCTTTATGTATAGATGTAATGCACAATTTGAGCTCAATGGCAAGCTTCTTGATGTTATTGTAAGATGCTGTACCTAAAAATTTTAAATCGTGGTCTGGTTTGATGAAGATATAGCTGCCTTATATATATATATATATATATATATATATATATATATATATATATATATATATATATATATATATATATATATATATATATATATATATATAAAAAAAACCTCTCAAGCAATATTTTCATACTGTTAATTTTTAGTCTTCTTTGGTTTTCTTTCACTAGCATTTTCCTTTTATACTCTATGCCCCTCCCCACACACACACACACAGGTGTGCCCTCACATGCAACCCCCCCCCCCCCCCCCATCCCTCCCCCAGTGCACCCCCTTTACACGCACACTTTTTAAAATGTCACACACGTGGCAGATATATGATTAATTAGCGTAACTTGTGAAAAAGGCTGTTTGCTCATATAATGTGATCTTATTAATGTGTCTATTGCTGACTATATCCTACTCT
This sequence comes from Schistocerca americana, assembly GCF_021461395.2. Classification (NCBI taxonomy): domain Eukaryota; kingdom Metazoa; phylum Arthropoda; class Insecta; order Orthoptera; family Acrididae; genus Schistocerca; species Schistocerca americana. The sequence goes on from NC_060124.1 coordinate 260,161,437, forward strand.
TCAATGGACTGCAGAGTTTCTTTTGTATGAGGAACTATGGCACATTGGAGGCATATGTGAGAGGCTTAACAACAATGTAAAACAGCTTTCTCATATGTAGTGTCATTCATATGGTGGACTGCAAGGAATTGACAGTGTCATACCTCTCCACCTTAGGGGACATCTTGAAGTTATTTTCCCACTCTTGGAATTGGAAACTTGTAGTCCGCATATGGCTTGTTCCTGTGTTGGCAGTACGTAGTGTGTGTCATGAGTAATTCTCAGTATACCCTATTTTAAACAATGGAAACTCCAGGTTGAAATATTAACAGTAAAAGGAAAAGGGTAGATTGCTACTCACTGTAAAGATGACACATTGAGTTGCAGACGGGTACAACCAAAAGACTGTTACACATTTAGCTTTCGTCCAAAGCCTTCTTCAGGAAAGAAAAAACACACACACTCATTCACATAAGGAAGCACACGTCACACACACGACCTCCATATCTGGCAGCTTGGACTGGAATGCAACTGTCATGTTGAATGAAAACATCAATCTGGAGGAGCTGGGGAAGCGATAGCAGGGTATGAGTGGGGGGAGAGAAGGGCATTGTGTGGCGGAGCATGCAGGGTCTAGACGGCAGCGTGAGAAGACTGCGACCAAGCTGAGCGTCAAGAGGCTGTGGGCCAGGGAGATGTGACGGGTGGGTGGGGGAAGGGGAGTGGAGAAGGAGACGAACAGTGAAGGGGGAAGATGGGCATATGTGTTGGCAGAGGGTGGCATACAATGAGGGTAGGAGATGTGAATGGGTAGGAGGTAATAGGACAGAGGGGCAGAACTGTTGGATGGAGGGTACGGGGACAGTAGTTACCAGGGGTTGAGAACGGAATAATTTTGGTGGTGGAGTATGTGTTGTAACAGTTCAGAAAAGTTGGTGGAGGGAGATTCAAGGTGGCCCAGGTTGTGAAACAGCCACTGAAATTGAGCATTTTGTGTTCAGCTGTTTCATAGTCATACCAATATAAAAAGCTGTGCAGTAATTTCAGCAGAGATGGTATATAAAATGGCTGATTTCACAGGTGGCCTGGCTTTTAATAGGGTAGGATAAGTCTGTGACTGGCCTGGATTGGACATATCTTGCACTTAGGCCTTCCACAAGGATATGATCCCTGTGGCAAGGGGTTGGGATTGAGGATGCCATAGGGATGGTGAAGGATGTTATGGATATTGTGGAGGTTGGGTGGGGCCGACAGAACACAACTTTAGGAGGATATCTTGGGTAGGATGTCCCTCGTTTCAGGGCATCAATATACGTAATCAAAGCAGTGACAGAGGATGGGATCCAGTTGATCCAGCATTGGGCAGTATTTTGTGACAAAGGAGGCACTCCTTTGTAGCTTGTTCTTGGAGATGGTGGGAGGCTTTGGGGTATGTGGGGAAATGGCACAGGATGTCTGTCTGCAGGCTAGGCCTGGGGCATAGTGTCTGTCTTTGAAGGCCTTGGTGAGTCCTTCAGTGTTCTGGGAAAGGGAGTTCTTGTCACTGCAGATGGGCTGCTCCTAGTGGACATGATGTATGGGGGGAATTTTTTGGTGTGGGAGGGATGATAACGGTCGAAATGCAGGTACTGTTGGTGGTCAAAGAGCAGGAGGTCAATGCCCAGGAGGGTGGCACAATGAGATGAGGAGGATGAGGTGTGGACGATGGGAGAGAAGGTGTTGAGGTGAAGGAATGAGGATAGGGTGTCTAAGCCCTGAGTCCACATCATGAAAATATCATCTATGAACCTGAACCAACTAAGGGTTTCAAAGGAGAAGGAGTTGTGTGTTAGGATGCAGTTAGAAAGGTGTATGAGGAATTAGTAGTGGATTTGAAGTCTGAAGGATGTTGGGAAAGGTAGTGTTCAGTAGGGCATGAGGGATGTTGGTGTATGGGAAAGTGGGAGAATCTCTGACTGCAGGTACAATGATTGGTCAGGATTTGTGTTATGGTTGTGTATGGCTGTCCTTTCTTCTATTGAAAGGTTATTGTTCTTAGGAAGAGACTAGGGAAAGATGGCGAGGCAAGGTTGGAGGTAAGGAATTTCTGGAATGTGACCAGGGTGTAGTTTGTCTGTGTGTGTGTGTGTGTGTGTGTGTGTGTGTGTGTGTGTGTGTGGGTGGGTGGGTGTGGGGGGGGGGGGGGGGGGGGGGAGGAATCACTGTTGGGTGGTGTTATATACTGAGAGAGGCAGGGTTCAGTGTTGTGACTAGGTTGGCTTTGATCGGAGGGATGGGTGGCAAAGAAATGTTTCCATTGCAGGGATCAGGAGGAGAGTTGTCTTTGACAAGTCAGTATGGTTTAATTTGAGTGTAGGGCTAAAAGTGAGGCCTTTGGATAGAACTTAAATTTCTGTTGGGCTGAGGACTTTGCTGGAGACGTCAGCAACAGTGTTTTGGTTCTGAATTTAGTAGTGTTGGTAGGGAGCTTTAGGGGGTGTGACAAGTTGGAGAGGTCAGATGGGCAGGGTTTGGGTGCTATGAGGGATTAACAAGGAGGAACACTGTTGGTAGGATAGGGGTTGAATAGTGGTGCCCAAAGATGGCAGGAGGTTGTCAACAAGTTGGATAATTTATGGAGGTGATGTCTGGAACACTCCTCCACAGAGAGCAAGGGATTAAGTTTCAGAGATGTGTTGTATGTAGTAGGGATTACATAATAGCAGTATCTTGCAGAGGAAGCAGAGGTGGTCCTGGTATGCCTGTGCCAAGGAGATGTGTTTTTGCAGAGCCAGGTTTGTGAGGATCAGAGACATGCAGAATCTGAAAAGGCAAAGGTCATTGTGAAATGAGGAGTAGGATCAAAAGAAGCAATTTTTATGTTTAGGCTGTTGGGAAAGGGGAGAATTCCATGGTTTAAGCAAAATTTACAGAATAGGATGTGAGACTTGGTTTTAGCCACAGAATGGGATACTTTTCTGAATTGATGCTGAAAGATGGAGCAGTGGTATATTGTGGCAGGGATGGCATAAGGGAAACGGAAATGACGACGCAGAATTGCGCGAGTGAAGGTGTTAGGTGGTTGTGAGGGGAGCTGTATAACAGAAAAGATGCATAAGAGATACATAAAGAAACACAAAAACATACACAGGTATGTGAAAATATGAAAAATGCATGAAACCACTTAATAATGTGTGCAGATATGTAAAAAGCTTACAGAAACTTCAGAGAAAAGGAATGTATGAGGCATGGGGGTATGGGAAAACCCAGGTGCAAGACCTGCCCAATCCATTCATCCATCCACCCACCCACCTAGCACTTACTATTCCGGCCCTGTCACATAAATATCCTACCCCATCACAGGCCAGGCCACCTGTGACAACAGCCATGTCATATATCAGTTCTGCTGCAATCATTGCACTGCTTTTTGTATCATCACTTTCACATAACTTACACAATCCAAGTAGTGCACAGTAGGAAAGTTGTATGGAGGCATTTGCGGTGACATCTCATGTCAATGATAGGAGCCCATCATAATGTAATATGTTTACATCCAGTGTAAATATTGTGTATGAATCGTAGGTGTACGTATGATTCATTATGTATTGGAGGCTGGCTGAGGTGGCACAGGTAAATGAAAAACCCTTCATGATATGCATTTTCAGCTCTTGTTACAGCGCTCATCTTTAGAAGGTTAGTACACACTGTTATGCACCGTTGAGACTCAGTGCCACAGTACTTTGATGTGGACTGCTTATGGTAGACTTCTTCGCCATGCCACACAAAGAATCATGTCCACATCTAGGTTTGATTCAGGGACAGCAGAAAGCTGAAAGTAGTCATCAAGTGAGCTGCTGAAAAAGCATACTGTGTGAAAATGGAGCAAAGTTGCTGAAGTAGTTTTTCAGAAAATGTTTTACTTGTAACACAAAAAATAAAATACCACATAGTTCAGATCCACATGTTTTTTCTATACAGAATTGTTTTAAACAATTACAGGGAAACAGTTGGGTAAAAATATTTCATTATTTCAAATTGTAAGTCTCACCTAAAAGCCTGAGGATGAGGTGGTTATATTTTCGTTATTTGTCATATTTATTACAATACTTAAAAGTTGAGTGACTCACTGCCCGTTGTTTGAAGAACTTGCAGTGAATTAGAGGTGCATATTTTGACTGGTATTCTGAGGGAAGCAGAAACTGGCAGTCTGAAATTAATGCTAGGTTAAAAGGCAGAGTGGAAAAAGTGACTCGATGGGAATTAGATCCCACTATCTTTTTGCTTTGCAGTCACATGGTCTATTGCTAGACCACCATACCAGGTGTGAATTAGATCCCACTTGCTGAGTTCTCGAGGCCCTGCTGTTCCCTCCAGTCGCTGCAGCCGTTCACTAGGTGACAATGGTATAGTTTTCACAACTTAATTTTAATTCATCATAATTCAGACAGTTTGTACAAAATATTTATAAATTATGTATAAAAATCTTCTTCCTGAGTTAGTATACCTAATGTGAGATTAATGATATGGTTATAATAAAGGGAAACATTCCACGTAGGAAAAATATATCTAAAAACAAAGATGATGTGACTTACCAAATGAAAGTGCTGGCAGGTCGACAGATACACAAACAAACACACAAAATTCAAGCTTTCGCAACAAACTGTTGCCTCATCAGGAAAGAGGAAAGGAGAGGGAAAGACGAAAGGGTGTGGGTTTTAAGGGAGAGGGTAAGGAGTCATTCCAATCCCGGGAGCGGAAAGACTTACGTTAGGGGGGAAAAAAGGAAAAAAGGACGGGTATACACTCGCGCACACACACACACACATATCCATCCACACATAACAGATTAATTTGCACGTATAGACAGATTGAACAAGTGACTTACTGTTAGATTTGTATATACAGAGATCACCTAACCATGTGTATCTTTTTCATTTCAGAGTGTTCAGAGATAGTGGCAGGATGCCATTCCATGTTTGGTTGGGGCATATGCTAATGTAGTTCAGGAAAAAATGTGCCAGTGATTGAAACATAGGTTCCACAGATTAAATGTTGTATGATGATTCTCTTTAGAAACAACTCTCACTTGTTAAAAAGAAGTTGATAAGCTTTAATAGGTTATCAAATACAGTGTTGTAACTGCTTGGACTGTTCTTTCTGATTTGTTTTATTATGAATACTGAATATTTTGTTCAAGAAGATAACTTATTTTCCTCACTGTCATATGAATGTCGTACTTACTGACTAATCTCTTATACTTCAGGGCGCGAATGATTGCTGATGTCTGTTGTAGCTTTTTTTTCATGCTGTGTGCCTTCTGAGTCTAGTTTTTCAGCTGTTCACATCATTATTACATTAAACTTTTTGAAACTTTGCTAACAGTTCTAAATGACAAAATTTTTCTGCTATTGCAGATTTTATCTAATTTGTTTATTTATTGTATGGTGTTTGTGTGATTTATTTGCTGTTTTTCAGTGTGTCATTTCAACATTGGAAGCTTCTGTGAGAAATAAGGATGGATGCACGTTTGATGAGCAGTGCGACTTACATTCAAAGCATTAGTTGATCTCATTTACTATGATGTTAGAGTACAGAATTTACAGGAACTTTATACATTCGTCAAAGAAAAATGAAGATGTTCTTCCTTTTCAAAAGTATTGATATAAATAATATTACATTTGTTCTTCCTGCACATTTTTGTGCGTTCTGTAAGGCAGTTGACAGTTGCTGCAAATGTACTTGAGGAGTTAATTGGTGCTATTGTAATATCATTGTTATGTTGTTTCTACCACAGCATTGCAGTTTTGTAAGTAAGTGGCATTTCATCTATTGATGAATTGTCAGAAGTAGATTTTGTTGGCAAATTTTTACTTTTTTTCCATAAAATTTGTTGCTTATATAAAGTATACTTTAGGGCAGTAATATTTTACTTCTTTTATCAGCTATTGTCAAAAACGTGCACAACATGTGCAATGAGCTAACAGTATTTTTATTCAATAAGTAGCTTAGTACTTAGCAAACAGACTAGTCTTGCACCAAATTTATTACAGATGACATGTTTCTTGCATTGCATCTGAAGTTCAGTAATATTGCCTATAAATATATATTAAGAATGTTATTTAAATTACACTGTTCCTAGTGAAGAAAAGCACGTCAGTAATTTTAAGTTTGTTTTCTTTTCTCTGTGTTTTCCATTTTATTTTCACCAAAGAAATTGAGGCAAATGTCCGAATATATGTTACAAGTGAGAAGCAGAAGTAATTAAAGATTTTTTTTGTGACTGTATAGACTGAACTTGCATTATTCGTCTGTTTTCTATGAGAAATTGTGTGAAACGCACATTTGTAGCTCATTTTACAATTTAAAATGGCAATGTATTATTAAAAGATTAAAAAGTTGTACTTTATTTTGTATACATGGTACAAATCATGACAGATGTGATATACTGTGTTATTTATGTGAATACAGATTATTGTATGAATATTTTATCTGATCTGAGAAAGTAATATTTCAATAGTTATGAAGCATTGTCACCTACATTTTTTGATAATATGTTATGTGTAGTTGGTTGTTGTTAATGATGTTATGAAGACTTAAAATTTGGAGAACTCGTGTTGTTGAAATATGGATATAACAAACAGGTTTTCCTGGTTGTAAATGTACTTAAAGGATAACATTCCCAATGTTCAGAACCAGATGAAGTGTGGGCTGTGCCTTACCTACCACAAGTCATTATTTAATTATTTGTTACTATTTTCTTATATTTATTACCATCACGTATTATTTTGGTTTTGTCTTCTAGGGAGGCCTCAAATTATAAAAAAAGTTACAGATATGTTAAAATTGTCATCTTGTTTTTAGATAACGGCGAAGTGTGTCATGGTAATGGATAAATGCTTCCTACTCCATGCCCTCTGATTTCTTTTATTTTGCCACCACATCAGTGGCAATGTGATAAAGTTACTTAACTGAGAATACTGCTGTTTATAAGTAATACCTATAATTAGTGTTCTTGTGGTGAGAATGGAAGTTGTAACATGAGCAATAAATATAAAAGTTAAATTTCAGTGAATACTTCATTAATCTTGGTAGAAGAGGAAGGGGTGCAGACAAAGATGGAAGAAAGTTATGCGTATTAGTAAGGTTAAAACTGTCTGAAACTTTTTTACATGTCACTATAGAAATAAAAAATAAAAAATTATGCCATTGGCATAACTCTCATTCTCATGGTTTGTAGTCGAGGTTTTGCATATTTGAAAGAAAAGAAGTGTCTGCTTTTGTACTGGTGAGCGGGGCGTTCTCTTACATCTCAAGTTTTTGTTTCGCTTCTGGCATACATCTTTCAACATTTACTGCTGTAATGTACTGATACACTTGTAATTCGAGACAGTTCCTTATTATTCAGGGATGTATTACAAAACTTGAGGAGAAGCACATAGGTATAGCTTACTTACTTCGGGTACTTATTTATTTAATGAGATAAAATATCACCTTAAATCATTTTTTTCTGATTTTAGTATGGATTTAGGACAGTATGAGTATCTGCTACCAATGTACAAAGAATCATTGGAGCTCTGCTAATGCAAGTGAGAGGAAGATATGTAGTGAGTGAAACTGATGTTATTTAAATGCAGTGTATATTTCTTTAATTCTTGCAAGTTAAGTAAGTGAAAATCACATTAACATTTCAGTTGCAAGTAATTCTCACTCCCTCTCCTAGCCCTCTCTCAATTAATTGATAGAGGTTGTATGATGAAACTGCTATCTTGATCAAAGATAGAATTAACTTCAAGTTAAATAATTGTAAAATTGATTTTGGTGAAGATTGTGACAAGATTTCATGTGAAGTAAGAAACAATCATTCATGTATGGTTTACAATTTCTTGTTGAATTGTGCTCTTGTTTGAAACATAATGACAAATAAACATGGAGATAAGAAATCAAGTTTTCACAGTCATTGTTCAAGTAAACTAATGCTCATTATAGATTCCTTCCCAGTTTTTAGCAGTACTTGAAAGTATTCTTATCTTTCTTTTTATCAACTGTTTGATGTTAGGAAAACAATTTTTTACCTTCATTTTATAACAGATCTCCTAAATTTGTCTTTTTCCACAATTCTGAAATTATGAAAACATACGAAGTCTCCTCTCATAACAGATACAAATCAGTTACCAATGTCATTGTTACTCATGATCTTTTCTTTCATTTTTAGGTTTCAGTACGTCAGTCAGTAGAAACGAAACAGGATTACTTTGTTGTCTGCCTGCGTGCCTGCCTGTTCAGTTGTTAAAAATCCTTTTTCTCAGGAATGAGTAGGCATATCAGGTTGCAATGTATGTCACATATTAAGGTGTATTGCCACTTGGTGGTGCAAAAAGTTAAAGCTTCTAAGTCAGTGCACTCAAAAGATATGGCCACTTATGTCATCTATTTTGAAACTCACAAACTCTCTCTCTCTCTCTCTCTCTCTCTCTCTCTCTCTCTCTCTCTCTCTCTCTCTCTCTCATGACATTATGCAGTTTGAACATTTTAGGTCAGATAAATTTTTGGACAGCCCACTAAACACACACTGCGGGTTGTCAGACTATGCATCTGATAGTATACAAGTTCAGGGACAGTGACATAGATGTGGTTTCTGTCAGAATTTGTTAATAGAGATTAGGGATGGGAAATGAGAGCCCATGTCGTGAGATGCTTGAGAACTTCATGAATTGTTTCCTATGAAGCATGCCTCATGACACAAGACTGTAAGCACACTTCTGACTTAACAACACCTTGCTGCACTGAGTGTCTGAGGATGACAACAGATTGGACTCATGTGGAATGTGCCAGTAGCACGAGTTATTAGCAGAAGTATGGCGTCCTATTCACAATGAATAGTACAAGTGCAGTCTGGTAGGCATGCGACATCAAACCCACATGGGAAGGTAAGCCTTTTCTATTTCAGTATATCATCCATTTTTTCTTATAAGAAAGACCCTTCCCCAAATCTGCTGCTGTACGAATAACAGATGCATCACAATGTGCAATTGAAATGGCGCAGCAACTGGAAACATACTACGAAGTTGAAGTATGCAGGACGGTATGATTCTTGTGGACAAAACATCTAAATTGCACACAGATTCATTCTGAAATTCAGGCTGTATACAGACCAAATGCAAATCATGTCCAGCCATAGTGAAATAGTGCCAACAGTTTGACGAAGGCTGCTGATCAGGAGGTTTCAATCTTATAGCATGCAATATCCATTTTTTTCACAAGCTGAAAGAACAAGCAAGAGGAAAATGAGTTTCCAACAATGAGGACATTCACACAGTGATTCTCAAACATCTTTGTGACCTGTAAGTGGGTGTCTATAGTCAAATAATTTAATGATTGGTAGAGCACTCCAGTGGTTGTTTACTAAGGCCAGGTGACTGTTGAAAAACAGTGTAATGTGTCTGTGTCACTTTGAAGTGTACTGCAGCAGTCAATATCAGTTACCTCGGCTACGATAACAATGTGTCCTCTTGTATTTATGCAGGAATTACTGATACTGATAATATGTTACTTATTTCCGGGGGATTAAAGGTTTTTTAAATATGTTCTGTAGGGATGAAACATTTTGATGATGTTTTACTAAGTATGGCACAAATTAGACAGGTTTTCTTTGTAGGAGCCTCATGCAATAACTGCCTTACCTACCTCCGCTCAGTCCTCACACACACTGATAAAGGGAAGACATCAGAAAAGGCCAACTGATTCAGCTCATATTTGGTATGTTGCTTGTGTACAACCTAAAATGAAAGACTAAAATATTTTGTCTGAACACTCCTCCATGTTTGAGAAAACCACCCTTAAAGTACATTATGCGTAATTGTGTCAAAATTGATGGAATCAATAGATAATTGAAAACTGAGCCTTTATGACAACATATAGGGGGTCCGCAAATGCATATTTTCCTGGAAATCAAGAAAAGAAAGTATTGTAACTGTCACTTATGTACACACAAGGTATACTGTTCAACTAAAGCCCTGCTAGCATAGTGACCAGGGCATCTGGTTGGGGAGCGGAGAATGTGTGTACAATTCCCAGATGTATCCAGCAGTTTGTATTTTTTCTGCATTGAATTTGGTAGCAATAGGAGGGTTAAAGTAAGTAAGTCAATAAGAAGTTGTAACAATATATCTAAAAACAAAGATGATGTGACTTACCAAACGAAAGCGCTGGCACGTCGATAGACACACAAACAAACACAAACATACACACAAAATTCAAGCTTTCGCAACAAACTGTTGCCTCATCAGGAAAGAGGGAAGGAGAGGGAAAGACGAAAGGAAGTGGGTTTTAAGGGAGAGGGTAAGGAGTCATTCCAATCCCGGGAGCGGAAAGACTTACTCCCGGGATTGGAATGACTCCTTACCCTCTCCCTTAAAACCCACTTCCTTTCGTCTTTTCCTCTCCTTCCCTCTTTCCTGATGAGGCAACAGTTTGTTGCGAAAGCTTGAATTTTGTGTGTATGTTTGTGTTTGTTTGTGTGTCTATCGACGTGCCAGCGCTTTCGTTTGGTAAGTCACATCATCTTTGTTTTTAGATATATTTTTCCCATGTGGAATGTTTCCCTCTATTAATTCATATCAGAAGTTGTAACAAGATAGACAAATTTGTCAAATGACTTGGATTACTAAAGTATTAAAGTTTTAAGTCTCATTCTATGAAAATAATTCTGAGTAAGACTGCTGCAATTGGTAGTATACATAAAATAATGTGTTTGTGCATGACACAATATTGCATCATAGCATATGGAAAATTGTTGCCCACCGTTTTCCTGTGTTTATAGGAAACTGAAGATTAATTTGGTCCTGAATGTATAGAAGAGGCCAGTCTTATAACAGACTCATTAGAATACATTTATTTCACTTACTCCAAATCTGGGAAATTGACAAATTCAATTTACAAAATGTACCTTGAGAACATTGTAAACCCATATGTTGCTGATAATGAGTTTTGTCTGATATTGGATTACTGGAGGGGGAAAAATTAGTGCTGCAGTGTGTGGTAGCATGTTTATAGATGACGAAGATCAACTAACTTGCACAATAGAAGTAATACCAGCAAATAGTACATCTATGCGCCAGCCTTGTGATGATTATTTTTGGACCACTGTGTGGGCAAAATAACGGTACACAGCATATTTCATGATCAACTTTTAGCAACAATTTTTCAGGAAATGTTATATGTGTAGCATGTGTCTAAACTAATTTTCAAAAAAGAGATATTTTAAAATGCAAACAACATCTGTTTTCTGCCAACATTTTGGAAGGAACGATGTAGTTCCGTGAAGATTGCATTCATCAGATGTTGTTGGTGCTGAGAGTGCATTTGTTTCAAACAGTTATATGAGAAGTACAGTGTGTCTAATTGTACGAAGGAAACAGGACATGTAACAGAGTGAGTGAAAGAGCCATTGTAAAGTGACCTGGATTAAATTTTTAATTAATTCCTTACTAATTCATGTTGTTTGAGAAATTTATTTGCCTACCTTGTTATTCCACACTGACTGATTTACCTTACTAATCTTCCTATTACTACCAAATTTGGGAGAAAAAACCCTGTAGAACTCACGTGGGAATTGAACACAGTTTCTCTGCTCTCCAGCAGCCTTAGCTGATACGCCAGCGCTGTTTATAATGAGTTGTGCTTACGTTACTTGTACATAAGAGGTAGTTGTAAAAATTTCTTTCCTTTATTTGAAGGAAAATCTGCATTTGTGGAGCCGAGGAGCATGGGAAAGGGTAATCCTATTCTACCAGTTGTTAGGTTTTCTTCCTGTTCCATTCACGTATGAAGCACCTGAGGAATGATGGTTAGAATGCCACTCTCTCTCTCTCTCTCTCTCTCTCTCTCTCTCTCTCTCTCTCTCTCTCTCTCTCCCTCCCCGCCCCCCCCCCCCCCCCCCCCCCCTTTGTGAAACTTCGTTAATAGACTTTCCAGGGGTAGTTTATGTCTATCTCCAAGAGTGTTACGGTTCAGTTCTTCAGTATATCTGTGCCACTGTCTCGTGCGTTAAACAAACTTGTGACTATACATTCAGTATCCCCTGTTAGGTCTATCTGGTACGGGTGCCTCACACTTCAGCAATATTCTAGAACCTGTTGCACGAGTCTCCTTTGTAGACTGATTGCACTTCCCCATTGTTCTACAAATAAACTGATGTCTACTACCTGGTTTACCCATGACTGAACCTGTGTGATCATTTCATTTCATATCCTTACAAAGTGTTACACCCATGTATTTGTATGGGTTGGTCAAATCCAACCGTGACCCATTCATATTATAGCTAAAGGATACTATGTTTTTTCAGTTTTTGAAGTGCAAAATTTTACATTTCTGAACATTTAAAACAAGCTGTCAATCTCTGCTATCTTGAATGTGACTGAATATTTATGCAGCTTCTTTCAAATAGTACTTTATTATAGACAACTGAATCATCTGCAAAAAGTCTGACATTAATCTTGTCTGCAAGGTCATTAATCTACAACATGAACAGCAAGGATCCCAACACACTTCCTTGGGGCACAGTCAAAGTTACTTCTACATTTGATAATGACTCCCCATCCAAGATAACATGTTGCATCCTCCTTACCAAAGTCCTCAATCCAGTCATAAATTTCACTTGATACCTACCGTATATGATTGGTCTTTTGGCAATAAGGATATGTGTGGTACTGAGTCAAATGCTTTTTGTAAATCGGGAAGTACATTATTACTGTTATTCCATTATTTGTTGATCATGTTAATTTTGAGTATATATCTTGCAGTTCAGCAGTAGGAAACATGGATGCCTGACTGACATGTGCAGCACACTGAGAAGGTTGAGAATACAAAATCATATTTTCAGAAATAGTCACAGAAGACTTAAAAAACATATAGCATACATTATGTCATACTAAGTGCCATCATAAGCTAATGTCTTGTTTCTTCCACAGAAGGGCTCCTTGAAAGCATTCATTAATGATCAGTTTTGATGCTTCCACTGTCAGTTTTTTGCTCCGGGATTGTGGAAGTTTCTTCATCTTATTGCTCTTATCTGAAATATGACTGCTTTTAGTGCAGAATACAAAGATGTAAAATTGTCATAATATGTAAATCAGGAGACTGGAGAGGCTTCAGCTTTTTTGGAGTGTTATGGCAGTATTCCTATTGTCACTGTCCTGTTTTCATCTACATATGTACTCTACTTTATGTACCCCTTCAAATCCAAACATAATTTGTTTACACTCACACATACACTACTGGCCATTAAAATTGCTACACCAAGAAGAAATGCAGATGATAAACGGGTATTCATTGGACAAATATATTATACTAAAACTGACATGTGATTACATTTTCATGCAATTTGGGTGTATAGATCCTGAGAAATCAGTACCCAGAACAACCACCTCTGGCCGTAATAACGGCCTTGATACACCTGGGCATTGAGTCAAACAGAGCTTGGATGGCATGTACAGGTACAGCTGCCCATGCAGCTTCAGCACGATATCACAGCTCATCAAGAATAGTGACTGGCGTATTGTGACGAGCCAGTTGCTTGGCCACCATTGGCCAGATGTTTTCAATTGGTGAGAGATCTGGAGAATGTGCTGGCCAGGGCAGCAGCCGAACATTTTCTGTATCCAGAAAGGCCTGTACAGCACCTGCAACATGCGGTCGTGCGTTGTCCTCCTGAAATATAGGGTTTCGCAGGGATCGAAAGAAGGGTAGAGCCACGGGCCATAACACATCTGAAATGTAACATCCGCTGTTCAAAGTGCTGTCAATGTGAACAAGAGGTGACGAAGATGTGTAACCAATGGCACCCCATACCATCACGCCGGGTGATATGCCAGTATGGCGATGACGAATACACACTTCCAATGTGTGTTCACCACGATGTCGCCAAATGCGTATGCGACCATCATGATGCTGTAAACAGAACCTGGATTCATCCGAAAAAATGACGTTTTCCATTCGTACACCCAGGTTCGTCGTTGAGTACACCATCGAAGGCACTCCTGTCTGTGATGCAGCGTCAAGGGTAACTGCAGCCACAGTCTCCGAGCTGATAGTCCATGCTGCTGCAAACGTCATCAAACTGTTCGTGCAGATGGTTGTTGTCTTGCAAACGTCACCATCTGTTGACTCGGGGATCGAGACGTGGCTGCACGATCCGTTACAGCCATGAGGATAAGATGTCTGTCATCTCGACTGCTAGTGATACGAGGCCGTTGGGATCCAGCACTGCGTTCCGTATTACCCTCCTGAACCCACCAATTCCATATTCGGCTAACAGTCATTGCATCTCGACCAACGCAAGCAGCAATGTCGCAATACGATAAACCGTAATGGCGATAGGCTACAATCCGACCTTTATCAAAGTCGGAAACGTGATGGTACGCATTTCTCCTCCTTACATGAGGCATCACAACAACGGTTCACCAGGCAACAGCGGTCAACTGCTGTTTGTGTATGAGAAATCGGTTGGAAACTTTCCTCATGTCAGCACGTTGTAGGTGTCGCCACCAGCGCCAACCTTGTGTGAATGCTCTGGAAAGCTAATCATTTGCACATCACAGCATCTTCTTCCTGTCTGTTAAATTTCGCGTCTGTAGCACGTCATCTTCGTGGTGTAGCAATTTTAATGGCCAATAGTGTACTTGTCTTTAATGTATCACTGTGTCACATTGCCCATTATTTATTCAATGAAATGTAGGTTTCCAATTACATTGCAACTTATTACCCACCCGTAAACAAGCAGACTGACCTCTTCGCTTTGTGGTTGGAGCAGAGCAGAAATAATTGTGTAAATACAAACAAGAGGTGATATTAGTGTCCCACAAATTTGAGAGATGCCAGAGAGAAGTTCAACAGAAAGCCAAGGCCCATTGTTATCAATGTTATTAGTAATTAGAAATGTTAGTGAAGCACTAATCATCAATCAGGTTACTCTAGAAATCAACTATTTGCAGTTGCTGAACTCAAAAGTGTACTACATACACATCAAGCAAGAAATTCAAGGCAAGGTGATACTCTTGTTTCACTCAATCCATAATAGTTGTCATGCTGTTACAGATACCAAGCAGAGCTGAAGCATTTTCTGTAATTAAAGAATTACATTGAAGTCATTCTTTGATTCCTTGCGAAAGGTCCCAGGCTTAGTTGCATCAGTTCACTTTGAATTGGGGTACTTTATTCGTGAGTCAAGCTTCACCATCAGAAGATTTTTCATACTACAAAAAGGGCTGCTATTAAGAATGTGAATTTGGGACCCCAGGAGAGTACAAAAATTCAGTTGGAGGAACCAGTTGGTATGGAGGAATTTCATGTTAGGCCCTAACACAGATAATGAACTGCGGAATAAATTCCAAAATCTTTTTCAATTTGTGACAGCTATGTAAAATGCACCTGTATTCCAAGAACAATGATGAATAAAATAATAATAATAGTCACGAAATTTTATTTTTATTCTTGGTGCCAACTATTCACTTATAAAGTTTTTGGCCTGGTTCTTTGATGTCCTTAGATTAGTTAGGTTTAAGTAGTTCTAAGTGCTAGGGGACTGATGACCTCAGATGTTAAGTCCCATAGTGCTCAGAGCCATTTGAACCAATAACTGCTTAAGTGTAGTTTTTGTTCTAAGGTAACCTGATACATATTTTAGAATGGAATGAAAAACATAGCTGTGCAATGATGTGCAACTGGATGGGTTCTGCTTGGTAGCTTGTAAAAGTCTTGCGGATGAGTTGTTCTGTTGTTGCAAAGACAGTGCACAGTCAATGTTTGGAAACACTCCTGTTAGAAGAATAGATGTGATTAAATCAGACACCCTGGGGATAGGCAATATAATAGTCCCCATTTTACTGTATTATTTTAAACATATTCGTTAAGAAACTTACCTACGTATGTCTTCAGCAGAGATCTTCTTGGGGTGTCTGTACTCACGTAGTGCATCTCAGTGGCAGCTGGCCACTATACTGATGTGCAGTCAGTGGAGCTCATCTGTTTGGATGTAGAATCAGATATCTGGATCACTGGGTCTTTAGTTTTGGCACTGCTGGTGCTACATGCAGGGTGTCACAAAAGTGGGAAAATTTTAAGTACTTTGAAAAGAAAAGTTGAAGGAATGTTGAAAAACTTTTATTTTAGGTTCACAATGTATTGTACAGGACTAGAAAATGTGTGACTAGCTTGCATTTTAAAAGGTACATCAGTGATATACTGTCCATTTCGCTGTGTACATTCTGTAAGTCATCCTCTAAGGCTTTTCATAGTCTGGTGCACTATGCCACCTAGGATGTTGGAAATTTACCCAATGTCTGTGTAGTGAGCTGAGCTAGGGTTCTTGATCCATCCTGATGTATAACGCTTTTTAGATGCTCAATAAAAAGTTACAGACTGGAATGTATGGAGGCTGGAGTAACATGTGGTGTTAGCATTACTCAAAATTACACAATCTCTAAACAAACATTTTATTGCTGTCAGACTGTTTGACAATGTGGGAGTGGATCCTGTCCTGTTGAAACTGTTGTTGTGGTCTTCAGTCCTGAGACTGGTTTGATGCAGCTCTCCATGCTACTCTATCCTGTGCAAGCTTCTTCATCTCCCAGTAACTACTGCAACCTACATCCTTCTGAATCTGCTTAGTGTATTCATCTCTTGGTCTCCCTCTACGATTTTTACCCTCCACACTGCCCTCCAATACTAAATTGGTGATCCCTTGATGCCTCAGAACATGTCCTACCAACCGATCCCTTCTTCTGGTCAAGTTGTGCCACAAACTCCTCTTCTCTGCAATTCTATTCAATACCTCCTCATTAGTTATGTGATCTACCCATCTAATCTTCAGCATTCTTCTGTAGCACCACATTTCAAAAGCTTCTTTTCTCTTCTTGTCCAAACTATTTATCGTCCATGTTTCTCTTCCATACATGGCTACACTCCATACAAATACTTTCAGAAACGACTTCCTGACACTTTAATCTATACTCGATGTTAACAAATTTCTCTTCTTCAGAAACACTTTCCTTGCCATTGCCAGTCTACATTTTATATCCTCTCTACTTCAACAATCATCAGTTATTTTGCTCCACAAATACCAAAACTCCTTTACTACTTTAAGTGTCTCATTTCCTAATCTAATTCCCTCAGCATCACATGAGCTAACTCTACTACATTCCATTATCCTCGTTTTGCTTTTGTTGATGTTCATCTTATATCCTCCCTTCAATGCACTGTCCATTCTGTTCAACTGCTCTTCCAAGTCCTTTGCTGTCTCTGACAGAATTATAATGTCATCGGCGAAACACAAAGTTTTTATTTCTTCTCCATGAATTTTAATATCTACTCCGAATTTTTCTTTTCTTTCCTTTACTGCTTGCTCAATGTACAGATTGAATGACATTGGGGAGAGGCTACAACCCTGTCTTACTCCCTTCCCAACCACTGCTTCCCTTTCATGCCCCTCAACTCTTATAACTGCCATCTGGTTTCTGTACAAATTGTAAATAGCCTTTCGCTCCTTGTATTTTACCCCTGCCAACTTTAGAATTTGAAAAAGAGTATTCCAGTCAGCATTGCCAAAAGCTTTCTCTAAGTCTACAAATGCTAGGAACGTAGGTTTGCCTTTCCTTAATCTTTCTTCTAAGATAAGTCTTAGGGTCAGTGTTGCCTCATGTGTTCCAATATTTCTACGGAATCCAATCTGATCTTCCCCGAGGTCGGCTTCTACCAGTTTGTCCATTTGACTGTAAAGAATTCGCGTTAGTAATTTGCAGCTGTGACTTATTAAACTGATAGTTTTGTAATTTTCACATCGGTCTACACCTGCTTTCTTTGGGAGTGGAATTATTATATTCTTCTTAAAGTCTGAGGGTATTTCGCCTGTCTCATACATCTTGCTCACCAGGTGGTAGAGTTTTGTCAGGACTGGCTCTCCAAAGGCTATCAGTAGTTCTAATGGAATGTTGTCTACTCCCGGGGCCTTGTTTCGACTCAGATCTTTCAGTGCTATGTCAAACTCTTCACGCAGTATCATATCTCCCATTTCGTTTTCATCTACATCCTCTTCCATTTCCATTATATTGTCCTCAATTACATCACCCTTGTATAGACCCTCTATATACTCCTTCCACCTTTCTGCTTTCCCTTCTTTGCTTGGAACTGGGTTTCTATCTGAGCTCTTGATATTCATACAAGAGATTCTCTTTTCTCCAAAGGTCTCTTTAATTTTCCTTATGTTTGTCCTCTAGCCATCCCTGCTTACCCACTTTGCACTTCCTGTCGATCTCATTTTTGAGATTGACACTAGGTGTGCTGAATTTCAAGATTTGGAAATACATGGAGTCCAAAATATCTGACATGTTGACATAACATTCAGCCTTCACAGCAGCTTCTCGTCCATCATCAAGAAAGGATACCGCACACCAGATGATAATTTTGTTAGTGTGTAATCAATTATGGTGAAGTTGAGCTGTTTCTTTGAGCCTAATAATGGAAGTTCTCCTTATTGAAGTAACCATTTAAATGAAAATAGGTTTTATTTGGCATCCAAACATTTTGAATGAAATTTGCTGCCTTGGTTTTTCACAAAATAACAGGAGTAGAACACAGTCATTTGGATTCAGTTGTTGCGCAGTCTGAATTTTTTGATGAAATTGAAGCTGAAGTAGTTTTTGAATGCTGTAGTGGCGAGTCAAATTCCCACACCAAATGATGAGAACTCGTTTTGGTGAGAGCTTATATGATATCACTGTTGTCAGGGGAACATACAGACTGTACAACTCCACTAAGCTTTATCTTCAAATCTGTACCACTGTCCTCAAAATTCCAGATCAAAGTTATGATTGCTTATAGTAACGGAATTTGACCAAGATGCGGATCTGATAGTGGCCCCATAATTTTTGTCAAGCAGCTTTCAAACTATCACCATGTCAGTAAAATAAATGTATGTCAACTGCACACACTGCACTGGACCATGGTAGCTAAATGGCTTCACAGCATGACATCTTCCCCTCATCACTTCTGCTACATCTGCAAGACTGCATCATCGGCTTCAAATTTTGCCATTTGTGTGTGTCACCCTGTAGTCACATAACGTACTGCTAGTTTTGTGCTCTAGTCTAGCTATTCGTACTAACTGCAAAAGACTGTTAAAGTAATATGACTAAAATCAAGAGTGAATTTCAGGGCATTATTTGAAATTAGAAGAATGAACTAGTATGCTTATGATTACAAGAGATATTCTACTTGACATTAAAAGCATGTCTGTTATGTTCCATAGCTCCAATGATAATGTTTAGTATTGTATTGTAAGAGAATACAGTTCGATTGTCACTGTTCGCTAAAGTGACCTCTTGTGGCAGGAGTAATTGAAAAGCAAGAACCATGATTGTACTATTATGAAATAGAGAGAGGGTGTATTTTACAATAAATCAGTTTTGTAAAATGTGTTCAGAGTAGTAACTGGAATAAAAGCTACCAACCCCCTTCAATTTCGTACATTTATTTCTACATAACTGATATCAAAAGGAGTTGCACCATGAGAGAATCTCTGCAAAAAATGGTTCATATGGCTCTGAGCACTATGGGACTTAACTTCTCAGGTCATCAGTCCCCTAGAACTTAGAACTACTTAAACCTAACTAACCTAAGGATGTCACACACATCCATGCCCGAGGCAGGATTCGAACCTGCGACCGTAGTGGTCACGCGGTTCCAGACTGTAGCGCCTAGAACCGCTTGGCGACTCCGGCCGGCGAGAGTCTCTGCATTGAGAATTGAAGAGGTGGATGAAATAGGCTGAAACACAGGATATTCAGATCAGCACTGCGACATGGGGTAAATGCTTTCTGGTAAATGTATCTTCTGTTCTCTGTTATCAGTAGCAGGTTCATTCCTGCTATGATGCAAGTTGAAACACATTACAGCCTTTTTTTGAACCCACAAATTCAGCTTGATGGTAGCTTGAGAAGCCTCAGCCTACAAGGCAAACAACTGGTATTCGAAGAGTATCACTGATAAATATGACTCTACATATAAAACCGTGAACACCATGAAACATAGACCTTGCCATTGGTGGTGAGGCTTGCCTCAGCGATACAGACAGCCGCACCGTAGGTGCAACCACAACGGAGGGGTATCTGTTGAGAGGCCAGACGAATGTGTGGTTCCTGAAGAGGGGCAGCAGCCTCTTCAGTAGTTGCAGGGGCAATAGTCTGGATGATTGACTGATCTGGCCTTGTAACACTAACCAAAACGGCCTTGCTGTGCTGATACTGCGAACAGCAGAAAGCAAGGGGAAACTACAGCCGTAATTTTTCCGTGAGGGCATGCAGCTTTACTGTACGGTTAAATGATGATGGCGTCCTCTTGGGTAAAATATTCCGGGGGTAAAAATAGTCCCCCATTCGGATCCCCGGGTGGTGACTAATCAAGAGGACGTCATTATCAGGAGAAAGAAAACTGGCGTTCTACAGATCGGAGCGTGGAATGTCTGATCCCTTAATCGGGCAGGTAGGTTAGAAAATTTAAAAAGTGAAATGGATAGGTTAAAGTTAGATATAGTGGGAATTAGCGAAGTTTGGTAGCAGGAGGAACAAGACTTTTGGTCAGGTGACTACAGGGTTATAAATACAAAATCAAATAGGGGTAATGCAGGAGTAGGTTTAATAATGAATAAAAAAAATAGGAGTGCGGGTAATCTACTACAAACAGCATAGTGAACGCCTTATTGTCGCCAAGATAGACACCAAGCCCACACCTACTACAGTAGTACTAGTTTATATGCCAACTAACTCTGCAGATGATGATGAAATTGAAGAAATGTATGATGAGATAAAAGAAATTATTCAGATAGTGAAGGGAGACGAAAATTTAATAGTCATGGGTGACTGGAATTTGATAGTAGGAAAAGGAGGAGAAGGAAACGTAGTAGGTGAATATGGACTGGGGGTAAGAAATGAAAGAGGAAGCCGCCTGGTAGAATTTTGCACAGAGCATAACTTAATCATAGCTAATACTTTCGTCAAGAATCATAAAAGAAGGTTGTATACATGGAAGAAACCTGGAGATACTGACAGGTTTCAGACCGATTATATAATGGTAAGACAGAGATTTAGGAACCAGGTTTTAAATTGTAAGACATTTCCAGGGGCAGATGTGGACTCTGACCACAATGTATTGGTTATGACCTTTAGATTAAAACTGAAGAAACTGCAAAAAGGTGGGTATTTAAGGAGATGGGACCTGGATAAACTGAAAGAACCAGAGGTTGTACAGAATTTCAGGGAGAGCATAAGGGAACAATTGACAAGAACAGGGGAAAGAAATACAGTAGATGAAGAATGGGGAGCTTTGAGGACTGAAGTAGTGAAGGCAGCAGAGGATCAAGTAGGTAAAAAGACAAGGGCTAGTATAAATCCTTGGGTAACAGAAGAAATATTGAATTTAATTGACGAAAGGAGAAAATACAAAAATGTAGTAAATGAAGCAGGTGAAAAGGAATATAAACGTCTCAAAAATGAGATCGACAGGAAGTGCAAAATGTCTAAGCAAGGATGGCTAGAGGACAAATGTAAGGCTGTAGAGGTATATATCACTAGGGGTAAGATAGATGCTGCCTACAGAAAAATTAGAGAGACCTTTGGAGAAAAGAGAATCTCTTGTATGAATATCAAGAGCTCAGATGGAAACCCAGATCTAAGCAAAGAAGGGAAAGCAGAAAGGTGGAAGGAGTATATAGAAGGTCTATACAAGGGTGATGTACTTGAGGGCACTAGTATGGAAATGGAAGGGGATGTAGATGAAGATGAAATGAGAGATACGATACTGCGTGAAGAGTTTGATAGAGCACTGAAAGACCTGAGTCGAAACAAGGCCCCGGGAGTAGACAACATTCCATTAGAACTACTGACAGCCTTGGGAGAGCCAGTCCTGACAAAACTCTACCATCTGGTGGGCAAGACGTATGAGACAGGCGAAATACCCTCAGACTTCAAGAAGAATATAATAATTCCAATCCCAGAGAAAGCAGGTGTTGACAGATGTGAAAATTACCGAACTAAGTCACAGCTGCAAAGTACTAACACGAATCTTTACAGACGAATGGAAAAACTGGTAGAAGCCGACCTCGGGGAAGATCAGTTTGGATTCCGTAGAAATATTGGAACACGTGAGGCAATACTGACCCTACGACTTAGCTTAGAAGCTAGATTAAGGATAGGCAAACCTACATTTCTAGCATTTGTAGACTTAGAGAAAGCTTTTGACAATTTGACTGGAATACTCTCTTTCAAATTCTGAATGTGACAGGAATAAAATACAGGGAGCGAATGGCTATTTACAATTTGTACAGAAACCAGATGGCAGTTATAAGAGTCGAGGGACATGAAAGAAAAGCAGTGGTTGGGAAGGGAGTGAGACAGGGTTGTAGCCTCTCCCCGATGTAATTCAATCTGTATATTGAGCAAGCAAGAAAGGAAACAAAAGAAAAATTCGGAGTAGGTATTACAATCCATGGAGAAGAAATAAAAACTTTGAGGTTCGCCGATGACATTGTAATTCTTTCAAAGACAGCAAAGGACTTGGAAGAGCAGTTGAACGGAATGGACAGTGTCTTGAAAGGAGGATATAAGATGAACATCAACAAAAGCAAAACGAGGATAATGGAATGTAGTCAAGTTAACTCGGGTGATGGTTAGGGAATTAGATTAGGAAATGAGACACTTAAAGTAGTAAAAGAGTTTTGCTACTTGAGGAGCAAAATAACTGATGATGGTCGAAGTAGAGAGGATATAAAATGTAGACTGGCAACGGCAAGGAAAGCATTTCTGAAGAAGAGAAATTTGTTAACATCGAGTATAGATTTAAGTGTCAGGAAGTCGTTTCTGAAAGTATTTGTATGGAGTGTAGCCATGTATGGAAGTGAAACATGGACAATAAATAGTTTAGACAAGAAGAGAATAGAAGCTTTTGAAACGTGGTGCTACAGAAGAATGCTGAAGATTAGATGGGTAGATCACATAACTAATGAGGAGGTATTGAATAGAATTGCAGAGAAGAGGAGTTTGTGGCACAACTTGACAAGAAGAAGGGATCGGTTTGTAGGACATGTTCTGAGGCATCAAGGAATCACCAATTTAATATTGGTGGGCAGCGTGGAGGGTAAAAATCGTAGAGGGAGACCAAGAGATGAATACACTAAGCAAATTCAGACGGATGTAGGCTGCAGTATGTACTGGGAGATGAAGCAGCTTGCACAGGATAGAGTAGCATGGAGAGCTGCATCAAACCAGTCTCAGGACTGAAGACCACAACAACAACAACATAAAATATTCAAACTACTTAAGGGTATGCAGCCAGTGATATCTTCGACAGCCACCGATATTTTGAAAGGTGCTCACCCTGTCATTTTCAAGGCACAAAAGCAGTGAGAAAGTTCTGTACAAGGAAATTTAAGGCATTTGTATGAAAAGCATTGGGTAAGGTACTGTAAAATCTGGCCCTATGTTTTTTGATTGGTGAAGAATAGTATTCCACACATGATACAAGTGAAAACCTCTATACCTGTTTATAAGATCACTTGCTAATTTAATTTTAACTCTTTCTGTAATAACAATATCCCAATAACTGGAAGTGGATGCCAGTATCTCTGCGTTGTTATATTCTAAGAGCATGACCAGTGCCAAGGCAATGTTCTGCAATAGAAGATTTGCTGGGCTGCTGTTAGTGTTTGTGTGACACTTGTACTCAATACACCAGTCCTCCACGGTCCTGCTGGTCTGACCAATGCATGGTGTTTATAAATGATATCGGGGTTTTAACGCTTTAAAATATTTATTATATTAAACTTACTGTTATAAATGATATGTCAAATGAAAGAGCTACTGAAACAGTTTTACCAAGAAGCTTATAAACCTCACTGGCATAGCGAAGTATGCGACTGGTTGAACTTCACTGCACCCAAGCGCTGGTTAGGCCACAAGGGGCCCAATGACAGGCCTTGCTTTGCATGGCCTCCGTGTTCACCCAACCTAACAACATTCGATTTTTTCCTTTGGGGGTTCATCAAGGATCGTGTGTACATGCCTCCGCTACCAGCAGACCCCCCTGAATTAAGAAACCAGATTGAAGCAGCTGTTGCTACGATCACTGAAGAGACACTTGTTAACGTTTGGGAAGAACTCGGCTATAGACTTGATGTGTGCCGTGTGACAAATGGTGCTCACATTGAGCATTTATAAGGTTCTTGGTAAAACTCTGAGTTGCTCTTTCATTTGACATATCATTTATAACTGTAAGTTTGATGTAATAAATATTATAAAGCATTAAAACCCCAATATTCATTTATAAATACCCTGTATATTATGTGCCACAACTGCAAGCAATACAATAAATACCCACCTTATGCAAACCACATTCATCCCTTATAGATTCTAAAGAGCCCTAATCTGTGAAGGTGGTCAACACATTTTGCATCACATCTCTACAAAATACAACCAATCCTGTTTGAAATGTTTCCTGCATAAGGCAAGGAGACTTTAGATTCCGGTGCCATCTCATTATCATCACGACTCAA
This sequence comes from Schistocerca americana, assembly GCF_021461395.2. Classification (NCBI taxonomy): domain Eukaryota; kingdom Metazoa; phylum Arthropoda; class Insecta; order Orthoptera; family Acrididae; genus Schistocerca; species Schistocerca americana. The sequence continues at coordinate 260,185,990 of NC_060124.1, forward strand.
TTGTTTCATGGTTGGTTGACAGCAAAACATGTATCTGATATGCCTTTTCTGAACATTGCTGGTGAATTAAATAAAAACTTAGCTTCTACAGAGAATCATATAACTCTCTTGGCAAACGTCTTTCCGAGATTGATGTCTGAAGTACTCCTCTGTGATACAGACAAGGGGGAGATTGAGTCAATAATTAAATCACTGAAGACTAAGGACTCTCATGGTTATGATGGAGTGCCTAGCAGAATATTAAAGTACTGTGCTCCACATGGTAGCCCTGTATTTAGCCATATTTGTAGTTTTTCCTTTCGGAATGGTCAGTTTCCTGAACAATTCAAATACTCGGTAGTAAAGCAGCTTTATAAAAAGGGAGAAAGGGATAATGTAGGCCATCAGTGTTTGCTAAACTTATTGAAAAGGCTGTGTATGTAAGTGTAACTGATCATTTTATATAACATGATTTACTGTGAAATGTAGTTTGGCTTTAAAAATTGTTTAACAACTGAAAATCCTATATTCTCTTTTCTCTGTGAGGTACTGGATGGGTAAAACAAAAGGTTTCGAATGCTAGGCATTTTTTTTTTATTTAACTAAGGCATTTGATTGTGTTAATCACAAAATATTGCTCCAGAAGTTGGACCATTACAGAATACGGAGTGCAGCTCACAATTGGTTCACCTATTACTTTAGCAACTGACAGCAAAAGGTTATTATTCACAATGTTGAGAATGGCTGTGATGTGGGATCCGAGTGGGGTACAGTCAAGTGGGGGGTGCCCCAGGGATCAGTGTTGGGGCCACTCGTTCCTTATTTACATATCGATATGCCCTCTAGTATTATGGGCAACTCTAAAATATTTCTAATTTGCTGATGATGCTTGGCAGTAAAGGATGCTGTGTGCAACATTGGCTCGGTTTCAAATAGTGCAGTTCATGGCCTAAGTTCATGGCTTGTAGAAAAGAAACTAATGCTAAATCACATTAAGACTCACTTTTTTACAGTTTCTAACACACAGTTCAACAAAACCTGACGTTTTAATTTCACAGAATTGGTATATGATTAGTGAAACTGAACATTTCAAATTTCAAGGTGTTCAGATAGATAGTAAACTCTCATGGAAAGCACACATTCAGGATCTTGTTCAAAGACTTAATGCTGCAATTTTTTCTATTCAAACGGTATCTGAAGTGAGTGATCCTTCGACATGAAAATTAGTCTACTTTGCTTATATTCATTTGCTTATGTAGTATGGTATTATATTTAACTCTCCCCATTTTAAAAGGATATTTTTCGCTCAGAAATGGGCGGTTCAGGCAATAAGTAGTCCAAGTCCACGAACCTCTTGTCGACCCCTGTTCACGAGTCTGGGTATTTTGACATTGGCCTCGTAACATATATCTTCCTTACTGTCATTTCTTGTTAACAATATTCCCAAGACTAAGCAGCTTTCACTCGGTGAATACTCAGCAGAAATCAAACCTGCATTTGGGTTGGACTTCCTTAACTCTTGTACAGAAAGGTGGGCAGTATACTGCTGCATCCATTTTCAATAAGCTACCAATCGAATTAAAAAATATTAACAGTAATGCTAGTGCTTTCATATCAAAACTGAAGAGTTCCTTGAAAAAGTAAGCTGATTCTTGTTGTATTGTTGATTGCGTTTACTTAAACTTATGGACTGACTTTTTCATGTTCATAAACATTTTCTTTTTATGTGTTGTTACTTTAATGATGTAATTTCATGTACTGACATGTTCCAAGACCTTGGAGATTTGCTCCTCAATTTGGTCCTACAGAACTTGACGTGTAAATAAATAAATAACCATACCGATAAAAGGCAGCTCCAAGAAGGCCTAACGTAGCGACAAACTTTCAGGGTCCAAGACGACATGGTCCCTGTGAACCATGATATGAAATACTCCTTCGTGCTGAGCCTGATGGTAACGACTATCAACCTGTAGATACAAGGCTGTGTGATTGAGATATAAACATGTCCCAATGTACCATCAGCCTTCTTCCTGTTCAACATGTCGAGGAAGGGGAAACTAATATTTTGATACATTTAATCCAGGTGTTCTGAAAGACCATTTAAATCCTTACTTTTATGAGGCCAAACAACAAAAGTACCTTCTACATATCTGAAAATACTGTAGCTGTCAATGCCACAAACTCCAAGGCATGTTCCTCGATGTTTTCTGTGTACAAATTGGCAATAGCAGGCGACAAAGGGTTTTCCATCGCAACCACTTTAGTCTTTTCATAATACTGTTCATTGAACGGGTATGCCAAGATATGGTCATTACTTCAAACTCAATCAAACCTCAGTTGACTGTAATGAGTCAGATTCAGGAACACAAATGGAGAAAGAGAGCACATCAAAATATCAGCATCATTCAAATGTAATCCCTCTAATCTAGATTACATAGCCTTCTGAAGGTGCTCAAGGAAGGCGGTAGTCTTAGGCTCATTGTCAATAACATTCGTGGTTCAACATAATGTGTAGCAAAACACCTTACCATTCTATTGAACCCATTAGTAGGTTGGTGTATGCAACACATTAAGAACTTGAACAGTGGAAAATCCAGGATGGAATATAAAAATATTATGAAAAGGAAAGTTGCTACTCACCATATAGTGGAGATGCTGAGTCACAGATAGGCTCAACAAAAAGACTGTTCCAAATAAACCTGTTGGCCCGTAAGGCCTTTGTCAAAAATAGACACACACACACACACACACACACACACACACACACACACACACACACGCAAACACAACTGTGTGATAATTGCGTTTGCAGTGTGTGTGTATTTTTGATGAAGGCCTTCCTTTCGGACTGAGAGCTTTATTTGGAACAGTCTTTTTGTTGTGCCTATCTGCGACTCAGCACTTCCACATTAAGAACTTGGCAGATTTCTTACATCTATGAGAGAGATTGCATTTGAATGTACAGGGGTATTTTTGTAAGCATTGATGTGGTATCTCTCTTCAATCGTGTTCCTGTGTCTAACTCATTATGGTTAATCGAGGATAGGTTTGGTGTTGATCTAACTAATCTGTTTGACATGTGTTGACTTCCATATACCTTTTATTCAATGACCAGACAGACAGAGTTGTGATGGGAAGTCTCTTGTCACCTATTATTGCCAGTTTGTTTATGGAAGACTTTGAGGAATGTGTCTGAGTCAGTAGCATGAAACCTCCCCATTTTTTCAGATAAACCAACGATACTTTTGCTTCTGGAAAAACACATTTTGACTATCACTTGCCTTTATCTGAACCTTTATATCTGCTGCTATCAGTTGTGGATCATGCTCATATGGTAACTACCAAAAGTACAGAAATATATAAGTAATGTACAAGAAAAATCTAAAGTGCAAAATTCGTAATAGGTATGTTCGTATTTTATATTTTTCACGTACATGACTTGTTCTAGTTTGTACTTTCGGTAGATATTGAGGTTCAAATAAAAACAGATGATTACTTAATAGCTATTGAATATCATCTAACCAAAGCATTCAATAATTTTGTTGTTTGGCCTCACGTAAGCGTGAATATGGCTTTTTAGAATATCTGAATACAGAGCGAAAAAGGAGAGAAGTAAAAAGACTAAGTGTGCTGGTGGAATAGAGGGCTGTGTAGTGCTGGAGTGGGAAGAGGGAAGGGAATAGGTGTGTGAAGGACAGTAACTAATGTAGGTTGAGGCCAGCCACGGGGACGTAGTATATATTGCAAGGAGAGTTCCCACTGGCACAGTTCAGAAAGACTAGAGTTGGTGCATGCACATGGCACAGACTGTGAAGCAGTTACTGAAGTGCAGAGCGTTGAGTTGGGCAGTGTGCTCAGCAACTCAGTGGTCCAGCTGTTTCTTGGCCACTATTTGTCAGTGGCCATTCATGTGGACAGGCAGCTTTGTGGTTGTCATGCCCACATGGAACACAGCATAGTGGTTGTAGCTTAGCTTGTAGATCATGTGACTGCTTTCACAGGTAGTTCTCTTCTGACGGGCTAAGCAATGCTTGTGACTGGACTTGAGAAGGTGGTCATGGGAAGATGTATGGGATAGGTCTTGCATCTAGGTCTATTTCAGGTATATGGGCCATGAGGCAAGGGTTGGGGACAGAGATGGATCTCCTCAGGATATTGTCTCGGTTTGGTGGGCAGTGGAATAACAATGTGGGAGGGACAGGAAGGATAGTGGGTAGTATATTTCTCATTTTAGGGCAATGACGAGAGGTAATCGAAACCCTGGTAGAGAATGTGATTGATATCCTTTCACTCTGAATTTTAATCCCCCTCTTGAATGTTTCTTTTATTTCTGTCATTGCTTTTTTGTGTATAGATTCAACATTAGGGGTGAAAGACTACATCATTGCCTTACACTCTCCTTAATTTCAGCATTTCATTTTTGGTCATCCACTCTTACTGTTACGTCTTGGTTCTTGTACATATTCACTATTACCCATCTCTCTCTCTCTATACCTTAGAATTGCATTACAATTACAAAGAAGAGTCAATATGTTTTCAATTAACTTCAATAATGATTCAATAAAATTATTTATTTACATGAATGTATGTAAATGTAATAATACAGTTGCATTGAATGTCATGAGGGTATTCAGGTACTATGAACATCACATATAAGTCAAATACATCAAAATTAACTGGAGAATACAGCTACAATAATGTCAGACAATTGGGTGGCACAACCAAGTATTTTCCATTTATGATAGAGAAAATGACAGTGAATAACAAATTAATGATTTCAAGTTTTTGTATTTCTAACCCAAAACATTCCATCAATCATTGAGGCTGTGAAAACATCAGATAAATTCCTACTATATAATACTGTAAAATGACAGCCTGGTAGGGGAGGGGGAGGTGGAGTAGGGTGGTTGTGTTATAACCTCTCCTTTTATTTGTCACTCTTTCTGTCAGGTACTAGTAACATTTATTTTATAGAAAATGAGGAGACACACAATACAAGTATCTTGAAATAATTACGAGCAAATAAGTCGGTGTGTGACAAAAAAGCATTAGCGCACAATGCAGCACTGAATGGGGAATTACAAATATTAGAAATAACCACCTGGTTAGTACATTTTGCATTATTGTTTTCATTATTGGAGTTATTGAATGGCTAATATTAAATTCAAATTTTTGTCGTGCACAGATTTGCATAATATAGTTGTGGGACATTTAGTTTATAAACACAGTTACATTGATGTTAAAAAACACTATTATCCAAATAAATTTGAGTTGCATAGAGATCCAGAGAGAATGCTGGTGACAAAAACCTGCTTAAATATTCACACACTAGAGAAGTGCTGACTGCGACAATTACAGATTTCTGATGATATGTGTGAATTTTGCTTCTCAGTTAGCGGTGGAGCAAAAGGGTGATATTGTTCATATTATAAGTAAGTACTGGGTGTGTTGTATACTTATTTCCTCACTATGTAGTATATGTAGATTATATGAAAGACTGCTTCTAAAATTCTCCAGTTCATTTGTTGCTGTCTTGATGTCTGCCTTTTTTTTTTTTTTTTACAGGTTCTCGATCAGTCACAATAATACTACAACATATTTTACATTATAAGAATACTTCCTAAATATGGTTCCTGATATTTATCACAGACCTACACAATCATTATGAAATACTTTTTAAACTATTCTTGACTAAACTAAAAGAGCTATAAAGTTATGATACCATACATTCAGTATCATGGAATTGCACATACTGTAAGTTATGATAATTGTATAAAATTTACAGGTTTCTAACGTTGCCATTTTTCAAGTGTGCTTGAACTTCTACAACTATAATTTCAGGTTCCACAGTCTTTTCACCACAATCACTAAGATGAACAGGAAGAAGATGGTTATTTTGAATCAACACACGATCAGGCTGGAAAAAAAAGCAGTAATAGAATAAGAAAATCTCTCTCTGCACATGACAACACTATGGCATATGAGGGGTTATAAAAAAATTTAAAAAATACATTTTCAAATTGTTTACAATACAACCTTATACTCTTCAAAATACTCTCTATTACAGCTAATACATTTGTCCCACTGGTGCTTCCACTCCTCAAAAAGTTTTCATCATCTTCAGAAATGGCCGACAGTTCCTCCCTAGTTTTTTCTTGATTTCTCCAGTATTGCCAAAACGGTGTCCTTTCATGCCCCTTTTCATGTGTGGAAGTAAGAAAAAGTTGCATTGAGCCGGGTGAGGTGAGGGAGGTGCATGGGGCAGCAGAACCTTGACATTTTTAGCCAATAGTGTCTACGAGAGATGGTTGTGTGTGCAGGTGTGTGAACCAGTCTCCTGTCTGCCATAAACCGGGTATTTTTTGATGCACAGAAATAAAAAAAAATTAAGAATATTGAGTTTCATGTAATTTTTTGTCTAATGTAATATCTTGTATAGACATCTTTTATTAACCCGACACATTCCACATCATTACGAAGTGTCATATTCATGATCTATGGAACAAGTACTAATCTAATCTAATTTAATCTAATCTAATCTGCACACTGTTGTGCAATCTTCTTAAAACTTCCAAATAAAAGATTTTATTGGTGGTCTATGAGCACAAGCTCTCTAATTTTTTTGATACTTTCGTCGATTCGGGCAGTTAATGGATGTCTAGAATTAGGTTTGTCACCAAGCGACATGTTGCCATTTTTACATTGAGAAACCACTCATGCACTTCATTTTTCCCATAGTGTCTGCTTGGTAAGCTGTTTTCAACATCAGAACAGGTTCAGCAGCATTTTTACAGAGTAGAAAAGAAAATTTCACATCTGCACTTTGTTCACTTGAACTTGCAATCACAAAAAAACCAAACAAGAACAAAAGAGCGCTAGCAAAAACAATCACTGCAGGTGAACTTAACAAGCCAGGTCAACAACACCGGCAACATGGGTGGCACAGAACTGACGACGAGTTGCACTATCCGATGTCTAGCGGCAGAAATGCATACTACACAAGCAGGGTACATACGCTCCGGGACAACTGGGAATTTTTTTTTTATAATTCCGGGAATTTTTTCATTGCTTTAGTTTTAAGTTAAATTTTTGTAATTTTGACTGGTAAGAACTGATACTCTGACAAAGAATTTTACCACAATGTAACATAACAGTCGCAACACTTCGCCTCGATTTTGTTGCCTGCTGTGCCAGCACCACCCCAAGTGGCCAGTAAGTTGAACTCCGAGTTAGGCGCAATCGTGAAAACGAAAAGTAATTGTTTATTTTGGTTTGTACAATGATTTTACAAATGGAAGCATAGCATACCGCAATAAATTGCAGCAAACAAGAAGAAGAAGAAGATACCACATGTCTTTTTTTAGGTTTCCTAAGGACCCTGAGAGTTTTATACCATCATGTTCCTAAAGTGCATCGTCAGGATTCTCTTGCAAATTACATGTATATTGATGATTAATGTTTCGTTTTAGGACCAGAAAATGGCTAGTCAACAGCAGACGAGAAGATCTTATAAAAAAAAAGATCCTGTTTACCTTTATAATAATGTTTTGTCCACTACACATCGAAAAAAAAAAAAAAAAAAAAAAAAAGTTCATGAATGCAGACAAAAACAAACTCGTGTGGAATGCAGTTAACCACATTGTTTGACATTGTCATGGTGTATATGACCTGGGACAAAAGGGACATCCGGAAAAAAATCGGGAACTTTTTAATCCGGGAGAAAACCGGGAATTTTATAGAATTCCAGGAATTTTTCATTGTTTTACTTTTCTGGTAAATTTTTGTAATTTTGCATAAGAACCCATACTCTATACTACTGTATCCCGCTAATGCAGAATAATATTCAACACTAAAACATAAATTGCAAAGGAAAGGCGCCATATACAGCAATGACACAGTGCTCACGCAAGCGTCTGCCAACAGCAAAGTGTGTCAAAAGGTTTTAGGAAGACTATGCAGTGCTTCATAACAACAAATTGCCTCCAATGAGTGTGAAGTTGCAACTGTTTACATTAGATTAATTTTAGCAGCTACAAGTGGGCTCATGCGCATGTGCAGTTGAGTCGCGTTTGATTGGTAGATTCTCCGTAACCTGTGCAAGCGGTCGCAGCAAGCAGCTAAATGCTAACGGGAAAAGGGGACGCCAAATTCATATTCTTGAGGAAAAGAAACTTGTTTCACAAAGCGCCAAGCATCCAGCACACTATGGTCTATCGATTATTTATATGATTTTGAAACACATCCCTGTTGGTTTTTGAACAAATTTTAAGTTGATTTCTGAATGAATCATAAGTTGATTTTTGAATGCGTGCATAGTGTACATGATTTCTCTGTCAGGAGAATACATGTCACATCTAGAAATAAACTTTCTGCAGACAGAAGGGGACGGGGCTATACGAGCTGAGCGGAGTAAAGCCGGACGCATGAATACCAAACACTGTCCAATTATGTGGATGATTGGGTTTGCGAATGTTCAGCGTTGTTATAATTACTAGCGAAATCCATGGATTCAGACTACCAGAATGGAAATAAACAACTAACAGGAATAAGAGGTGAGAAAGATTAAGTATTATCTTCTCAGTGTACCCAAGAAAATGAAATTTTGACAAAATTTTTGGCCAGATCACTACACTTGTAAGGACCAGTTGTACAGTCCCTGGCTAGTAGGTGCGTAAGTTCTATTCTGGAAGTAACGCGGGAAACGTGTTGTACAAACATATAATAACGACTAACCGGAAAATAATCGCGGGATAGCTAAATCTGTGATTCCGGTAGGGTTAGTGAAGTTAATCGGCGAACAAATTTTGACAATGGCAGGAAAAGCTACAAAATTGGTGGTGATTTGTTTATTAGAACTAGGTAGGAGAAGAAATGGGGACATCATACAAATTATGGAAGAATGAGACTATTTCAAATTTATATAAAAATTTCGTAATACTACTTTTTGATCTCATGCTTGAGAAACTGGTGCATATGAATGAAATGTGAAACTATTTCCTTACATACAGCTTTTTGCTTGGCCTAACAGGCATTTGATATTGGTACTTCGTGAATTACATTCTGTTGTGTTATAAAAATGACCATTTGTGCCAAAACAGTCTCATTTATTTAGTGTGTTGCAAAATTGCTGCAATATTAGAAAGGCCTATTTTGTTTTACCTAGCAGATAGTGACAAACTAGACGTAATCAGTTCGAGAAACCACATCAGCCTTGGGTATTATTTGTATTAAGAGCTTTTTCAGTATTAGATAACGACATTTTACATTTTCATGTAGCAAAACGTTTGACGAGCTTTGATGAGGTAATAGATTCTTTTGCATAAAGGAAAGCACGCCATGTAAAGCTGTAGCAAGATTAGAGAGAGGGAAAAATGCTAGGATCTAAGGATTGAAGAAATGTGTACTTTCTTGCTTGTCTCTTCTCTTTATTTGTTTTATGTATCCTATATTTAATTTTGTCATACAAAACAGCAAGTTATTAGCTAATAGGCAATAAAGAGCGCAAATTTTCTGAAGATTTTTTTTTTTTTTTTAAAGATGGGCAGGCTGTCAAACCAGCCGACTGCGAGCAGGAGAGGCACCACACAACATTTCAATTCCCACTGCCCTAAATATACACTCGTGGAAATTGAAATAAGAACACCGTGAATTCATTGTCCCAGGAAGGGGAAACTTTATTGACACATTCCTGGGGTCAGATACATCACATGATCACTCTGACAGAACCACAGGCACATAGACACAGGCAACAGAGCATGCACAATGTCGGCACTAGTACAGTGTATATCCACCTTTCGCAGCAATGCAGGCTGCTATTCTCCCATGGAGACGATCGTAGAGATGCTGGATGTAGTCCTGTGGAACGGCTTGCCATGCCATTTCCACCTGGCGCCTCAGTTGGACCAGCGTTCGTGCTGGACGTGCAGACCGCGTGAGACGACGCTTCATCCAGTCCCAAACATGCTCAATGGGGGACAGATCCGGAGATCTTGCTGGCCAGGGTAGTTGACTTACACCTTCTAGAGCACGTTGGGTGGCACGGGATACATGCGGACGTGCATTGTCCTGTTGGAACAGCAAGTTCCCTTGCTGGTCTAGGAATGGTAGAACGATGGGTTCGATGACGGCTTGGCTGTACCGTGCACTATTCAGTGTCCCCTCGACGATCACCAGTGGTGTACGGCCAGTGTAGGAGATCGCTCCCCACACCATGATGCCGGGTGTTGGCCCTGTGTGCCTCGGTCGTATGCAGTCCTGATTGTGGCGCTCACCTGCACGGCGCCAAATACGCATACGACCATCATTGGCACCAAGGCAGAAGCGAATCTCATCGCTGAAGATGACACGTCTCCATTCGTCCCTCCATTCACGCCTGTCGCGACACCACTGGAGGCGGGCTGTACGATGTTGGGGCGTGAGCGGAAGACGGCCTAATGGTGTGCGGGACCGTAGCCCAGCTTCATGGAGACGGTTGCGAATGGTCCTTGCCGATACCCCAGGAGCAACAGTGTCCCTAATTTGCTGGGAAGTGGCGGTGCGGTCCCCTACGGCACTGCGTAGGATCCTACGGTCTTGGCGTGCATCCGTGCGTCGCTGCGGTCCGGTCCCAGGTCGACGGGCACGTGCACCTGCCGCCGACCACTGGCGACAACATCGATGTACTGTGGAGACCTCACACCCCACGTGTTGAGCAATTCGGCGGTACGTCCACCCGGCCTCCCGCATGCCCACTATACGCCCTCGCTCAAAGTCCGTCAACTGCACATACGGTTCACGTCCACGCTGTCGTGGCATGCTACCAGTGCTAAAGACTGCGATGGAGCTCCGTATGCCACGGCAAACTGGCTGACACTGACGGCGGTGGTGCAGAAATGCTGCGCAGCTAGCGCCATTCGACGGCCAACACCGCGGTTCCCGGTGTGTCCGCTGTGCCGTGCGTGTGATCATTGCTTGAACAGCCCTCTCGCAGTGTCCGGAGCAAGTATGGTGGGTCTAACACACCGGTGTCAATGTGTTCTTTTTTCCATTTCCAGGAGTGTAGTTTGATGGCATCCATTACAAAATATACACCTTTCAATTCCGCAGAGCGAAATACAGTAACGCGTGATAGAAGAATGCTGTATGAAGAGGCGTGGCACCGCACTTTGGCACACTTAAGACCAAATAACATGTCTTACATTTCCTCGAACACATATGTTTTATGTTTCAGACTTTTCAGAAAGGTGTGTGCTACAAGACGAACATATTTTTGAAAAATCGATTTTTTTGTCTGTATTGATCTGTTTAGCAAATATCGCAGATCCGGGGCTGATGCGCAGAGCAGTCTGTTATAGTGGGTAGTCTCCAGATTAGTACTTGCTCCATAGATCATGAATATGACACTTCGTAATTTATTTATTTTATTTATCCATCTGTTGACAATAAATATTGTATGGATGTTGTCAAGCCATTTCAGAGAAATGGACACAAACAATATATACGTAAAAATGTACAAAACAAAATAATAGAATGAGGTTAATAATAATACAATGTAAGTAATATAGCCTATATACACCCCTGCTTGTTATTTTAAATGCAGTCTGTTTTTCATAAGGCTTTAGTTTTGTCCTCCCTAAACGGCAAGTCCTTATATACACCACACTGCTTAAGTATATATTTACATCACACAACAGCTGTCCTTTAAGTATGTAATGTAATGAATGATTAGGTAGGTATTGAGTATTTTCCATTTTGCCTTTATAAATATCATCAGAAAAAATTTATTGAGCTACGTAGTCATTTACACAATAAAAACATTGTTCTACTAGAAATTTTTAAAATTCTGTTTTAAATTTATCATCATCTTCTAACTGCCTGATGTTGACTGGCAGTGCGTTGTACAGTTTTGCACCGATATGGCTCACATGCCTTTGTGTATTCGTTCTTTTTATTCGCTGAGTATGGAGTGCTGCGCTATTACGGGTATTGTAGTTATGAAAGTCGGCATTTGTCTGAAAATGTGCAATGTGGGTCCTTCACTTTTGAAATTTTCAGCCTTTCTGGAAAAGCTCCTTCACTGAATGATAAATTGGCTATGTGTGCAAAGGGCTTTGCAATTTGTGGTGGTGTCCTTGTTATGATTTGACACAGGCACCTCATATATGCCAGACGACATTTTGGGTTTCAAGCTTTGTATCACTTTCAACACTTCACCCTCATTTGTTGGCTCTACCCTCATCCTACAAGCTGTTTTTGGATATTCAGGTTTTTCTTTGTTTGTAAATTTTAAGCTTAATGAAGTTGTTGCCTTTATGAAATAATTGTTAATATAATTTGGCAAATCTTGTTTATTAATATTGTTATTTTTTAAATTTTTGAGGCTAATGTCCTGGTTTTTACAACTCTTCCCTGTTTCAGTCTTCACAATACCCCATACGGCTTTTGATTTGTTTTCAGACTGTCTTATAAAACTATCATTACTCATGAATTTTGCTGTAGCAATTACTTTTCTGTATACCCTCTTGTAATTCCTGACATATTCTATGAATTGTGGGCATCAAAACTTCCACAGGAAGTTTTGATGCCAGCTGTGATCCAAGAACTTGGCTTTGTATTGCCATGTGACCTGATTTTTGACAGCTTTTTTGGAAAACACATTTCAAAATATCCCATGAAAATGGAAGAAAATGTGTTATATGCATCATTTGTATTTGTTAGGGATAGTACTTCTGCCCAAGCCTCATTAGTTAGCATATTTATGAATTCTACACAGTTCTCTGTAGAAAAATTTCTTTTATACATGAAGTGTGTTTTTTTCTCTTTCAGTGGCCTTGAAGGGATTTTGAGGACGAGAGCATTGTGGTCTGATAATCCCAAATCAGTATTTGTCACTTCAACTTCTGTGCACCCTACATTTGAAAATATATTATCAATAAGACTGACTGTATTATTTGTTATTCTTGTGGGTGTGTGTATGTGTGGAACCAGGTTGAAACTACATAACAGATTTAGGAACTGATCTTTTAGCCTACTTTCACTCATAAGATTAATATTGAAGTCCCCACACACAACTACAGTGGCTCTATCGGTGAACAGAGCGTTAAGCAATATTTCTAATTGGTTAAAGAATATGTCTGCATCACAAGTAGGTGGTCTGTATATTGCTATGACTATGACTTTTCCCTGTATTTCATTCAACTCCACAGCTGCAGCTTCAAAATGATTTTCCACACTCAATGATTCAGCTTCACACCTTCTTTTATAGCTGATACTTGGTTTGGTAAATATACATACACCTCCATTTTTGGTATTTTTTCCACAATATTGGCTTGCCAACTTAAACGGATGAATATTAATGCTACTTAGTTCAAAACTTCTGCACCAATGCTCCACAATGCGCATGCAGTCAATATTTGCACTGTTCATAGCTACCTCAAGTTCTAATGATTTATTTCTAAGACACAATGTTTAAGTTTAGAATCTGCAGGTGATGAGGATGAGAACTGGCTACATTTGTATTTACATTTTGTGGTGTCATACTCCGTTCCTTGCCCTGGCGAGGTACCAAAAATCCTCCAGAAGGACAGATTTTCTACACCTTGTAGGTCGTTCACTAGGATATGGTGCATTGCTTGCTGCTGCTGCTGGTGTAGCTCCCGGTGTCATTGATGCTGTCATTTCTGATGTTGTTGTTGTTGCTGTTGTTGTTGATGATGATGATGGTGTATCTGTTTCTGATACTTCAGGTGTTGGTTCTGTTGTTATTGATATGCTTCCTTGTGAACTGCTAGCACTTGGGGTGTTTTCTTGCAATGTCAGAACATCACACTTGTCTTGTAGTGGTGATGCTTCATTTTCAGATTCACCAAGTAGTTTGTGGGTCTTGTCCTTGAGGGGAATTACGTTTGAAGTGTCACAACTTACTTTCGTTTTGGCATTTACTATTTCTATTATTTTTGCAATTACGAATTTTTTTCCTAATCTATTTAAGTGGAAACCATGTCTAGTATGGAATCTCCTTCCTAGTTTGCTTATATAAATGAAAGTCACATTTTTGAATCGTTTGCATATCTGTTTCATCTCACTATTTGCACTTTCCACTTCTTTGTTAAAGCAGGACCATTCCGCTAGGTCATGACGATGTGGTACTGAAAATACAATGACGTTAGTGCATCTTAGTTCATACAGTCGCCTTTTTAGTGAAAGCAACAGATCTTGTTTTTCATTTCTTGCGACGTCGTTTGTTCCCGCCAGGAAAACGGCAAAGTCTTTGTTGCTTAATGTGGGAATTTTTTCGTGGCTTATTGCAGTTGCTGTGCAGAATTTCGCACCTGGTTTCACCATGGAAGTCAAGTTCACATTGCTTTTATTACGAAAGTCAGTAGCTATGTTTCGACCTTGGCTGCCTGAATATATTTCGATTTTTGTAATTGTTTTGGAGCTACAAAATGTAGGCCTAACTGAGCTGTTTATTTCCTCTTTCTTTTTCACACAAGCCGATAATCCATCGGAACTACATAAGGTCGGCAGATGTTTGTTTACTAAATTTACGTCGGATTTCTTATTTTTCTGCGTTAACGAATTCTTTTGTTCTGGCTTATCTACAAGATCCTTTTGCTTTTCACATGGTTCATGAGCACGATTACTAAACACTGCACTTCCACAATCTGTTGTGGAAAGTACTTTAAATAAGTTGTTGTGCACGAAGCTTACCTTTATTTCACAATTCTCTTGATCTTGTACTTTTTGTTTGCGGCCGCTGCACTTCACCTTTGTCCACTTTTCGGAAACTGTCGAACTATCTTGCAGAAAACGTGGCGTGTTCACTTCGGTTTTTCTTTCTTGAATTTTAGTAATATCCATTTTCAGGGCATTGATTATGAACTGTAGGCTACTAATTCGTTCATTTAGCTTCGTAATTTCACCCTTACAGTTTTCACATGATTTCTTTTTTGTCTCAAAATTTACGTTTTTGTGGAGAGACATTTCGAACTTTTACCTTCGACACATGATGTGGAACGTGTCAAGTTAATAAAAAGTGTCTATACAAGATATTACATTAGACAAATTTCTTTGAGGTTGGGAAATTACCCACTTACTATATCCAAAAATTCATGTAATGAGTAGAAGGAGTTTCCATTCAGAAATTCTTTTAATTTCCTTTTAAATGCTATGTGGTTATCTGTCAGACTTTTGATGCTGTTAGGTAAGTGACCAAAGACTTTTGTGGCAGCATAATTTACCCCCTTCTGAGCCAAAGTTAGATTTAACCTTGAGTAGTGAAGATCATCCTTTCTCCTAGTGTTGTAGCCTTGTACACTGCTATTACTTTTGAATTCGTTCGGATTGTTAATAACAAATTTCTATATATATATATATATATATATATATATATATATATATATATATATATATATATATATATATTTTTGTGAGGCTACAGTGAAGATTTCTAGCTCTTTAAATAAGTGTCTGCAGGATGATCTTGGATGAGCTCCAGCAATTATTCTGATTACACACTTTTGTGCAATGAACACTCTTTTACTCAATGATGAGTTACCTCAGAGTATGATGCCATACGAAAGCAGAGAATGAAAATAGGCATGGTATGCTAATTTTCTCAGATGTATATTGGCAAAATTTGCAATGACCCTAATAGCATAAGTAGCTGACCTCAAACGTTTCAGCAGATCCTCAGTGTGTTTTTTTTCCAGTTCAACCCCTCATCAATGCATACACCTAGTAATTTTGAATATTCTACCTTAACTACCGACTTCTGATCGAAGTCTATATTTATTAATGGGGTCATTCCATTTACTGTGTGGAACTGTATATACTGTGTTTTGTCAAAGTTTAATGAGAGCCCCTTTGCAGAGAACCACTTAAAGATTTTCTGAAAAACATCGTTTACAATTTCACCAGTTAATTCTTGTCTGTTGGGTGTGATACTATACTTGTATCATCGGCAAAAAGTACTAGCTTTGCATCTTCGTGAATATAGAATGGCAAGTCTTTAATATATATTAAGAACAGCAAAGGACCCAAGACTGGACCTTGCTGCACCCCCGTATTTACATTTAGTGATTTTGCTGTTTCACCTACGTTTACTCTGATGTCAAATGAAAACAAAACAGATATCTGTGGCCAGGAGCTATCAAGTGAATTAAAATACATTCACATAATTACAGAAGGCTAAAATATGTTGTTAGTTTCAGATTTTATTTTATTTTCACCTTTCTGACAGACAAGCATTAATCGCCTTGCAGAGCAATTAAGTTATTTTTGGCTGTTTGCTAAGGGAATTTGACTTTTATTAACCTTTTTCCGCAGAGGCACTCAATATGTTTGAAATGAAATGGTTAATTCACAGTACTGGATAATTTCAACTGTTCGCTGCATTTCAAGTGCACGTTTTCATCTTCTAGCATGTATGGCATTATGCCATAATAAAGAACCAAACATGAAATAATACAGTACTGGTGCTCCAATTAAATTTACATCCCGAAAACCACATTGAAAAGCTTAATATCTGGTCGAGGTCTACTTCATTGGGAATCTGGACATACGAATGTGCACTTTTAAGTATGCATTTTAAATGTGCACATTTTAGTATGGTTCACGAAATTCCGATGCACTTGGAGTATCCACTGATGTCTTGTTACTTTTACGACATAATGTACGATCTTTCGTTGTTTTACATGAACATACATACGGGCTTCCTACATCATGGCAGCTACACAAGTGCGGTGCTGCTTGTTATCTGTGCTCTCTGGCAACTGCTGAAATGAACCTATTTCTAACAGGTCGCGGGAAAATATTGCGAAAGGTGGTTTGAAAAGCATTACTTTCAGAGTAAATATCCTTTTACATAGGTTGAACTATGTGCGAGAATGTACCATGAATTTCTTAAATCACAGAGTGTTTGACTCTCATTTAAAAATCAACTCTTTGATGACGAGCCATTTAGAATAATTTCGAACCCTGAAGATCAGGGTCATTATTAAAAATTTTACTGGTACATTTGTGTGATATATCTTAAAGCGTAACACGCGCAAAAAAAGGTCAACTGAAGCAGAATCAAACATTTGTTACGTTACTTTATATTTTCAGGAGAAAAAGGCAATGTTGCTTCTTATTAATATAATACATTCAGAGTAACAGCAGTATTTGACCAATCATAACTGATGCTGAATGTGCATGTCGTCATATAATATGAAGGGCTTATTTCAATAGTGGTACAAGTCCATTACCTCCACTTTCCTGTCTATAATGCTTCTGAAATTAATGATCCAAACAAACATAAATAAAGGTTCATCTCTAGCAAGAAGCCATATGCTTGAATATTTCTGGTATCTCAACTGCAGATTTTTCAGCGCTCATTTAACTTTACGACTCTGTATCTCAAAATGAACAAAAAAGGACTTGTACCACTATTGAAATAAGCCCTTAATATCCACACACAGCACATCGATCTCGTGAGGCACAAGGCTCTCATAACGAAGTACGTACGTCGGTCAACAGATGACACTAGGAAAAGTATGTTAACTGCGCTTTTTAGCTGCTACTTGCGACTCTTAGTTGCGATTTGTAATAGAAATCGCAGTTTGACTCGGTAGCGAATAGCGTAGTATGAACTTTGCTCAACAGATGGCAGTGCTAACTGCGCTTTTTAGTTGCTACTTGCGACTCTTAGTTGCGATTTGTAATAGAAATCGCAGTTTGACTCGGTAGCAAATAGCGTAGTATGAACTTTGCTCAACAGATGGCAGTGCTAACTGCGCTTTTTAGTTGCTACTTGCGACTCTTAGTTGCGATTTGTCACAGAAATCGCAGTTTGACTCGGTAGCGAATAGCGTAGTATGAACTTTGCTCAACAGATGGCAGTGCTAACTGCGCTTTTTAGTTGCTATTTGCGACTCTTAGTTGCGACTTGTCACGGAAATCGCAGTTGGACTTGATAGCGTGTCGCAGAGATGAGCGTAGTACGGACTTTGGCCTACAGATATTTATTAATGGGGTCATTCCATTTACTGTGTGGAACTGTATATACTGTGTTTTGTCAAAGTTTAATGAGAGCCCATTTGCAGAGAACAACTTAAAGATTTTTTGAAAAACATCGTTTACAATTTCACCAGTTAATTCTTGTCTGTTGGGTGTGATAGCTATACTTGTATCATCGGCAAAAAGTACTAGCTTTGCATCTTCGTGAATATAGAATGGCAAGTCATTAATATATATTAAGAACAGCAAAGGACCCAAGACTGGACCTTGCTGCACCCCCATATTTACATTTAGTGATTTTGCTGTTTCACCTACGTTTACTCTGATGTCAAATGAAAACAAAACAGATATCTGTGGCCAGGAGCTATCAAGTGAATTAAAATACATTCATGAACCATGGACCTTGCCGTTGGTGGGGAGGCTTGCGTGCCTCAGTGATACAGATAGCCGTACCGTAGGTGCAACCACAACGGAGGGGTATCTGTTGAGAGGCCAGACAAACATGTGGTTCCTGAAGAGGGGGAGCAGGCTTTTCAGTAGTTGCAAGGGCAACAGTCTGGATGACTGACTGATTTGGCCTTGTAACAATAACCAAAACAGCCTTGCTGTGCTGGTACTGCGAACGGCTGAAAGCAAGGGGAAACTACGGCCGTAATTTTTCCTGAGGGCATGCAGCTTCACTGTATGATTAAATGATGATGGTGTCCTCTTGGGTAAAATATTCCGGGGGTAAAATAGTCCCCCATTCGGATCTCCGGGCGGGGACTACTCAAGAGGATGTCGTTATCAGGAGAAAGAAAACTGGCGTTCTACGGAACAGAGCGTGGAATGTCTGATCCCTTAATCGGGCAGGTAGTTTAGAAAATTTAAAAAGGGAAATGGATAGGTTGAAGTTAGATATAGTGGGAATTAGTGAAGTTCGGTGGCAGGAGGAACAAGACTTCTGGTTAGGTGACTACAGGGTTATACACACAAAGTCAAATAGGGGTAATGCAGGAGTAGGTTTAATAATGAATAGGAAAATAGGAATGCGGGTAAGCTACTACAAACAGCATAGTGAACGCCTTATTGTGGCCAAGATAGACACGAAGCCCACACCTACTACAGTAGTACAAGTTTATATGCCAACTAGCTCTGCAGATGATGAAGATATTGAAGAAATGTATGATGAAATAAAAGAAATTATTCAGGTAATGAAGGGAGACGAAAATTCAATAGTCATGGGTGACTGGAATTCGAGTGTAGGAAAAGAGAGAGAAGGAAATATAGTAGGTGAATATGGATTGGGGCTAAGAAATGAAAGAGGAAGCCGCCTGGTAGAATTTTGCACAGAGCACAACTTAATCATAGCTAACACTTGGTTTTGAATCATGATAGAAGGTTGTATACATGGAAGAACCCTGGAGATACTAAAAGGTATCAGATATATTATATAATGGTAAGACAGAGATTTAGGAACCAGGTTTTAAATTGTAAGACATTTCCAGGGGCAGATGTGGACTGTGACCACAATGTATTGGTTATGACCTTTAGATTAAAACTGAAGAAACTGCAAAAAGGTGGGTATTTAAGGAGATGGGACCTGGATAAACTGAAAGAACCAGAGGTTGTACAGAATTTCAGGGAGAGCATAAGGGAACAATTGACAGGAACGGAGGAAAGAAATACAATAGAAGAAGAATGGGTAACTTTGAGGGATGAAATAGTGAATGCAGCAGAGGATCAAGTAGGTAAAAAGATGAGGGCTAGTAGAAATCCTTGGGTAACAGAAGAAATATTGAATTTAACTGATGAAAGGAGAAAATATAAAAATGCAGTAAATGAAGCAGGCAAAAAGGAATACAAACGTCTCAAAAACGAGATCGACAGGAAGTGCAAAATGGCTAAGCAGGGATGGCTAGAGGACAAGTGTAAGGATGTAGAGGCTTATCTCACTAGGGGTAAGATAGATACTGCCTACAGGAAAATTAAAGAGACCTTTGGAGATAAGAGAACCACATGTATGAGCATCAAGAGCTCAGATGGAAACCCAGTTCTAAGCAAAGAAGGGAAAGCAGAAAGGTGGAAGAAATATATAGAGGGTCTATACAAGGGTGATGTACTTGAGGACAATATTATGGAAATGAAAGAGGATGTAGATGAAGATGAAATGGGAGATACGATACTGCGTGAAGAGTTTGACAGAGCACTGAAAGACCTGAGTCGAAACAAGGCCCCGGGAGTAGACAACATTCCGTTAGAACTACTGACAGTCTTGGGAGAGCCAGCCCTGCAAAACTCTACCATCTGGTGAGCAAGATGTATGAAACAGGCGAAATACCCTCAAACTTCAAGAAGAATATAATAATACCAATCCCAAAGAAAGCAGGTGTTGACAGATGTGAAAATTACCGAACTATCAGTTTAATAAGTCACAGCTGCAAAATACTAACACGAATTCTTTACAGACGAATGGAAAAACTAGTAGAAGCCAACCTCGGGGAAGATCAGTTTGGATTCCGTAGAAACACTGGAACACGTGAGGCAATACTGACCTTACGACTTATCTTAGAAGAAAGATTAAGGAAAGGCAAACCTACGTTTCTAGCATTTGTAGACTTAGAGAAAGCTTTTGACAATGTTGATTGGAATACTCTCTTTCAAATTCTAAAGGTGGCAGGGGTAAAATACAGGGAGCGAAAGGCTATTTACAATTTGTACAGAAACCAGATGGCAGATATAAGAGTCGAGGGACATGAAAGGGAAGCAGTGGTTGGGAAGGGCGTGAAACAGGGTTGTAGCCTCTCCTCGATGTTATTGAATCTGTATATTGAGCAAACAGTAAAGGAAACAAAAGAAAAATTCGGATTAGGTATTAAAATCCATGGAGAAGAAATAAAAACTTTGAGGTTCGCCGATGACATTGTAATTCTGGCAGAGACAGCAAAGGACTTGAAAGAGCAGTTGAACGGAATGGACAGTGTCTTGAAGGGAGGATATAAGATGAACATCAACAAAAGCAAAACGAGGATAATGGAATGTAGTCGAATTAAGTCGGGTGATGTTGAGGGTATTAGATTAGGAAATGAGACACTTAAAATAGTAAAGGAGTTTTGCTATTTGTGGAGCAAAATAACTGATGATGGTCGAAGTAGGGAGGATATAAAATGTAGACTGGCAATGGCAAGGAAAGCGTTTCTGAAGAAGAGAAATTTGTTAACATCGAGTATAGATTTATGTGTCAGGAAGTCGTTTCTGAAAGTATTTGTATGGAGTGTAGCCATGTATGGAAGAGAAACATGGACGATAAATAGTTTGGACAAGAAGAGAAAAGAAGCTTTTGAAATGTGGTGCTACAGAAGAATGCTGAAGATTAGATGGGTAGATCACATAACTAATGAGGAGGTATTGAATAGAATTGCAGAGAAGAGGAGTTTGTGGCACAACTTGACAAGCAGAAGGGATCGGTTGGTAGGACATGTTCTGAGGCATCAAGGGATCACCAATTTAGTATTGGAGGGCAGTGTGGAGGGTAAAAATCGTAGGGGGAGACCAAGAGATGAATACACTAAGCAGATTCAGATGGATGTAGGTTGCAGTAGGTACTTGGAGATGAAGAAGCTTGCACAGGATAGAGTAGCATGGAGAGCTGCATCAAACCAGTCTCAGGACTGAAGACCACAACAACAACAACAACGGCACTGTTAACTGCACTTTTTAGTTGCTACTTGCGACTCTTAGTTGCGACTTGTCACAGAAATCGCGGTTGGACTCGACAGCGTGTCGCAGAGATGAGCGTAGTACGAACATTGGCCAACAGATGGCACTGTTAACTGCGCTTTTTAGTTGCTACTTGCGACTCTTAGTTGCGACTTGTCACGGAAATCGCAGTTGGACTCGATAGCGTGTCGCAGAGATGAGCGTAGTACGAACTTTGGCCAACAGATGGCACTGTTAACTGCGCTTTTTAGTTGCTACTTGCGACTTCTAGCCGCGACTTGTCACTGAAATCGTAGAAAGGAGTATGGAATTCGGCCCACAGATGGCTCACAGCGTTGAATATGAAATGCTACTTCCGACTGCTAAAGTGCGCGTCATATATCTTGGCGGCCGAGTTTAGGTTCGTTCTGCGCATCTGACGCCACAAAACACAGTCAGCCAATGAACAGAGAACGACGTTGCCAGATCTCGACAGCAGTGCAGAGCACGAATGAGTGTGTTCAGTTTTGGAAACGTTCAGTCATAAATAAAGTAATATAACAAAAGCAATGTCTTGATAGCAGACTTTTTTTACAGAAAGTTTGGAAAAAGCATTCTTTATACCAATTGCTTCATATTCTATTAATTAATTAAACCAAACAAGCAATAAGACTCCTAATTCAGGCTATAGCAAGGAAAGGTGTTTGTTTCAATCTCACGAACTGCTTTTTCGCAATAAAGAACAGCGGTAATTGTTTATTTCCTATTGTACTTCGACGGAGCGTGAGTAATTCATAGTCATACCAACAGTGTTTATAAGTAGCTGCGTGAGATGTTAGAGTCGTTATGGAGTTACAGTGATCAATGAGCTGAGGTAGCGGAACGGTTAAGGTTTTGGGCTGCCAAGTGAAAGGTAATGAGTTCAAACTTTGTGCGGTGCTTAAGATTTTCTTTATTTAAAAACAATATTGGAGTGCCTTACTTCACGAATTTTATTCGTTTGAATGAAATTTCTAGTGCTTTGCCTCTTCATTAATTTTTTCGCTGCTGCAGACACGTGCTCCCCGCATTCCGCGCTGTGCGCGATTTTGTCATCACTGCACTTCTCGCCTGTGCAGACACATGGTGTTCCCACTGCTTTGACACACTTATCATTCGATTTCACAAAAACTATTTGGCCAAAAAATTTGATTTTTACACATCTTCTTGCCTGATACCTTTCCCCCCATAAATGACTTAATTTTGTTATGACGTGCAGCATTAAATGTAGTAAACCATTGCACGAAATTTTGAAGAGTTTGCAGAGGTAAAAGTCCATAGCGTATACTTTCCATATGGTCGATTTTAGTTGCCACAATGTTGAGAATGAAATGTGGACAAGATACCTAAATTTCATATAATATTTACTGTATAACAATATCTCATTTAATTTAAGTACCACATAGGTGTCGTATGTAATATTGAGAAATATTCTGTCTTTCGCGACTGTAATAAAAGTTTTATATACACACGGCGCGTTTGGCTTTATTTTAAAGCACTTCCATCGGTGAAAGGTATGGCACATATACAATGGTATTCATGTTCTATTTCTTGTTTTTGTGCCACAGTCGCAGTTTTACCAATGGTATTGAAATATATCCCTCTTCTGCAACTGTAATAAGCGACTTATTTAGACCAGACGCGTTTCTCTCTTTTGAAGCATCATAAGAGGACTGTATTTTGTGTCCTCCATTGCCAAGTCACCTTTCGTAGTTTTGTGCTGCGGTAGCACAATATTCAACGTTTGTGTTGGCTCATCAGTGTTTTAGCAAATAAATGCTGTTTGTGTGTGCCACACACAAAATTATATTTGACATAGCTCTGAGCGCTTCACTGACAGACGGTATATTCAAGTCCTAATATTTTTGCAAGTCCACAGTTTTGATTAATATATTTTGTCTACTTCCTTTTGATTGATTGAAGTGCTTTAAAATAAAGCCAAATGTGCCCAGTGTAAGTAAAACTTTTGTTACAGTCGTGAAAGGTGGAATATTTCTCAATATTACATACGACACTTATGTGGTACTTAAATTAAATGAAATATATAGGTATCTTGTCCACATTTCATTCTCAACATTGTGGCAACTAAAATCGACCATACGGAAAGTACACTCTATGGACTTTTACCTCTGCAAACTCTTCAATATTTCGTGCAAAGGTTTACTATATTTAATGCTGCATAATAACTGCATTGAACATCGAAACAAAATTAAGTCATTTATGGGGGGAAGGTATCAGTCAAGAAGATAGGTAAAAATCTAATTTTTGAGCCAAATAGTTTTTGTGGAATCGAATGATAAAAGAGTGTCAAAGCAGTCGGAACACAATGTGTCTGCACAGGCGAGCAGTGCAGTGACAAAATCGCGGACAGCGCGGAATGCAGGGAGCACGGCTTTGTAGCAGCGAAAGGGTTAATGCGGCCGTGGTGGCTTTACTTCATGAACTGTGCGCTCCCCCCTACACGTAAGCTTGCGAACTATGCTATACTATGGCGCTGCTTCTATTGGCGCGTGCGTCGTGTGCAACTGGCAACGCAGCAATCTCCAGCGTCTAGGCGGGCATGCACGAGCCGCCAAGATAAAAGAATTGAACTATAACTGTGACTGAAAATTTTGTAAAGTTGTTATTGTGATATCTGTGACTTCTCAATCACTGTGATTTCTAACAGATACGCGATTTCCTGCCCACCACTACTCTGAATATATGCTGTCATCTGCTGGTCAGATCGCATGACATGGGGTATGACTGGCTTACAAGAACGCATTGCAAGCTTGATTTCAATGATTCGGAAAGTAACATGCAGTGTTTGGTGGAATTCCAATGTATACTTTCGTAATACGAATATTCGCAGCGTACATGTTGCTGCAGATCAAAGATATTTCCAAAACGTGTCTTTTCCCCTGAGTTTTGTTTTCTAAAGTGGCGAGGAATTGTACCATAACCATTCAAAGGATTACTAAGTTTTGCAGATCTGAAGGAAAATATACTGTCACTTAACACGGAGAAAGTGTGTTTTCACCCGGGAGAAAATGTATTTTTAACCGGGAAAAATTCGGGAAATTTTTTTCCTTGTCCACTATACCCTGCATTCTAAATACGCCACCTCAACTGATGATGAAGAGGAGACTGCCATAAAGGTTCGACAGCCCGTCTAAAGCTGTAACACACTCCTGTGGCACAAAAGCAGCCAGTACAACTCTATATATCAGTGCCAGATTCATCTGAATTGTCAACATAGACCTGCTTTGACAATGAAGTGGTAAAATTAAGTGCAGTTATTCCTGTTTAGAACAAGCGTGCAGATTATCAGAATGTGCAGATCATTAGACTTCGTACAAAACTGTTATGGGACAAGGAGCTACATACAGCAACAGAAACTGTATCAGAAGGATCAAGTGAAGGAGGACAAACAAATTTTGAAGACTACAGGATCCCAATATTTAAAAAAAGATGCCCTTGGGTTGTTGTTAAACCAGATTAGCATGCCATCTGCAAGATGGCAAGACAAAACTAAGCTCTTTGCTCTAAATTTATCACATTACAGCACTCAGGCATACGGGTTTTGTCAGAACATTTTATATTTCCATCAGTGTGTGCATTATAGAGGTATGTGGAAGGCATACAAATAAAAAGTGGGACAAGTAACAATATGTTCCACTTTTTAAAGCAGAAGATACAGCATTTCTCCAATACTGAAAAACTGGTGCATATATCATTAGATGAAAAGTCTCTGATGGCAAATTTAACATATGACAGCACTTCTGACAGTGTTATTGGCTTTTAAGGACTTGGGGTTTACACTCACAATACATTTCCCCCACTGTTTGGCAGTTGCTTGTCCCACTTAGAATAGTATAAAGATGGAGATCGTACTTGTGGCAACAGGCAACAATAACTAAAACGCAGTAGACCTATGGAATGACAAATGGGGTGTCGATCCCTTATGCATGCAGAGGTACATCTCTGTTGTTCTTATGTGTGAATCTGTGTGTTTATATTCCATTGATATCAACGTGGTAAGCTGCAGTTCTATCAAACGTCAGAAGCGTTTCTTCATGGATGTATTGGAACTTGCCACTGGATTCATGAGTTTTATCCCTACTTGCACTTATTTTAGAATCCTTTTTAGAAACATCTATGTCTTCTGATACTACACAAACTCCTGAAGGCAAAAAAATAATTCAAATATTTCGTAAATCACGTAGGAAAGGGATGCAAAACAAACACTATGCTTACAACTCATCTGAAGCTCTCCTTTCTTGCTGGTTGGAGTGCTAGTGTTGCTCCAGCTGTCAAACAGCAATAACTTTTACGACAGTGAGCGTCGCGGCTCTTATATTAGGCTGTGATTTCTCTAAAGCTCTGTGATTGCTGGAACTTGAATATATACTTTCGAAATACCAAAATGGGCAGTGCGTACATGTTGCTGCACATAGAAGCTTGTCCCAAAACGTGTGTGTATGTATTTTCTAAAGTGCCCGCCCACGCCGGTCTGTAAACCTAAACCATTCAAAGATTGATAAGTTGTACAATTCTGAGAGAAATTTTACTGTAAAAAATTTGTACTTTCACCCAGGAGAAAGTGTACTTTTAACCGGGAAATCCGAGATTTTTTCCCTTGTCCCCATATACACCCTGACAAGCTCCACTCCAGCAGTGGTGGTTTTTTTTTTTGGGGGGGGGGGGGGGGGGGGGGGTTGGATTCCCCCTCGTATACCATTCTGAAAAGCTATGTAAAATGTCTATAGAAATCTATATAAGTAATATTAAACTTTTTAATTACCGGAAAGATTGATGAATTAGATGCCTGTAACTGCTTTTTGGACAAGTGCTCAACAACAGCAGCTGCATAACAGTCTCCTAGCATATTATTTGTTGTCCTCACACGATCCCTGTGGATAAATAAATAAAAAAAATTCTGAGAATTAAAAATCCAATATTAGGCAAAGAGAACTTGCAAAGAAAAAAATGTACACAGATTAAATAACATGTAGTCCTAAATTAGTTTAACTTCTCATAATGTTAAACGGCATAAGGAATTTCAAAATTATTAGTTGTTGAATAAAATAATATAACTGAAACACTTGACCTGAGTATGGAAACAAAAGTCTTATGAACTAGAAATACCAAAGCTATAAAATTATACAAAAGCATAATCTTAAAAAACAATTAATTAATTACTATCTGCAGAGAAGTGACCAGCTGGAAATTTGCACATTGTATTAAGGTTTAAAATAAATCTTTTAGACCACAATGTTGGAATAAAAATCAAATTTTAACAATGCTCACTTCATGAACTACTTACACAAACCAGTCAATTGCAAAAAGAAGTGATACATCTTGAACTGGAGCATCAATGGTGGACAGCACCATGAAGATTAAAACCAAGGCTGCACTGGGGACACTTGCTGATGAAAAACTGGCTGCTGTTGATGCCAGACTGAAAGAATGTGTTCCCATGGAATGAAAAGTAATGTAGTTTATTCATAGTGACATTCTTTCAGAAAAACCTTAACATTACACACCATACACTAATTAGCCAAAACATTATGAGCATTGCCCACCACAGCGTAGGATGCCGCTTGGTGGTATGGTGGGCATGTGACATGGTAGCAAATGTACATAAGCAGGGCAGACACAGACAAGGAATCACCCTAGGGAAGATATGGGCTGCAAATTGTGAAATCCATTGAGATAAGCAACTTTGATCAAGGGCTTTTGTTATTACGTAGAGCCTGTGAATGAGTATCTTGAAAGTGGCAAAGCTGGTTGAATGTCCACGTACTACTGTTTTGGGCATCTATGGAAAGAGGTAGAAGGACAGTGAAACTACCACTAGGCACTAAATGGTTGCACGTCCACAACTCTTCACAGAACGTAGGGTTCAGAGACTTGACTGTTCTGTAGTTTAGGAAAGATAGTGATCTGTGGCACCCCTGCCAAAAGACCACAATGTTGTTGCGTGCCCAAGTGCTTTGGAGCACATCATTCATCTTACACTGTTGAACACGGATCTTCAAAGCAGATCACCTCTACATGTTCACACACTGACCCAATATCATCAATTATGATTGCAATGGGTATGGGACCATCGGGTTTGACCGTCAATCAATGGAAACATGTTGGCTCCTCAGGTGAATCACATTGTTGCAACAGTAGGTCGCTGGTCATCTCCACAAAATTGAGGTGAATAGCAGCTTGAAACGTGCAACGTGCCACAGAGGTAGACTGGTGGGAGCAGTATTATGTTATGGGAATCATTCTCCTGTCCTTGCATGGTACCTGTGGTAGTAATCTTAGACACACAGACAGCTGAGATTCACCTGCATTCCTTCATGCTTGATGTCTTTCCTGATGGTGATATCATTCAACAGCATAATTGTCCATGTCTCGGAGCCAAAACTGTGCTATAGTGGTTTGAAGAGCATTATAGTGAATTCATGTTGATGTCCCAGTGACCACATTTGCTTGATTTAATTACTATGGAACCAATCTGGGTTGTTACTGGGTGCCAATCACTGTCCATTATTCACGCAAATTACATGACCTGTGTGTAGACATCATGCCCCATATCGGCACAAATCTACCAACAAACTGTCGGATCCCTGATATGCAGAATCAGCAATGTATTTCATTCCAAGGACAGGCAGACAAGCTATTAAGCAGATGGTCACAGTGTTTTGGCTCCTCAGCGTGTGTACTTCAGTACACAACCTTTAAAAAAAAAAAAGTTCAAAGTAAAGTTTCTTGTTATATTTATGATTACTGTGACTATACTCACCACACTGTCAGTATTTCACCTATACCAAGTGATATTTGATTCATCTGTGCAATAAAAATTGAAGCTACAGCTACAAATAGAGCTGTTCCATCCATGTTGATCGTGCATCCAATAGGAAGTATAAATCTAGAAATTCGCTGATCAACACGGACTTTTTCATCCATGCATCTCAAGGTTACTGGAAGTGCAGCAGCTCTGGAATGAGCAGTACACTTCATTGTACTATTTATGTCTATCACAAGTTATAAAATTAGACTACTATGAAACTTTGCACATCACTCAATTGAAAAGTATTAATGTTACATGAATATAGGAGAGAGAAATATCACCTAAGTTTAATTTATGACAAAAAAAGTGCCAGGATTTTAGAACAAATTAACTACATTTACAGGAAGACAGTGTAAAAAACATGTATACAACCAAGGCAAATATTCAACATGAATGTCCAACAAAGAATTACTGGAAAATTTGAACTGTGACTTATGAAGAGTAACAGAATTTGTCTGACAATGTCTAATTTCCTTTGATAAGTAAGAGAATATCTTATCACATATATTTCAAGAATGTATATAAAAAGGGATTACGTTTTCAATTTACAGCAACATGAAAGCAGTATTTCTTGCATGTTCTGTAACAGAGTGAGGTGGATATATATTTAACACTTTACAGTATGGAATGATAGCAGCACTATAATTTTATATAATTTGTGGAGCAATTTAGTCATCAAAGCTCACAAATTATCTCATCACACACAGTCCAAATTGCACATTTTTACACAAATGTTCATGGTGTCAACATAATAAGTCAATTACATAATAAGTTAATTACTTCTTTAATAGATGTAGTGAAACAGTTAACCAAGAAAATTTTCTTTACCTTGCATTTGGAATGCCCCATATCGCTATCTCTTCCAGTTTCGTCTTTTTTATGGTCATACATATTTATCCTACCTTTACTTGTAGCTGTATCTTATTAGTTACTGACTTTGAGGATGTGATGGTAATGGTAAAGCTATACTCACGTTGATGCTGTGGCAAATGCAGTGAGTGTGGCTTGTGCCAGTCCCCAGTAGTACTTGTAAGGGTTGCGGCGAATGATGATGAAATAAATAAGTTGCATTATGATAAGTTGGTAGATAAAGACACCAAGCACAACTGTGAAAACAAACCATCCAAGCTGTTGCACAACAACGCTAAGGTCTTCCACTGACAGTATCTTTCCTGCAATAACACTTGCAACGCCAACTGGTGTCAACCTGAAGCAGATTGCATATGTTATTAATTAATGATGAAATATAGTCTGCACAAGTTTCCTTATTGATAGTTACTTAACAGACAATTCACCAAGTTGGATTCACCGCAGATCTGTTGTTATTAGATTTAGAACGGAAATTTTAAAGCAAGAAATTATGCTCCTTGTTAAGAAACATTACAAGTTATCTGACAGAGAATGCTGCAATCACTTCATTCATACAAGGCCCAGTGATGGTTAGGGCTTATGTACTTTAATTAATAATAAAGTAGTGATGTTCATGCTAAGCTCTTAGGTTCCCAGCCAAGTTTTACTGTTGATATCCATGACATTTCAGTGAGCCTCATACTCGTTATCTTTTCGTCAGTGGTATATGCCAGGAAAGTCTGCATTCACTCAGGTGTGGTGTTATTGATTTAGAAATAATGTGGAAGATATGGTACTTGCAGATGGCTATATTTTAATGTGTGATAGTATCTCCCACCAAGTAAGACAGTTAGGTACTACTGTAATTTATTAAACGCTGCCATCACTCAAAGATGTTCCCAAAGGATTGTAAGGGGGGGAAAAGCACTCCATCTTCAGGCCACATGTGGCCCATCGGGACCATCCGACCGCCGTGTCATCTTCAATGAGGATATGGATAGGAGGGGCATGTGGTCAGCACACCGCTCTCCCGGTCATTATGATGGTTTTCTTTGACTGGAGCCGCTACTATTCAGTCAAGTAGCTCCTCAGTTGGCATCACGAGGCTGAGTGCACCCCGAAAAATGGCAAAAGCACATGGCGGCCCGGATGGTCACCCATCCAAGTGCCGGCTATGCCCGACAGCGCTTAACTTCGGTGATCTGATGGGAACCGGTGTATCCACTGCGGCAAGGTCGTTGCCAAACAATAATGTAAAGCACATGGTAAAAAAAAATCCCCCGGTTCCAGAGTACACATTTTGACTGGCAGTGTTTTTACTGAACAGCACTGGCAGTGTTCCGAACACCAGTACACCTATTATTATAAACTGTTGTGGTAAAATATCAGTACGATGTCTGTGTAAAAACGGCAAATTGTCTGCGATGATGTAACTGGCGCATCTTAGACAATCTCAGTTTAATAGGGTATCTAGTGCCAATGTATACAGTATCATAGCAACATATGGCATTCGTGGGAACTTGCTTCTACTAAATGCTGTAGTGGAAGAAAAACTAAAATTATTTACAGAAACAAGAGGGCATTAAAGAGGATCATTAAATTGGATAATAAGTCTCCTGCAATGAAAATGACTGCCAAGTTTAATATTTTGTCAATTAAAACACTGTGGAAGGAACTGCACAACTGAAACAACCTGGTTTTAATTAATGCCGTGTGACTAGGGGCCTCCCGTCGGGTAGACCGGTCGCCTGATGCAAGTCTTTCTATTTGACACCACATTGGCGACTTGCGCATGGATGGGGATGAAATGATGATGATTAGGACAACACAACACCCAGTCCCTCAGCAGAGAAAATCTCCGACCCAGCCGGGGAATCAAACCCGGGTCCTTAGGATTGACATTCTGTCGCGCTGACCACTCAGCTACCGGGGGCGGACAAACAACCTAGTAGAACATTAGGGTTATGTTTCTTTTAAATGAGGGGAACACGTGAGAAAAGGCTTCATTGGTGTAAGTAATTCAATGCCTAGATTTTGGTGATAATCAAATGAAATTATATCACATCAAACCTCACTTGAGCATTTCAAAAATTTTTTTCACAATGAAGCCTAACAATATCCTCCAGCCCATCATATACCACTTCTGCATGGAGTATAAATGTGCATATGCACTTATAGCACTTCACACTGAAGCTTAACCACTCATTCTTCTCATTCTGCATTAATTACTAGAAAGGAGACAACAAATACCCTCAGACAGTAAACATCAGCACATGATTAACAAATGGAAAAGCATACCAAACACAGAAATATGCAGTAAAAGAGGCAATAATACCGAATTACAGGTCAATAACATGCCTGTTCACCATGTTCTAGTTGCTTACAGGAATAGTAGCTGGTGGAATTCAGAATTACAGGGAAGAAAATAGTGTTATAGCAATTGAGTAAAAAGTCAATAATTGAAGAAGCAGAGTTATATGACAAGCTTCTGATTGCAATATGATTTTGGACCACTGCAAAACCCAGAAAAAACTAATTTGTACATGATCAGAACTGACTAGTAATAAGCATTTCATTCAGTGCCTCACAGTGGGATCATGAAATCTCTTTAAACCACTGGACTTAGCAAAAGACTCAGGAAGTTCACCTAAAATGTGATGGAGGACTAGAAGATAGAATAGAATGTTACAGATTGGTCAACAGTACGTGAAGAACCTTCCTGGTTAATACACTATCCTAAGTGCTGTTCAGATTATTAGGATCTCATTGTCAATAATTTTACAGAAAAAAAACAACCTGGACCATCAAAGAGCCAGAAACTCAGAAAATTTCTCATCTGATTCCTACTCGTCACTGTGGATGTCACTGTCCCCATATACCAACATCCCTTATGCCTGTTGTCTTGCTCCTATTGCACAATGTCCTTCAGACTCCAAACCCACTACCTCTTTCCTGGTATACCTTACTAACTTTTACGTAACACACGACTAGAACTACTCTGAATGGAAGATATACAGGCAAATCGACATCACGGCCATGGGCACCCATGTGGCACTGTCCAATACCAACGTGTTTGTGGGCCATCCAAAGGGGATCTCCTAGCCTCCCAAAAACCCCAACCCCTGGTCTGTTTCAGGTTCATTGATGCTATCTTTACTAGACTCAGGACAAAGACACACCCTACCCTCATTCCTTCACAACCTCACCACTTTCTTGCCCACCCACTTCACCTGGCCCCCCTCAACCCAGTGTGCCACCTTCCTGGAAGTTGACTACCTCCTCTCTGATAGCTCAGTCCACACTTCTGTCCATATTTAACACACCAACCGCCAACAGTACATGCATTGCAACACCTGCCATCCCCTACTTACCAAAAAATCCCTCCCATATAGCCTAGCCACCCAGGGACAGCCTATCTATAATGACAAGAACTCCATTGCCCAGGATGCTGAAGATCTCACAAAGGCCTTCAGAGACAGGCAGTATTCTACAGACCTAGTTCAGAAACAGATTTCCTGTGCCATATCCCCACATGCTCCCAGTCCTTCCACCTCCTCAAGGACCAACTAAAAATTTGTGTCCCCTTTGTGACCTGATCCCACTGTGGACTGGAGTAACTGAACTGCATCCTTCATAGGGCTTTGATTATCTTTCATCATGCCCTGAAATGAGGAAAATCCTAACCAATATTCTTCCCACTCCTCCTAAAGTGGTTTTCCTCCACCCACCAAACCTCCATAACATTCTAATCTATCCCTATGCCTCTGCCAATCTCAGCCCCTTGCCACAGAGATCATACCCCTGCAGAGGGCCCAGGTGCAAGACCTGCTCAATCCACTCACCCAGCACTTCCTATTCCAGTCCTGTCACAGGCTTATTCTACCCTATCAGAGACCAGACTGCCTACAAAATCAGTCATGTCATGCACTGGCTCTGATGCAATCATTGCACAGTTTATCATATTCGTGTGTCTACCAACCAGCTGTCCACCAGGGACAGATATTCGCGTGTCTACCAACCAGCTGTCCACCAGGGTGAATGGTCACTGCCAAACTGTTGCCAAGAGCAAAGTGAACCTCCCTGTGACACAATATGCAGCTGAACATAACATGTTTGACTTCAGTGGCTGCTTCACAGCCTGGGCCATCTGCATCCTCTCCCATCAGCTCTCCTGCAATGCAGAGATGGGAGTTATTCTTACAACACATTCTTTGCTCCTGAAACTGTCATGGCTTCAACCCAGGTAACCTACTCTCCCCCAACCCTCCACTGAAGAGTTTCTTCCCCCCCTGTCCTACCACCTCTTCTCAAACCATTTCTCCTCACCACATTATGTGCTGCTCTTTACCAATGCCCTCCAGTACCTTTCCCTCTCTGCTCATTTCCTTTTCCACTCTTATACCCCCCCCCCCCCTCCCCCATTCCCCCACAGCCTCTGGACACTGCTCCTGGCAAGTATGTCCTGTCACCTAGTTCCTGTGTGCTCTGACAGACTTAGCTCTTCTCTCCCCCCAGCTGTGCCCTGCTATCCCTGCCCCACTCTGGATTGCTCCTCTTATTCAATGCAACAGTTGCAATCTGCCCATGTGTGTTCCTTCCCGAGACCCCCCCCCCCCCCCCTTTCAGAAAAAGCCTCAATGTCTAACAGTCTTTTTTGTTGTGCCTGTCTGCAACTCTGTGTCATCTTTATGGTGAGTAGCAGTCTATCCTTTTCATAATTGTTGCTATATAAACTTGCACAGCTTGTGAAATGCTGAGTAGGCAATACTCGGAGAAGACTGAAAGTAAAGTAAACGGAAAGGCGGTCTGGTTGTGTGTGATCAGTGGAACCCTGAAATAGGAAACAAAAGCACTGATTCCAGTCAAACACATGCAAGCATCAGAAAGGATGCTGTAAACTTAGAATTAAGAAATATGCCTAAGCCCATAGTTCATCTTTGGAAAGAGCTGACAGAACAATAGAAAACATCCTGAGCCATTACAAAAAGTTTTCACAGTCAGATTATAAGCAGATACACTGAGAATTATCGACCATATTATTCTAGGTGACAGCAGAAACAACTAAAAACAGTTGGAAAAGCTTACAAGAGATGAGGACCTGAAAACGGAGCTTGAACAGTTCTGGCATAGACCTGTAAATATGGCTTCTGTGATTCTTAGCATGTTGGACACAGTGTCCAACCATATATATACAACCATATATAAACAAAGATGATGTAACTTATCAAACAAAAGTGTTGGTACGTTGATAGAGACAATAACAAATACAATCTCACACACAAAATTCAAGTTTTCACAACCCAAGGTTGCTTCATCAGGAAAGAGGAAAGGAGAGGGAAAGACGAAAGGATGTGGGTTTTAAGGGAAAGGGTAAGGAGTCATTTCAATCCTGGGAGCGGAAAGACTTACCTAGGGGCAAAAAGGGGCAGGTATACACTTGCACACACACACACACATATCCATCCGCACATATACAGACACAAACAGACATATGTAAAGGCAAAGAGTTTGGGCAGAGATGTCAGTCGAGGTGGAAGTGCAGAGGCAAAGATGTTGTTGAACGACAGGTGAGATATGAGCAGTGGCAACTTGAAATTAGTGGAGGTTGAGGCCTGGTGGGTAACGGGAAGAGAGGATATATTGAAGAGCAAGTTCCCATCTCTGGAGATCTGATAGGTTGGTGTCAGTGGAAAGTATCCAGATAACCCGGACGGTGTAACACTGTGCCAAGATGTGCTAGCCGTGCACCAAGGCATGTTTAGCCACAGGGTGATCCTCATTACCAACAAACTGTCTGCCTGTGTCCGTTCATGCGAATGGACAGTTTGTTGCTGGTCATTCCCACATAGAAAGCTTCACAGTGTAGGCAGGTCAGTTGGTAAATCACGTGGGTGCTTTCACACGTGACTCTGCCTTTGATCGTGTACACCTTCTGGGTTATAGGACTGGAGTAGGTGGTGGTGGGAGGGTGCATGGGACAGGTTTTACACTGGGGGCGGTTACAAGGGTGGGAGCCAGAGGGTAGGGAACGTGGTTTGGGGATTTCATAGGGATGAACCAAGAGGTTACGAAGGTTGGGTGGATGGCGGAACGACACTCTTGGTGGAGTGGGGAGGATTTCATGAAGGATGGATCTCATTTCAGGGCAGGATTTGAGGAAGTCTTATCCCTGCTGGAGAGCCACATTCAGAGTCTGATCCAGTCCCGGAAAGTATTCTGTCACAAGTGGGGCACTTTTGGGGTTCTTCTGTGGGAGGTTCTGGGTTAGAGGGGATGAGGAAGTGGCTCTGGTTATTTGCTTCTGTACCAGGTCGGGAGGATAGTTGCGGGATGCGAAAGCTGTTTTCAGGTTGTTGGTGTAATGGTTCAGGGATTCAGGACTGGAGCAGATTCGTTTACCATGAAGACCTAGGCTGTAGGGAAGGGACCGTTTGATGTGGAATGGGTGGCAGCTGTCATAATGGAGGTACTGTTGCTTGATGGTGGGTTTGATGTGGATGGATGTGTAAAGCTGGCCATTGGACAGATGGAGGTCTACATCGAGGAAAGTGGCATGGGATTTGGAGTAGGACCAGGTGAATCTGATGGAACCAAAGGAGTTGAGGTTGGAGAGGAAATTCTGGAGTTGTTCTTCACTGTGAGTCCAGATCACGGAGATGTCATCAATAAATCTGTACCAAACTTTGGGTTGGCAGGCCTGGGTAACCAAGGTGGCTTCCTCTAAGCAACCCATAAGTAGGTTGGCGTACGAGGGGTCCATCCTGGTACCCATGGCTGTTCCCTTTAATTGTTGATATGTCTGGCCTTCGAAAGTGAAGAAATTGTGAGTCAGGATGAAGCTGGCTAAGGTAACGAGGAAAGAGGTTTTAGGTAGGGTGGTAGGTGATCAGCGTGCAAAGATGTGCTCCATCACAGTGAGGCCCTGGACATGCAGAATATTTGTGTATAAGCAAGTGGCATCAATGGTTACAAGGATGGTTTCCGGGGGTAACAGATTGGGTAAGGATTCCAGATATTCAAGAAAGTGGTTGGTGTCTTTGGTGAAGGATGGGAGACTGCATGTAATGGGTTGAAGGTGTTGATCTATGCAGGCAGTGATATGTTCTGCTGGGGCTTGGTAACCAGCTACAATGGGGCGGCCGGGATGATTGGGTTTGTGAATTTTAGGTAGTAGGTAGAAGGTAGGGGTGCGGGGTGTCGGTGGGCTCAGGAGGTTGATGGATCACCCTGTGGCTAAACATGCCTTGGTGCACGGCCAGCACATCTTGGCACAGTGTTACACCGTCTGGGTTATCTGGATACTTCCCACTGACACCAACCTATCAGAACTCCGGAGATGGGAACTTGCCCTTCAATATATCCTCTCTTCCCGTTACCCACCTGGCCTCAACCTCAGCTAATTTCAAGTTGCCGCCGCTCATATCTCACCTGTCATTCAACAACATCTTTGCCTCTGTACTTCCTCCTCGATTGACATCTCTGCCCAAACTCTTTGCCTTTACAAATGTCTGCTTGTGTCTGTGTATGTGCGGATGGATATGTGTGTGTGTGCGCGCGCGCGAGTGTATACCTGTCCTTTTTTCCCCCTAAGGTAAGTCTTTCCGCTCCCGGGATAGGAATGACTCCTTACCCTCTCCCTTAAAATCCACATCCTTTCGTCTTTCCCTCTCCTTCCCTCTTTCCTGACGAAGCAACCATTGGTTGCGAAAGCTAGAATTTTGTGTGTATGTATGTGTTTCTATCGACCTGCCAGCGCTTTCGTATGGTAAGTCACATCATCTTTGTTTTTAAATATATTTTTCCCGCGTGGGATGTTTCCCTATATATATATATAAAAATAGTAGTAGTAGTAGTCATAATAATAACATATGACTGATAAAGGCTGTCTATAGACATTTCCATACATTACAGTCTTCAGCTACAAATGTCCATGTCTTTCCTGCATGTTTTATAAAAATTTCATATAGTTTTTGCCTTGCTCTGTTCTTGTCTCTTGAAATTTTACGGACAACTTTTGACCTAACCGTCATCCATTCACCTCACAAAATACCCTGCCCATCTCCATTTTACTTTCTTTGCAATCATAATCATATTTGTCACCCCAGTCTGTTTATTTGTTTTCTCATCTCACCTAGTAATTTCCAGTATCCATCTCTCCATTACTCTCTGAGCAACACTCAGTTTTCCTTTGTTATTTAATTTAAGAAATGAAAGTCCAACTGTCTTATGTCTAAACTGGTTATACATTCTATAAACTTCCTTTGCAAAATATAAAAAGTTTAGTCGTGAGAACCAAATTTAGTTTACCAAAAATGCACCAGGCAATTGTCTTCTGAATTATTGTCTTCAGCTGTTCTAAATACAAAAAAGTCATTAAGACCTGTAGTGTACATAGTACACATGGACAAGGAAATCTTAGAACTACAGGTATTATTGACTGTTTTGCATTTAGAACAGTTGAAGGCAGTAACTCAAGAGAAGACAATTTCCTGGTGTATTTCTGGTAAACTAAATTTGGTTCTCTAGACTAAACTTCTTATTCTTTGCAACAGAAGTTTATAGTATATATTACCAGTTTAAACATAAGATAGCTGGACCTTAATTTTTAAATTAGATACTGTGACAAAGCAAGCTGGGATATTTTTTATTCCCCCCTCTTGTTTTGCCATCTGCCTCCTTAAAATTCATTTTTTCATTTTTGACTAATTACTATTAACATAAGTGAGTATAACCTGCATTATCATTAAAGATAAAGGTTGGCCTTCAATCCTAAAGAATATAATACCAGATCTAATTTTGTGCTTAGTTTATGTATGTAATTGATTTTATAACTTACTTTGACTATTCCTAGTTAATACTTTCATTATAGGGTGAAATCAGTAACTGTTTCGTAACTTAAATTGTATTGTTGATGTATAAACAAATATAAATTCTGTACTAATTATAAAAATTTGGAGGAACAATTAATTGTATTCTTAAAGGATCTATTTGAAAACATGTTAGCAAAGCCAGCCCTTAATTTATTCCAAACTAATTTACAGTTTTGTCAAAAGTATTGTTTGCATATATGTTAATTGCATGATTCAAACAAATAATTTGGCTTAACCCTCGTGGTAGGAGAAACTGTTAAAAAGAACCAATTTTTTGATATATTTAGTTAATTTAATGAGTTAAGTTTTAATTGTAATTTCTGTAAATTTAACTTCAAACAGTGAGTAGTTTCACTACCTATTATTGTGAGGCTATATAAGGGCCCGATTTCCAGTCCCAGGACAGTCAGTCCACGGCCGAGTTTCAGACGAGGAATCTGTGTTGGTTAGAATGACAACAATGTATCAACTTAACCATGAAATAAGTGTTACACCAACATGCCGTGGGTTAAAGCAATGACAGTGTCTGTTCAATTTGTTTGAAAGACTGTGAAATGTGTGGTTAGGTTTTTACTGCTCATAGATGTTCAACAGTAAACTATTGTAGCAGTATGTGGATGTTTGCCTGAAAACTATTAATGAGGTTTATCATAAGTTAAACAATAGAGCACTGGGCACATATAACTGTGTATTATTGGGGAGTTGTGAACAATGAAAGTAAAAGACTGAAATGCAACTGTGCACCTGTCGGCACAGTCAGTGCCGAAATTACCATTTTTCAGCCAGTATAGCAATGCAGTACGTTGACACCAAGAACAATCAACAAAGAAATAAAGCAGGTGAATGTCAAAATCCTATCGAAAACCTGAGGGTTGCTCAGTGAGTAACGGAGAGATGGATATTGGAAATTACTAGGTGAGATGAGAAACCAAATAAACAGATTATGGAGATAAATATGATTATGACTGCAATGAAAATGAAATGGGGATGGGCAGCACATTTTGTGAGGTGAATGGATGGTGGATGGGTCAAATTAGTGATATAATAGTACCACTTTCAAACTTGCTCTAATAAGTTCCTCCATTTGCTGCTGAACTACATAGATGGCCAGTAAAACTGCAACACCAGGATGGGTAGCAAGCAACGAAATTTTCCTTTTATATTTTTAGTGATTTTGCAGTACACATGGTGCAAAATTGTGTACTTAGGACTGCCATCTCCACCAGCAATGACAGCTCTAACCTGGATGAGCACCTATTTGAAATGAGCTTGTATGATAGTTAAGGATATGGCAGTCCGTGCTGCTTAAATTCTGGGCGGAGTTCAATGGCTGGTGAATGTGCTGGCCAAGACAACAGTCAAGATTAGATTAGATTAGTTTTTTGTTCCATAGATCCATGCTGAGGAGATTCTCGTGGATGTGGAACATGTCAAAGCAGGTGAGAACACTACTAGCAACTTGCAGTGTTGTGTTATCTTGATGAAAGATAACATTGCAGGCACAGCCAGTGACATTAACTCTTCAGAAATGTAACACCTGCTGTCCAAATTACCAGGTACATGAACCACAGGTGATTGTGTGTAACCAGAGGCACCCTACACCATCAGCTTCTGGGTCTGTATGATGAAAAGTAATGCAGTCTGACAACATTCATTATCCTCAGAGCCTCCACACACAGACATGTCTGTCATGATGCTGCATACAAAACTGGGACCCTTCTGTAAAGATGACATGGTGCCAATCCTGTGTCCAGTGTTGATGGGTACACCTCTGTTAACACACCTCTCTATGCTACCTCATCAAGAAAGCTCCAACAGTCGTCACCCTGCTGACAGTTTATGGTACTCCAGACATTATCACACATTCCGTATTTATATTTTTCTTGCCAATTTCCTGGATCAATGTGATGTGGCTGTACCTGTTCTGCATTACCAGGCAGAAAATGTGTATCTCCTCCCCAGCTCTAGTCATGTGGGGCCACTAGGGTCCAGCTTGACCTTATTGATTCTATATTGACATGGCAGCTATGGAATCATGATCAAAGAGATCAACAGGATCACTGAACGGTAAACTGTAGGCCATAGTCCACAATCCTGCTTCTGTCAAATTCCGAATTTTGCAAGTAGATATTTCTCTTTGTTACATGAAGCATAACAAGATCTTCTCATGAAGAGCTAATATTCAAATACAATCTTTGAAAAAGAAACCCACTATGTAATGTTTCCATATATACAGAATGCGGATGGTGTTACTCTCACCTATATTGCACAGTTGCACTGAAACACTAATATTGCAGATCCAAACATATGGTGCACTTCATGCCAATTAGACATCTGTTGCATGCCACCTTTATTGTGTTGCAGTTTTACTGGCCATCAATGAATTTTTGCACCCGAGATGAACAGAATCATCAGATAGACATAGGTGATTCATATTGTGTAAATCTGAGGTGGAGGAACCAAAGCATTGAAATTCCCATAGAAGGTCGAACATGATTGTGCATTCACACTGAAGGTGTGGACTCATAGCTCTTTGAGGTGACTCAATTATATTAATGTGTGGTGTCTGTTCTTTCAGGTATGTCCAAAAGAACAGATACCACACATTCATATAATATATGGTTCATTTACATTCCATCAACACTTGATTATATCTTGATTTCCCATCTTAAAGATCAAAAAACACATTGTAGCTGCCAAGAATAGTTTTAACAATACAGAATCTTCCCTGACTCCTCTTTCAGTTATGAATTTCTTACTATCTTTATAAAGTCTCATTGAAGCTGCTTTTCAGTACACCAACTTGGGGTGAAAGAAAGGAAGATTGGGGTTTTATCTGCTGTTGAAAATCAGGTCATGAGAAATGGAGCACAAGCTCAGACTGGGAAAGAAAACTGACTATGGCTTTTTCAAGAAACCATACTAACATTTGCCTAAAGCACATAAACCTAAATATAGATGGCCAGACAGAGTTTTGGATCACTATTCTCCTTAATGGAAACCCTTGTCTTCCCACTGTGTTACTGTGCTTAGTACAGTAATGTGGGTATAATCAGTTATTTGTTTTTCCAAAAGCTGTTAGTACAGCAGTAGTTGAAATTGAGTCAAAAGCTTTCGCAAAAAATATGAATCCCAAACAAAGCAATAATTCAGAAAAAAAAATCATGAACAAGCAACTTAAGTGTGAGCAGGTGATTGAGTGTGCTGCAAAAGTCATGAATTGTTTCATCACAAATCTGAGCATTTTCTTCAGACTGCTTCATGCAAATGGCATTGAACTTCTAACTAGTACTCCTTAGTGACCGTTCAACCTTATGGTAAGAACTCATGGTGCAATATGGTGTTAAAACTGAAGAACACAGTAAGCTTAACCTTCACATTTGACTGCACTTGTTTAACTTTTTTTGGTCTTTGAAATCCTGAGTCCATCAACTGAAACAATTAAACCTTATTTTGATGTCATACTCAGAAATGCTTGTTTCATCACGTATTATGACACATTTCAGTGGTCCTGCATTGTTTTTGGCTTCTAGTAGCTGATGAGAGACTTGCTTTCACCACTGTTTTAGTTCACAATTCAACAATTTTGGAACAAATTTTTCTGTCACATGTTTCACACCAGAAACACATGAAAAAGTTTCTTAGCACAAGCCATTTGGCATGC
The DNA here is from genome assembly GCF_021461395.2 of Schistocerca americana. Taxonomy (NCBI): domain Eukaryota; kingdom Metazoa; phylum Arthropoda; class Insecta; order Orthoptera; family Acrididae; genus Schistocerca; species Schistocerca americana. The sequence goes on from NC_060124.1 coordinate 260,227,877, forward strand.
CAATATGCCTGACTAATCTAGTAGTGAATTGGCAATTGTTTGTAATGGTTTCTGTAACTTTTTTCTCATTTCTGTAACTTTTTTCCGCAATTTCATTGGTTATGATGTGCCGGGGCATCAAGAGAATCTGTCTGTTTACACCACATGTAAGCCCTTGTTTTACTCTTAGCAGACTCACCAAAAGGAATATGTAACATTTCTAATACTTTGCTGCACTTTATTCTACTCATGTAGCAAAATTTAATAAAATTCTCTGCTATGTTTTTGTACAAAATAAATAGTCACCAATCCAGCCAAAAAACATTAACCTTTTTGCCTGCTGACAACAAACTAGGCATCTAACATGACTCACATTATACAGATACTTTTTTCAAATATGTTTACCAACACAACAATGAAAAATTATGTGTGGATCATACTAAATGCCAAAATTACGGTATTCCCTTTATCTTTTGTACACACCTTGGTATTCATTGTCCTATATTTACTTTGACAGCCAGCTTGTTCCTTTGTCTGAAATTTCAAAGAAGCAGGATAGGACTAAGAGGAATGGACGGAGTCTGGAATGAGACTGTGAGAGAAATAGTGATAGAGAAGCCCATGTAATGGGCCGTAGAAAAGACTGGATTAATGTGGCATGTAAATGTTAAGAGAATGAGAGTTGTCAGGATGTCAAGACTGGTTCATAATGATAATAGGAAGCAAGGAATGTGTGAAGAAGAAAGGAGAAGACTGGAACAGAGTAGAGAGGGACGACTGGTGGGAGGACAGGAAAAAGATGGAGAGGCTTATGTTCCAGATACACCCAACTACGAGCTAATTATTATTATTATGAAGGTACATTATGGAGGGGAGGCTGAGAGGTCTGCAGATTTTTGTTTGTTGTCAGTCTTTTATCTTGTTCAATGTAATGGTTTCAGTATTGTTTCCATTCTGAAAAATTGTGTTCTTTGGCAGATGTTCCTTTCTCTGTTCCTTGGATTATATCATACACCAGAAAGTCACAAAAATGTAATGAAAATACCCTTTTCTGTGCACACCAAATTGCAGAATTCCTATTATCTTTTGAACACATCTTGTTGTCCATTGTACTATACCTATGTTTTCCATACACTGTAAATATAAAAATATTTACCACATACTCACTGCATTCTTGTCTAATGTTCACAGCATATTTCTGTACTCCTATGTTAATTTTTTGTTTACATGTTGTGATGAATATTACTTTTTATGTGAGAAGTTTTACGGCAGCCTACAAAAGGAATGATACTGGTCATTCCAGAGATATAGTGATTGCTGCAGTCACTACACAGTACTGGAGACTGTGACACCTGTGACACTTTGAGCTGATTTGGCAGTAGCTTTAGAAGATTTAGCACAACTGTGAGGTTTAGATCACAGTCACAATATGAGCTAGACCATAAAATTGGCAAAATGATCCTAGGAATGGTGAAACTTAATAACTTCATTCAAGAAGTTCATAATTTGGCCAGAGTTAAATTTTGAAATTTTTCCAAGGCTGTTGAATTATTTGTATGTTGATCTTACTTGAGTGAGCAAGCATTCATAAAAAATCAATGTGTGTATTTCATTCACAAGTTTTTATCGAAACTGCAGGTGAAAAATTAGAATATTGACTACACAAGATTTTCCCTGTTATTCAATTTTAAGACAACTTCAGACACCAAGAAAGCTTTGGAATTGTAATTCTGAACAATAACAGCAATATCAATAAAAGTAAGTACACCCAGAGTAATGAGGATTCAGATAACTACAAATGTATGTTCAAAAGGGCACATTTACTTAGAAAAAATAATTATCTATATCTGAAAAAACACACAAAAAGGATTACTACTAAAACTAATTATTACATTTTATTATGTATGATAGTGTTTGCATTTCAGTGTTTATTGAGTTTCGTATCTTTTTGTTCTAACCCAGGTCTCCATGGTCATTGTGAAATGGACTATGACTGGAAATAATGCCTTTTGCAAGTAGCACTCTGGAACATATGAGTTTCAAGAACGGCCTTGAAACTAAGAACATTAAAGTTGCAGAAGTAGCCTCCATAGTCACTGGTGACAGTAGTATACTCAAAGAGGAACTTTTAAGAGTTCAGTTCCTAACTGCCCTTATTAGCACCCAAATTTACAGTGATCAAAGTTATCATTCCGTTATTATACAGTATGATGTTCCACATAAATAAAATTTATTTACTGGATGAATTCATGGGATATTAATCAATATTATTATCCAATGAAAAATTTGTTTAAATTGGTTGGAGTATATTTCGTTACCTTAGATTAAAATTATGGATGGTGTACATTGTTGAAGAGGGAGGCAAGTGAATAAGTCAAAATTCTAAGACAGGAGAAAGCTACACCAAGTCCCTAAAACATTTACAGAATGGGAAAATACAGCCAAAACCAAGTGGTTCTTCAGCAGTTCAGACATATACAATATATTCAATGCTTTGGAGACTGTACAAAAGCATAGAGAGAAGCCAACAACTTCAGAAGTAGTCTGGTAATACTGGGTATATGGTATCAGATAAGGTTGGAAAGGAAAGGTTTAACAATAACAAGAAGCTCATATTGTCATGTAGTCGTGGTGGGGGATGAATGGAAGAACTGTTGCAGAGGTCAGAAATGTCACATGAGATTTGGGCTCTTTGGGAAATTTTTTATGTGAAAATCATATTGCATTAATAGATGGTGCAGGTATGACATTAGTACAAAGAGTTTTTCAGTCTCTGAGTGATATGATAAGCCTTGGATGAAGTGTTCTGTGGAAGTTATTGATGTGGAACTAGGAGAATCACTCAGGAGAGGGGAGCTATCACAGGCAGATGTGACTGATCCATCACTCATCACTGTCACATTATATACATAATTTACACATGAATGCTTCTGGTAAAAGGCTTCTTTTACAGCTAATTATGAGAAGTATCAGTTCTGACCAAAGTGGTATCCATCCTACCCCAGTGATAGCCAATGTGTTCCTTATGTCTTTTATATGTTAATTCTATGAAGAGAGAGAGCTACAGAACACTTGAAACAGCTACTAGAAAGATAAAATATTGCACTTAAAAGAAAGAGAAGGGTCTTAAAGTACATTCATTTGTTGTTTTCCACCAAAACAATGGAAGCCTCATCAGTATAAACTTGTAATGTCTACATGCAAAAATGAAAGAGTAATTGGACTGCCAGTAGATTTGTTGTGCTTATCAGTGTGTCATATGGGAATAACTGAAGTCAAACAGGTATCTTGATGGATACAAACTAATGCAATACACCTGTAGACAAAGTAAGAAAAAAGGAAAGATGAGAGAGAGAGAGAGAGAGAGAGAATAGTAGTACTGACAGTTCACATGTGGCCAGCATAATTTAACTTAGCTTCATAAAGCAGATAGAGACTTTTTAATAAGGTTATCTTTGGAATTATTATTTGTGGATGCTTTAATACTGATTTTCTGTCATGAAGTACTGATCAAGGACTTTTAGAAGTGTTTATGTTCAGCTCCAGATTCCATCCCACAATAAAGTTTCCAATAATGGCAATAATGGTTGGAGTACAGTCATAAGCTATTTAGACATGGAAACTAATATGCTGACCAGTTAGGTTTAGGTCATGGAAGAAAAGTGTCATACATCATAAAGAATGACTTTATCATGTTATTTAGAGAAAATTCTGGGAAGAGATTTATAATGCTGAAAAAGTAGATAAAAATTTAATGCTCTCTCATATATGTACCTACATCACTTTGAGTCTTGTTTTAACGTAATCCAAACAAGGGTGCAACAAAACATTAGCAGGGTCAAGATACGAATAGCTCCCAGGATTAATATCCATTATGCCAGAAAGCAGGTGTTGACAGATGTGAAAATTACTGAACTATCAGTTTAATAAGTCATGGCTGCAAAACACTAACGCGAATTCTTTACAGACGAATGGAAAGACTGGTAGAAGCCGACCTTGGGGAAGATCATTTTGGATTCCGTAGAAACATGGGAACACGTGAGGCAATACTGACTCTACGACTTATCTTAGAAGCTAGATTAAGAAAAGGCAAAGCTATGTTTCTAGCATTTGTAGACTTGGCGATAGCTTTTGACAATGTTGACTGGAATACTCTCTTTCAAATTCTGAAGGTGGCAGGGGTAAAATACAGGGAGCGAAAGGCTATTTACAATTTGTACAGAAACCAGATGGCAGTTATAAGAGTCGAGGGACATGAAAGGGAAGCAGTGGTTGGGAAGGGAGTGAGACAGGGTTGTAGCCTCTCCCCGATGTTATTCAATCTGTATATTCAGCAAGCAGCAAAGGAAACAAAAGAAAAATTCAGAGTAGGTATTAAAATCCATGGAAAAGAAATAAAAACTTTGAGGTTCGCCGATGACATTGTAATTCTGTCAGAGACAGCAAAGGACTTGGAAGAGCAGTTGAACGGAATGGACAGTGTCTTGAAGGGAGGATATAAGCTGAACATCAACAAAAGCAAAACGAGGATAATGGAATGTAGTCGAATTAAGTCAGGTGATGCTGAGGGAATTAGATTAGGAAATGACACTTAAAGTGTAAAGGAGTTTTGCTATTTGGGGAGCAAAATAACTGATGATGGTCGAAGTAGAGAGGATATAAAATGTAGGCTGGCAATGGCAAGGAAAGCATTTCTGAAGAAGAGAAATTTGTTAACATCGAGTATAGATTTAAGTGTCAGGAAGTCGTTTCTGAAAGTATTTGTATGGAGTGTAGCCATGTATGGAAGTTAAACATGGACGATAAATAGTTTGGACAAGAAGAGAATAGAAGTTTTTGAAATGTGGTGTTACAGAAGAATGCTGAAGATTAGATGGGTAGATCACATAACTAATGAGGAGGTATTGAATAGAATTGCAGAGAAGAGGAGTTTGTGGCACAACTTGACAAGAAGAAGGGATCAGTAGGTAGGACATGTTCTGAGGCATCAAGGGATCACCAATTTAGTATTGGAGGGCAGTGTGGAGGGTAAAAATCGTAGAGGGAGACCAAGAGATGAATACACTAAGCAGATTTAGAAGGATGTAGGCTGCAGTACATATTGTGAGATGAAGAAGCTTGCACAGGATAGAGTAGCATCGAGAGCTGCATCAAACCAGTCTCAGGACGAAGACCACAAGAACAACAAAAACAACAACAACATGCCAAAAAGAAGACAAGCTGCTGTCAAGTGTTTCAACTCTTACCACCAGTATTAGAAAGTCCTCTAACTGTTAGAGGAAAGTGAAACAAATGCGTTATGGAAAGAACTGAAACATTATTAAATATGAAACAAACTAAAATAGTGATGTTCTTGAGTATGTTGAAATCATTGGCCTCCAAATTATTTTGTCACAGTGGCAACAAACATTGAGCTTTCTAATAAACAATGAAATACAAATGCATTAGATTTGCTTCTGCATGTTTTGCATGCACCATCAACAGACACACAAATTTCAAATATGCTGAAAGTTAAGGTCGCTAAGGAATGGTAATTCTGCTGGTGTATATAGCAATGCAGGATTATTAACTTCACAATGACTCATCTTACATAATTTTGGACAAATAATAACCTGCTACTATCTGAAGTAGGCATTTGTGATTTGTATACTTACATTAAATGAAAAACCTCATGTAAAATTCTATAGGTCAGAAGCATACAAGGATGAGGTGGAGAGGGGCTAAGGCAACTAGGTGCAGTCAGGAGGTTGCATGGAAGGGGGGTGGGCAGTGGAAAAGGAGAGAAGTAAAAGGACTATGGGTGTTTTGATGGAGCAGAGGGTTATGTAGTGCTCAACTGCGACAATGACTAATGAAGGCTGAGGCCAAGAAGATTACAGAAATGTTGGATATACTGCTGGGAGATTTCCTGCCTCCACAGTTCAGAAAAGCTGGTGTTGGTATGAAGGATCCACATGGCATGGGCTGTGAAGCAGTCATTGAAATGAGGAATGTCGAGATGAGCAGTGTGCTCGGCAAGTGGGTGGTCCAGCTGTTTCTTGGCTGCAGTTTGTAAGTCGGCATTCATGCAGACATACAGCTTGTTGGTTGCCATGCCCACATAGAATGCAGCACAATGGTTGCAGCTTAGCTTGTAGATCACATGACTAATTTCAAAGGTAACCCTGCCTCTGATGGGATAGGCAATGCTTCTGACTGGACAGAGTAGGTGGTGATGGGAAGATGTATGGAACAGGTCTTGCATCTAGGCCAATTTCAGGGATATGAGCCATGAGGCAAGGGGTTGGGGGTAGGGGTTGTGTAGGGATGAGCAAGGATATTGTGTATGTACACTGGGTGGCAGAATACCATTGTGAGAGGTGTGGAAAGGTTAGTGGGTAGGGCATTCCTCATTTTAGGGCACAGTGGTAGGTAGTCGAAACCGTGATGGAAAATATGATTCAGTTGCTCAAGTCCTGGGTGGTACTGAGTCATGAGGGGAATGCTCACGTGTGGCCAGATGGTGAGACTTTGGGAAGTGGGGAGATAGGGTGACTGAAGAGATAAGGCACAGAAAATCTATTTCTGCACAAGGTTGGGAGGATAAGTATAGTCTGTGAAGGCCTTAGTGAGACCCTTGGTATGTTTTGCGACAGACTGTTCATCATTACGGATATGATGTCCGTGAATAGCTAGGCTGTATGGAGGGGACTTCTGGGTTTGGAATGTGTGGCACCTGTTGAAGTGGAGGTATTGCTGTCGCTTGGTAGGCTTGATATGGATGGAGGTACTGATGTAGCCACTTTTGAGGTGGAAGTCAGCACTGAGGAAGGTGGCTTGTTGGGTGGAGGTGAAACAAATAGGGGAGAAGATGTTCAGGTTCTGGAGGAATGCAGATAGGGTGTTCTCACCTTTGATCCAGATATCATCAATAAATCAGGATTAGGTGAGGGGTTTTGGATTCTGGCTGGTTATAAAACATTCCTCTAGATGGCCATGAATAGGTTGGCATAGGATGGTGCTATGCAATTGCTCATTGCCATACCCTGGGTTGGTTTGTAGGTAATGCCTTCAAAGGAGAAGTAATTGTGGATGAGGATATAGTTGGCCATGGTGACTAGGAAGGAGGTTGTAGGTTTGGAATCTGTTAGGCACTGGTAACGGTGGGGTTCAGTGGCAGCAAGGCCATGGGTGTTGGGGATGTTAGTGTAGAGGGAGGTGCAATCAATAGTTACAAGGAGAGTACCATGTGGTAAAGAAACAGGAACAGTGGAGATTCTATGGGGGAAATGGTTGGTATTTTTTATATAGTAGGGTAGGTTGCAGGTAATAGACTGAAGGTGTTGGTCTATGAGAGCAGAGATTCTTTCAGGGGGGGGGGGGGGGGGGCACAGTAACCAGCCACTATGTGGTGTCCTGGGTGGTTGGGTTTATGGACTTTAGGAAGCATGTAGAAGGTATGAGTGTAGGGAGTGGTAGGGGTTAGGAGAGAGATGGACTCTAGGGAGGGGTTCTGGGATGAGACTGAGGATTTGAGGAGAGACTGGAGATTTCTGGAATGGGATCATTGTAGCAGGGCTTGCGAGTGGGTGAATCTGATAGCTAGTGGAGTCCACCTGCCAGGTAGTCCTTTCAGTTCAAAACAAGTTGTGGAGCCTTTGTCAGCAGGTAGGATTAAAAGCTCAGCATCAGTTTTTAGCTGGTGGACTGCGATTTTTTCTGCAGATGTAAGGTTAGCTTGCATGTTGAGGGATTTGGGAGTGATGATGAGGCAAGGTTTGAGGTTAAGAAATTCTGGAAAGTTAAGAGGGGGTGATTTAGAGGCAATGAGGATGGATCATGTATGCTAAAGTGCTATATAAAGCATGTTAGCATACATGATCCACCCTCCATACTGTGGGACCAAAACATCTATGTAACGAAAAAATACTAGCCATCTGAAGATGGGCATGGTAGCCCAAAACTAGTTATGGCAGTAAAATAAAACATTAACAAATTATTTGTGTCTGGTTGCATCATTCACTGACTATCATATGGCTGTGGAGTTCACAACATGAACGTGGATAAAATAACAAACAAAATAATTTTTTCAGCAAAGGTGAGCAGTAAGAATAATGTGTAAAGCACATAATTGCACCACTATCTGTAGCCTTTTTAAGGGTCTTTGGATTCTTACATTTATTTGCCAGTACATTTACTCTCTAATGGATTTTGTTACTGATAATAAAAACTAGTTCCAGTTGCATTTTAATATGTGCAATCATAATATAAGGCAGGAAACCGATTTCCATGTAGACTTTGCCAAGAGCTGAGAGAGGAGACTGGGACTCTAGTGCATGTTCAACTGCTTCCTATTTAACTTTTAGCAAGAAATTTAGAGTGTCTCCCAATTCTGAAGAGTAGTAAGGACATACCTAATTGGCCACTCCTTTTAGAAATTTGATTATGTAGATTTAAGGTCTGAAAATTCCTATTAGCTGTAAGGCAAATATCCCCATTCATTGCAAAGTGATATGACAATTTGTAGTGTACTGTGAACAAGCCTCGTACATTACAAATGCAGACAATTTTATTTTCCTTAACTAACAAACATGTATGTTAAGATAAAAAGGAGCTTAACTCAGAAAGCACAAATAATCATCTTTTTTTTCCCAAAGTAGCAGCTTTTCACATTACTGTGTAAATGGTTGGAGATTTTTGTGAATGTATACTATAATCCTTCCTGCTTCATGCTGAAGTTGGTAGAAGATAGAAACTTTTGGTGTAGCATAAAGAGGTTGTTTATAAACTCTGCACTCTTGTTACTGTGTTTCTTGGGTGTTCTTCATTTGTAAATGTTTCTTTAGGATGGATTCTGTAGAACATTGGTGTGTGTGTGTGTGTGTGTGTGTGTGTGTGTGTGTGTGTGTGTGTGTGTGTGTGTGTGTGTGTGTGTGTCAATCATAAGCCTGTTGGCTCTTCATTTATGAATAATATATAAAATGTAGGAATTTCAGAGTGTATGTTACATATATTGTCCCTCGCTAAGATCATTGTACAACAGGAGTGTTGCGTTATCAGAATAAAATACATGTTCTGGGTTTCTGGAGACTCGGTTCTGCTGTAGTACTGATAAGAGATCTTTTAATCAGGTTGAATAGGGGTCAGGGGAAGGTATTTTCCAATGATGAGGGTTTTCACAGAGCAATTCTTGAATTGCTCCACGAAAAAAGAGCACATTTCCATAATCAAGGAATTGAATGATTGGTAGAATGTTCCAATCATTGTTCACAATGTTTTGTACTTAATTAATTAGTTATTTCTGTAAGACTAACAGATCATACAGCACTTACCACATTATTCCAGTGACAATTCTCATAATAACTTCATCAACAGTAGTAAAGAATTCAATCACAACTTCAGCTTTGCGTCCCATTGTTCCAAGGACTGTACCAAATACGAGGCAGAAGAATATAACTCCAAGAGTATTTGTGCCTTCCCTGGAAAGAAAGATAAATAATTTTATATAGGAAAATATAGTAACTTTTGTACAGTTTTGTGTACTTTACTTGGATTGAGCCTTGTGCTGCACCTTCATAAATGGTCTCACTGACAGTTGTGGAAATGAGCGTTTGGCGTCATTGGCCGGGAGGCCCCTCGCGGGGCAGGTCCGGCCGCCATAGCGCAGGTCTTATTACATTCGGCGCCACATTGGGCGACCTGCACGCCGGATGGGGATGAAATGATGATGAACACAACAGAACACCCAGTCCCTGAGCGGAGAAAATCTCCGACCCAGCCGGGAATCGAACCCGGGCCCAGAGGACGGCAATCCGTCACGCTGACCACTCAGCTACTGGGGCGGACCACTGACAGTTGTGACTACCAATAATTCATTTATTTGCAATGCAATTTGTAGAATCTCTGTTCCTTTTTTCCTTTTATTAGGGATGTATAAGTAAGGTGTACCAGTACCTTACCTTGCAAATACAACACATACTCATGAATTTTGATACTGAAATGGTTCTTGTGAAGAAATTACAGTTTGCAACTCCTTAGATATTAAGGTGAGGGACTGGCAGAAGTAAAACTGAGAGGATGGGGCGTGAGTCATGCTTGGGTAGCTCAGCTGGCAGAGCACTTGCCAGTGAAAGGCAAAGGTCCCGAGTTCGAGTCTCAGTCCCGCACACAGTTTTAATCTGCCAGGAAGTTTCATTATGATTATAGTTTCCAGTTAATACCATATACAGATTAAGTTTATGTGATTTGCTTGGTTGTTAATGTATGCCTTGATGTATTCAACATCCTTCAAGGTTCTCTTTCTTGATGGGATATATGAAATATGATGCACCAATTAATTAATTAATTAATTAATCCTTAATATTGTAAACCTTTGGAAGTGACAAAGCATGATGCAAACAGCTGTACAGTGTAATAATAATAATAATAATAATAATAACACTGTGGAGGCCCGGGAAAAGAATAGGCCTCCGGTATGTTCTGCCAGTCATAAAAGGCAACAAAAAACACAAACCCTATGCCCGTCCACAATGGTAACGACACTGTTAGCCACATGGAAAATGATTTAAATCCAAATAGAGGTGTTTTGCAGGATATGCTTCCTGCAACCACTCTAGAAGGAAAACAAAGACAGAGAATGAGATGGTCAGATGAAGTTACCCGACACCTCATGTTCTGTTATTACCAAGCAACAAACTTAGGAACCAACACAACTGGATACAGATCACAAGTATACACAACATTTATTACCAGATACCAAGAATTAAAATTTTTAACAGAACAACGACTAGCTGATCAGATCCGTGTAATAATAAAAAAAATAGCAGGATACCCCAGTCAGAATTAGAAAACATCAAACAACAAGTATAACAAATACTGGAACAAAATAATGTGCAATCAGAAGAAGAAAATACAGTAATGGACTCAATCATCCCAGAGCAAACAAAGAACAACACACATCAATTAAACAGTCAGAGGAAAACGAAATCGTAAGAAAGCCACCAGAACAAGCACAAATAGAACATGAAGTGACACACATGTTAGATATAGAAGAAAAATTTCAGCTAACATATATAGAATACAAAGACACAAATACAGACATTAGACCATTCTTGCATAGACCACCAAATAACCCACAAGTCGAAACAACTATCAACACAATCATACACAACAAAATAAATGAAAATACAACTATACAAGATACAAAAAAAAGTGAAAATACAAGGAAACAAAACCAAACATTCAAAACAAACCAAAAGAAATTTTACCAGACAATAGATAACACACACATTAAAATAGACAATCCACCAAACATAAAAGACATGAAATACTTCTGGAGCAACATATGGTCAAACCCAGAACAACATGACAGACATGCACGGTGGATACAAACAGAAACATACAAGATGATACCACAAATGCCCGAAGTGATAATTTTGCAACATGAAGTCATCCGAGCAATTAATTCTACACACAATTGGAAGGCCCCTGGAAAAGATAAAATAGCAAATTTCTGGCTACAGAAGTTCACCTCAACACATTGACATCTAACTCAATTATTTAACATATCTAAAAACAAAGACGATGTGACTTACCATACGAAAGTCCTGGCAGGTCGATAGACACACAGATAAACACAGTCATACACACAAAATTCTGGCTTTCACAACCAATGGTTGCTTCATCAGGAAAGAGGGAAGGAGAGGGATAGACGAAAGGATGTGGGTTTTAAGGGAAAGGGTAAGGAGTCATTCCAATCCTGGGAGCGGAAAGACTTACCTTAGGTGGAAAAAAGGACAGGTATACACTCACACACACACCCATATCCAACCACACATACACAGACACAAGCAGACATTTGTAAAGGCAAAGAGATTCGACAGAGATGTCAGTCAAGACAGAAGTACAGAGGCAAAGATGCTGTTGAAAGACAGGTGAGGTATGAGCGGCGGCAACTTGAAATTAGCAGAGGTTGAGGCCTGGCGGATAATGAGCAGAGAGGATATTCTGAAGGGCAAGTTCCCATCTCCGGAGTTCTGACAGGTTGGTGTTAGTGGGAAGTATCCAGATAACCCGGACGGTGTAACACTGTGCCAAGATGTGCTGGCCGTGTACCAAGGCATGTTTAGCCACAGGGTGATCCTCATTACCAACAAACACTGTCTGTCTGTGTCCATTCATGCGAATGGACAGTTTGTTGCTGGTTGTTCCCACATAGAAAGCATCACAGTGTAGGCAGGTCAGTTGGTAAATCACGTAGGTGCTTTCACACGTGGCTCTGCCTTCGATCATGTACACCTTCCGGGTTACAGGACTGGAGTAGGTGGTGGTGGGAGGGTGCATGGGACAGGTTTTACACTGGAGGAGGTTACAAGGGTAGGAGCCAGAGGGTAGGGAAGGTGGTTCGAGGATTTCGTAGGGATGAACCAAGAGGTTACGAAGGTTAGGTGGACAGCAGAAAGACACTCTTGGTGGAGTGGGGAGGATTTCATGAAGGATGGATCTCATTTCAGGGCAGGATTTGAGGAAGTCGTATCCCTGCTGGAGAGCCACATTCAGAGTCTGATCCAGTCCCGGAAAGTATCCAGTCACAAGTGGGGCACTTTTGTGATTCTTCTGTGGGAGGTTCTGGGTTTGAGGGGATGAGGAAGTGGCTCTGGTTATTTGCTTCGGGAGGGTAGTTGCGGGATGCAAAAGCTGTTTTCAGGTTGTTGGTGTAATGGTTCAACCCAGAACCTCCCACAGAAGAACCACAAAAGTGCCCCACTTTTGACAGGATACTTTCCGGGACTGGATCAGACTCTGAATGTGGCTCTCCAGCAGGGATACAACTTCCTCAAATCCTGCCTGAAAGTTCCTAAATGCAATGGAACATATACCATACAGTTAAAAGGAAGTCATGCTTGATCAAGGTCTGCGTCACTTTCCATTTAACTGGACGTAACGTCTGAGAAAGGGAAGAAATAATAATAATTGCGTATCTTGCTCTGGACATAACTGACAGCCTCAGTTCTTATTCCATGTGGTAACATTTGCAGGAAAAATGGATCTCTGTCATATGTCAAATAATCCTCCAGTAGTTTTCTCCTATGTAGTCATCTTCTCTTAAATTAATTGATGCAGTGCATATGAGTTACAAATATTTTGCTTCTCCAAATATTTATGTATTCTAATGTTAATCCATTTCTTGTTAATTCTCAGTTCACCCAGTATTAATCTTAAGGGTGGATTTCAGTTTCAAGCCAACATTTTGTGCACTTGCTTAATGTAGTCTGTTATGCTTGTTCACAAATAAGCTGAAAGAGGCACGTCAACAACACACTTTCTGCTCACAGCTTATATTCCATATACTGCCAATAACATAGCATATACCTGTGCATTGCTTCAACTCACTGTAATTGTGTTTTTACGACGAGTGTGTTGAAACTGTGTTAAATTCAGGTCATTCACCACTAAATTCAATAATTTTTTCCTAATAGTAACTGAAAAAAAGGGAGAGAGAGAGAGAGAGAGAGAGAGAGAGAGAGAGAGAGAGAGAGAGAGAGAGAGAGAGAGAGAGAGAATGAAACTTATCTGTACATATTACCAAATAATTGTTCCCTGCCTATTTTTTTTCTGTCCATATGTATGTAAAGGTTAATCTCAGGAACTACTGCAGGGATATGGATAAAATTTTCGCTAGTAGATAGACTGATTGCTGAGGAAGGTTTGCATGTATAATTTATCACCACTACAACATACGAGTTGTCCAGCCAGAGCTCGGGAAGATCACTAGCTAGGTCACTAAAAATCAGTATGTCTTTGGGCTATGATGGTATATCAATCAAAATATTAAAATCTTGTGCTTACTTGGTAGCACCTACCTTTAGTTCTGTTTGTAGCCAATCAGTTAGTCAACATATATTTCTTAAATGACTGAAGTATGTGATTGTAATAAGCATTTATAAATGTAGAGATTAGCAAGTGATTGAATTAGACCCATCTCCTTACTTCCTGTATTTTCAAAAATGTTTATCAAAGTTTACAACAATGTTGCACCACGTTTCTGAGCATAAACATTCACCAGCAACTTAGTTTCATTTCTTTGAAGCCTTCTTTATTGAAAAACAAATACATGATTCACAAACTGTTTTATCAGAACTGGACAAGAAAAATTATCTTGCTCACATTTTTTTGTGATCTTCCCAAAGCCTTCAGCTATGTGCACCACAGACCTACTAAAATGATGTCATGTTAAATACTTCCCCTTTGTTTGCATGGAGCCTTGTCTTGATGACAGGCAATGGAGGGTTGCATTAAAAAAATGATATGACAGGACATAGCCATGTTTGGAGTGGTGCCTCTAAAAACATTTTAATTCCATACAATGTATATTGTGTGAATTTTTCACAGAATCCTGCCAAAAAGTCACAAGGTTTCATTTCTTTATTAGTGAGAAAATTAGTTATTATATATTGCGTAACAGTGGTATGTTGATTCCTGCATACTCGAAATGCAACTGATTGATTATGTGTTGCATGATGATGAGAATAACAACACTGTCTCCAAACAGCCGAACGTAGCTAGCATGAGCATCAATATTGCCAATGGCTCTTTCTACATCCCCTCATGTTTATTACCACCACCATTACATCTCTCACCACAATGGAATAAATTTTTTAATATGCATATTGTACAAAAAGATGCTGTATTTTTAAATAGTGATTCTTAGCTTACCTATACTTTATAGTCCTCACCAACTCTGTGTGTGTTACAACTGTCTCCTCAAGTGCCTCTTCTCCATTACCTCCTCCTGCAGTATCTGCTCCCGCAGCAGCTGCTGAAGCCATAAGCACAGCTCCCGTACCATTTATTGACCCATTATAAGGTGGAGCACTAATCTTCGGTGTGTACACTGTATGAGCCTACAAAACATCCAACACAAACCAAAAAAATACCAAAAATGTTCTGGTGATGAAAATAGTATGACATCCTAATTGCATATTTTCTATCTATTGTTATTAAAGGTAGTTTACATATAAATTCAGAAGAGTCATACAAATCATTTGTATTATAGTATGAAGAATGTATAGAAAAATTTTCAGTTTTCAAAACCATTGAACTAAACACCACCACCTCTTTCTTTTGGATAACATAAACTTCTGTATCATTTTCTTATCCATTTTTCATATCTACCATGAATATAATTTAAGCTATTTTCTGTAACTGAACACAAAATAATAGTTGTAAATAATCATCATATAATGGAGGAGGAAATTCATATTAGAAATAAGCATATCCTTACCTGTTGGAAAGCTGCTTGGAACAAGTTGTCTGGGAAGACGTTTCTGCATAAAAACAAGACTTTACTTTAAAATAGACATATTATATTTTCTCTATGAAACTTTAAGAAGATATTACTGTGACAAGTGAATGATGGAGGATTGCCTTTCTGATTTTAACCTTAGCTTTTTATTGCAAGTTATGTTAATTATGTAGCAGTGTATAGCATTATGAGCGTATTACTTAATTAAGCAATTTAATTTTCAGTTATGTGAAACATTTAGGTGTGTGTTATCTTGGCATGCCATTCCATCATTGGTAAAACTACATATGGGAGGTAGAGCATCATTTCTCATATTTTCTCCTCCCCTCCTTCAGTCTATGGAAATAGCAAAGTAGTAGAGCACAGACTGCTTGGAGGTGGGATCGTACAGTTTGTATGAAAACATAAATGATTAAATTTTGTGAAAACAGCATAATTCACTACTTCATTTATCTTTTGTGTAATTGTTTACATGGTGTGGGCTTTGTCAAATTAGTGTAACTACAGGAACTGATCTCAAATACTGATTTTACTGGTTGAGGTAGCACAGGAATGACAACACCAAATTGTGGGTGCACGTAAACAGGAAGTAATGTAAACTAGTATCAGTTGAAGTGAACTTTAAATTTGTGCCCTTCTAAGTTGATTCAAGTTTTTTCACAGTTTTCATAAATTACTACACCAAATACCAGTTTGGTTCCTTTGAGATGGCCGCAGCCAATTATCTCTACCATCCTTGTCCAAACTGGGCTCTATCTGCAATGACATTGGAATGTTAACTCCTGCCCTTCCTTCCTTGGGCGAAAAATTATTTTAAAGTACATGATTTTCTCAATACCACCTCCATCCTACAGTTATATGTGACTTTTCAAATGAATATGGTTTTATCTGTGTGTAGTGAAGAAAGTAATTTATAAATATAGCCCTATATTCTTGCAATAAATTCTTTTTCATTTACTTACCAGTTGACCATCTGATGTCTTTTACATAATTCATTTAATGATAAATGTACTGTTATCCTGTAACTCAGCATAAGCCATGGCTGTGGCTATTAATGGAGACAAAAGTTGTGTCCCTATTTGATAGGCAAGGGCCACAAAATGTTTCATGGTTTCTCTTGTGAAATAAAATCATTGTTGATAAAATTTCTCCTTTAAATTTGTATGTATCGTATCATGTTCCAGAAACTTTGCATACAATGAATCTAACAAAGAGGTGACACCTTACAACATACATGCATAAAAATAAGTAAAATACCCTGACATACAGATTTCTATATCCCCAGGTTTGAAATTACTCTCTACCAAATGTGCATAAATGTTTTAGCAGATCAGTACAAGAGATTTTTGCTCCAGTTTCTCATAAATGTGAAGGACATCCGACATTTTACCTTACTTATTGTTTTCCACTAGGATGGTACATTTGTTAAAAGTCTAGTGATTAAGTCAAAACAAGTAACTGTGTCTTTGGACTTTAAGACAAGACAGTTTATGACAAATTGATCAACAGAGTAACTGAGTTAGATCTTACCATTCTGTGAGATTCTCTCCTTTTTTTAGGTAAATGTGATCAATAGGGAAGTTTTATTGCAGCAATTGGACCATCATGGTCAGATAAACCCTTTATTATAGGGATAACATTTGTTTCATGAAAACTAGTTGAATTTAGATAGTAACTATCAGTTGGTATTGCACTGGGTGTTCTATTCTAATTGAGAGTGCTACTGTGGGAAGAGAGATTAAGGAAAAGGGCTGGCAAGGTTTAGGAAATGGGGAGGGTTATGAAAAATTTTTCGAGAACCACAGGTCATGGGAAACTCAGTGAATGGGATTAGAAGGAAGATTGATTAATTGTGTTTGCACTGAACAAGATTTGAGAAAGTGGAAGATAGGGTGCCAAGCAAGGCAAAGATTACTGAAAAACATGGTGCAAGAGTCTATAAGAGCAACAAGCTATGTTTTTTACACATCGTACACAAGTGAGTAGAGGCAAGGGACAGTAGTTATCACTGAAACAATTGGTTTTTGATTATGTCAGTCCTGATCATCTGCAGTTGAATCTGACTGTTAAAACTGCTTAAAATAACTGTATTATGAAATAACCAATCTTTGTTTTTTTATGCTATGACTTCTAGTAATAAACATAGACTTCATACAAAGATTGAAAAATTCTAATGATCTCAATCAATGTGGTGTTGAGGCTGTGGCAGAAATCAGTCTTGGTGTCTCCAGCATAGATGGCAAATGTGAAGTAGGTGGGTGTGGTGGCTGCAAGAGCAGGTCACAAGCTGGTGATTTTCCTGCATTGTCACTTTTGGATGGTATCAATTTTTCATCCTGAAGGAACCACAAAATTAAGGGCTCAGTTATTGTCCCAAGTTTATAGCACATCAAATTATAGGTAGTGATAAATTGTCCCATACTCAGGATATGAGTGTAGGGGAGCAGATACTGGAACCTTTTGCATTACCGCTCATGGCAGTGTCCTAGTAGAGGTTGTTTGCATTGCCTTCCTCTGATCTGTTATGATGTGTTAAGTATGTATCTGTGTCATGCAGATGACAGTGATATGTGTCTTTATAGTGTAATGGGGTGTTTGTGTTTTTGTGGATAAAAGGAAGGGAGAGAGTGAAATCTGCTGCCAACATACCACAATTACTAGTCATTTTCTTTCCTGTTCCCACTGCAAATAGAATGAGGGAAAAAGACCAACTACATGCCACAGCCCCCCCCCCCCCCACTCTCCCCCTCCTGTATTAGCCAAATTTCTCATATCTTATCTTCATGGTCCTTACACAAAATGTATGTTGGTAGGATCGTTCTGCAGTCAGCTTCATATGTCACTTCTCTAAATTTTCTCAATAGCATTCCTCAAAAGGAATGTTGCCTTTCCTCCAGGGATTCTCATTTTTGTTCCTCAAGCATCTCTGTAACACACTGTGTTGTTAGAACCTACTGGTAACAAATCTAGCTGCCCTCCTATGAATTATTTTGATACCTTTGTTAAATCTGACCTGGTATTGGACCCAAACGCTCAAGCTGTAGTCAAGAATAGGTCACACCAGTATCCCATATGTGGTCTCCTTTACAGATGAACCAGACTTTCCTGTAATTCTCCCAATAAACCAAAGTTGACCATTTGCCTTCCCTACTGCAGTCCTCACATGCTTGTTCCATTTGATATCATTCTGCAACGTTATGCCCAGATATTTAACTGACGTAACTGTGTCAAGTAGGTCACTATTACGTTGCGTCTGAACATTATGGGTTTGTTTTCCTACTCTTCTGTCTTAACTTACTTTTTTGTATATTTAGAGCTATCTGCTATTCATCAGACCAACTTGAAATTTTGGTTAAGTCACCTTACATCACTCTACAGTCACTCATCTTTGACACTTTCTCTTACACCATGGCATCATCAGCAAACAACTGCAAATTGCTGTCCATCCTGTCCACCAGATCCTGCACGTATATGGAAAAATAAAAGTGGTTCCACTTCTCTGGGGCACTCCTGACAATACTCTTGTCTCTGATGAACACTTGCCATTGAGTACAATGTACCGGGTACTCTTACTTAAGAATTCTTTGAGCCACTCACAAATCTTGGAATCTTTTCCATATGCTCAAACCTTCATTAACAGTCTGCAGTGGTGTATTGTGTTGAATGCTTTTTGGAAACCTGTTGTTGTTGTTGTTGTTGTCGTTGTTGTGGTCTTCAGTCCTGAGACTGGTTTGATGCAGCTCTCCATGCTACCCTATCCTGTGCAAGCCTCTTCATCTCCCAGTATCTACTGCAACCTACATCCTTATGAATCTGCTTAGTGTATTCGTCTCTTGGTCTCCCCCTACGATTTTTACCCTCCACACTGCCCTCCAATACTAAATTGGTGATCCCTTGACGCCTCAGAACATGTCCTACCAACCGATCCCTTCTTCTAGTCAAGCTGTGCCACAAACTTCTCTTCTCCCCAATCCTATTCAACACTTCCTCATTAGTTATGAGATCTACCCATCTAATCTTCAGCATTCTTCTGTAACACCACATTTCGAAAGATTCTATTCTCTTCTTGTCCAAAATACTTATTGTCCATGTTTCACTTCCATACATGGCTACACTCCATACAAATACTTTCAGAAATGACTTCCTGACATTTAAATCTATACTCGATGTTAACAAATTTCTCTTCTTCAGAAATGCTTTCCTTCCCATTGCCAGTCTACATTTTATATCCTCACTACTTCGACCATCATCAGTTATTTTGCTCCCCAAATAGCAAAACTCCTTTACTACCTTTGGAAACCTAGGAATGTGGAATCTGCCTGTTGCTCTTCATACATATTTCATAGTATATCATATGAGAAAAGAGCAAGCTGAGTTGCAGATGGGTGATGCTTTCTAAAACAGTGTTTATTTGTGGACACAAGCTTTTCAGTCTGTAGGAAATTTATATCTGAACTCAGAGACACTGTGAAGAGCTTTGGAATTTGATCAAGTATATTGATGCAAGGACTGGTGATCATGAACTTTATTTATTTTATTTCTCTATCCGTTGACAATAAATATTGTATGGATGTTGTCAAGGGTACATGTAAGCCATTTCAAAGGAATGGGACACAAACAATATATACATAACAAAGTTCAAAACAAAATAATACAATGAAGTTAATAATAATACAATGAAATTAATACAGCCTATATACATCCCTGCTTGTTATTTCAAATGCATAGTATGTTTTTCATAAGGCTTTAGATTTGTCCTCCCTGAACGGCAAGTCCTTATATACACAACACTGCTTAAGTGTATATTTACATCACACAACAGCTGTCCTTTAAGTATGTAATGTAATGAATGATTAGGTACAGATACGTATTTTCCATTTTGCCTTTATAAATATCATCAGAAAAAAATTTATTGACCTACATAGTCATTTACAGAATAAAAACATTGTTCTACTAGAAATTTTTTAAATTCTGTTTTAATTTTGTTATCATCTTCGAACTGCCTGATGTTGACTGGCAGTGCGTTGTACAGTTTTGCACCGATATGGCTCACATGCCTTTGTGTATTCGTTCTTTTTGTTCGCTGAGTATGGAGTGCTGCACTATTACGGGTATTGTAGCTATGAAAGTCGGCATTTGTCTGAAAAAGTGCAATGTGGGTCCTGACATACAATACACATTTGTATATGTATAATGATGGTATAGTAAGTATTCTAAGCTTTTTGAATATGGGTTTGCAGTGTGTCTGTGGATGGCTGTGAGTTATTATTCGGATGGCCCTCTTCTGCAACAAAAAAATTTGTTTTAGGCACCCTGTTGTGGAACCCCAAAATATTATTCCCTATGTGGCAAGAGATTGAAAACAGCCGAAATATGCCATTGTGGCACCCTGTGAGGTACAAACATTTGCAGTAATTCTGAGGGCAAAATAGGCAGAATTAAGTTTCTGTGCAAGTTTTATTACGTGGTAATTAACATTTAAGTTTTCATCCACATGAATCTCCAGCAATTTTGTGGATGTCACTCTGTCTAAGGCTTTTGTCACCCCACACCAGATCAAGATTTACATTTTGACATCTTTTCCCAAACTGCATATTATTTGTTTTATTTACATTCGATCTCAACCTGTTTGCATTGAACCAAGAGTGGATGTAATTTAGTACTTTATCAACAGTTGTTGGTAGCAATTGCTTTGGTGCAATTATTATCACACTAGTATCATCTGCAAATATTATTGCTTTGGCTGCATCATCTGAGGTGTGAAAATCATTTATATAGACAAGAAACAATATGGGCCCTAGGATGCTGTCTTGTGGTACTCCTAATTCTACATTTTTTTGCCTCTGATACTGAATTTATTTTGTGGTTGGAGTAAGTTGATGTCAGTCCTATTACCTGTGTTCTGTTTATTAGGTATGATTCAAACCATTCTTTTCCTATCCCATGTATACTCCACGCTTCCAATTTTTCTAAAAGAATGTCCTGGTTCACAGTGTCAAAAGTTTTGGAGAGGTCTAAATTTACTCCTACTACACTATAATCTTTTTCTAGATTTTTGATTATTTATTCAGTGTAGCACATTACTGCTCTTTTGGTATTTTTACGTGCTTGGAAGCCATGCTAATTTCTGTTTAGTAAATTATGGTCATTTAGATATTTGTTGATTCGGTGCTTCATCGGTTTTTCTAATATTTTTGAAAATGCTGGGAGGAGAGATATTGGGCAATAGTTTTTTACCTTATACTTGTCGCCATGTTTAAATAATGGCTTCACTTTTGAATTTTTCAGCCTTTCTGGAAAGCTCCTTCACTGAATGATAAATTGGTTATGTGTGTAAAGGGCTTTGTGATTTGTGGTGGTGTCCTTGTTATGATTGACACAGGCACCTCATCTATGCCAGCTGACATTTTGGGTTTCAGGCTTTGTATCACTTTCAACACTTCACCCTCATTTGTTGGCTCTACCCTCATCCTACAAGCTGTTTTTGGATATTCAGGTTTTTCTTTGTTTGTAAATTTTAAGCTTAATGAAGTTGTTGCCTTTATGAAATAATTGTTAATATAATTTGGCAAATCTTGTTTATTAATATTGACATTTTTTAAATTTTTGAGGCTAATGTCCTGGTTTTTACAACTCTTCCCTGTTTCAGTCTTCACAATACCCCATACGGCTTTTGATTTGTTTTCAGACTGTCTTATAAAACTATCATTACTCATGAATTTTGCTGTAGCAATTACTTTTCTGTATACCCTCTTGTAATTCCTGACATATTCTATGAATTGTGGGCATCAAAACTTCCACAGGAAGTTTTGATGCCAGCTGTGATCCAAGAACTTGGCTTTGTATTGCCATGTGACCTGATTTTTGACAGCTTTTTTGGAAAACACATTTCAAAATATCCCATGAAAATGGAAGAAAATGTGTTATATGCATCATTTGTATTTGTTAGGGATAGTACTTCTGCCCAAGCCTCATTAGTTAGCATATTTATGACTTCTACACAGCTTTCTGTAGAAAAATTTCTTTTATACATGATTTTTTTTCCTCTTTCAGTGGCCTTGAAGGAATTTTGAGGACAAGAGCATTGTGGTCTGACAATCCCAAATCTGCCCAAACTCTTTGCCTTTACAAATGTCTGCTTGTGTCTGTGTATGTGCGGATGGATATGTGTGTGTGTGTGTGTGTGTGTGTGTGTGTGTGTGTGTGTGTGTGTGCGCGCGAGTGTATACCTGTCCTTTTTCCCCCCCTAAGATAAGTCTTTCCGCTCCCGGGATTGGAATGACTCCTTACACTCTCCCTTAAAACCCACATCCTTTCGTCTTTCCCTCTCCTTCCCTCTTTCCTGACGAAGCAACCATTGGTTGTGAAAGCTTGAATTTTGTGTGTATGTTTGTGTTTGTTGGTGTGTCTATCGACCTGCCAGCACTTTCGTTTGGTAAGTCACATCATCTTTGTTTTTAGATATACAAATCAGTATTTATTAATTCAACTTCTGTGCATCCTACATTTGAAAATATATTATCAATAAGACTGACTGTATTATTTGTTATTCTTGTGGGTGTGTGTATGTGTGGAAACAGGTTGAAACTACATAACAGATTTAGGAACTGGTCTTTTAGCCTACTTTCACTCATAAGATTAATTACATAGTGTCCACCTCAGTAGTTGCGGTCAGTGTGGTAGATTGCTAACGAAGAGGGCCAGGTTCGCCTCCCAGCCGGAATGGAAAATCTCTCTGCTTTGGGACTGGGTTTTGTGTTGTCATTACATTCCTATCATCCTAAATAACATTCCATTCTTGAAATGGCTGGATGAGCACACCCCCAAAAGTCACTAAATTAAAAAAGAAAACAACTTTATGCAATCTCTACTCCTCCCCTTGCAAGCCAAATACTTGCAGTGAAACTTTTATTCACCATAAGGAATTGAAATAGCTTATCTGTGAGTTGAGCACCACCCCACTAGCATGTATTAATGACCTCAGCTATGAAGATGCGTCAAATTATAGATATGCCATCAAATTTACCTTCTCTGCTAAGGAACATAGTTGATGTTTTCTCATTATGTGATGTTGCATATTTGTTGTGCCTCCTCTTATTTTTAATCTTTTAATGTGAATGGAGTGTAGTACTTCACTGCTACCACACTTTATAAAATGCTTCCAGACTAGGGACCAAGCCATATTACGATAGAACTGATGTCTGATGGTGACGACAAGAGTGTACCATGTAGACCAGGTGGGGACAAGTCTTGCATAGTGCACGTATGTGCTTAACATATTATAGGTCACATTGCATGGCTATAGATAAATTACTCTCCCTGAAATGCTGTACAGATCCTTATGATGTGTTTCTTGCTAGTTTCGAATTGCAGGTGTTGTTATTAAAACAGTACTGACTCCTTTTTACAGTTTCTATAATATCCCAGTATTTCAAAGCAATTAAAATTTTATAAATAAAATGTTTTATTTTTATTTTTAAAATAAGTTTTATTTGAAAACCAAATGTTTTAGCACTGCTGTGGTAAATTGATATGCTACTTTTATTACCTGGTTATTAGGGGAAAAAAGTGGAAAAAACCTGCTATAACTGAGACCAAATAAATACTGAAAAGTACCAGGTATTCAGAACTAAAATACCAATAGCCATTTTAACCATTTAGTTTTCCCCATCCCTAGTGCAGGCAGGTAAAAATAGGCAGGCTGGAAAACGAAAGACCTAGAAAATTAAAGTAAGCAAAGAGAATAAACAGTTATTGAAAAGAAATGCTGAGACCATAGAAATTAATGTAAATTTAAACCAGATGGGCAGTGAGAACCAAGCACACATTGCAATGCCAGTTCCAATCTGCAAAGCTCTGAGAAACTGACATCAGGAGTTAAATTCACACCTCATGTGTGGTGAAACGGGCACTGAGGTCATGACTCATGTAGAGCATGTTCTGCAACAGGACACTGTGTGTTTACAGTATACACCCTCTGTCTATGTACATTCATCCTAAATGATAAATTAATGGTGGTCATATGAATGCAGAAGATCCAACACCATTTACATCTGGTACTTGACATGTGTCATTTCACAGATGGGTCTCTGAGTGATAGTATTTATTTTGCCAGGCACAGAACTGGTATAGTTGGTGGTATGATGGTGCATAGGGCAAGTTGTACTGTGGCAATGGTCACAGAGGTAGGAGCCATAGGGTAGTGAAATGAGTGCAGAAGATGCTTAGGGCCTGACTAGGACATTTTGTATGGGAGGAAACCTTTCACACGAAAAGTATAGCAACTGTCAAAATGTAAGTGGTGCTGTTGTTAGTAGTTTTAATGTAAACAGGAAGTGTCACTGACCCTTGGTGAGAATGCAATTAATACTTTGCCATCCGCATGTCTCATAAAAATTTATTTTCTTGGCACCAGCAGCGCTAATTCGAATTACTTGGCTTGTCGGCAGCCATTCTTGACATTATTGGGATATTATGAATTGTTATGTTTTACTAATCTCATCATTAGTTTTCAAAAGTTCTCAACTTTCTTCCCCTACTTTCATGAAATTATGAAGATATACATACATAACTAAATACAAAATTTGTTTGTTTCATATATTTGTTTATTTGCATTGTCTTTGGTACTTAGTATTTATCTTTCATATGACATGCAGCAAGACAGTCTCCAAGATGTAATGCAACTCCACAAGACTTGCACATTAAGTTTGTTGTTCTTTTTTTTGTTTTTGGAATGTGCAAGGCAGTTTCTTCATTTCAGAAATACATAGGCCTATTAGTTGGTGTTGCCTTATGTGACCGGAATGTCTGTCAACCAGATCATGATGAGACGTATATGATGTAGTGGCAACCTCCAAGTTTTGCTCCGCGCATTCATTGTAAATAATCGTATCGTCTTTTTCGTCTGCCACGATGAAAGGGCACAAGTATTTATAAAAACAAAAAACTTGTTGATGTGTGTAACTTATTGTTATGTAAACAAAGCACCAACAGAATGCAAAAGATACTAAAGTGCTGGTGCCGGCCACTGCGCGATACTATGCTCACGACACCACTGTGGTTTCGCTGGCTGTTGACTGCTATTTCGCGCACACCACCACTGTGGTGTCCCTGGATGGCAGAGTGTTAACATCAAGGAAAGTGGCATGAAATTTGGAAAAGGACCATGTGAAATTTAATCTGGAGAATGGATTTAGGGATTACAAAAATTTCAACAGATCACACCCTCACCATGATTATATGTGGCAAACCTGTCATCAGTGTATCTAAACCAAACCTGGGCTGATGGCTTTGAAACAGAGGCAAGCCCCTCAGAGTGACCCATGAAAAGGTTGGTCAAGGAAGGAGCCATCGTGGTTCCCATGGCCATACCCCTGATCTATTTATATACACTCCTGGAAATGGAAAAAAGAACACATTGACACCGGTGTGTCAGACCCACCATACTTGCTCCGGACACTGCGAGAGGGCTGTACAAGCAACGATCACACGCACGGCACAGCGGACACACCAGGAACCGCGGTGTTGGCCGTCGAATGGCGCTAGCTGTGCAGCATTTGTGCACCGCTGACGTCAGTGTCAGCCAGTTTGCCGTAGCATACGGAGCTCCATCGCAGTCTTTAACACTGGTAGCATGCCGCGACAGCGTGGATGTGAACCGTATGTGCAGTTGACGGACTTTGAGCGAGGGCGTATAGTGGGCATGCGGGAGGCCGGGTGGACGTACCGCCGAATTGCTCAACACGTGGGGTGTGAGGTCTCCACAGTACATCGATGTTGTCGCCAGTGGTCGGCGGAAGCTGCACGTGCCCGTCGACCTGGGACCGGACCGCAGCGACGCACGAATGCACGCCAAGACCGTAGGATCCTACGCAGTGCCGTAGGGGACCGCACCGCCACTTCCCAGCAAATTAGGGACACTGTTGCTCCTGGGGTATCGGCGAGGACCATTCGCAACCGTCTCCATGAAGCTGGGCTACGGTCCCGCACACCGTTAGGCCGTCTTCCGCTCATGCCCCAACATCGTGCAGCCCACCTCCAGTGGTGTCGCGACAGGCGTGAATGGAGGGACGAATGGAGACATGTCGTCTTCAGCGATGAGAGTCGCTTCTGCCTTGGTGCCAATGATGGTCGTATGCGTGTTTGGCGCCATGCAGGTGAGCGCCACAATCAGGACTGCATACGACCGAGGCACACAGGGCCAACACCCAGCATCATGGTGTGGGGAGCGATCTCCTACACTGGCCGTATACCACTGGTGATCGTCGAGGGGACACTGAATAGTGCACGGTACAGCCAAGCCGTCATCGAACCCATCGTTCTACCATTCCTAGACCAGCAAGGGAACTTGCTGTTCCAACAGGACAATGCACGTCCGCATGTATCCCGTGCCACCCAACGTGCTCTAGAAGGTGTAAGTCAACTACCCTGGCCAGCAAGATCTCCGGATCTGTCCCCCATTGAGCATGTTTGGGACTGGATGAAGCGTCGTCTCACGTGGTCTGCACGTCCAGCACGAACGCTGGTCCAACTGAGGCGCCAGGTGGAAATGGCATGGCAAGCCATTCCACAGGACTACATCCAGCATCTCTACGATCGTCTCCATGGGAGAATAGCAGCCTGCATTGCTGCGAAAGGTGGATATACACTGTACTAGTGCCGACATTGTGCATGCTCTGTTGCCTGTGTCTATGTGCCTGTGGTTCTGTCAGTGTGATCATGTGATGTATCTGACCCCAGGAATGTGTCAATAAAGTTTCCCCTTCCTGGGACAATGAATTCACGGTGTTCTTATTTCAATTTCCAGGAGTGTAGATGCACCTACAGACAAAGTAGTAGTTTGTAAGTGTAAAGTTGATTAAGGTCAACAGTGGAATCAGGTGGGTGTTGGTTGAGGTAATGTTCAGCAGTAGATAAACCATGCACATGTGGAATGTTGGTGTAGAGGGAAGTGGCATCAGTTGTGAAAAGTAAGGTCTGTGGTGGTAGTGGGAAGGGCACAGCTCTCAGATGATCTAGGAAATACAAACAAATATAAAAACAGGTCAGGGGTATGGCCAGGGGAACTAGGATGGTTCCCTCCTTGGCCAACCTTTTCATGGGTAACTTGGAGGAGGCTTGCCTAGAACTCTTAAGCCATCAGCCCCTGGTTTTGTTGAGATACATTAATGACAGTTTTGCCATATGGACTGATAGTGAATCTATGACCCATTAAAATTTTTTGGAAAATCTAAATCCACTCTACTATTTAAATTTTTCATGGTCCTATTCCAAATCTCAAGCCACTTTCCTCAATGTTAACTGAATCCTCACCAAGGGCAGTTAAACTTTCTGTTAAACCTACAGACAACACACACAACATTTTGACAGTTGCTATGCTTTTCATATTTCAATACAGCTTTGACATTTGAAAAGAGCATATTTATTGAGATGCAGACTTTATAGCAGCCTCAGAGCATTCTCATCTTATCCTTTACTGTATACAGTTATCCCATCAGCCTAGCTCAAAAACAGATTTTCTGAATAATAACATCCAGTCCTAGTACTACTGATCCCTCCAAAAAACAACTTAGGAGTGCACCTCTTGTCACTTGTTACTATCCTGGTCTTGAATCTATTAATCAAGTACTTCATCAAAGCTGTGCCTTTCTAAAATCATGCCATGAAATGAGGCCAGGTCCATTCTGTGTTATGAAGAACTGCTCTACCTTTGAGGGGTAGATGTACACCTAGAATAGCGTTTTGTTGCAGAGCATCCTCTGCAACATGACAGTGATGACCTTTCATCACATATGAGATCTGAATCTCTCTCCTGACACCAGTTTCTCAGAACTTTGCTGATGGGAACTGGCTCTTACATGTGCTTGGCTCTCTCCACCAAGCCAGCCAACCAATATTTACATTAATTTCTGTGGTCTCAGCATTTCTTTTCAGTAACTCTTCCTTTTCCAGAATTAATTTTCACTTTGTAGTGGAGTGTGCACTGATATGAAACTTCCTGGTGGATTACAACTGTGTGCCAGTAAGTTTCAACTATTCCTTTTTTTCACTCACTATTGTTTTCTATGTCTTTAATTTTTTGTTTTGTCCATTTTTCTCTGTCCCCATCATTTGTCCATGTATAATGCACTTAGCTTTCCTCTTTTATTGACACTTTAATGATATTTTTTTCAGTAATCTGTGTCTTGCTTATTGCCCTATCTTCCACCATTATGCTCTGATATTAGCAAATCTCATCCAGTGCAGACACCAACAACCAGTCTTTTCCTTCACATTCCATCCAGTCTCCTTGATCCAACGTTTGGGTGGCTTTACTATAACTTTCCCCATTTCCTATACATTTCCACTCCTTTACCATCATCCTTTCCGAGCAACCATTCTGCACATATCCTTATCTTTTATGCATGTTTTCTCCTGCTGTCACTTTGTAAGCAGATTTTTGTATCTGCCCATTTTATGTTATAATTTTAAACAAAGTTTTTTTTTATAGATGTACAAAATTGATATCTCCTGACATAGTGAGTTCTAAAAGGAATTTAGTGAGACTGTGACAGCTAATGACTTCAGAAAATAAACAACTATTTGGAAAGAAAAGCACTTAGTTCTAATGGAATAAAAGACACATAAAGCCATTATTGTTGGCTTAGGGTATACCTCATTAACTGTCTATTGAAACTAGAAAGAATTTTTAGTTTTCTTATATAAGAGGGTAATCATTCCACAGACAGGTCTCTGCCACTAAAAAGTACTTTGAGAAAGCAGTTGTTGATGCAGCAGGACAGAATGAATGTTGTTTTGTAAAATTTGATGAGGCAGTAGTAGGGACAGAGTGTATGGAAATCTCTGCACTTGTTCGCATATAGCAGAAGAGTTATGCATAATATAGTGAAATATGATCAACAAGTAGAAACGTAACAGGAGGAGGAGGAGGAGGATATTAGTGTTTAACGTCCAGTCGACAACGAGGTCATTAGAGACGGAGCGCAATCTCGTGTTAGGGAAGGATGGGGAAGGAAATCGGCCGTGCCCTTTCAAAGGAACCATCCCGGCATTTGCCAGAAGCGATTTAGGGAAATCACGGAAAACCTAAATCAGGATGGCCGGAGACGGGATTGAACCGTCGTCCTCCCGAATGCAAGTCCAGTGTGCTAACCACTGCGCCACCTCGCTCGGTGAGAAACATAACACACACATCATATGCAGAAGTTGATCACCAGTTCGAGTGCTGTGAACTTTCGGAAGAAAGACCAGAAAACACTACTGTAATTGACAATGAGAAAGCAAGTTTCTATGCAAGTACAGATTAACAGGAAAGAGTTGTTATAGTAGAGGGAAACAATCCACGTGGGAAAAATTTATCAAAAAACAAAGATGATGTGACTTACCAAACGAAAGCGCTGGCAGGTCAAAAGACACACAAACAAACACAAACATACACACAAAATTCAAGCTTTCGCAACAAACTGTTGCCTCATCAGGAAAAAGCGAAGGAGAGGGAAAGACGAAAGGATGTGGGTTTTAAGGGAGAGGGTAAGGAGTCATTCCAATCCCGGGAGCGGAATGACTTACCTTAGGGGGAAAAAAAGGACGGGTATACACTCACACTCGCACACACACACACACACACACACACACACACACACACACACACACACACACACACACACACACACACACATATCCATCCACACATATACAGACACAAGCAGACATATTGGTCTTTAAATATGTCTGCTTGTGTCTGTATATGTGTGGATGGATATGTCTGTGTGTGCGAGTGTGAGTGTAAACCCGTCCTTTTTTTTCCCCCCCTAAGGTAAGTCTTTCCTGATGAGGCAACAGCTTGTTGCGAAAGCTTGAATTTTGTGTGTATGTTTGTGTGTCTTTCGCACGCGCGCGCGCGCGCCCACACACACACACACACACACACACACACACACACACCCCGACATTTGTAAAGGCAAAGTGTTTGGGCAGAGATGTCAGTCGAGGCGGAAGTACAGAGGCAAAGATGTTGTTGAATGACAGGTGAGGTATGAGCGGCGGCAACTTGAAATTAGCGAAGGTTGAGGCCTGGTGGGTAACGGGAAGAGAGGATATATTGAAGGGCAAGTTCCCATCTCCGGAGTTCTGACAGGTGGGAAGTATCCAGATAACCCGGACGGTGTAACACTGTGCCAAGATGTGCTGGCCGTATACCAAGGCATGTTTAGCCACAGGGTGATCCTAATTCCCAACAAACACTGTCTGCCTGTGTCCATTCATGTGAATGGACAGTTTGTTGCTGGTCATTCCCACATAGAAAGCATCACAGTGTAGGCAGGTCAGTTGGTAAATCACGTGGGTGCTTTCAACGTGGCTCTGCCTTTGATCGTGTACACCTTCCGGGTTACAGGACTGGAGTAGGTGGTGGTGGGAGGGTGCATGAGACAGATTTTACACTGGGGGCGGTTACAAGGGTAGGAGCCAGAGGGTAGGGAAGGTGGTTTGGGGATTTCATAGGGATGAACCAAGAGGTTACGAAGGTTAGGTGGACGGTGGAAAGACACTCTTGGTGGAGTGGGGAGGATTTCATGAAGGATGGATCTCATTTAAGGGCAGGATTTGAGGAAGTCGTATCCCTGCTGGAGAGCCACATTCAGAGTCTGATCCAGTCCCGGAAAGTATCCTGTCACAAGTGGAGCACTTCTGGGGTTCTTCCGTGAGAGGTTCTGGGTTAGAGGGGATGAGGAAGTGGCTCTGGTTATTTGCTTCTGTACTAGGTCGGGAGGGTAGTTGCAGGATGCAAAAGCTGTTTTCAGGTTGTTGCTGTAATGGTTCATGGATTCAGGACTGGAGCAGATTCATTTGCCATGAAGGCGTAGGCTGTAGGGAAGGGACCGTTTGATATGGAATGGGTGGCAGCTGTCATAATGGAGGTACTGTTGCTTGTTGGTTGGTTTGATGTGGACGGATGTGTGAAGCTGGCCGTAGGACAGATGGAGGTCAACGTCAAGGAAAGTGGCATGGGATTTGGAGTAGGACCTGGTGAATCTGATGGAACCAAAGGAGTTGAGGTTGGAGAGGAAATTCTGGAGTTGTTCTTCACTGTGAGTTCAGATCATGAAGATGTCATCAATAAACCTGTACCAAACTTTGGGTTGGCAGGCCTTGGTAACCAAGAAGACTTCCTCTAAGTGACCCATAAATAGGTTGGCGTATGAGGGGGCCATCCTGGTACCCATGGCTGTTCCCTTTAATTGTTGGTATGTGTGGCCTTCGAAAGTGAAGAAGTTGTGAGTCAGGATGAAGCTGGCTAAGGTAATGAGGAAAGAGGTTGTAAGTAGGGTGGCAGGTGATCGGCGTGAAAGGAGGTGCTCCATCGCAGCGAGGCCCTGGACGTGTGGAATATTTGTGTATAAGGAAGTGGCATCAATGGTTACAGGGACGGTTTCTGGGGGTAACAGGTTGGGTAAGGATTCCAGGTGTTCGAGAAAGTGGTTGGTGTCTTTGTGAAGGATGGGAGACTGCATGTAATGGGTTGAAGGTGTTGATCTACGTAGGCAGACACACGTTCTGTGGGGGCTTGGTAACCAGCTACAATGGGGTGGCTGGGATGATTGGGTTTGTGAATTTTAGGAAGTAGGTAGAAGGTAGGGGTGTGGGGTGTCGGTGGGGTCAGGAGGTTGATGGAGTCAGGTGAAAGGTTTTGTAGGGGGTCTAAAATTCTGAGGATTCCTTGAAGCTCCACCTGGACATCAGTAATGGGATTACCTTGGCAAACTTTGTATGTAGTGTTGTCTGAAAGCTGACGCAGTCCCTCAGCCACATACTCCCGACGATCAAGTACCATGGTCGTGGAACCCTTATCCGCTAGAAGAATGACGATGGATCGGTCAGCCTTCAGATCATGGATAGCCTGGGCTTCAGCAGTGGTGATGTTGGGAGTAGGATTAAGGTTTTTTAAGAAGGATTGAGAGCCAAGGCTGGAAGTGAGAAATTCCTGGAAGGTTTGGAGAGGGTGATTTTGAGGAAGAGGAGGTGGGTCCCACTGTGACGGAGGACGGAACTGTTCCAGGCAGGGTTCAATTTGAATAGTGTCTTGGGGAGTTGGATCATTAGGAGTAGGATTAGGATCATTTTTCTTCATGGCAAAGTGATATTTCCAGCAGAGAGTACGAGTGTAGGACAGTAAATCTTTGACGAGGGCTGTTTGGTTGAATCTGGGAGTAGGGCTGAAGGTGAGGCCTTTGGAGTGGACAGAGGTTTCGGATTGGGAGAGAGGTTTGGAGGAAAGGTTAACTACTGAATTAGGGTATTGTGGTAACCATTGATGCCACTTCCTTATACACAAATATTCCACATGTCCAGGGCCTCGCTGCAATGGAGCACTTCCTTTCACACCAATCACCTGCCACCCTGCCTAAAACCTCTTTCCTCATTACCTTAGCCAGATTCATCCTGACTCACAGTGTCCTCACTTTCGAAGGCCAGACATACCAACAATTAAAGGGAACAGCCATGGGTACCAGGATGGCCCCCTCGTATGACAACCTATTTATGGGTCACTTAGAGGAAGCCTTCTTGGTTACCCAGGTCTGCCAACCCACAGTTTGGTACAGATTTATTGATGACATCATGATCTGGACTCACAGCGAAGAAGAACTCCAGAATTTCCTCTCCAACCTCAACTCCTTTGGTTCCATCAGATTCACCAGGTCCTACTCCAAATCCCATGCCACTTTTCTTGACGTTGACCTCCATCTGTATAATGGCCAGCTTCACACGTCAGTCCACATCAAACCCACCAACAAGCAACAGTACCTCCATTATGACAGCTGCCACACATTTCATTTCAAACAGTCCCTTCCCTAGAACCTAGGTCTTCATGGCAAACGAATCTGCTCCAGTCCGGAATCCCTGAACCATTACACCAACAACCTGAAAACAGCTTTCGCATCCCGCAACAACCCTCCCAACCTGGTACAGAAGCAAATAACCAGAGCCACTTCCTCATCCCCTCAAACCCAGAACTTCTCACAGAAGGACCCCAAAAGTGCCCCATTTGTGACAGGATACTTTCTGGGACTGGATCAGACTCTGAATGTGGCTCTCCAGCAGGGATACGACTTCCTCAAATCCTGCCCCGAAATGAGATCTATCCTTCATGAAATCCTCCCCACTCCACCAAGAGTGTCTTTCCACCATCCACCTAACCTTCGTAACCTCTTGGTTCATCCCTACGAAATCGCCAAAACCACCTTCCCTACCCTCTGGCTCCTACCCTTGTAACCACCCCCAACGTAAAACCTGTCCCATGCACCCTCCCACCACCATCTACTCCAGTCCTGTAACCCGGAAGGTGTACACGACAAAGGCAGAGCCATGTGTGAAAGCACCCACGTGATTTACCAACTGACCTGCCTACACTGTGGAGCTTTCTATGTGGGAATGACCAGCAACAAACTGTCCAATCACATGAATGGACACAGGCAGACAGTGTTTGTTGGTAATGAGGATCACCCTGTGGCTAAACATGCCTTGGTGCACAGCCAGCACATCTTGGCACAGTGTTACACCGTCCGGGTTATCTGGATACTTCGCACTAACACCAACCTGTCAGAACTCCGGAGATGGGAACTTGCCCTTCAATATATCCTCTCTTCCCGTTACCCACCAGGCCTCAACCTTCGCTAATTTCAAGTTGCCGCCGCTCATACCTCACTTGTCATTCAAAAACATCTTTGCCTCTGTACTTCCGCCTCGACTGACATCTCTGCCCAAGCACTTTGCCTTTACAAATGTCTGCTTGTGTCTGTGTATGTGTGGATGGATATATGTTTGTTTGTGTGTGTGTGTGTGTGTGTGTGTGTGTGTGTGTGTGTGTGTGTGTGTGTGTGTGTGTGTGTGTGTGTTTTTTCCCCTTAAGTTAAGTCTTTCCGCTCCCGGGATTGGAATGACTCCTTACCCTCTCCCTTAAAACCCACATCCTTTTGTCTTTCCCTCTCCTTCCCTCTTTCCTGATGAAGCAACTGTTGGTTGCGAAAGCTTGAATTTTGTGTGTATGTTTATGTTTGTTTGTGTGTCTATCGACATGCCAGTGCTTTCGTCTGGTAAGTCACATCATCTTTGTTTTTAGATATAGTTTTCCCACGTGGAATGATCTAGTGTTACTCTAAGGCTCTTTGGTGAGGAAATTGTATTCATCTCATTTAGGATTAAAGATTGTACAGATTCTCGATATTTTCACATATGAGAACAGAATAGCTAACAAGTACCTCTTGTGGTTTTTTGGTTGATGGGCTTTAAGCCTATAGTCTTTGCCTAGGTCAGCATTGAAATTCTTGATAACTGTCACCAAGTGATGAGGCACAGCAGTTAGCACTCTGGACTCATCTTAGGGAGGAGGCCAGTTCAATCCACATCCAGACATCCGGATTTAGGTTTTCTGTAATTTTCCTAAATCACTCTAGGTGAATGCTGGGATGACTGTGAAAGGGCACAGCCAATTTCCTTCCCTGTCCCTAATACAATCCGATCTTGTGCTCCATCTCTGATGACCTCGATATCAGCGGGACATTAAACCCAATCTACCTTCCTTCCTTGAGAACTGACTTCAAGTTGATTGGCTTAACACTTAGCTATAACTAGAGGTCATCAGCATACAGCGTATCATGTTGAGAACACAGTCACAATGGAGACAGTTTGCTTCAGACATACCCTTGGTTTCAGTATTAGGTCCTACAATCTTTTCTTTATACATTAATTATGTGGCATAAGTTTTGGCCTATTGTAAGTACCAGCACTGCTGGTTCTGCAAGTTTTGCAGGAGAGCTTCTGTTAAGTTTGGAAGGTAGGAGACGAGGTACTGGCAGAAGTAAAGCTGTGAGGACGGGGTGTGAGTCATGCTTGGGTAGCTCAGTTGGTAGAGCACTTGCCCGAGAAAGGCAAAGGTCCCGAGTTCAAATCTCGGTCCGGCACACAGTTTTAATCTGCCAGGAAGTTTCAATGAGCTTTATAATTTGGTCTACATTGTCACTGTGTCCAGCAGATACTGATCTGATTCACACAGATTTTTGATGTTACTGCCAGCAACATTCTTAAAACAGAATTTTTCATGGCTACTATCATTTATCCCTGTTAAATTATCAGTAGGTCTTATTCACTCCCAAGTTTTCAACAACTTCCTTCATTGTCATGATTCAGCAGGTTTCTGTAGATTATTTCATTTTGTACTTTATTTCATTGGCCACATTATGTCAGGTAGACCACATGAAGTCACAGAACTTTCATATGTTGCTTGAGATTATGTTGAAGTTTGTGACAGAAGAACATCAGTGGCAATGTTGATTTTGTTAAATAGTGGATGACTCAGTTATTTCCCTGTTGCCTCTAGGCATCAAGCATTCATTTCCATGCACTTTTAAGGTGACAGCCAATGTCCTACTGTCAGTCAATAAGTCTGTTTAGTTTACAGTTCAGCTGTGGTTGTCAAAGTGAAGTACTGCTTTAGTTCATTGAGTGGGATAGTGTGAAATATAGTGCAGTGTTATAACTCCACTTGTTATAATTCCACTCTTCAAATACTTTTTTCTGTTTCTTGTTCAATTCAGATACCATGAATATTTAAAACTGCTAAATTATTATTCATACTGTATTTTGCCAAGGTTTATTATTCAATGTAGTTTTCATACCAGTTGTGATAACTGTGTAGTTAGTTTTTGAGGGAACATTTTCTTTGGCGAAACATCCTAAATTTATAACTCACTGAAACCATGTGCCCTGTGAAGCGTTACACTCTTCTGCATGAAAAAAGTATTATTTTTCAGGGGTAGGACATACCTGATGTGCAGTATTTCTGAGTTTTATGAGATGTTTCAGTTCATCCATTAGCCAAGGAACAGATTTCCTTCTCACTTTTGCAGTCTTTCAGTGAGCGCATACTTGTATGTCATATTTTCAAGTAATTTTGCTTATAAGTCCATGAAGTTTGTTGTTTATGTCTGGGAATGGACTGGAAGCCATTTCCCAAACTGCTTTCAGATCTCCATTGTAAGTTCAGATACCTTGATGTGCCTAAAGTCTCTCTATGCATTCAGTTGAGCTTTCTTTCTTGGACATCTGGGGAGTACATCTTGAAAATTAAGTCACAGGCAGATGTGCCAGATACAAATGTTTTAATGGTAGAAATTGCTCTATTTGGGGTTTTTATTGCAAATATACCTGTGAAAGTGTGACTGTTTACTGTGTGATGGGTAGATGCAAGCTGAAGCAGAGAAGAAAGCATGTGCTTTAATTTTACACTGAAGAAAACACTTTACAGAAAGCTTACATTAGTGTCACCAGAAATAACTACACTGTGCAACAAATTTAAAGGCCCATTTTTTGAAACCTTATATTTGCCTCCAATTGTCATGCATAAGTTTGAAATTTGGCTCAAAGGTGCCTACAGCTTTCCTCTGTATTGGTGCAAAAACATAGCGCCCTGCAACATCACCCTCGCGCTTGGTGAAAATTCAAACAAGTAGGTGTCCATAGGTGTAATAAAGGCCACAGCTCAGAAGTTCATATGAGCTATTAGGTGACATAATAGTTTGTTATTGGCAACAAATTTCACACAATTTTGCCCAACATCATTGACATGTCGCATCATGAGGTCATCGCAGTCGCTCTTACCTACACTTCACCCCTTCTTTTGACATATCTGTGATGGTGGTCAGAACCATGACACCTAGCACTGAAACCACTCGGTTTTCTTATAGGTGGCCAAGGAAAACATTTCAGGCACACTGCCACTTAGAATCTACATGAAAAGCTCTCAGTGGGTGGTGTAAAAGGTGTCAATGAAAACACCCCTTTTCCTGGGACATTGATTCCCATCCATTTTACACCTGAAAACAGCAGCTTGCGGTACATTTCAATGCAGGAAGATGTTCTGGACATCCTTTGACACTGCTGACACTCTCTGATGTTCAACCCTTTTTAAGGACATTCTGGGGCTGCATCCCCATTAAATGTGTGGATTGAAGCACAACCCCAATTTTTGCTCTTGTATATAGGTTGGAATCACAAGGGACCATTCAAAATGATTCAATGACATTTGAACATGATCCAGAAACAGTAAAGGATACTTTTTCAACTCTCCTGTTTTCCACCCTCCTGTCCACATTAACATGTGCATGAATAAAATGGCAAATGGTCTCTGTCTGCTGCCGCAGTTCGACATCACTCTTGGTGCCACTCTATCAACTCTATTTAGTACTTTACAAATGTACCTGTCAGAAATTTCAACACCGTTTCAACCTGTTGACTGCTCTAGTGTGTGAGGGTTAGGCAACACCTTCCACACTCTTGGGTGTGGTCTGCTTACCTTCAGGCACTAGATCAGTTGCCAGGCTGATTTTTTGTTGAAATTTCTGACAGGTATGTTCATAATGTGCTCAACAAAGTCGCGTGGGTCGCACTGATAGTGTTACAAACTTACTTCACTGCTTCCATTCTTTTCAAAAATTTTGGGAAATTGGTCTATGATAAAATACTGACTCATAGAAGTGAGAACAACTTTTAAACCAGGCTCAGTTTGGCTTTTTCAAAGGATTCTCCACTGAGAATTCAATAAAGGACCTCGTAAAAGAAGAGATGCCAGAGCTAAAAAGAGAATATAACTTGTTAGTATGGTTAATGATCTTGCCAAAGCCTTTGACTGTGTGAATCCAAAAATTTTTACAGGGAAACCAGAGTGCTACAGCATTAATGGTCATCCTTGTTGCACAGCAGACTCTTTCCTTCATATCAGAAAGTAGAGGGTCTCATTAACAAATAACCTCAGAATGGGAGAACAAAGTAACAGATCAGTACTGGGTCCACTATTGTTTTTAAGCTAAATAAATAATTTTTCAATGGCTTTAATGGGAGGTTAAAAAGTTGTCAAGCATAGTAACTAAGGATCCTAACTCAGCTTTAAAATACACAACTCATATAAAAAGTGAACATTACAAGCCATTTACAGGAAACAGTTGAAGTCTTAATCTCACAAAAAAATCACATTACCTTATTCCAGTCAAGCAAAAATGTCTTGTCAGCACATGAAGTAGACATTAATAGTCATATTATAAATGAAACACCCTATGTCACATTGTTAGGGTCTAGTTTGGTAACATGTCAAAAGAGATATACCCAGTGCTGTTTTTATGGGGGAACGCTGGGGGATGCATACGCCTAAACTTTTTCATCGACAAAGTAATTTTTTTACAATGTTGAGAACTTGGAAGAGTGCCAAAGATTTATTTAACGGACCTAAATTTTTAATTCATTTTTTTGGGCTGGTAATTGCAATATGAATGATACCAGTGCAGTTTTTGGTGGGAAAATCAGTGTCATTGACTGTTTCAAGCATTTCGAAGCTGCGGCAACCATTCTCGACAACTGAATCGCTGCCAGCCAGTTCGCCAGTCATGTAGTGCCCTTGCCTGTTAATAGTGGGCATGTAGTGCTAAACGGATATGCGTACGCTCAAATCGCATGCTTCATTTGAGGTGATGTAAACTGAAGTGTTCGATACCACATTCTCTTGTATGTTTGTGTCTTACTCGACATCGCCTGCTTCATTTGAGCTGTAGTAAAGTCAACTGAAGAGTCCGATACCTTCTTCTTCTTTTTTTTTTTTTTTTTTAGTTCGACGTGTTGATGATGTCATGGCTAAAAGCAGACGGGTGGTATCCTATGCTTCATTTATAACTAATTTACGCTGAATTATATCCCATGTCGGAGTACCCTCAAACTTTTTTTTTTAGAAAATAGCATTGGATGTACCTCACAGGTAAACCAGTAAAAAATTCAATTCAGCTTGTTGTGCCCATAATTATGTTGACATAAAGACAAGATACGTTGCTGCAGTGCATTCATGTCCAAAGGAACAGACACTGTGCTGACTATAGCTGCTATGAAACACACAAAACATATTCGCAATTGTGAATATGGGCAACCTTGGCTTGTGTAGTTGAATGATGACAACATTAAAAATTTCCATCTGCCTACACCCAGGGTACATATAAATAATTAGTGCATGTTGTACGCCGGCCAGAGTGGCCGAGCGGTTCTAGGTGCTACAGTCTGGAACCACGTGACTGCTGCGGTCGCAGGTTCGAATCCTGCCTCGGGCATGGATGTGTGTATGTCCTTAGGTTAGTTAGGTTTAAGTAGTTCTAAGTTCTAGGGGAGTGATGACCCAAGCAGTTAAGTCCCATAGTGCTCAGAGCCATTTTTGCAGGTTGTACACACCTATAAGATTACCTATGGAAGTTTGGGTCTGGCCATGAAGTGTGTGTAGATAGCCAAAGGAGTCAAGGCAACCACCCATCACAAGCAGGAAATTTGGGTTTGAGTCCCAGTCCACCATAAATTTTCAATGTTGTCATTCCATTATATAGCTGAAGGTTGTCCATATTTGCAATTGTGAATCTGTTTCATGTGAAAAGACAAGATTGTTAGCTTCTTTTGCATATTATTATTCCCTGTTTCCTTATGGATTTATCTCCTGCAACAGTGCACCTAAAGTAAATAAAGTTTTTATGCAACAGGGGTGAGCAGTGAGAATTCTGTGTAAATATCGGAAGCTACAAAAATTTATACCTCTCCCCAAACTAATGCTTATGCACCTTCAAATCATTTTTAAGGGTCTTTGAATACTTGTACTAATTCTCAACATATTTACTATTTAATAGTTTTGTTGCTAACTATAAAAATCAATTTGAGTTGCACTGTGATCAACACAATCACGTAAGAGGCACAGAAATAATCTATACATTGAATTTTTGGTTCCATGTCTAGTATTTACACTGGAGTTATATATTTTGATGCAACGATATGCAACAAGATCACATATAACATAATACAAGAAACTGGGAATCCTAACTAGTAAAAATAATTGAAAATATACTCATTAATCACTCTTTTTACAAATTCTCTGAATATCTACATTCAAGGATAGGAAAGTTCAGTTAGCTACATAGCAAGTAGCAGTGTTTGTTGCAATGCTGCATGACAAATAGTAACGTACTATAAATAGGGCACTGTATTTACAGATGCAGGTAATAACATTCTTTGGAAAATGCCAGTGCAATCAAGCAAATGTTAAGCTAGCAATAGAAAACAAACAGCAGCATTTTATTTCAGTATAGCAGATTTCATTCTAATTTATTTGATTACATTTAACTGTCATAAGCATGAGTAGCATTAAGAAGTGTACTGATAGATTGTTGTTAATGCAGTATAAAGATGTGTTTGTATGATTCATTTATTTTTTAATGAATACTTGTTATGCATCCTGGAAAGTTCTCTTTTTTGATGGGATTTAGAAAACAATGAATGAATAAATGTATTAGTGAATGATTGAGTGAGCAAGTGAGCGAACAGTAAAACCAGTATCAAACCTTGTGACAACCTGGTAGTGATTTTTCTCCCACTCAGAAGCCAATAACCTTATGCAGAATGGTGCACTGGCTTTGATGACAGTCTGCTACAGTCTGCTACAATTAGTTGAACATGAGGTGAATCAACTGTTAGCATCTTTGGTTCATTTCATTTACGATTCTTTCAAGTGAAACCAAACAAAGAGGAATAAGTAATGGTACTAACAAGGGAACCTCCCCATCGCACCCCCCTCAGATTTAGTTATAAGTTGGCACAGTCGATAGGCCTTGAAAAGCTGAACACAAATCAATCGGGTAAACAGGAAGAAGTTGTGTGTAACTATGAAAAAAATAAGCAAAATATACAAACTGAGTAGTCCATGCGCAAGAAAGGCAACATCAAAAAAAGGGCGTCGTGGTCCTGTGGTTAGAGTGAGCAGCAGCTGCGGAACGAGAGGTCCTTGGTTCAAGTCTTCCCTTGAGTGAAAAGTTTACTGTCCTTATTTTCGCAAATGTATGATCGGTCCGTTCGTTCATTGACATCTCTAATCACTGTAATAAGTTTAGTGTGTGTTTTGCGACTGGACCGCAAAACCGTGCGATTAGTAGACGAAAGGGTGTGCCTCTCCAATGGGAACCGAAAAAATTTGATCACAAGGTCGTAGGTCAACAGATTCCTTACAGTTCAGAAAATATTCATTGACCTTGTTATTGAAGTCGCGAGCTATATTTGCTGGATTCATATTTTTATTAGAATACATCTAACGTATTTAATGCACTATCGTCCAAAGTAGCGGACAGTCAACTGCCAGCCACGGAGCCTCGGTATCAGGAATACTCTCTCTTCCGTGCGTTGTAGTCGACTGACGTCGTGTGTTTCGATGTTTGTTTAGGTGTAGCGTCCCCATACTACGGCGCAGTTACCTCGTATCGGACGGACAGACTGATAATAAGTGTCTGAAAATAAAAAATTAAACTTTTCACTCAAGGGAAGACTTGAACCAAGGACCTCTCAGTCCATATCTGCTCACGCCAACCACAGGACTATGGCACTCCTGAGCTCACACTGTCCTTGATGTTGCCTATCTTGCACATGGACTACTCAGTTTGTACACTTTGCTTATTTTTTTCATAGTTCCACACAACTTCTTCCTGTTTTCTTGATTGATCTGTGTTAAGTTTTTCAAGGCCTATCCACTATGCCAACTTATAACTAAATCTGAGGGGGGTGCAATGGGGAGGTTCCCTTGTAAGCACCCTCCATTGACCATGTTCACAGAGGTAATCATCTGCTGTGAGCAGACATCTTACCTGCCAAGGTCCAGGAAGCTGTCAAGAATGTGTGCCTGGCGATCTTCGGTGCCCACGCCCAGTGCACTCTTGGTCGCTGGGTTGCCTGGATGGATGGCTAGCACAAGTGCTGTTCCCAAGATAGCATTCAGCAGAGATGTCAGTGCAAAGTACAGCAGCGTACGAGCTGCGATCTTCCCATTCATGCTGGCATTCAGTCTTGCAGAACCTATGAAAAGAACAGTTGTGTTGCCATAATTATTTCATTTTCTAAATGGAAAAATACTTAGAATTAGAGAGAATAAGAAAATATTGCGCGGTAGGACCTGTGAAACTCCAGATAGTAGATCATCAATAAAAATGAAGCTGTTCTCAACCTGAAGTCTGGCAATGCATTACTACACAAGGTCCTATTGGAAGTTTTAAGTCCTTGCCTTTCTCTTAGGTCTGAGCTGACTTACGCACATAATTACACCGTGATCAGTGGTCTCTGATCTACCAGTGTGTCAAATTCTATCTGTCTGAGTAAGACAGACAAAGAGGTTCATATTTTGTTTCTTGCCTAACTAGATTGAATTTTCTCATATTGAGAAACTAGAAGGAGAGATCTCTTTCTATACCCATGATTACATAAGTAGTTTACTTTCAGCAACTGGTTTTGACAGACTTTGCTGTCATCATTTGGTCTTTGTAAAGTTTTGTTACAAAACGTATTCATTGAGAGTTAAAACCTCAAGCCAAGTTGTCATTTTAGTGGCTAAAATGTAGCCCATTGTATTGTACATATTCTGACAAAACTTTGTATTATGTGCCACATTTTATCTGCTAACACGACAACTTGGCACGAGTTTCTAACTCACAATGAACACATTTTGAACAACAAATTTTGAAGACGAGAAAATGGCAGCAAAGTCTGTTGAAATGAGTTGTTGAAAATATATAAGTATTTATGCAATCTTGGCTATAGAAAGTTTTTTGTCATAATAGAACATGGCTGTCATGGCTATCACTAAACATGAAAGGAAATATTTTTTGATTCCTCTCACACATCCAACCATGTTGACATAAGGTTAAAAAACCAGAAATAAATAAATAGTTCTTAATCATGAACAGACCAATGAGAATTATTTTTCCTAACTACAATATAATGGATGATGCAATGACAGGAATTTGCTGGCATGTCAAATATCTATGCTCAGACACTAGAATTCTATATCAAGGTAGATTAGACATTACTGATAGAGACATGCAGTTTGACATGGATTCTGATGTCATGGTAGGTGAAGATCTGTACCAGACAACAAGTCTAGCCTAAATGATCTGCTCATTGCCAGAAGTTGCTTCAACCATTGGAATACACCTGTGACCCAGACCCATATTTTCATTATCACTTATATTTCCTTCTTTTAAACTGTATCACTTTAATCAGATGTTCTCCCACAGTTCATGTGGCACAAATTAAGCCAAAACCATTTTATTTCACTGATTACATTTCATTACATTTAATTCAAATGTTTCTATATGGGGTGACTTAGATGTAACAGACTTACAGTGTGTAGATATATGCTCTGTTCTCATTTATAAGATACAGCTATCTGCAACTCACAGTATTTGCCACGTTTACTTCTTTAATGTGCGTGGGTGTGTAAATGGCTTGTGACGGTTTGCCTAATTTGTTTCTTCGTTTGTTGTCCTCTGTGTTCATGTACTGGCTGCTACACTGGCTAAAAATGGGTTGTGGAAGTACAACTACTGTCTACTGTAAATGATTTATCCGACAGGTGCACATTTGCATTTCACAGTCTTTTACTTTCATTGTTCACAACCCCCGAATATTACAGTTATATGACCAGTGCGCTCTTGTTTTAACTTTCCTTAAGCCTCACTAATAGGTTGCAGGTGAACATCTACATACTGCTACAATAGTTTACTGTTGAACATCTATGAGCAGTGAAAAACATAACCACATAGTCCACAGTTCTTTTGGAATAATCAGGTATGTATGGAGCAGACACTGTCATTGGTTTGACACACGGCCTATTGGTGTAACACTTATTTCACTGTTCAGTTGATGCATTGTTGTTGTTCTAACCAACACAGGCTCCTCGTCTGAAACTCAGCCATGGACTGACTGTCTTGTGACCAAAAATTGGGCCCTTATACATCCTCACAATAATAGGTGCTGAAACTACACATTGTTCGAAGTTTAATTTACAGAAATTACAATTAAAACTTAACTCATTAAATTAACTGAATATGTCAAAAAATTCATTCCTTTTAACGGTTTCTTCATCTACAAGGTTTATGCAGAATTATTTGTTTAAATGATGAAATTAACATATATTGTAATGCAAACAATACTTTTGACAAAACTGTTAATTACTTTGGAATTAATTAAGGGCTGGCTTTGCTAACATGTTTTTGAATAGAGCCAAATCGGTCCTTTAAGAATACAATTAGTTGTTCCTCCAAATGTTTATAATTAGTACAGAATTTATATTTGTTTATAAGTCAACAACAGAATTTCACTGATTTCACCCTATAACCATAGTATTAACGGGGAATAGTCAAAACAAATTAGGAAA
The DNA here is from genome assembly GCF_021461395.2 of Schistocerca americana. Lineage (NCBI taxonomy): Eukaryota > Metazoa > Arthropoda > Insecta > Orthoptera > Acrididae > Schistocerca > Schistocerca americana. Next base: position 260,272,402 of record NC_060124.1, read on the forward strand.
TCAATTACACACATAAAACTAAGCACAAAATTAGATCTGGTGTCATGTTCTTTAAAACTGAGAGCCAACTTTTCTCTTTTATCAAAATGCAGATTATATTCATGTAGATTAATGGTAAATAGTTGAGAAGTGAAAAAAACAAATTTAAGGAGGCAGATGCCAAAACAAGAGGGGAAGTAAAAATTATCCTGGCTAGCTTCATCACAGGCTTGTGGAGTGATTATCCTTACTGTTGTGGTTGTCTGACTAAAAAATTGCTGGACAGTTCTACCAGTGTAGTTTGTACTCTGTGCTGAGGTGATGTACATCTAGGCTCACTGCAATGGAAATATCAGTCATTGTTTTCTGATTGTAATAATAAAATTCCATGGCTCACCACCTTTCAATTGAACACCATTTCAGAGAGTAGTGTGCCCCTAACTTACACCAGTAAGCTTGCCAATGGAAACAGGGTAACAGACTTCTTGTTCCTGGTGAGTCTTCACGTTGTTGAGACTTCACAACATGGTTCTGTTGGGATTTATTTGATGTGTGGGGAGGCTGGTTTGGTTGAATCTGCACAAAATAATCTGACCCATACCTGCAAAGACTGTATGAAAGGGGAGGGGACAACAGCAGAGTTGGGGCTCTGATGTGAATGGCCACTGTACGGTAGTGGAAGTGCACTTGAAGCCTGGGCACAGATGAACATCTCGCATAATGTGTCAGCTGCAGCTGACAAGTCAAAAGGAAAGAAAGACAAGGTTTAATGTCCAGCCAATAATGAGGTCATTAGAGACAGAGCAGAAGCTCTGATTGTGTCAGTGGCGAAGGGTGTGGGGAGGGGGGGGGGGAGTAGAGGAAATCAACACAGCCTTTCTTTTCGTGGAATCATCCTGGTATTTGGCCAGAGTGGATTATGGAAAGCACAGAAAACCTAAATCTGAATGGTTGGATGTCGATTTGAAAAACCATCCTTCTGAATGCGAGTCCAGTGTGCTAACCACTGCACCGCTTCACTTGGTGCTATCTTGTCTGCAAATGACTGTATTAGTAGGTTTAGTAACAATGACCAATAATTTGCCAACTATAGACATTCAGTCAATAGTTCTCATCTCAATACAATATGGAGTAAGAAATAATTTCATAACAAAGGATGTGACCTTGGGCTGTCAGGAGGAAATCCCAATCAAATAAAAAAACAGATAAAAATGTAAGGTAGGTGTCAACATCATTTTCTACAATACTAACAAAGTAAAATAAAGAAAATGTATCATGTGGAAGAGTGTAACAGGTGAATCAGTGAGAGTAAACCATGGGGAAAAAAAGACAAAAGCAACACTTCATGGAAGAGTTCTGTTCAGTTTCAGCCTTGGAGAAGAAGAAATGGTGACACAAATTCTTCAGTTGGAATTCCAGATGAATCAAGACACTTCACTAGCTATGGCCACTTTGTGACTCTAATCTTTTTGTTGTCTGCCACTCAACGACATTCAGCTGCTTATAGCTTAGTGAGTCTTTCGCACCCAGAGATATGAGACATTAGGATGTAATCATGCATGGGCTGTTCCAGTTGCTGCACCAGTACTCAACACTACCAGTTTCTGATTGGCATGCCATTATACTGGTAGGTCAAAGTCGTCTGCTCATAGGCCTCATTCTACCATAGACCAGAGCTTCTAAATCTATGTAAACATATATATCTAATGTAACTCTGCCAGAATATAATAGGTAACTGTTTCTCTTTGACCAGGTGGTAAATACTTGTTTTCCTGGACAGTCTTAAAACTGTAAAGATATTGTCATGTTACTCTGCCAGAAAAAGAATGGAACACACTCAACGACTGTTTATTTATTTACATTTTCTTTGCGTGGTACCATCGTAATGATGGCTTTTGCAAATGTCATACTTAGTACTGTGGTTATATTTACACTTACAAAATACACTATATTCTGTAGCTATCGCTTCTTATGTCTATTTTTTACATTTGTCATATTAAAACTGATATGCTAATGCTTCACGTTACAATCACTACCTTAAAATTTGTTGAAAGAACATAAACATTTATCTATTAGAAAATATTTTAATTTTGTTTTAAAAATATTTCCCGTGTACGTTCTTAGAGAGTTTGGTAGCTTGTTATACCAAATCAAACCACTGATATATGGACTTCCATCAGTCATTTTTAACGTTGTTCTGTTACAGAAAAAGTTACACTTTGTTCTGGTGTTGTGATCATGTACATCACTGCCCTTGAGAGCTTCTGTTGGTTGACTTATAAAAAATCCAACTATTTTGAAGATGTACAGAGAATATATTGTCAGATATTTGTGCTGCACAAACACTTCACGACATGAATCTCTATGTCCCATCCCATGTATATGTCTTATTGCTCTTTTCTGTAGTAGTAGTAGTAGTAGTAGTAGTAGTATTCTTTTTAAATGTGTTCAGTGGCACTGAACTGTAATATATTTTAAGGGGAAAAAATATGCACCATGAAGAAACCATCCTAATGGGATGCACATCAGTAGATCTGCTGTATATGTACAACAAACAAGTGATCACTATTTCAGAAAAACTGGATATTGGTTCAAGTGAAAGAGCTTCACAAACTAAGAAAATCGGTAATGAGTTGGTCCAGCTCTGGCCATTATGCAGGCAGTTATTTGGCTTAGCATTGGTTGACAGAGTCGTTGGATGTCCTCCTGAGTGATATCGTACCAAATCCTGTCCATCTGGCATGTTAGATCATCAAAATCACAAGACGGCTGAAATGCTTCGAAAGTTCTTAACTGGAAAGATATCCAGTGACTTGCTGGCCAAGGTAATGTTTGGCAGGCATGAAGATAAGCATTAGAGACTCATGTGTGAGTGGGCATTATCTTGCTGAAATGTAAGCCCAGGACGGCTTGCCATGAAGATCAATAAGATGGGGCATACAATACCATCAAAGTACTGCTGTACTGTAAGGCTGTCTTGCTTGACAAACAACATGTTACTATGAGATGAAGTGGCACCCTAGACCATTACTCCTGGCTGTTGAGCCTTACGCAGGCAATAGTCTAGTTGGTATCCCACTGCTGTCCAGGGCTTCTCCAGAAATGTCTTTGGCCTGGAATCTCATTACTCAAGTAGAACTGTCTTCAGTGATAAGTCCCAATTTGAACCAAGTCCAAGTGTCCATCGAAGACCTGTCTGGATACATGTTGGACAACAGTGGGATACCAACCGGTCTGTCGACCATCATATGGCACAACAACCATGACTGATGTCTGGGTTGCCATTTCTTTTCAGAGCATAATTCCTTTGGTTTTCATCTGTGGCACTATTACTGCACAGTGGTATGTCACTGGTATACTACATCCTGTTTTGTTGCCCTTCATGGCAAGCCATCCTGGGCTTAAATTTCAGCAAGATAGTGCCCGCCCCCAAATGGTGAGTGTTTCTACTGCATGTCTTCATGTTTGGCAAGGGAAGAAAGTAACATGTGGTCACATAGGTTGTATATGCAAGAGGGGGGTGAATCCCCTCTGCCCCCAACAACCTCTAACACTGGAAGTGGAGTGTCACAGTTTGATGTAAAATCCATTTCGTCTCAGGAAATACAACACTTTTGTAGTGGCTGTCTTTGTCATCTGCAAGCATCTGAGGTAATGAGGCAGGTAGTGTGCCACAGATTCCCTAGCAGGGCGCACTCAACAAGAACATGCACTATCATCAGTAGACTACCACAACTACAAAGAGGGGGATCCTCCCAATGCAGGAGGAACTCGTGGCTGAGTCATGTGGCTAATGTGTAGTTGGCACAACACAATGGCTTCTTTGTGAGAGGCCTGGAAAAGTGTGTGCCACACCTCAGTTGCCACTTTAATTGCTCTCAACTCGTTTTGGGTCATAGCAGCCTGCCACTCTAATTTCCAGAGTCTCAAAATACTGTGTCAAAGTTATAATCTAAGTCTGTGTCTAGTATTCCAACATCTAGTTGCTCTCCTGTGGTCGCATGTTTAGGTGGTCAGTGAGTTAATTTCCTGGAATGTCTATGTGCCTTAGTGTCCAGTTGAAAGTCACTGTCTTTACAGAGCCATAGAGGTTAACCAGTAGTTTCTGGATGTTGGTGACTAAAACATTTTTGGGATAGCACAGGATTATTCCTTTTAAGCAACTCATGTAAATGCTACAGATCAGAAAGTTAGTTGTGGCCTGGGATTTGATGAACTGCAGAGCCTGAGATATGGCAGAAAGTTCTTTGTGTGTCCCCTTGCATGTGCAAAAGTGTAACCGACCCTGACACTATCCTTTGATTAGTCCCTGTAGATGCACATTGAATTAGAACAATTGTGGAGGACTGAAAGAAACAGGTGTCAGAGAAGGGTACGATCAGCATCCATCTTGGGGCCACAAAAGAGGTCCATCCATATCGCAGGACAGGGTACAGACCACAAGGAATGTCGAGAGGGAACTCTGAGAACACAGACTAATGGAGACTGTTGGAGGTCCCTCAGCAGAATATTGAGTTAGATTCAAACTGGTGTGCCCAGTTTTTGCCAATGTGTAAAGAGTCTAAAATGTTGGTTGTGGGAAAGAGTTGAGTGACATGGATGGGTAGGCATCTGGCAGATTGTGACTGCATAACTTGCCAGAAGCTGCTGTCATCTAACCCACAAGGGTGGGACACTGGCTTCTGCCAGGAAGCTGTCAACAGGGCTTGCACAGAAGCCCCCCCCCCCCCCCCCCCCATTGCCAAACGCACACCAATGTGGCGACCAGGGTCCAGCAAGGTCAGTATGGATGGTGCTAGCCATTCTTGGCAACACATTCGTAGCCAAGTGTAATAAAATCAGCACTTTGTTAAATCTCAGAAGAACTGTGCAGTCTGTAGCCCATGAGGAGTGACTAAGAAAATGGAGAGCATTCAGCTTCTACATGCAAGTTGCGTTGAGCTGATGGACATGTGGTTAGCTTGTTGTCAAATAAAATAACCAAGAATTGAAACGTTTCAACAGCTTCAAGGTCACCAAGATAAATATATGGGTGCAGTTGCACAATCTGTAGTTGACAAAAATGCAGAAGTCGTGATTTTGCAAGAGAAAATTGGTAACTGTGATTCTGTTCCCAGTCATGGACTCTCCAGACAGACCCCTGAAGATGGCGCTCATCAGTACACAGTGATGCAGAGGCACAATATGGGCAAATACTTTCCACATACAGTGACGGAGAGACTGTAGGGCCCACTGTATTGACGATACCATTGATGGCAATAGTGAACAGCATTTTCCTTGGAACCAATCCCTGAAGGACTCCAGTTTCCTGTAAATTTTGGTTGCTGAGAGTCGAATTTACCCAGACCCAAAAAAGTCAAAGAGATAGGAAATTCTTGATAGAAATAGGTAAACGTCCCCAGAAACCCCACTCATGCAGTGTAGGTAGGATGTGATGTTGCCAGGTGGTAATGCATGCCTCCTGTAGGTCAAAGAACAGAGTAATCAAATGGTGGCAGTGCATAAAAGCATTGTGCACTGCGGATTCCAAACAAACCAGGTGATATGCGGTGGACCGGAAAGCCCAAAAACCACTTTGGAATCATAATAATTAATTAAAATATGTGGGCCCTTACCCGGTTTCAGGCCAGGAATAATAATACCTACACTCCATCAAGAGGGAAATACTCTCTCCCACCAAATGCGATTAAGAAGTCCAAGAATATGTTTCATGCTGTTGGCATGAAGAAGTTAAGGAATTTGGTTGTGGATTTTGTTGGGTCTAGGGGCTGTATTCGACACACTGCCAAAGTGCTATGAAGCTCCCATTCACTAAAAGGGACATCATACACTGAAGGAGTTTGTGGTACAACTTGACAAGAAGAAGGGACCGGTTGGCAGGACATGTTCTGAGGCATCAAGGGATCACAAATTTAGCATTGGAGGGCAGCGTGGAGGGTAAAAATCGTAGAGGGAGACCAAGAGATGAATACACTAAGCAGATTCAGAAGGATGTAGGTTGCAGTAAGTACTGGGAGATGAAGAAGCTTGCACAGGATAGAGGAGTATGGAGAGCTGCATCAAACCAGTCTCAGGACTGAAGACGACAACAACAACAACAAACACTGAAGCACCAAAGAAACTGGTATATGCATGTGTATTCAAATACAGAGATATGTAAACAGGCAGAATACGGCACTGTCTTTGGCAATACCTATATAAGACAACAAGTGTCTGACGGTATTGTTAGATTGGTTATTGCTGTTACAATGGCAGGTTATCAAGATTTAAGTAATTTTGAAATGTTATGTTATAGTCGGTATATGAGTGATGGGACACACCATCTCTAAGGTGTTGATAAAGTGGGGATTTTCCCATACGAACCTTTCACAATTGTACTGTGAATGTTAGAAATCCAGTAAAACATCAAATCTCTGACATCACTGTGGCCAGAAAAAGATCCTGCAAGAATGGGACCAACAATGACTGAAGAGAATCGTTCAACATGACAGAAGTCCAACACTTCCGCAAATTGCTACAGATTTCAATGCTGGACCATCAACAAGTGTTAGTGTGCAAACATGTTGCTTGGTTGGACCAGTCTTGTTTCAAATTGTATGTGTATGGGTATGGAGACAACCTCATGAATCCATGGACCCTGCACGTAAGCAGGGGACTGTTCAAGCTGGTGGAGGCTTTGTAATAGTGTGGGATGTGTGCAGTTGGAGTGATATGGGACTTCTGATACATCTAGATATGACAGGTGACATGTACAGAAGCATCCTGTCTGATCACCTGCATCCATTCATGTCCATTGTGTATTCTAAGGGACTTGGGCAATTCCAACAGGACAATGCAGCACCCCACATGTCCAGAATTGCTACAGAGTGGCTCCAGGAACACTTCTGAGTTTAACACTTCCACTGGCCAGCAAACTCCCCAGACATGAACGCTATTGAGCATATCTGGGATGCCTTGCAAAGTGCTGTTCAGAAGAGATTTCCACACCCTCGTACTCTTACAGATTTGTGGACAACACAGCAGGAATCATGGTGTCAGTCCCCTCCAACACTATTTCAGACAGAAGTATCCATGCCACATCGTGTTGCAACACTTCTGCGTGCATGTGGGGGTCCTACATGATATTAGGCAGGTGTACCAGTTTATTTGGCTCTTCAGTGTATGATAGAGAGCCATGTACGTGGAAAGATAGTGACTAGAGCTCAATAAGATGTTTCTGGGTCAGGAAATGAGAATGGTAAATACTGCAGTCGGACACTTCTGTGAAGTGTGCCACAAAACATTCAGCAAGTACCATGGGATCAGTGCATATGTTACCATTGTCAAGGGTGTCAGGAACCACCGTGGATGGTGGATTGCCAGAAATGCAATGGAGTTTAGTCCATATCTGGGACAATGGGATGTGGGATCACATAGTTGAGACATATTGCTCCCAACACTCCTGCTTTCTTTTCTTTATGAAAACCACTCTTTGGCCCAGAGTCTCCTGAATGCTATTAAATTATCCATTATCTTTCATGGAAAGAACAATTGTTGGTAGGCCTGTGAGTAAAATTTAATCTCTCTAATTTTATATTCATGGTCTTTTCGCAAGATATACATAGGAGGAGACAGTATATTGATTCTTCTAGGAATGTACACTCTCAAAATTTTAAAAGCAAATGTCACCATGATGTGAATGTTTCTCCTGCAGTGTCTGCCTTTGAAGTTGACTTAACATTTCCTTGACACTTTAGTGCCTATGAGCTGAACCTGTAACAAATTGCACTGCTGTTTGTTGGATCTTTTCTATTTCCTCTACCAATCCTATCTGGTTCTGTTGCCAGATTGATGAGAGATATTGAAGTACTGGTCGAATGAGGCTTTGTAAGCTACCTCATTTGTGGCTGAACTACGCTTCATGAAAATTCTTTCAATGATCTCTCTCTTCTCTCTCTTCTCTCTCTCTCTCTCTCTCTCTCTCTCTCTCTCTCTCTCTCTCTCTCTCTCTCTCTCTCTCTCTCTCTCTCTCTCTCTCTCTTTTTGAAGGAGGGGGGCAAAAAAGAAAAAAAAGATCTGTGGTCACAAACGCCCATGTCACTACCTTAGAGCATTAATATGAAAAAGAAGTGGAAAGCGATGAAACGTCAAGCCCAACTGACGGAAGGAAAGAGAGCTAAGACCAAGGAATTCCTCTTGGCTTAAGGTCCTCAAAATATGCTTTAGAGACAATGGAGGTCCCGAACCAAAGGTTAAATGCTCCTTGTGATATTGATATGACAAATAAAATGTAAATGCTGTTGACTGCTCGTGGGTCGTTCACTATAATAGCCGATAATTGAGAAAACACAACTGGTCTCCAGAAGCAAAGTCACACAATATAAACGAGAGCAGAATTTCACAGGGCCTGTAATGGCATCAACATCTTTCTGAATGATAGACGAATTAACTGTAGTAGAAGACTGACCACCTTTCGTATGTGATATCACGAGGACCTGAGGTGCAGCTGGGAGAGTCATTGACTCTCTAGCCTCATTCCGTTAACGTTTAGTAGACATAGCTTGAGATGGTGGTTGGCTCGCTGCAAAAAAATCCCGCACGATTGCCAGCATCTCTTATGGCGTGCTGCTTCCAACTGGGGCCACCCCCTCAGAGGAGGCCTCATCCACCTTAGGTGATTGTTCACACTTCATGTCACACCTCCCAAATTCCAGACAGAGATACCAATTGGCAATTTGGAAAGCTAACACCTGAGGAAATTACTCCTCCCTGGGCCTGGCCTGTACCAGGGGATATGTGCAAACCCTACCTGTCGACCTGGGGCTCAGAATTACGTGTTACCCAGTACTTGTTGCACATCAAATGTATGGACTGGCCTTCAGGAGCACACAGAGAGGAAGAAGAGACAAAGAGAAACCTCAAACGCCAAAGCAGATAAAGGGTGGGAGATGGAGAGGAAAAAAAATGACTGTTCCAATGTCAGGCTGGCAAAACTTCAGAACACATCATCAAAAATGTGCCAAACATGATCCAAAGGGAGGAGAAAAAACAGGAGGAGGATAGACATGCTGCATGGAAAGGAAAGAGGTGCTGCAAGGAATGGGCCCCTCTCATAGCCAAGCACGAACTCATGAGAGTGGTGAGTCCCCAGGGGGGGGGGGGGGGCGGCAAGGGGGGGGGGGCGGTGGAGTGGACTCCTTGAGTTGTTGATAGAGACACTGCTTACGATGCTGCACAAGAGACAAGTCCATGGGGAAGTGCAATAGATCACAAAGTTTCCGATGAAGAGAGATTTGCCTGGTGGGAGATGATCCATAATAGGGTTTATGGCTATAGGAACGAGGACAACACTCAGGACAGAGCCTTGATGCACCCCGTTCTCCTGAATAAAGTCGTCTGACAAGGCTGAATCCACATTATCTTGAAAAATCGGTCCGTTAAAAATTCCTGAAGGAAATGGGGCAGGTGGCTTCCAAAGCCCAACATGTAAGGAGTACAGTGGATACTAGTCCCCCAGCAGGTGTTTCAGGCTTTTTCCATATCAAGAAACACAGCTACAGTCTGGTATTTCCACAGAAAAGCCATCATGACATTGGCTGACGAAGTAACGAAATAAACTGCAGAATGGCGTGCAAGAATCCATACTTTTCAGTGGTTAGTCGATTGCAAGACTTTAGCTACCATACGAGCCAGCCATGAATCATACGTTCGCCCTGCAAAAACAGCTGGTAAGAGAAGTGGGGCAATAGCTAGAAGGAAGGTATTTGTCCTTACTGTGCTTAGGTATAGATATGGCAGTGGCTTCATGCCAATGTCTCGGAAATGTGCCCTCTCCCCAGATGCGACTGTACATATGGAGGAGAAAGTGCTTGCCCACAAGAGAAAGATGCTGCAACATCTGAATGTGAACATCATCTGGCCCTGAGGCAGAAGACTGGGATGAAGTGAGAGCATGTCAAGCTCCCTCATAGTAAAGGTGGTGTTGTAGCATTCACGATACACCACCCCCATTCGTTCCAGGGGTGACAGACGGAGTGATATAGGGTGGAGCTCGAAATCTCCACAAAATAACGGCCCAAGGAATTGGAGATAGCAATGAAGTCTGCGATGATATAATTTGCTATGATCGGGCCAGAAATTGTGGAATGAACCTTGGTCACAAAGAGCTGATGGAGGTTGCCTCACATGACGGAATAGGTTAAAAGAACTAGTAAATGAAATCCAGCTAGCTTTTTTACTATCCCAAAGAGTGGAACGACACTGTGCACACAACTGTTTATAGTTAATACAAACAAATGGTTCAAATGGCTCTGAGCAATATTGGACTTAACTTCTAAGGTCATCAGTCCCCTAGAACGTGGAACTACTTAAACCTAACTAACCTAAAGACATCACAAACATCCATGCCCGAGGCAGGATTCGAACCTGTAGCGCCTAGAACCGCATGGCCACCACGGCCGGCATAGTTAATACAGTTAGCCATTGTAGGATGATGATAAAAAATGTGGAGAGCACTTTTCCGCGCGCGAATTGCGTCGCAGCACGGCTCAGTCCCCCAGGGGACTGGGACACGGCGTGGTAAAGAAGTAGTACATGGTATGGAACATTCTGCAGCTAGAAGGAAGATGTTCGTAAAGTACTCCACGTGTTCATCACAACTGGGAAAATGTTGTTCATCGAAGGCCGCCAAGGAGGAGTAAAGCCGCCAGTCAGCCACAGAAAGCTGGCTTTTGGGTTCATAATCCGCGCAGAATACGGTGGCTGATGCGCCGTGAGCCATTTTCGTCCAAGGTGCTGAATGAGTTCATTTGTCTGTCCCCAAAGGGGAGGCCAACATTGTCTGCTTTTGGTCGGTCGGCGATGTACTGCGATGGCACAATCAAGGCCCACGCCCTGGAATCTTTTTCAAACGATTTTACAGTTAATATTGGGCAAAAAAAATTCATTTTTGCACTGCCTATAATTTTCTACGTCAGCTTCATTTTGATGTGCCCGTCGTTTGCTTAAAGATCACAGTTATTGTGATATTTGTGTTTAAGTAAGACACTGTGAGAAATTGGAAAAGTTTTCAATGAAAAATAATGGTCGCTATGATTTTGCGTTTGATGCATATTACATAATAGGCTGGTGCGTATAAAATTTAGCTAACACATTGAAGTTTTCTTTGGAATTTGGTAGACGTCTTTCTTTATCTGCCACCAATCTCGAGAAAATTGATCTGATTCAGCACATTCATTTGCGGTCGCTTGTGCCAATGATAAAGCCAGAATACGGTAGCCACAACATTTCTCGTATTTCATAAACGGTTTGAGATATCCTCAAAGAGGACAGTATTTTGCCATATGGTTATTATGCAAAACCTCATTATCTACCGTGTTATTCCATTAAGTGCAAACTTTTCCGGTGAAAGAATGATTTTTAAGGGTCATCGATAGCTGGTGAAATGAGAAATGCTGTCGGTTTTGGAACAACGTAAGTGAGGACGTTACACGTTTGTTTTTGTACCTAGGATATCCTTTTTCATAAACTACTGACCTTACATTTTCTGATTTCCTTAATTAGTAAACCATTGTTTCGGGATACTTTCACAATTGCGTCAGAACATTGTTTAATGATGTAACACTGTGTAAACTCTGCTGTGTTTTGGCAAAAGAAATTTTAAAATGGCAGCAAGAGAGCTGTAGGTTTTACTCAAAATTTGCCACTCACTATGCTTCTCTGAAAGTTACAAGTGGTTAGCAAAACAAGCCAGGCAAAAATAAATTGCTGCCTTTGTTGCATTTTCAGTGGAATTCGTTTTAGATACTAACCAAATCAGAGATGACAGAAGGTCTTTTTGAATGGTCACCATGCAAGTGTGGGCTCCACTTAATATTTACAAAAGATACGAGCGTAGTTCAGTTAACAATGGCACTTCCCTTCCAGAACTCTTAAATTTCCCCTACAGCGCCTGCCTCCAACCCCCACCACTACCTCTCTCTCCATGGCTCCCTTCTGATTGCGCATTATTCTGCAGGCAGTCTACATGGATGTGGGGTAGGAAACAGCAAATGGACAGCATGTGAGAACTGATAGCTTGAGTACGTGTCAGACAGAACAAAACACATGAGATGACAGACAAGCTGGGCAGCACAGAGCAAGAGATCCAAATGGGAATAGGCATGTGTAGAGTCTAAAAGGAATGTGGGTGCTCCAGTGTTAAGGCAGATGAGGTGTAGTTGATTGAGAAGTTCAGCTAAGAGGGAACCTTTCAGACAGGTTCTCTAAGAACACTAAAGGAGATGATAGGCATTTAAGTTGCTGAGCAGCAAAAAAGGACGAGCGAGCTGACCAATAAGCTGGAGTAAGTCTGTCCTAGTGACAGCGAATGATAAAGGGATGTATACGTTACAAAGATAAAAGGTAAAAATGAGAAACAAAAATGTGGACTGCAGCAGCTTGCAGCCAGGTGTTCAGTGAGATGGTTTGGCTGTTGATGTCATCTCAAACGAGCAGCATGACTTCCCCATGAGATGTAAATTGTCCTCAGGGGGGAAGGCCAAAGTCGTCCAGAAGGAAACATGAGGGCCCAAAGCAGTCGCCAACATTTAATTTCTTTTCATGGAGACAGTAAAGAAATGGACGCTGCGATTCCAAGAGCAGCTCTAATTCCTCCTCTTTGGATCTAATGCCACGCACGTACCATTGGAGACGAGTCATTATGGGGAATGAAGAGCAGGGAACAAACGAAGGGCAGTCGCCTCGGTGGCTGTCGAGTATCAGCTTCCAAAGACTCACTGATAAAAGGTGCAGTGGCAGGAGGGCCCTGTTCCATAAAATGGCTGTTCGATTTCTTAGAGCTTTTGTAGCTGGCAGGCGAAGCCTCAGCTGTAGCGACATAAAAAGTCTTGTAAGAAAATTAAACGCCTTCAGCCGTCCTTATGATCTTAATTCTGTAGCTGCCAGTTTCAGCACTTCAGTGCGCCATCTTCAGGCCATAGTTGATGCTGAAGGGGTTATCACGATCCATATATACGCAGCATCAGTGGTCTACATAACTGGATTACGCAGCCTATCTGTAACAGTGATGTCCGCTGTACAACCCTCGACTGTCAAATGAGTCAACTGAGTCAGTTGTCAGGTGATGGCTGGAGTGCTGACATTACTGTTACAAATATCCTACATAATCTAGTTATGTTGGCCACTGATGCCGCGTATATATGGATCATGACAACCCCTTCAGCATCAACCACAGACTGAAGGTGGCCCACTGAAGCGCCAAAACTGGTAGCTACACAATAAAGAAGCGCATAAGGACGGCTGCAGGCGTTTCATTTTTTCATTTTTCTTTTTTTTTTGTACGATAGTGAACAGCTGTGGATCCCAAGGCCTCCAGTCAAAAGGATGGACATGAAGTCTTCGTGAGAGTGTTCCTTTTGTCCTTTCCAACCTGCTGGTTGTGTAGCAGGTGAGTTCGCTGCTGGGGGAGAAGATTTGGTGGCTTGTTGTGCAGCCGTAGAAGGAGGAGGCAGGGATGCTATTGTGATACTGGGCCATTTCGCAGCTGCAGTACTGAAGTTGGGGTCGCTAGTCTGCATGGCCGTATCTTCTGTGGAGCAAGGCGTAACAAGAATGGTGCTGTAAGTGATGGCTGGTAAAATGCAGGGCTTTTGACTAGCCAAAAACTTGCGACAGTTGAGTAGGTACGGAGTAGGATACTTATTCCTTCAACCGAGTCTCCTGAATGGCCCGCTCATCGAGCAACATGGGACACCCACGGAATGAGGCGGCATATTCGCCATTACAACTGCCATAGCGAGGAGGAGGTGGGCAATCGCCATCATGAGCACCTCTACCACAAGTAACACATTTCGTCATGTTTGGACAGGAAATGTGAGTGTGGTTATAGTGTTGACACTGGTAGCAACACATTGGCTTTGGAACATAAGTCAGACTGTGATGACTTCATAGCCTGCTTCTATCTTTGATGGAAGCATTACTCGATCAAATGTCAAGAAAAAGAGTGTGTTTAGGTACTAAATTTTCATGAGTCCTTTTCATTACCCATAGGACCACAGTGACGCCCAGATCAGAGAGCTGATTTTGGATTTCCCCGTTGGTCAAACCATTAAGCAGCTGAGTGTAAATAACACCACGTGAAGAATTTAGGATACAACATGCCTCGACACCAACAGGATAGCCATAGTGGAGCGAAACTGTCGGCAGTTGTTGGGCTTGAAAATCACAATTGGTCTCCAGAAGCAAAGTCCCATTACATAAGCGAGAGCAGGATTTCACATGGCCTGCAAGAGCATAAACACCTTTCTGAATAATAAGCGGATTAACTGTAGTGGAAGACTGACCTCATTTGGTGCATTGCAATATGAAGAACTGAGGTGCAGCTGGGAGAATCGTCGAATCTTTAGTCTCATTTTGTTTGCGTTTAGTGGAAATGGACTGAGATGGATATGATTGCCTCACTGTATAAAAATCTCCCATATTTCCAGTGTCTCAGATGACGTGCTCGTTCCAAATAGGAGCGTCCTCAAAGGGAGGCACACCTCCCAAGACCAGACAGAATGACCACTTGCTCAAGCTATCGCTCCTCCCTGAGCCTGGCCCATACCAGGGGGGACGTGCAAACCCTATCTGTCGACCCAGATCTGGGAATTACACGTTATCCAGTCACCTGTTACGCATCAAACGCGTGGGCTGGCCTTCAGGAGAGTTTAGGGAGGAAGAACAAACAGAGAGACCTCAAACGCCGAAGTGAAGGGAGGGGAGGAGATGGAGAATGAACAAAGAAAGAACAAAACAGTTGAGTGTCTGTTCCGAAGCCAGGCTACCAATACTTCAGAATGCTTTCCTGGAAATATCCAAGACTTGTTCCCCAAGGGAGGAGAAAAAGATATGCAGCATGGAAAGGGAAGAGGGGCTGCAAAGGCGCCGTGGTAGACAAGCACGAACTCACCAAAGAAAGTGACGAGCCCCTGGGGGAAGGGGATAGGGGAACTCAGTCTGGCATCTGTCTTACCTGCGATTCGTTCTATGCGGTCATTACGCCTTAAATGGCTCCTTCCGCATACTCCTATGTGGTTTATTGATGTGAATGTTCTGCAGTCTTGTGATCATACCTGTTCAATAATGAGTCCTTCCACCTATTCATGTGCAGTACGTTATATTTGTATATGTTGGGAAACAACTTCTAACTCCTGCACCAAGCGTCGGTCCTCTGCAGGTCTTCCTGCATTTTACTACTGTAGGGAACTATATAGCAAGCAACTCTCAGAGGTGGTATTTCGGACCAAAAACAGAAAAAATGTCTAGTCAAAATGAGCTCTAAAATACGTACGTCAAGAGCTGTGAGCACTTGTTAAATAGAGGAGATATGTTTCACAGTAGCAAAGATGAACAAGTACTCATAGCTCCTCGGGTATGCATTTTAGAGTCTATGTTCACTGGACTTTTTGCTTTTTTTGGTCCATACTACCCCCTCTGAAAGTTGCCTGCTCTGCAGTCCTAGCAACATGTATTCCACAGTGAGATGCATCAGAATGGTTTTCGCATAAAATTTGCCACTCATTCATTTCCGTACAGGCATCCTTACCTCAAATAGATGCAATTATCCTTCTGCATCATCCTAAGAAATTTGTAACGTCACGGAATCACCGTGTATATACATACATTTACAGACTCCGACGCCTATAAAATTGACTCTCTGTAGCGTACTTGATAACATTTCCGGACCTGGGTTCAAATGGCTCTGAGCACTATTGGACTTAACATCTGAGGTCATCAGTCCCCTAGAACTTAGAACTACTTGAACCTAACTAACCTAAGGACATCACACACATCCATGCCCGAGGCAAGATTCGAACCTGCGACCGTAGCGGCCACGCGGTTCCAGACTGAAGCGCATAGAACCGTTCGGCCACACCAGCCGGCAGGACTTGGGTTCCTATGTAAAACTTGATCCACTAAGCTTCTGTATGTCCATCCTTTTGACGGGAGGTCTTTGGGACTACGGCCGATAACTATTGTGATAAAATAAAACTCCTACAGCCGTCCTTATGATCTTATTTATTTTGTTGAAACCAGTTTTGGCCCTTCAGTGCGCGATATTCAGGCTGTAGTTGATGCGGAAGGGGTCGAGGCGATCCCTATACAAATCGCATCAGTAGCCAGCATAACTGGATACGCAGATAATCTGAAAACTTAGGTGTCAGCACTCTAACCATCAACTGCCGTTGATCCACTAAGTCCCCTCTACAACTTCCTGAAGTGTAAAAAACTTTTTTCAGGCGACTGTCAACAGCATCGATGAAAAACCCTTGGGGTACCCCCGAAGTTACTTTTATGTCCGAAGATCTCTCTTTTGAGAATGACGTGCTGTGTTCTGTTTGCTAGAAACTCTTTAGTCCAGTCATACAGCTGCACACAGCTGATCTGATATTCCGCACGCTCGTGTTATTATTATTGTTATTATTATTATACTAGGCAGCAGTGCAGAACTGTCAAGTCAAGGAATGCGGCAGCAACCTGGGTGCCGGTATCTACTGCTTTCTCGATCTCGTGAACGAATGGAAGGAGGTGAGTTTTGACACGATCTTTGTTTTCGGAAACCATGTTGATACCTGCAAGGGAGAGTTTCGGGCTCCAGACATGTCATAATATGGACTGGTGCGGAACGTGCAGTAGCTGTGAGAGCGTTTTACAAAAATGGTGATAGTGCGACTGCCGCGCAGAGAACATTTCGACAGCATTACCAGCTTCGACGTCATGGACGTGTCCCATCTGCGCATGCGATTACAACGTGGGTGCGTAATTTTGAAGAAACAGGATCTGCCTTGAAAAAGAAACCTCCAGGTGGCATTCTAACGGTACGTACCCCAGAGAACATTGCAGCTGCTAGAGCTGCAATCGAGAGAAGTCCTCGCCGCTCCGTTCGACAGCATGCATCTTCGCTAGGGATTAAGCGACGAAGCTTACAAAGAATACTGCACGAATTAGACTTCCATCCCTATAAGTTGCAGATTGTGCAACACTTACATGAACGAAACCCAGCGTCACGTATGGAGTTTAGTAGCCAGATATTGTCTAAAATCAACGAGGACGCGAAGTTCCTTGGTAACTTATGGATATCAGACGAAGCCCATTTCCACCTGAACGGATTCGTGAACAAACAGAATTTTCGTTATTGGGCACAGGACAATCCCTGTGAGTTTCACCAGCGACCACTACATAGCGCCAAGGTCACAATATGGTGTGCTGTATCATGTCATGGCGTTATCGGCCCTTATTTTTTTGAACGTGAGGATGGTAGTGCAGTGACAGTAACATCCGCTCGATATGTTGAAATGCTTCAAACACTCTTTACACCGAGACTGTACGAGCTTCATCTTAACGTCTAAAACATGTGGTTTCAGCAGGACGGAGCCACGTCACACACTGCTCGACAGTCAATGGCAGCAGTTCGTCAATTGTTTGGAAGACGCATTATTTCACGTAATGGTGACATTGTATGGCCTGCGAGATCCCCTGATCTTAGGGTGTGCGACTTCTTCCTGTGGGGATATCTTAAAGGCAAGGTGTACCGTAGGAGAGAGTGGGGCACATTGAACCACAAAAATTATTTCTCCGTGTTACTCATCCAATAATTTTATTACAGAGTTGTGATTTACAGATGTTACAGTTTAATCATTCAAGTATCAAATGGCCTTATATGATTGCATTGTCATTAATTGTTTTTTAGCTGCACGCCTTTGAAGAAAATTTCGTAAATGGTTCATTGTGCCCCCACATGTGGGGTACAATGAACCACTTTAAACAGGTTCATTGAAAGAACCTATTTAGCATACAAAGTAAGTGTAAATATACTTTAAACATAATGTGTACATATAGTCCATGTGTGAATCATATAATTAAATCTGTAGGCACACAATCATGTTACTTATTTTGGAGTTACTGAACATCAATGGACTCGAAGCTGATTCCAAATTTGAAATATGATTTTTGTCTCTTTGTCACACCATCAGTAGCCGGTCGTGGGAGGACATAAAGTATGTTGCTATCTGGAAGAAAAGCTTCGTCCTGTACCTGAGGAAAATAGAACTTTCCTCCTATTTTTTCACTTTTTCTCAAAAATGATACCTGATAGTCTCCTGCGTCATCCTTCGGTTTCAAAATGTTCCCCACATAGTAAACCAGTGTTTTGTTTTTCAGTTCAAATTTGGTCAAAACGAAATCATCTGTTTCTAGTAATTTGTCCAGGTCTTCAAAGTTGTACTCGGATTTACCAGACACTTCCACGTTGGCATCGTTCTCTTCATAATGCGCCTTACTAACGTAGTCATCTGATTACTGCTCATAAAGCTTCCAGTTGACCTTTTTATTGGTATGTTTTGTGGCTTGCAACATATCTTTCTCCGGTATATCAGTTGCAATTAAACTTCGTCCTCTCTTACGTTTATTGCTCTTCTTTCTGTTCTCTGCTTTTGTAAATCCTCGAATTATTTCAGGAGAAAGTCCATTAGGAAAAGCAGTATAGGTGTTAAGCACTGCAGATGGTCCTGCTTGCTGCAGATCTTGTGACTGGCTGACATCTACTGAGGCTTGCCCTGCAGATTGTGCATCCTTGATATGATGGAGAAAATTAACATCTGAAGTTATTCTGTTTGCCTCCACGACCCTGACTGTTACTTTGCCGACCATAAAGTCTTCGTCAGTGAAGATATCTTCACCAAATGGAAATATTCCACATTTCTTGAAAGCAGAACATATGTTAGTGGGTTTCATTGATCTGCCATGAGCAATTTTGACACATGCAGCTATATCATAAATACTGAGAGGAGTGCCTTTCCTGCGTAGGAGTTTTGAATGCTGAGTAATAAGTTCCCTTGAATGAAGATAACACTCCTACATCTAGAGGCTACCATTTGTTTGAGGTTTGTGGGGGTATAGTTAGCATAACCACCCCATTGGCTTTTGCTACATCTATTACCTCAATTGACAGATGTCTTTCATGATTGTCTAAAATTAGAAGCGCAGGATTGTCTTTGCTACTACTGGATTTGTGGATGAAATGTTTCATGACATCCACAAAAAGATCGGCATTCATCCAGCAAGTCTTTGTTGCTAACCCCAGGGTGCCTGTTGGTGCATTACTTATCATATGTTGTGTAAAATGTACTCGAGGAGATATCATTGCTGGGGGCAGGAAAGTACCACCTGCACTGATTATGCAACAGGTGGTCACTAAGACACCACGTTCTCCACTAGTAGCTTGAGAAATCTGTTTACTTCCCTTTTGTGCCACTACTTTTGGAAGCCTAGCTGGTACAATTGAGGTACTGGTTCCATCCAGGTTGAAAACCCTTGTACCATCAGTGAAAGAAGGGTATTTCCGGCAAAGGCCTTTCATGTTTCTGAAGAAATTCGAAACAGTATACTGATTAAAGGACGTTGCTCTGGATAAGCTAGAGCCCTCTGGGGTTCGGATACTGTAACTGGGATTTCGTTTCAAGAACCCATTGAACCAGTCTACACCAGCCCTTCCCTCCATCCAGTTCTCAGAACATTTCAGACCGTTTTTCAAAGCAAGCTCACTTGCTAAGCGCCTGCATGCTTTTGTGTCAACACCAAAGCATATCTTAGAAGAATGCAACAAATACTCCACTAATTATTTCTCCTACTCCACAGAACACACCTTACGATAGTCATAGTTTAGTGTCAATCTTTCTCTGGAACCACATTTAATGTCTTGAACATATCAGTGAAGAGTTGGGTAAGGTATTAAATGAGATTTAGCTGCTTGGTTAACTGCCATGCCCTTATTAAGAACATCCTGTATAGCTTCTTGCATAACATCATGGTCAGTTTTATCTCTGTCCATCTTCCTGTGGTATCAAAGAACCATCTTCAAAGCCGATAATATAAAACAGGACTGCTGAACGACTGTAATTTAAAAGCCTTAAATTCCTACGCATATGTTTTTACGCATGCTAAGGAAACAAAGTACAGAGTGCTTGTAATGGACAATTAAAAGATTCCTGGGGCACAATGAACCAGGTCTCACTGTGCCCCAGGAGAGCTTGGTTCAATGTGCCCCAACAGTACATATTTCAAACAAAGCTCATGTGAGGTTATGTATGAACGTTGTTAATATTTGAAGATCTATATCATTAAAATACAGTATTGATATTGTTACAATGACTTACTTTCTCTAAAATTTGGTGAGAAAGAATTAAACAAAATTCAATCTATCTATGTCCCCAAAAATTACTTCACGGTCGCAAAACTGACATATCACCAGTACAACACTAATGGTGGGAACTAGATCCTGCAGAAAACAAGTGGCAGTCGGTAGAGCAGTATTGACAACATATGCACAGAGGAAAAAATAATTTACCACCTTATACTGAAATTATGCTACCTGGTTTATTGTGCCCCGTGGTTCAGAGTGTCCCACTCTCCCCTACACGTCCTGCAACAATCCATGAACTGAAGGAGAACATTGAAAACGAAATCACTGCCATTCCCCAAGATTTGCTACACCACGCATTCCAGAGTTTTCTTAACAGGCTGTTAGAGTGTGAACGCCGAATGGGATCACATCTTTCCGATGTCATCTTTAAAAAGTAAAGAGACACTTTTGGACATTTTGATTGTAAAGGCATACTGAATAATGGCATACTGAATACATTCACTTTCGTTAATAAATTACTAGTTTTATGAATTTATTCATGGAAATGACGTTATTTCGAAATTTCCCGTTTCCCTGCGCCACCCTGTATAATCGTACTGGTATCCCATCAGGTCCAGTGGCCTTTCCTCTGTTAAGCTATTTCAGTTGCTTTTCTGTCCCGTGGTTACCTATTTCAGTAAGTCTCATTCTGACATTCGTGCAACGATTTAGAGGAGGAACCCTATTAGTCTTTCTCAGTCCAAAAGTTTTGGGAAAAGGCGTTCCGTATTTCGGCCTTTTCCATTTCGATTATGTACGGTCATATAGTGTCTGGACAGGTGGTTGTATCCATTGTTTTAAGACGTTGCCATTGTTTCTTTAGTTCTGTCGTCTTGTTTAATATTGCTCAAGAATGGTGTCACAAATTCACCCCAGTATCATCAGGCCATACAACTTCTTCATGTATGTCTTATAGCCGGCCGCTGTGGCCGAGCGGTTCTAGGCCCTTCAGTCTGGAACCACACTGCTGCTACGGTCGCAGGCTCGAATCCTGCCTCAGGCATGGATGTGTGTGATGTCCTTATGTTAGTTAGATTTAAGTAGTTCTAAGTCTAGGGGACTGACGACCTCAGATGTTAAGTCCCATAGTGCTTAGAGCCATTTGAACCATATGTCTTATAAATCCGAATCTCTGTGTAGCTGTGTATTCCCTGTCTATCACAGAAAACTCGGGAAGTGAAGAACTGTTGGCAACGATATGTGACTGTCCTGAAAAAGACAGACATCCCTCAGGATGATAACTGGCTGAATTCTGGATGCTCCTTTCTGTAAAAATCATCATATAGAGTTTTGGAAACTAAAGTTTTGTTGTGTTTGAAGTATGAAGTTTGCCGTGGATGTTCGCTGGTATCAGTTACGGCAGTGAGGTGTGATCTTTCATTGTTGCAGAACCATAGAAAAATCATTGTTTAGGGAGCAATGGAGATGTTCGATAGGAACTCTTGGCAAAGACAGGAAAGAAGTAGATAAAGGAACCGAATGGAGTGGAAGTGAGCAGAAGACGAGATTACGAGCTAGACTGTGACTGGATTCGGGACTTCTTAGCAGATACAACTAAACACGTTGTTCTTAATGGAACTAAATCTACAGCTGGAAAGGTAATATCAAGAGTCCACCAAGAAAGTCTTATAGGACTGTTACTGTTTTTCAGTATACATAAATTACAGGATGACAATTATTGAGCTATAAGAAAAAAACGTAAATTAGTTACAAACTAGGGTGTCCACACACTTTATTCAACATGTGAACGTCACTGCAGATATTCAGATTTCGGATGACATTTTCGATGCGCCTGCCATCATTGGCGATGATGTGGCGCAGACGAATAGCTAAATTCCACATGATCCGCTAAAGCGTCGGAACGTCGATGCTGTCTATGACCTTTTGAATGGCTGTTTTCAGCTCAGCAATGAGTTTGAGGTTATTGCTGTACACCTTGTCTTTAATATAGCCACACAAAAAGGAGTTGCATGTGTTCACATCCGGAGAATATGGTGGCCAATAGATGCCCATAGCAGCGGCCTGTGGGTACACCAGAGCCAGAATGCGGTCCCGAAAGTGTCCCTCCGGGACATCAAACACTCTCCTGCTTCAATAGAGTCGAGCTACGTCTTCCATGAACCACATCTTGTCGAAATCAGGGTCACTTTCGGTAATGAGGATGAAATCATCTTCCAAAACCTTCACATACCGTTCTGTAGTCACCGTGCCATCAAAGAATATCGTACCGATTATTCCGTGACTGGACTCTGCACACAACACAGTCACCCAATGGGGGTGAAGAGACTTCTCGATCGCGAAGTGTGGACTCTCAGTCCTCCAAATGTGCCAATTTTGCTTACTGATGAACACATCCAAATGAAAGTGGGCTTCGTCGCTAAACCAAACCATAAAGCGCATACTAATTCCCAACCTGCTCTGCGGCAAGACGTGAGTTGGAACGTCCTAACGCAAACCGTTCAGAAGTTATGACGATTTTATTTAATATAGTTCAATAATTGTCACTATGTATGCTGTGGATAGCTCCATGAGGTTGTTCGCAACTTCTGCTGTTGTTTAGAGGAAGGTTGCAACGCGAGATGGCTATTGTGAAATGCAAGAAGACCTTCAGAGGATCGATAACTGGTGTTAGGACTGGCATCTGACCCTGAACGTTAATAAATGCTGCATATCACACAGAAATCGAGGAGAGGCTCATTACTGTTCGAGTACGCTATTGGCCATAAATCACAGTTAACAGTGACAACCGTAAGTAACCTCAGAGTAGCCGTTCGGAATGACCTGAAGTGGAACGACCACGTAATTGTAGGAAAAACAGATGGCAGGCAGAGATACATTTGATCACTCTTAACGAAAGGCTATTCGGCAAAGAAAGAAATGGCTTACGAAACGACTTGTTAGACTAATTATTGGAAACTGACCGTCAGTCTCAGACCCTTACCAGATTGCATCAACACACACACACACACACACACACACACACACACACACACACACACACACAGAGAGAGAGAGAGAGAGAGAGAGAGAGAGAGAGAGAGAGAGAGATATGAAGAAGAAGAAGAAATTTAAGGAAGAGGTGTGCTCTTCGTCATGGAACCATTTAGTCGGTGCGAGAATTGTTACAGAGATGCTCGGTGAACTCCAGTGCGAGACACTACAAGAGAAGCGTTGTATATCATGGAAGATTTTGCAATAAGGTGACAAAAGTCATCGGATAACGATATGCACATATACAGATGGTTGTAGTATCGCATGCACAAGGTATAAAAGGGCAGTGAATTGGCGGAGCTTCCATTGGCACTCAGGTTATTCACGTGAAAAGATTTCTGACGCGATTATGGCCGCACGACGGGAAATAAAAACTGAACGCGGAATGGTAGTTGGAGCTAGACGTATGGCACATTCCATTTCGAAACTTGTTAGGGAATTCAGTATTCCGAGATCTACAGTGCCAAGAGTGTGCCAAGAATACCAAATTTCAGGCTTTTCCTCTTACCACGGACAACGCCGCGCCCGATGGCCTTCACTTAACGATAGAGAGCAGCGGTGTTTTCGTAGAGTTGTCAGTGCTAACAGACGAGCGACACTGCATGAAATAACCACAGAAAACATTGTGGGACGTAAGATGAAAGTTTCCCTTAAGACAATGCGGCGAAATTTGGCGTTAATGGCTGTAGCAGCAGACGACCGACGCGAGTGCCTTTGTTAACAGCACGACGTCGTCTGCAGTGCCTCTCCTGGCCTCATGACCACATCGGTTGGTCCCTAGACGACTGGAAAACCGTGGCCTGATACGATGATTCCCGATTCCAGTTGGTAAGAGCTGATGGTAGGATTAGAATGTGATGCATACCCGACAGAATCATGGACCCAAGTTGTCAACAAGGCACTGCACAAGCTGGTGATGGTTCTATCTACATCTACATACATACTCCGCAATCCACCATACGGTGCGTGGCGGAGGGTACCTCGTACCACAACTAGCATCTTCTCTCCCTGTTCCACTCCCAAACAGAACGAGGGAAAAATGACTGCCTATATGCCTTTGTATGAGCCCTAATCTCTCTTATCTTATCTCTGTGGTCTTTCCGCGAAATGTAAGTTGGCGGCAGTAAAATTGTACTGCAGTCAGCCTCTAAATTTCCTCAGTAGCGATTCACGAAAAGAACGCCTCCTTTCCTCTAGAGACTCCCACCCGAGTTCCTGAAGTATTTCCGTAACACTCACGTGATGATCAAACCTACCAGTAACAAATCTAGCAGCCCGCCTCTGAATTGCTTCTATGTCCTCCCTCAATCCGACCTGACAGGGATCCCAAACGCTCGAGCACTACTCAAGAATAGGTCGTATTAGTGTTTTATAAGCGGTCTCCTTTACAGATGAACCACATCTTCCCAAAATTCTACCAATGAACCGAAGACGACTCTCCGTCTATGCGCCTTCCCCGCAACTGCCATTACATGATTGTCCCACTTCATATCGCTCTGCAATGTTACGCCCAAATATTTAATCGACGTGACTGCGTCAAGCGCTACACTACTAATGGAATATTCAAACATTACAGGATTCTTTTGCCTATTCATCTGCATTAATTTACATTTATTTATATTTAGAGTTAGCTGCCATTGTTTACACCAGTCACAAATCCTGTCCAAGTCATCTTGTATCCTCCTACAGTCACTCAACGACGACAACTTCCCGTACACCACAGCATCATCAGCAAACAGCCGCACATTGCTATCCACCCTATTCAAAAGATCATTTATGTAGATAGAAAACAACAGCGGACCTACCACACTTTCCTGGGGCACTCCAGATGATACCTTCACCTCCGATGAACACTCACCATCAAGGACAACGTACTCGATTCTATAACTTAAGAAGTCATGATGTTGCCTGTGTTTATATGAAATGTACTGGGTCCTCTGATCCAACCGAACCGATTATTGGCTGCAAATTATTATATTAGGCTACTTGGAGACCACTGACGTTCACGCACCTCATGTTCCCAAACAACGATGTCACTGGGCTACAATTGTTCGCTACTGGTTTGAAGAACAGTCTGAACGATTCAAGTGAATGATGTGATCATCCCCATCGCCCGATATGAATCCCATCGAACATTTACGGGACATAATAGAGGGATCAGTTTGTGTACAGACTCCTGTACCGGCAATACTTTCGCAATTATGGACGGCTATGGAGGCAGCATGGCTCAGTATTTCTGCAGGGACTTCCTGCGACTTGTTGAGTCCATGACACATCGAGTTGCTGCGCTACTCAGAGCAGGAGGAAATATGACACGATATTAGGAGGTACCCCATGATTTTTGTCATCGAAATATACTGCTGAAACTCAGAGACCATACGTTCCGAGAAGTTCTCTCAATTCTGTCCAGCATATGTAGGACACTGTTTATAATCACTTTCAATGGTGGTAATGCAGAGACCAGTGGAACAACAGGCAGTTCTGGAGGTCTATGATGGCAGAGATCACGAAGTGAATTGCTAACCAAAAAGAATCTAGAGCATAGAAAAGTCGTATTAAGTGTATACAGTAGTCAAGGGAGTAATCTACATCACAAACGTAGCACAGGCTATGTTAGAACTGTACCGTACAGTGGCGTGTAATTAAGTTTTAAACACCAGCGAGAGACTCACTAGCAAGTGTCAGGCCGTGGTATTCAGATGCAGTCTCGCGTCAGTAGACGACTCCACATTACATGCTTTGTTGCAGTGGCGCCTTGTGCAGGAGCAAGCTGCGTGTGGAGTATGTAGCCCGAGTGTCTCCAGTCTGTTCTCCACATCGATACTCGGGCTGGACGGTGAATTTGAATCCTTGTTGGGTACTATACAGAGCAACAAGTTACATCCTCACACATACAACTGAGGACGTACTTCTCGCAAAATGACCAACGTACTTCTTGCAAAATGACCACGATTAGTAAATCAGATAAATTAGAGCGCGTATTTAGATTTCCCATGCACTATACACAAATGGGACTGGGGGGTTACGGGCGAATTTATAGTGGCACCAGAATTCCCCACCGCCACACCATAAAGTGACTTGTGGAGTGTAGATGTAGCTGCAGATTAAGACTAAGGAAGTTCCAACAGGTAAGACCAAAACAGCAACATTATGGGAAGAGTGCTACAAAACAAGAGGGTGAAACTAAGATCCATACAGGTGCAGACAATGATCCACCGAAAATTTCAGAGGTATCATTAATTCAGCAATAGAGACGGTAAATGGTTTCCGATGTAATGACAATGCCAAGACACCATTTGCACCTCTAGATGAGATGCTACCTACTATACAAGATTGTTTTCTGCTAAGAGTGAGACTAGCTGAGAACCATGCGTTGCCTGGGCATTAATTTTTTCCTATCTCCTATTAGTCTATCCCCTCCTTCCCACACACTCTGCCCATCACCCCCCCCTCCTCCACATACACTCTGCCCGTCACCCCCCCTCCACATACACTCTGCCCATCACCCCCCCCCCCCCCCCACACACACACACTGACCGTCACCCCCCCCCCAACACACACACACACACACACACACACACACACACACACACACACACTGCCCGTCACCCACCCACCACACACACACACACACACACACACACACACACACACACACACACACACACACACACTGCCCGTCACCCCGCCCCGCACACACACTGCCCGTCACACGCCCCCCCCCCCCCCCCCCCCCCACACACACACACTCTGCCCATCACCCCCCCCCCCACACACACATGGCCCCATACACACTCTTCCTGTCACCCCCCACTCCCCCCCAAACACACTGCCCATCACCCTCCACTCCCCCACACTCTGTGCATCATACCTTCCTTCCTCCACTCTCTGTTCATCATCCCCTCCTTCCTCCACACTCTGTCCATCTTCTTCTTCCTCCACTCTCTATCCCATTGTTTCGAAATTGAATAAAGAATTTTAATCAGGCAATAGGTGAAATTAATTGTCATGGCAGAAAATACTGAATATGAAAAGTGGATTTCAGTTTGAGAGTGAACTCCAGTTTAAGTACCGTACTTGTCACAGTGGACGCATGTTAACGAGTCACGGAAAGCACCAGCTTCTGAAATCGCGGCCAATGTGGTGACACGAGGATGAGAAATGGCTGTTAGCCAGACTGGAGGTATAACATGTGGCACGTGTTGACAGCAGATATGCGAGCAAATATAGGAGAAAACGTCCCAGCTGCCAAGAGAAACACCGTTGCGACATCGACCGGGAGGTACCGAGTGTCTACGGTGAAAAGGAACCCCTCAAAGCAGAAGCTTACAGCCCACTAGGAACCCAGGGCAAACAGTTATGGGGCATCACTCACTGAAACATTCCATCGGATGCTGCATGGAGACTTTCGAGCTATAAAACAGTGATATGGATGCATTAAGCAAAATAGCAATACACGCGGTTTTCAATGGCGAACTAGGAAAAACATGCATTCTTTCACAGCGCTGATCCCGCCATACGGATTTTCACGAATGGCAAATTTACGCCATCTGATAAAATGTATTGTCAGTAGTGAAGCTGTAACAACAGAACAGATCCGCTAGGACAGCTCAGTGACTTCGAAAGAGGACTAATCACTAGATGTCACCAGTGTAACAGGTCCACCAGAGACATCTTACCCATCTAAAGCTGCCCAAGTCATCTTTTGTTTATGAAATTTTGAAGTAGAGCCGAAAGAACAACCATAGCTAAATCAAGACCAGGCAGATCACATGTACTGACAGACAAGGAGTGTGGAGCATCAGGAAAAGCGGTTGTAAAAAATCATCTGAAATTAGTGCAAGAATCACTCTTGAGTCCCAAAGTACTACCAGCGATAACAATGATTGTGCTTAGGGAGTTAAAAAAGAATGGTTGGGCAGCTCCTTATAAGCCCACACGTTTCTGCAGTGAATGCTGATTGATGCTAGTGGTGGTGGTGTAGAGAGAGACATCACTGGAAAGGGTACGACTGGGAACGAGTTATTTGGAGTGATGATTCGCGGTATACTCTAAGGCAATCCAATGGAAGGGTCTGGGTTAGCGAATCTTTGGAGAATGTTACCTGCCATCTGCAGTGCCAACAGTGAAATACGGAGGAAGTGGTTTACAGAATGGTTTCGTGGTTAGGATGCAGTCCTCCTCTTGCCCTTATGAAGACTCTGAATGTGGAAGTACATGAACACTTTTTACTGTGTACCGTGTGTGGTAGAGGAACAGTTTGAAGAAGACGATGTTTTGTATAACCTGGCAATGCACCATTTCATAAAGCATCATTTGTGAGGCAACGATTTATGGAATGGCCTGCCCACAGTCGCGATTTGACCCAATGGGTCATCTTTGGTATGAGTTAGAACGGTGACTTCGCTCCACACCTCAGCCTCCTACATCACTACCTTCACTGGTTTCTCTCTCAAGCAAGAATGGACTACCATTCTGCCACAGACATTCAGACACGTCACTGAAAGTGTCCCCAGCAGAGTTCTAGCCATCATAAAGGCGGAGGATGCACACACTCCAATTAATGTCCACTAATAGGTGTACCGGTAGTTTTGACCAGTTAGCTTATTTTATCTTACATTGTGCCCCGATTCCCTCACGTCACCGCAGTTGCCAGTTAACCCAAGGGACGGAAGCCGTGTGAGCCATCTGTGAATCGTTTAAGTTTGTTCTGTACATTTTGATGTTTTAACTGTTTGCTTAAACCTTACAGTATGCTGTGAGCTGCAGTAGGTGAGAATGAATCACACAATGATTTATGTACTAGTGGAGGGGGAAGAGGGGAGGGGGCGAGGAGGAGGAGGATGAGGAGGAGGAGGTGGTCACACTAGTGATGCTGTCCCTCATAGCCCCCCCCCCCCCTCTCTCTCTCTCTCTCTCTCTCTCTCTCTCTCTCTCACACACACACACACACACACACACACACACACACACACGTGAGTAGCGTCGCAGGTTAGCACTATTGCGCCCCGTGTCCTAAATCCGATTACTGTTCTAATTTCTTTTTTTCGTTTATCTACCCGGTTCACAGCAGATTACTACACAAATATTTATATCCAGTTAGGGGATGCGAGGACGTTATATTAATTGTAAGATTACATCTGGGTTTCACATGAAGCGTCAGGTGTACTCACTCTCATGTTCTTATATTTCATTCTCATATCAATTCTTACATTAATACTTGTTTTTTAGTCTTATGTTTATTCTTCAGGCAGCTTTGGTACATTCCCTTGAATGATACCGATCGTAGAAACATTGGAAACATACATAGAAATTCCGAACGCTATGAGCATCAGGCGAAGAGATATTTACCACGCTGACATTTCTTCATAACTACCACAATCGGAAAAGAAACATCTTTAACATTGCTGAAGCTTTCACGCGTTGGTAATAATTCTCAGGAAACCTCGCATAACGGATCAGTTTTCCGAAAAATGGCCTTTTCAATTGATTGTGAATCAAGATACACTACAAGAAATTCAAGGAAAACAATTTCAAATAATATTCTCATTTATTTATATTTTTAATTCATTCACCTAACAGACAATTAGAAGATGAATGAGGGAAACGTTGTTTCAACATGCACTAAAAAACATTAATGTAGTAGTCGTCTACAGATCAATTAAAGAAAAAAAAAACCGCAATAAGCGTGTTTCGAACGTAACACCCAAAAGTGCGAAGTCGTGACGGTACCTACTGCGCCAGCACTTCGATTAAACTTACTGCACGCTAGAGGGCATATAAACTACTTCGAAAACTTTGAGTATCATTTTCTCAGAAACGGTTGATTATCTACGGATAAGCCGAGACGCATGTCGCTTATTTTGGCTCTTCTTCAGCTGATGCAGGTGCGAGTGGAAGAAGTCGCTTACGAAACGTGCAAGTGTCTTATACGTTTCGTTGAACAGTCGTCGAATCAGTGAATTGTGAGCAGTAACGGAGTAAGCAGAGCAATGGTGAAGGCGCCAGCAACGTTGACGACGGCAGTTGCTACTGCTGTGACAATAGTAGCTCATCAACGAGAAGACGTTACTCTTCCTCGCGATAAAAACAAACATTATTAACATTCTACACTTTTATTCTTCACGCGTATATATTTGCAGCCCTCTGCTACTACAGCGCTTCGAATTGTAGCATGTAATACGGCTATGGATAATGTCTCTCCGTCGAAATGTGGCAAACAGCGTGCTGTAACCGAGTTTCGAATTCGACGAGTTCGTCCACACACGGCGCGCCCTCTCCTTCAGCTTGACGTTACCTGACCACACACGAGCGCTGCAGCATCTGCGCCAATCCGACACCTGCCATCGATCATCCTCCGTACAGTCCAGACTTGGCCACATCCAATTTTCATGTGTTTCCAAAACTTAGAGAACACCTTCGACGACTTCACTTTGGTAGCGATGAAGCGGTGCAGGCAAACGTGAGGTTGTGGCTTCGTCAACGAAGTCAGACCTTCTATAGTGACGGTATCGACAAATTGTTCTCTCGTTTGGAGGAATGTGTTCGTCGCTAGCGTGACTATGTTGAGGAATAAATACGTAGATGCGAAGGATAGATGTGCAGAATGTTGACAAATACTTGTTTTGTAAATCAAACTGCCTTTTCCTGCTGCTAGTTACTTTATTTATCCCATACGCGTTTCGCCTTCTCCTGTTCTAAGGCATCACCAGTGGGATCTATAATGATACAGTTTTGTTAGTTATAGATTATCAAACAGTTCACTTCGCGATTTTTTGTAAAAAAAGTAATTACTTACGATTTGCTGATCTACGTTTTCACACATCTGGTCTGGAGGTCGCACTACCACTTTTATCCCTGCCGTATGATCAACATCTTTGTGTTCTCGCCTTCCACACACTGTTCACCATGTTTCTCACTCCTTTTTGTGGTGGACTGTTGTTCTTCTGTCACTCGATACAACTATTTCGTCGTACACTGCTTTTCACAGCGTAAATATTGCGACTCCATTACGTGTTTCATCTTCTTTGGTATGGTATGATTATATGGCAGTGATAAAAGTGGTTGTGCGACCTCCAGACCAGATGTGAGGAAACGCAGATCAGCAAATCGTAAGTAATTACTTTTTTTTACAAAAAATCGCGAAGTGAACTGTTTGATAATCTATAACTAACAAAACTGTATCATTATAGATCCCACTGGTGATGCCTTAGAACAGGAGAAGGCGAAACGCGTATGGGATAAATAAAGTAATTAGCAGCAGGAAAAGGCAGTTTTATTTACAAAACAAGTATTTATATGCTTGCTGCGGGGGATGGCCACACAAACAAACTTGTTTATGTTGACAAAGTTTGTTTTGTTTAAAAGTCTTTAAGAGTTTTCACATAAGGAATTCTGAGGCATCACTTTTCACCACAGCCTCGTATAATTAGGCCAAGTGGGTACTGAGTGAGTAGTTAGGCCGAGTGGCCTTCATTCAGCAGTCCATATAACAATTCTCAACAGTTGTCCTTGTCGCTGAGCTAGGCACCACAGGCCGTGTACTTTATATTGGTTAGAAAAAGAAGCCTCGTGGCTCTTGCCTCCTGATAACGGGAAGCCCATGTGTAGTAAGATGGAATTATAGAGAAATGATTTGGCATCAGGTGTAACCCTTGATTCAGCTGCTCCTACCCATGGCTTTATGCAATTCCCAAAGCGTTCAAATACAACGAGCGCATTTTCATATTCTTCCACTCACTACATTCAAACAAAGTAGTACAGAAAAAATGAACAGGACCTTTATGTAGAAAATGTACTTAAATTTTGCTTTGGTGTACATTTTCGCTAGAGATAATAGCTTTGGAATTATTCAAGAAAAACGTACAAAAGTCACCCTCAAACGCGGTTTTCTTGAATAACTTGAAAACCGTGGCCTCTAGCGAATATGTACGCCAGTACAAAATTTAACTACACTTAGCTTCCAACAAAAATGTTGTCTTCATTTTTTTGTGGGATTTAGAGTTTGTGCGTAGCGAGTGAGGGGATGTGAATATCATGCGCATGGTTTTTGAAGATATTCAGGTTGCGTAAGACCAGTAGGCAGAGGCAGCTGAATCACCCTGTATACAGGGTGGTCCATCGATCGTGACCGGGCCAAATATCTCACGAAATAAGCGTCAAACCAAAAAACTACAAAGAAATAAACTCGTCTAGCTTCAAGGGGGAAACCAGATGGCGCTATGGTTGGCCTGCTAGATGGCGCTGCCATAGGTCAAACGGATATCAACTGCGTTTTTTTAAAATAGGAACTCCCATTTTTATTACATATTCGTGTAGTACGTAAAGAAATATGAATGTTTTAGTTGGACCACTTTTTTAGCTTTGTGATAGATGACGCTGTAATAGTCACAAACATATGGCTCACAATTTTAGACGAACAGTTGGTAACAGGCAGGTTTTTAAATTGAAATACAGAACGTAGGTACGTTTCATCATTTTATTTCGGTTGTTCCAGTGTGATGCATGTACCTTTGTGAACTCAACACTTCTGAGAACGCTTGCTGTTACAGCGTGATTACCTGTAAATACCACATTAATGCAATAAATGCTCAAAATGATGTCCGTCACCACAATGCATTTGGCAATACGTGTAACGACATTCCTCTCAACAGCGAGTAGTTCGCCTTCCGTAATGTTCGCAAATGCATTGACAATGCGCTGACGCATGTTGTCAGGCGCTGTCGGTGGATCACGATAGCAAATATCCTTCAACTTTCCCCACAGAAAGAAATCCGGGGACGTAAGATCCGGTGAACGTGCGGGCCATGGTATGGTCATGAAATATGCTATTCAATACCGCTTCAGCCGCACACGAGCTATGTGCCGGACATCCATTATGTTGGAAGTATATCGCAATTCTGTCATGCAGCGACACATCTTGTAGTAACATCGGTAGAACATTACGTAGGAAATCAGCATACATTGCAACATTTAGATTGCCATCGATAAAATGGGGGCCAATTATCCTTCCTCCCATAATGCCGCACCACACATTAACCCACCAAGGTCGCTGATGTTCCACTTGTCGCAGTCATCGTGGATTTTCCTATGCCCAATAGTGCATATTATGCCGGTTTACGTTACCGCTGTTGGTGAATGACGCTTCGTCGCTAAATAGAACCCGTGCAAAAAATCTGTCATCGTCCCGTAATTTCTCTTGTGCC
Source organism: Schistocerca americana (assembly GCF_021461395.2). Lineage (NCBI taxonomy): Eukaryota > Metazoa > Arthropoda > Insecta > Orthoptera > Acrididae > Schistocerca > Schistocerca americana. The sequence continues at coordinate 260,305,777 of NC_060124.1, forward strand.
CAGTGGCAGAACTGTACACTACGTTCAAAATCGTCGCCATGCAATTCCTGGTGCATAGAAATATGGTACGGGTGCAATCGATGTTGATGTAACATTCTCAACACCGACGTTTTTGAGATTCCCGATTCTCGCGCAATTTGTCTGCTACTGATGTGCGGATTAGCCGCGACAGCAGCTAAAACACCTACTTGGGCATCATAATTTGTTGCAGGTCGTGGTTGACGTTTCACATGTGGGTGAACACTTCTTGTTTCCTTAAATAAAGTAACTATCTGGCGAACGGTTCGGACACTTGGATAATGTCGTCCGGGATACCGAGCAGCATACATAGCACACGCCCGTTGGGCATTTTGAGCACAATAGCCATACATTAACACGATATCGACCATTTCGGCACTTGGTAAAGTGTCCATTTTAACACGGGTAATATATCACGAAGCAAATACCGTCCGCACTGGCGGAATGTTACGTGATACGACGAACTTATACGTTTGTGACTATTACAGCGCCATCTATCACAAAGGGAAAAAAGTGGTCCAACTAAAACATTCATATTTCTTTACGTACTACACGAATATGTAATAAAAATGGGGGTTCCTATTTTTAAAAAAAGCAGTTGATATCCGTTTGACCTATGGCAGCGCCATCTAGCGGACCAGCCACAGCGTCATCTGGTTTCCCGCTTGAAGCTAGACGAGTTTCGTTCTTTGTAGTTTTTTCGTTTGATGCTTATTTCGTGAGATATTTGGCCCGGTCACCATCAATGGATACCCTGTACATGTTAGCTGGTCATACAATTGACACACAAATATGTGTAATGATAAACTTACTTCTTGCTACTTTGGCAGATCACCATGCCTGCCAAAAACACGTCTCTGTTTCCCGGCACCAACCCTGAAACAACCACGCAGGTTCTAGTCCCTCTAGACTCCATTATCAGGTTACTTGGGAGAAAACAAAACAAACGATACTGTTGTCAGAGTGCTGATTGCACCACGCAGGGCACACCAGATCCATATTGGTAGTCTGGACCTCTGCCAGGATGCGGCACACTGCTACCTGTGGTTTTCCGGTCTCGCCTGTGCACTGACGAAGCGCGTCGGCTTTGCTGCCGGCAACCTGTGACTTGTGCACGTTTACCTGGTTGAAATGATAGTGGCCGGGCTGCAAGCCTGGCCTCGTGGACATGACCCCACGCATCCAAATGAAAAATATTCCGTGCTGAACATAGCTTTTAATTTCTAGAACTCCTTGCAATTCTAGAGATCTTTTGTTTGTCATGTTACGAGGGTAGTGCCAAAAGTAAGGTCTCCTATTTTTCTTATAAGTACATAGACCTGTTTATTTCTACAATGGTTAAAATCAGTTTACAGCTTGAACATTTAGCTATTTTTCGACATAGTCACCATTTCTGTCGATGCATTTTTGTAGACGCTGTGGCAGTTTTTGTATGCCCATGTCATACCAGCTCGCCGCTATGCTGTTCAGAAAGTTATAAACCTCTTCTTTCACCTCGTTGTCGGAGCTGAATCGCTGGGACCATAATTAACGCTGACAGGTAGTGAGAGACACTGAAAAAACTCAAACGGGCAATTCAGGACCGCAGAAGAGGAATGTTGAGCAAGGGAGTACACATTCTCCATAGCAACGCTCGCCCAAACATCGCTCGGCAAACCGTTGCTCTCCTGCAATAGTTTCAGTGGAACACAATCACCCACCCACCCTATAGTCCTGACTTGGCGCCCAGTGACTTTCACCTGTTCCCTAGGTTAAAAGAAAATTTGGCCGTAAAGCGATTCAGCTCCGACGACGAGGTGAAAGAAGAGATTCATGATTTTCTGAACAGCATGGCGGCGAGCTGGTAGGACATGGGCGTACAAAAACTGCCACAGCGTCTACAAAAATGCATCGACAGAAATGGTGATTATTTCGAAAAATAGCTAAATGTTCAAGCTGTAAAAAAATAGGAGGCCTTACTTTTGGGATTACCCTCGTACTTATTTTCCGAAAGTTCTCCGTCAAATTTGGAAACTGGTGTTTCGAAATTATTTTTTTGGTGGGTAGGGGGGGGGGGGGTGGTATCATGACCCCATGATCCCCTCCCCATCCTCCGTAGATCTGCGTCTGAATCGGGTGTGGAGGGATACAAGACCAACGGTCGATGTCACGCGCGTGAATTCGATCAGGGTTTGGCTCACCTCCCCGTCTGGGAAGCTAAAACTCTTCATTTCAAGCTATACGATATTAAGCAGGGCAAATCACGCAAGTCGGACATGTCCTTACAAACGGAGGTACTCGTACATACAATAGAGGCAAAAATCGGATCGGCACACAAAGAGTTCTTAAGTAGAAACTGACACAAAATTTGGCTCTGCTAGCAAGAAAAGAAATAAAATACTGTGTCATATCAGAGCAACAAAAAATGTTACGTAATTATTTCTCATGCTACTTTATTCTCCGCAAGTTCACTGCCAAAATTAGAAACTGAAGTTTCGAAATTATTTTCTGAGTGTGTTGGGAAATCGTGACCCCATGATCTCCTCCCCTTTCTGAATGAACTGTATTTCAACTACGGTTCATCTCTCTCGGCACACACAGTCGGGGCCTGTTCGAGAACATTCTTCCACACAAGCGACTTATCCTTTGGCGGCCTCCCCTTCCATCCTTTTCCCTCTCACACCTTCACTCGTGTCGGTTTTTGGGAGCCCCTCTTAGCTTGGAGCGCTGAGCGCCGCTTCTAACTGTGATATGTCCTGTGTAGAAATCTTAACACTGCAGCGCACATGGCGCCACTTTCAGCTTGGCGCCTCAAGCGACGGCTTGTGTTGCTTGTGCCTTACACCGGCCCTGTGTAGAATTTATACATGAAACACAATATTATGAATTTCTAGTAGATGAAATTGTAGACCTGTACAAAGAAGATGAAGAGGACCAGTAAATAAGTACAAATATTACTTTAGGAAACAAATTTACTTCCTCAAATTCCTCGTATCTTTCCTCGCTTCTTGCAGTTTCCTCATTAAGAGATAATACTGACCACTCTCTAGTGAAGTAAATATTCCTGAATTCCAATCAAGAACAACTGCCAAGATGAGAAACATAAAAATAGATATCGTCGGTATCGCAAAGCAGCCTAAAGCACTTAATAAAAGCAAGGCTTCCGGTCCAGATTGTATACCAGTCAGGTTCCTCTCAGAATATGCTGATACAATAGCTCCATATTTAGCAATTATATACAACCGCTCGCAGGAAGACCCATACCTAAAGACTGGAGAACTGCTCAGTCACACCAATACCCAAAAAGGGAAGTAGGAGTAATCCGTTAAATTACACGCCCATATTACTAACGTAGATTTGCAGTAGAGTTCTGGAACATATACTGTATTCAAACATTATGAAGTACCTCGAAGAAAACGATATATTGACACGTAGTCAGCACGGATTCAGAAAATATCGTTCTTGCGAAACGCAACTAGCCCTTTATACTCATGAAGTAATGAGTGCTATCGACAGGAGATGTCAAATTGATTGCATATTTTTAGATTTCCAGAAGACTTTCGACACCGTTCCCACAAGCGTCTTCTAACCAAACTGCGTGCCTATGGAATATCGCCTCAGTTGTGCGACTGGATTCGTGATTTCCTGTCAGAAAGGACACAGTTCGTAGTAACAGACAGAAAGTCATCGAGTAAAACAGAAATAATATCCGGCGCTCCCCAAGGAACCCCCCATGAACCATGGACCTTGCCGTTGGTGGGGAGGCTTGCGTGCCTCAGCGATACAGATGGCCGTACCGTAGGTGCAACCACAACGGAGGGGTATCTGTTGAGATGCCAGACAAACGTGTGGTTCCTGAAGAGGGGCAGCAGCCTTTTCAGTAGTTGCAGGGGCAACAGTCTGGATGATTGACTGATCTGGCCTTGTAACATTAACCAAAACGGCCTTGCTGTGCTGGTACTGCGAACGGCTGAAAGCAAGGGGAAACTACAGCCGTAATTTTTCCCGAGGACATGCAGCTTTACTGTATGATTAAATGATGATGGCGTCCTCTTGGGTAAAATATTCCGGAGGTAAAATAGTCCCCCATTCGGATCTCCGGGCGGGGACTACTCAAGAGAACGTCGATATCAGGAGACAGAAAACTGGCATTCGACGGATCGGAGCGTGGAATGTCAGATCCCTTAATCGGGCAGGTAGGTTAGAAAATTTAAAAAGGGAAATGGATAGGTTAAAGTTAGATATAGTGGGAATTAGTGAAGTTCGGTGGCAGGAGGAACAAGACTTTTGGTCAGGTGATTACAGGGTTATAAACACAAAATCAAATAGGGGTAATGCAGGAGTAGGTTCAATAATGAATAAAAAAATAGGAGTGCGGGTTAGCTACAACAAACAGCATAGCGAACGCATTATTGTGGCCAAGATAGACACAAAGCCCATGCCTACTACAGTAGTACAAGTTTATATGCCAACTAGCTCTGCAGATGAAGAAGAAATTGATGAAATGTATGACGAGATAAAAGAAATTATTCAGGTAGTGAAGGGAGACGAAAATTTAATAGTCATGGGTGACTGGAATTCGTCAGTAGGAAAAGGGAGAGAAGGAAACATAGTAGGTGAATATGGATTGGGGGGAAGAAATGAAAGAGGAAGCCGCCTTGTAGAATTTTGCACAGAGCATAACTTAATCATAGCTAATACTTGGTTCAAGAATCATAAAAGAAGGTTGTATACCTGGACGAATCCTGGAGATACTAAAAGGTATCAGATAGATTATATAATGGTAAGACAGAGATTTAGGAACCAGGTTTTAAATTGTAAGAGATTTCCAGGGGCAGATGTGGATTCTGACCACAATCTATTGGTTATGAACTGCAGATTGAAACTGAAGAAACTGCAAAAAGGTGGGAATTTAAGGAGATGGGACCTGGATAAACTGAAAGAACCAGAGGTTGTACAGAGTTTCAGGGAGAGCATAAGGGAACAATTGACAGGAATGGGGGAAAGAAATACAGTAGAAGAAGAATGGGTAGCTCTGGAGGATGAAGTAGTGAAGGCAGCAGAGGATCAAGTAGGTAAAAAGACGAGGGCTAGTAGGAATCCTTGGGTAACAGAAGAGATACTGAATTTAATTGATAAAAGGAGAAAATACAAAAATGTAGTAAGTGAAACAGGCAAAAAGGAATAAAAACGTCTCAAAAATGAGATCGACAGGAAGTGCAAAATGGCTTAGCAGGGATGGCTAGAGGACAAATGTAAGGATGTAGAGGCTTGTCTCACTAGGGGTAAGATAGATACTGCCTACAGGAAAATTAAAGAGACCTTTGGAGATAAGAGAACGACTTGTATGAACATCAAGAGCTCAGATGGAAACCCAGTTCTAAGCAAAGAAGGGAAGGCAGAAAGGTGGAAGGAGTATATAGAGGGTTTATACAAGGGCGATGTACTTGAGGACAATATTATGGAAATGGAAGAGGATGTAGACGAAGATGAAATGGGAGATAAGATACTGCGTGAAGAGTTTGACAGAGCACTGAAAGACCTGAGTCGAAACAAGGCCCCAGGAGTAGACAACATTCCATTTGAACTACTGATGGCCTTGGGAGAGCCAGTCATGACAAAACTCTACCATCTGGTGAGCAAGATGTATGAGACAGGCGAAATACCCACAGACTTCAAGAAGAATATAATAATTCCAATCCCAAAGAAAGCAGGTGTTGACAGATGTGAAAATTACCGAACTATCAGTTTAATAAGTCACAGCTGCAAAATACTAACGCGAATTCTTTACAGACGAATGGAAAAACTGGTAGAAGCGGACCTTGGGGAAGATCAGTTTGGATTCCGTAGAAATGTTGGAACACGTGAGGCAATACTAACCTTACAACTTATCTTAGAAGAAAGATTAAGAAAAGGCAAACCTACGTTTCTAGCATTTGTAGACTTAGAGAAAGCTTTTGACAACGTTAACTGGAATACTCTCTTTCAAATTCTGAAGGTGGCAGGGGTAAAATACAGGGACCGAAAAGCTATTTACAATTTGTACAAAAACCAGATGGCAGTTATAAGAGTCGAGGGGCACGAAAGGGAAGCAGTGGTTGGGAAGGGCGTGAAACAGGGTTGTAGCCTCTCCTCGATGTTATTCAATCTGTATATTGAGCAAACAGTAAAGGAAACAAAAGAAAAATTCGGAGTAGGTATTAAAATCCATGGAGAAGAAATAAAAACTTTGAGGTTCGCCGATGACATTGTAATTCTGTCAGAGACAGCAAAGGACTTGGAAGAGCAGTTGAACGGAATGGACAGTGTCTTGAAAGGAGGATATAAGATGAACATCAACAAAAGTAAAACGAGGATAATGGAATGTAGTCAAATTAAATCGGGTGATGCTGAGGGGATTAGATTAGGAAATGAGACACTTAAAGTAGTAATGGAGTTTTGCTATTTGGGGAGCAAAATAACTGATGATGGTCGAAGTAGACTGGCAATGGCAAGGAAATCGTTTCTGAAGAAGAGAAATTTGTTAACATCGGGTATAGATTTAAGTGTCAGGAAGTCGTTTCTGAAAGTATTTGTATGGAGTGTAGCCATGTATGGAAGTGAAACATGGACGATAACCAGTTTGGACAAGAAGAGAATAGAAGCTTTCGAAATGTGGTGCTACAGAAGAATGCTGAAAATAAGGTTGGTAGATCACGTAACTAATGAGGAGGTATTGAATAGGATTGGGGAGAAGAGAAGTTTGTGGCACAACTTGACAAGAAGAAGGGATCGGTTGCTAGGACACGTTTTAAGGCATCAAGGGATCACAAATTTAGCATTGGAGGGCAGCGTGGAGGGTAAAAATCGTAGAGGGAGACCAAGAGATGAATACACTAAGCAGATTCAGAAGGATGTAGGTTGCAGTAGGTACTGGGAGATGAAGAAGCTTGCACAGGATAGAGTAACATGGAGAGCTGCATCAAACCAGTCTCAGGACTGAAGACCACTACAACAACAACCCCAAGGAAGTGTTATAGGCCCTCTATTGTTCCTGATCTATATTAACGACATAGGAGAAAATCTGAGTAGCCGTCTTAGATTGTTTGCAGACGATGCTGTCATTTATCGTCTTGTAAAGTCATCAGATGACCAAAACGAATTGCAAAATGATTTAGATAAGATATCTGTATGGTGTGAAAACTGGCAGTTGACCCTGAATAAAGAAAACTGTGAAGTTATTCACATGAGTACTAAAAGAAATCCGCTAAATTTCGATTACGCGATAAGTCACACAAATCTGAAGGCTGTAAATTCAACTAAATACTTAGGGATTACAATTACAAATATCATAAATTGGAACGATCGCATAGATAATGTTGTGGGTAGAGTCAACCAAAGACTGACATTCATTGGCAGAACACTTAGAAGGTGTAACAGGTCTGCTACAGAGACTGCTTACACCATGCTTGTCCGCCCTATTCTGGAAAATTGCTGTGTGGTGTGGGATCCGCATCACATGGTACTGATGGATGACATCGAGAAAGTACAAAGAAGGGCAACTCGTTTTGTATTTTCGCGAAGTAGGGGAGAGAGTGCCACAGACATGATGAGTGAACTGGAGTGGCAATCATTAAAACAAAGACGTTTTTCGTGGCGACGGGATCTTCTCATGAAAATCCAATCACCAATTTTCTCCTCCGATAGCCAAAACATTTTATTCGCTCCCACTTTCGTAGGGAAAAACGATCATCACAATAAAATAAGAGAAATCAGGACTCGCACAGGAAAATGTAAGCGCTCGTTTTGCCCTCGCGGCGTTCGAGAGTGGAACGGTAGAGAGACAGATTGAAGGTGGTTCATTGAACCCTACGCCAGGCACTTTATTGTGAGGAACAGGGTAATCACGTAGATGTAGATTAGTGCGCGAAGCGGAGATGCTTTGGAGAGAACTAGTCTCGCGCTACGCGTGCGCCGTATGGGCTGTCACTCTGTGACGTGTATCGAGTCGTTAATGCGTAATTTAATCGTCACTGACAACTGGTTAGGAATTATGACAGAAAACTATAAGCATGGAAGAAACCGGAAAGCACTGGAGTTTTCATATTGATTAATACAGTGCGATTCCGTGATGACGTTACAAACTTTCAGGAATGATCGAGAAGGGTAAATGTATCAATTTCAGGTAAGGGACCCTGGTCCGGAAACGGCAGAGTCAAAGGCTATAAGCGAAAATGTTTTTGATACCTCTTATAGTAGAATACATGTTACGGTACTATTGCTGCTAAGATTGTACGATACGCAACTTTCGTAGATGGTAGAACGGACCAAAACAATAAAAATTGTCTAGTAAAAATGGACTCTAGAATGCATACCTTCAGGGCTATGGACACTTGTTCAGTAGAAGTAATGTGTTTCCAGTATCGAAGGTGAACAAGTGCTAATAGCTCTTAAGGCACGCGCGGGGTCAGGGATTTTCTCTGCCTCGTGATGACTGGGTGTTGTGTGATGTCCTTAGGTTAGTTAGGTTTAAGTAGTTCTAAGTTCTAGGGGACTGATGACCATAGATGTTCTCAGAGCCATTTGAACCTACTAGACCACCACCTCTTGTTTTTGTCCATACTACCACATCTGAAAGTTGTCAGCCATAAAATCATAGCAATAGCACTACGGATACACATATTCCTCTTTCAGATGAATCAAAACGATTTCCGCTTAAATCTTTCGACTCTGTCGTTTCCGAACCAAGGTCCTTAACCTCAGACTGATACATTTACTCTTCTCGATCATCCCTGAAAGTTTGTGTAATCACCACGGAATCATCGTGTGTAGTGCTAATACAGAGGTTTCAAATTCAGATTTTAAACAATTCCAAGGGTAGATGTGGTCTCTGATAATAATTTATTGGTTATAAACTGCTTATTAAATCCGAATAACTTGCAAATTAAGGAGATGGAAGCTGGATAAATTGATGGAACCAGAGGTGGTTAAGTGTTGCAGATGGAGCAGTAGCCAACGTTGGACTGAAACGGGAAAAAAGAAGCACAATAGAAGACGAATGCGTAGCTTCGAGAGTTGTAACAGCGAAGGAATCGGAGGATGAAATAAGTAAAAAGGTGAAGCCTAGCAGAAATCATTAGAAAACACAGAAGATACTGAATTTAATTGATAAAGCAAAAGAATTTAAGTAGTCTTCAAGTTCGAAAGTCTGTTGTGTTTGCCAGATGTAGACGAACTACACTCACTGTCGCTGCGTGGGACGGACATCCAATGAGGAGTTTTGGTTTTAAGTACCCTTCCATCGTATTCAGTAGATACGGTGGTCCGACTAGAGTAGTTACCAACGAGTGTGTAAGTACCGTAAAATAGCTCCACGGAATAAGGTCCCATATGGAACGACTTAAGTAACATGAACTCGGCCTTTGGCGCTGCTCATAGCAATGAGAGGGCGGCTCTTAGGATTTACCAGGAACGTTATGCACATCGCAGGCTGTCTCAGGAAAATAATTTTGTTTCACTTTAAAGACTTTAGCGAGAGACAAGATCTTTGCAGGATAATAAGCATGATACGGGCTGGAGATAAACATGCGTTGTTTACGGACGAGTGTCGCTTTACTCGTGAAGGTATTCTCGATTCACAACAGTCACATTTGGGCACTACAGAATCCTCATACAACGTACGTCCATGGTCATCAACAGCGATTAGCCATAAAAATGTGGGCGGGAATTGTGAATGACTCGCTCACTGGCCCCTACATCTTACCACAAAGGTAGAATACTCACACATACCATAAGTTTCTGCAAGTATTGCCTGCGCTCGTGGGGGATGCACCGCTTGGAGTTACGCACATCCTTTGGTTGCAGCATGAAGGCGCAAGTCCACATTTTGCACCTGCTATCCGAGATCACCTAGACAGGACATTTGTTGACGGATGGATCGGACGCGGTGGACCTCACGTTCGCCAGACTTGACACCGCTGGATTTTTTTCCCTCTGGTGTACCATGGAAGATAACGTGTATGAAACAGCAGTTGAGGATGAACAGGACTTGGTGGCTCCTAATACGGCATCAGAAGTAGTGATTCAGACTACTGCTTGTTTATTTCAGAGAATATGCTAATCGCTGCATCGCCGTTATGTTCTATGCCAGTGTGAAAACGGTAATCAGTTTGAACAATTGCTACGACACTCTTATGCAAACAAGTGGTTGTAAGTCTGTGTACAAGAGCATATTCATTTTTCACTGACCACTTTAGGACATATTTTAACATTAAACACGGACATATGATGGTTTTCGTTTCTAAAGAAGTGGTGTATGGTATATCAGCTAAGGGCGATACACGTGTAAGTGATACTTAAAGTTTTTCTTGTTCTCGTCGTGGCGATCAGTTATCCCAATCATTTTGTTTACGTATACATTTTCTGTAAATTTACTTTTCATTTCGAGTGAACACATCGATATGTCAGATTTCAATTATGTTCATGTAATGTGTATACTTCTCCTTCGCCTGATGCTGTCTTTCTGCCCTATACTTTTGGTCGGATTGTTTTTCGGCAGCTTGCATAAAAATGAAACAGGTGAAAGGGAATATAGGCGTCTGTAAAGAAATTGATGAAGTGCAAAATGACTAAACAGTAACAGCTAGAGGACACATTCAAGGCTGTAGAAGCATGCGTAAGCAGGGAAAGATAGATACCGCCTATAGGAAAATTAAAACAACCTTTAGAGAAAAGAAAAGCAGCTGTACGGGGATAAAGAGGTACGATGAAAAGCCAGTGTTAAGAAATGAAGGTAAAGCTCAAAGGTAGAAGGAATATGTACAGGGTCTGTATCGGGCGATCTTCAGGACGGTGTTATAGAAAGAGAATTACACGAAGATGAAATGGGAGTCATGATACTGCCAGAAGAATTTGACCTAGCATGAGAGACTTATGGAAACAAGGTGCTTGGAATAAACGTTCTCCCAAAATTATTGAAATCCTTGGGAGAGAGAGCCACGACAAAACCATCCCACCTGCTGTGCAAGATAAAAGACAGCCGAAATACTCTCAAGCTTTAGAAGAATATAATAATTCCAAAGAAGGCAGGTGCTGACAGATATGAAAACCATCGAACCATCAGTTTAGCAAGTCATGGTTACTTAATATTGACACAATCTATTTACAGGAGAATCAAAAAACTGGTGGAAGTTGACCTCAGTAAAGATCAGTTTGAATTTTGTACAATGATGATAATTCTGCAAGAGACAGCAAGAGGCTTGGATGAGTTGTTGGGCAAAATGCATTCGGTCTTGAAAGGAGGTTAAAGGATGAACATCAGTAAAAGTAAGGGTAATGGAGTGTAGTAGAATTAAATCAGGAGATGCTGAGGGAATAAGATTAGGGAAAGCAGTAGAATAGATTTACTGTTTGAGCAGCAAAATAACTAACGATGAGAGTGGTTAAGAGGATCTAACATGTAAACTAGCCACAGTAAGAAAAACATTTCTAAAAACAGATTTTTTTTGAATACTTAATGTAAAGTTAAGCGTTAGGAAATATTTTCTGGACATTAACATATGTTTTTGAATGGGGGTCTGCCTTTAGCAAAACACATTTTTTTTTGTCCCAGACATATTTCACTGCAGTTGCAGCATCATCAGTGGGTTTTTTATTATTATGGCTGTTAAACATAAGGAATGTTCTTTACGGTTTAGATACATGTAAATATTAGTTTCTAAATCGTAATTACAGGTTATTTGAACATAAAATTGTGTATTCATACCTTCGTATCACATGGTGTGGTTTTCCTGCCGTATTACGTTTTTAGGCTGCCTGTTTTCCTTTACCGTTTGTGAAACATAATGTAAAATCACACACACACACACACACACACACACACACACACACACACACACACACACACACACAACCTTTCACATGAATTATTAATCTCAGGCATAGCCATAACAGTTTAGAAATCGTAAGTTTTTCGTAAATGTTTAGCCTACATTAAGTTGTATATAGTTGCAGGTGACAAACTGTAAAGAAAAACAGTCACTGTAAAAAACGTAACAGAGCAGGAAAACCACACCATGTGGTAAGAAGGTATGAATACACACTTTTATGTGCTCTTCAAAAACCTGTAATTACGATTTAGAAACTAATATTTATATGTATTTAAACAGTAAAGAACATTCCTTATGTGTAACAGCTATAATAATAAAAAACTCATTGATGATGAAGCAACTGAAGTGAAACATGTCTGGGACAAACAACAAAATTGTGTTTTGCTGTTGGCGGACCCCACTCAAAAACATGTTATTGTTGAAGCATACCACAGACAAAAGAGCTTCAACATCAGGATGATTTTCTGGAGATATTTGTGTGAAGTGTAGCCGCGTACGAAAGTGAAACATGAGCGATAAGTAAGTTCAAACTAGAATAAGAGCTTTTGAAGTGTGGTGCTACAGATGAGTGCTGAAGATTAGATGGGTAGCTCGAATAACGAATGCGGAAGCACCGAATTCAGTTAACGGAAAAGTAATTCATGGTATGGTTACTTTACAGAAACTCCTAACACTGGAACAGTACTCTAGAATTGGTGGCACTGTTTTGTTTGCGGTTTCCTTTCCAGACGCTTTGAAACATCAGGTTCACATACAGCGTTTTTTAAAGTAAGTAACGATAAGAATAAAACTCAAAGAAAATATTAGACCACCTCCCATTGGTAAACCATGAAAAATGAGATATGTACATTGCATCATATGTGGCTTCACTCACTCGTTTTCTCAGGACATAAGGACCAGTTTCTGCCTTTTCAAAGACACAATTCCTAATCTCTGTTCCCGTCTCTCACATCACCTCCGGACTTCTGAGTGCAGAACTGCTAATGAAACTACCAGAAACAACGAGCTGCATCTACAGGCGCGTACGGAGTGTAGGAGTAGTGACGGAAACGCATCGAGACGACCACTGGCCGCTCTGGATGACAGAAACATTTAATTTAGGTAGCGTTACCTCAGGCAGTAGCAGAATTTTTCGTAATGCCACCTGTTAGCGAGTTAGAACGGGACAAAGTGTTCAGTCTCTGGAAAAATGAAGGGTTATGGCACCGTGACCTGTTGGCAGTGCTGCTACGAAAGTGATACGTTTGTGGAAGAGGATCGCATTCGTGCATCAAACACGTACTGAACCAGTGATCCCAGAACAGGATAAGCGTCATTGTGCTCTCATGGCTCTAACAGATCGTATAACAACATTGTCAACTGTGAACTTTAAACTGCCAACCTGTCTGCGTCGAAGGGTCTAGTTCGTGTTGTAATCGTAACCTTCCACACATCACCATTAAATTTCTCTGTCTCTATAAGCTTAGAGAGGCGTAAGATATACAAAAGAAAAACTTTTTAATTGTGTTCATTTTCTGTTGTTGTTGGCTGCAGTTCTCGCGTCTAGGGGTACGGTACATTCTTGAGGCTGAAATTTTGATTTTGTAGGTTCCTGTTAATCTGACTAATGTTCGAAGATTTGCCTGTTTTACTCTTGAATTTTATTTTTTACCACATTTTTCAGAATCACAGCGGCTTTAAAATTTGCAGTTCAGAACACAAATGCACGTCTGTTTCCATCAGCGGCATGCCCATTCCGAACAGTCTGCGGTACTCACAATATTCCAAAGAGTATACAAAACAAGAGTTTACAAACTTTCAGACAAAAGAAGAATCTTTACTAAATTATATCATTATTTTATGAATGAGTCCAGAAACAAAATTTAATAAATATTGTCAGATTGTGCAAATTAATAATAGGAATTTTAAATATGCCAGATATTTCGTAATTTCAAATATTTCTAAGAGAAGCGTAATTTTAACTGTTGGTACACATCGAGTGTGACAAATTAATTTCTTTTTATACAGTTTAGGCTGAAATATGATAAATGGTATACAGAATCATATGAAATTCGTTTAGTTAAACAGCTGAGATAGTGTTCACCTATACAAATTACTTGGTATCGACTATTTCTATAAAAAGAGGTTATGTTAGAGGAGTGTGTCCCATTACAGTGTACTGTACTGGTGACAGTTATCATTCCGAATGGTTTACACTGGCCAGAAGCCATTGATGCCTGAGAGTGAAATTGGCACGCGGACACCTTAGCTGGCAAGCTGTGAGGCAAATTATAGCAAATAAAATTCTTCCTGGTATGTGAACGCATGTGTAAAAGTATCCGACGTTTCGGCCACTGTTGCAAATGATCTTCCTCTGGGTGTTTTGGTGAAACCCATGTTGAAGGCCATTTGCAACAGCTGCCGCAATGGCAGACAATTTTAAACATTGACAATGCGGTCACATACCCAGAAAAATGTTATTGATGTGGCAACAACCGCGGAAGCCTATGCTTACACTGAATTATAGTGTTGTTTTTTGGCGAGTTACACTTCATACTGTCCGTTGATGGCCACATACACGATAGACTTTACTGCGGCAGCTGCCACCTCAAGGGTCCGTGTTGTCAAGCGGGTATATGGGAGAAGTGCAAAGTTTGGTGGCTAAGATATCCACTGGAGATGCGTAGTATAGATACCACCGTACTGAGGGCGACGTGAATAGCAATCGCAACTTCTATTAAATTGCACAACCCGATGCCCCGTTTCTCTTTCAAGCCATTCCGCGTGTAATGATTCAGCAGAGTGTGGTGCTAGGGGGATGTGACATTCTGTGTTACTGTCTTCGCCCCTCAAATTTAAATAACTGTTATCCCAACTTTTAACATGGCACAGATGAATCCTGTTTTAACAACAACAACCACAAGAATTGCGCGAAAGTGAAGACGTGTATGGCAACAACGAGTTTGAGTGCACTTACAGAGTAGGCAAACTTCATGAATTAAATAAAGGAAAAGAATTCCACCAAAGTGAAGACGTACGTAGGAACGCTGGACATCAATACGCTAATCTGGATAGAGAAAAATACATGAATTAGAGACGATGCTGTTCAAACAAAAGATTCTGATACTGAAATTCCAAGAGACCTGCACAATATATGGGTCCACTGTAGACTTTGGGTAACTACAGACAGTTCAAAATCAAAACAGAGAGGAAAATAGGCAAAGGAGCTCTGCTCCTGGGAATAGCATTTACAGTCAACAAAAAAGCCCCATAATCAGTAACGGAAGTGAAATCAATAAACACCAGGTTGATGACAATGAGGCCTGAATGTGCTAGTAAGTCTTAGATGATGATAAACGTACATGCACCAGTAAAGAAAACGATAGAGGTGAAGAAGTAGTCATCAAGTACACGGCAAAAGTAGAGAAAATCCCTGAAGGGGATGTTAAAATTTTAACAGGTGATTTAAACTCACAATTAGGCAGATAAAAGAGATTTAAAGAAACGACAGGTCAATTACCCAGCACTCAGATTCACTAACAAGATTGGGCAGAGACTGGTTGAGCTACGTCACCCACACAGTATGAGAGTAGTGTCAAGTCACTTCAAGAAAGAGAGAAAGAAAACCAAGTCTCTGAGATAGCCGGTCAAATACTTAGAAGAATACTAGTTCGACCATGTGACAATCACAAGGACGACAGAAAAATCATCAAAGACCAAGTCAGGAGAGGGGCAAACATATACTACCAATATTCCTCCAGAATTAAAATCAAGCTGACGCAAAATGGAATGAAAAAGAAGACCGCGACGATGCCACAGTTCGATATGAAAAATTAAAATCAGCAAGGATCGTAGAGAAATGGGAGAAAGAGAGAGATACGGCCTGGGAAGAATTCGAAGAGGAGAAAATCGGAAAGGTGAAGGAAAAAATTCCTCTGCTTAAACGGGAGAGACATCCATGGTCGAATGACATACGTGATTAAGCAACTGCCAACATGAAAGCACTATACAACAACTGATACAGAGAAACACAAAAGTTACTCTGGCAAAGTACTTTAGAGGCAAGAAAGCAAACAAGAGACATGAGGAAAGTCGAAAGAAAATATGAAAAGGACCAATTAAAAGGAATATAAAATGATTTTTGAAACTATAAAGCGGGACACTTCTACTAGACATTTAAAACCGGATTCGTGGGGTACCAGCCACGAAACTTGTGTTTCAGAAAAAACATAGAGAACTGGCATTGAAGGACAAAGAGAACTGCGAAATACTGGCGAAGTGCTCCAATGAACTACTGAACTATACTGAACCGGCAGTGCGATTCCTAAGGAGCCAAGAGAAATGATAAATAAAAAAAACAACAGATGAATTTGGGATCAAGAGAGAAATCATGAAACAGAGAAACGGTAAAACAGCAGGTTTTCATAGCTCAACTGCTAAAGGGAGCTGCGCCGAATACCACAAGGAAAACAACAAATATAATACAAGACAAATACTGGACCGAAGTAATACCAGAAGACGTGAAAGACATAGTTATGCAACTTCTTTATAAGAAAGGGGATAGGACCAATGTTAACAACTAAAGAGAGATATCTTCACTGCCCGTCACATAAACTCTATCACAGTGACTGCTACATACGAGATAGTTTCAGCTGGGAAACAAGATAGGAGAACATCAAGCAGGCTTCAGCCCGGGAAGATCCTGTGACGAGCGGACATTTAAAGACAGTCCTTAAGTACCAACGACGAGAAGCAGAGAGACCGTGTGCTCCTTTGTAGATTTTAAGACGGCATTCAACTCTATGGAGCATCACTAATCTAATATTGGTGTACTTGAAAATATAAACGCTTTTACCGAATTTTCTTTCTTTCTTCATTTATTTACTTTTTTTTGGAGGGGGCAGGAGTGTCGTTACTCCCTTCCCGTATCCCTTGGATCCACGCCTGGACTCACTAGCCAACACACACACCATACATGTTGTCGCTCAACCACATCTGAAATGTGTTAGACGGCAATCTGCGCGTGACGTTTCCCTAGCAAGCAGTATGTATGCTTTTTGGACTCATATGCTCTTGGCGCGGGAGGAGATTACCCAGTAACATAGAAAGGGTTCTTCGAATCCCATGCCACCATGCTTCGGCGGCCTGGTTGGAGTCCATAGTGGGACTCACCCCATACTGCTTTCTCAGAGATGATGTACAGTTCTTTTACCCTAACAACCTGTGAATTGCCACATACCTAATCTGTGACAATGTTCGTCTCAGTTATAGGTATTATTCTTAGCGTTGTTTCCACTAATGTCTGTGTATTCAATGTTTCACGTCCATGTAAAAGAAACGCAGAAGTAAGGAACAACTAAAGTCATTTTTCATTATAGCAGACAATAAAACCGTACTCATTGTACCTGATTTCTCAAGTTTCTTACGATTCGAAATTTCTGTTACCAGTGTTGCACAGTAACCCTGCCCCCAGCTCCACTAATAAATTTTCGAAGCTATTGCTCGACACAGACGGTAAAAGAAGCAAGACCGACTCAGACCGTGCGTCACAGTCGTAATCTAGAGCACGTGAAGAGTGCCAATACTGTAAAAGCAGGGCAACGCTCGTAAACCATTTCCACACAGCGAGCAGAGCCGTAGCTAGGAGCGCAAACGGTGCAGTATGACGGCAACGAGAACGTCGTTCTGCATACTGCGCAACGTGGAGTAATAACATGCAACATCCGAAATCCCCCGACTCCAAGGCGTTCTAGTACTGATAAAGGCAGAGACCGGGGAAAGCGTCCGCAACTGAGATGCCCCGGTGGAGACAGGATTCTGACGCCTCTGGTTAAACGAGGGCAAATGGCCACCTAACCTATTACAATGACGAAATGTCTGCGTTTAAAAGCCTCTGTTCCAGACATCTTTTCCTCAGTGTCTGGTCATTCCATCTGTATCACCGATCCCAAAAGAATGACAAGCTCGCTAGCTATCTGTTTGACGACTCAAATTAGTGTCGGCTATGACTGGACACCATCGCTGCACATTGCCGCTACCGACGGGGCACAGCCGTGACTCATAGGATGCGGACTGATTGGGCCTTCCTCTGGCGAAGGGCCAAAGCGACTGACTGCAAGCTGCCACCTTCTGTTTGCTGGGTGGACTCCAGATTGTCACTTCCTCGGGTCTACCTGTACTGCCTTCCTTGTTTGATGCTGCGTCCGCCTTCACAACGGCCCTCCGGAATATGCTGTGGGTACAGGCGTAAGCATGTGTCCATCTTTGAGAGCTGTGAGGCCCATCGTATCCCTGACCTGCTGCAAGCTACGTAGCTGACGGAACGATGTATCTTGTATTCCTCGCCTGTTTGGTTGGTTGGTTGGTTGGTTGGGTTGGAGATAAAAATGACTGATCTACAAGGTCATCAGTCCCTTATTCCTTAGCCACACAGTTCTTGAAGTAAAACCGCACCCCAAAAGAACCCGATCACCTGAAATCCGGGGAAGGAACAAAATAGGCAAAACTATGTGCGTAACCATACTGAAGGGAAAAAGAACGAAAGTAGCAAGCCAAAACTGAAAACATTAACTAAAAGGAAAAAGCGGTAGAAGGCGTTTAAACAATATAGCAAATTGCCTGGGCTGCCTGTATGCAAGAGTGAGAAAAGGATGAGCCAGCCACTGTGAGACACACTAAAATCTCCAGACTAAAAAAACAAGGCAAGAGAAACACACGTGGTCACGTGGTGGAAAGACTAACACCAAGTCCAATAGACAGCGCCAGAAGGAGCGATAAAGAGTTAAAACTGCGAGATAAGGCCAGGCGCCCAGCCCTAGACAGAGCGATGAATCCCTTTCTCGGATAACACTTAAAACTACATCAGCGGTTGAGGAATTGACACCTAACACAGTAGGTAGTGGGTCAAGAAGGTTAAAAGACCGTCTCAGAGCGGCGAGATCGGAACAGTCCAACAAGATGTGGACTACTGTCAATCGAGAACCACAGCGACTCTGGGGGTGGGTCCTCATGACGGAGGAGATGACCGTCAGTCAGCCAAGTATGGTCGATACAAAGCCAAAAAAGAGCTGTGGAGTCCCTGCGAGTGGCTCGCATGGATGACCTCCATACATGCGTTGTCTCCTTTATAGCACGTTGTAAGTAGGCTGTTTAGGTTTTCTTATTGGTAACGCCACGTAGCGCTCTGTATGAAAATCACTGGCTGTGCTGTGTGCAGTCTGTCGCTAGTTTGCATTGTTGTCTGCCATTGTAGTGTTGGGCAGCTGGATGTTAACAGCGCGCAGCGTTCCGCAGTTGGAGGTGAGCCGCCAGCAGTGGTGGATGTGGGGAAGTAAGATGGCGGATTTTTGAGAGCGGATGATCTGGACGTGTGTCCATCAGAAACAGTACATTTGTAAGAAGGGATGTCATGAACTGCTATATATATATTATGATTTTTTAACACTATTAAGGTAAATACATTGTTTGTTCTCTATCAAAATCTTTCATTTGCTAACGATGCCTATCAGTAGTTAGTGCCTTCAGTAGTTTGAATCTTTTATTTAGCTAGCAGTATTGGCGCTAGCTGTATTGCAGTAGTTTGAGTAACGAAGATTTTTGTGAGGTAAGTGATTTGTGAAGCGTATAGGTTAATTTAGTCAGGGCCATTCTCTTGTAGGAATTATTGAAAGTCAGATTGCGTTGCGCTAAAAAGTATTGTGTGTCTGTTTAAGCACAATCATGTATAATTGTTCAAAGGGGACGTTTCATATGTCGACCCTTAGCCGAGGATACCTCACTGGAATCTTCTGTTTCGTCCTTGTAGTTTGTGTGATTAGTGTAGCTATTGTTTATTGCTAGTGCGTAATTATAGAGAGAATTTCCTTTGTAGTTGTAGTTTTTCATTGTTGTACAGTAAAACGGTTCTGGCATGCATGCAGATTTGCACCAAGTATTTCATAGCTGCGCTTGCAATTAACGAGATATTATTTTCAATGCTAAGTTAATGTGTTTTCTTATTTTGCTCTTCAAATTGTGCTTTTCTGTCTTATCGTATGAAACATTGTGACAGTTATGGCGTGTGAAAAACGTAATACTAGGCTCCAAAGTAAACTGAGGAATGACAGTGAAGTTGAAAGCAGTGTGTTAGCGCCGCCGAGTAATGAATTAACTAATGTTCGAAGTAGTAATTTGGTAACTGTGCATAGGGAAATGGAGCGGGCTGCAAATAATGGTGTAGGCAGTGAAACAATTAGGGAACAGGGAAGCATTATCGATCGATCGGTAGGCAACAGTTCGCTTCAGGAATCCGAAATGACTGGACACAATCTTGCAAATACTGTAGATTCAGGTTTTGCGTCCTCACCGTTTTCTCAAATAAGTCAAGACACATTTTCTGCTTGTCAAAATGTGAATGTTGCGGGTGAAAATGCATTACCAAGAAGCATAGAGAAACGGATTCCAGACACTAATACATTATTATTGCAATTAATGCAACAAATGGAACAAAATCAGAGACAAACACAGCAAAAGCTTCAAAAGTCAGACACAATGGAACAAAATCAGAGACAAACACAGCAAAAGCTTCAAAAGTCAGACACAATGGAACAAAATCAGAGACAAACACATCAAAAGCTTCAAAAATTAGACATAATGGAACAAAATCTTGAAAAGTTAGACACCACACTTGAACAAACACGTGAGTTACATAACATTGAATCGAAATGTCAAAAAGTCTGTAATGACGTAAAAACACAAATTTGTGAGCATTTTCAACCTATTTTTTTGCGGCATGAAAATGCATTGCAGAATCACGAAGCAGCCATAAAAGAACTGCAAACTATTGTTCATGAAAATCATGAGACCTTGCAAGCTAAAATTGACTCAGTTGCATCTACCGATCCAGTTACGCAACTTGCAAAAACCCAGGAAAACTTAAAGGACACAGTAGATACTCTGAAAATTGGTTCAGAAAGACACATGGAGGAAATTAGTTCATTATCAGTGAAAGTAGTTGAACTTTCGGATCAGCTAAATAATGTATCTACGAAGGTAGATGATAATCTGAATGACACAAAACCGGTAGTCTTTAATGACACAGAAGAGTACGAACAAATTAGGAAATTCAAACAAAATCAGAATCAAATTAATACGCAACACCAAAGAGAAATCCGGGAAGTACAAGATCAGCTGACACAGGTAATACAAGAATTACGTATTTCAGAGGACACTCGCACTCCAATACGGGAAGAGGGACATAGAAATGCAGAACAGTCACAAAATAATATCACAAGGCACTTCGGAAATTATGAAAGAAATTGGCAAAGTGCACCGAATTTTGAGATGGAACCGCCGAAACGACGTAACAATGACCGACATGCGACTCGCCGACATGATGATTTTGACTATAAGCTGTTTATTACTACACGTAAATTCAAAACATTTAAGAATTCCGGCAACGACATTCATCCCCATCGTGGCTTCATCAATTCTATCATTGTTTTCCTCCCAACTGGTCATTAGAGCACAGATTAGAATTTGTGTGTGGCTATTTAGAGAATGAACCAGCTGTAAGAAAGCGATCGGTCATTCACGATTGCCGCAGTGAAGGAGAATTTTACCATGCCTTCCTCTCAGCATATTGGTCGCAAGCCACACAAGACCGAGTAAAACATAGCATCATAATGATGAAACATTTTAAACAATCTGAATTTTCCAGTCTTGTGAAATATTTTGAAGACATGTTGCACAAGAATCAGTACCTTTCAAACCCATACAGCCCCTCAGAACTCATCCGCATTTGCTTAATCAAATTGCCTGAATATTTACGACATATTATTTTGGCAGGACGTTGCAAAGACGACATTGAAGCTTTTCAGGGACTGTTACAAGAATTGGAAATTGACACTGGCAATTGCGGAACGCGAAAACAGGAGCACAACAATTACAGGTCAGATCCATCACAATTCCGCGATGACAGAAATAATAACTGGACACGATAAGGCTATTCTTACACTGTAAATCGTTACCAAAACAGACACCACCCCTATGACAACCGTTGGCAGTGTAGTAATAATTACAGAGAAAGATGGCATTTCCATCGTAATGAATTTGACAGAGACAACCATAGAAACAGACAATGTGGGAACCAAAACAATTATTATGAAGGGAGACAGAATAACTTCAGACACAACAGTCCTCCTCGCAGTTACGACTCAGGGAGAAGTTCTCCACCACGTGACCGACAAGAAATTAATTACAGAAATAACCGACATGACGACAGACGATATAATCATAACGACAGACCTGAATTGCATCAGAACTGGCGGGATTCAAACAGGGCAGGGCCCTCTCGACAAGGTGAATTTGTAGAAGTTAGGTCTCCTAATCCCAATAACGACGTGCGCCAACAAAGAGACAGACAATGACACGCACCACAGGCAGCCATGTGCGCCAGCTGGCTCAGAGAAAAATAACATAGACGCTAACCTTGAGAAAAATTCCAGTATTCTTTACCGACGTGTACCGCATGATAATTGCATTCAAGTTCAAACTCTGAGTACTATGAAGAGTAAAGGATTGCACCACACTTCACATGTAGAACCGCTTATTGAGAGATAATCTGCTTTTTAACTTAGTCTTTGCTATAAAATTTTTCAGTTCACGTTACTTAGAAGCTGTTAACATGCAACTATGTTTTAAAATAAACTATCCAGTCTAGAACCTAGGGAACATATTTAGAGAGTAATTACCACTGCAGTGTGATAGTGAACAGAGGACACAGTGTTACTGTGTGTGTACATTCTAGCTTGTTAGTTGCACGATTACGTAACGACTATAAGGCTTATATACTTAGAACACATACTGCTAATGAGATTTTAATGCAACATTTTGGTTTACTTGAAAAGGCATTCTTTATTTGAAGTACTTTCTGTGAGATTAAAGATGACTTAGTATTTGGTTTTTTTGACAGCTACACGATTATATCACGACGCTACTGATGTGTGACACAATTTACATTGTTGCTTTTGCAGTGTATCTGTTTTATATCTGCACAGTTTTTATTTATTATTCTGGAAAGTAAAACATGTTTTAGTAGTAACTTTTGCGGTATAGCTACAATGAGACAGCCTTTTCCATAGCACAACAATACATTACATTACAGTACTTTCTTGATCACGGTACTGTATGTAATAACTACGATATCTATATGCATAGCATTTCGCTTTTGTTTATTATGAGGTAAGTACATTGACTTCTACAGATCTTTTCTTATGGACGACGATAATTACGACACTTGGCATATTTTTAGCCTTAAGTAATGACAGTGTTTATGTTGCAACAAGACGCACAATTTAGCGGCAGTACACGTATTTGAGTGATTAATTTTGTACTTAAAACCTTTATTTTTAAAGATTTTTGAATTACAATGATACAAAGGTTTTCCGTGATGTATTTAATTCCATTGCTGTAATCTGTAACACCTGAGGGTATAATTACATTAATCCCCAGGGGGGGTACACGCCTACTTTGTGTACCATGTGTTTGGCAAGCACAAGGAGCCCTAGTTATATTGGTATTTGCTTATACAACTTTAGACATCGGTACCATATTTCTCCAACACAGAATTACACAGCTATCTGATTATTTAAAAGAGAAACAAACATTTTTTTACTACATCAGTGACAGATGTTTATGTAATTGCTCAGTTTGATAACTTCACATTTATGAAATTGTATTTTGTCTGTACTTTGCGAACTGTTCATATTTTTTTGGAACCATTGTGATACTATGAGAGCTTTGAATGACGTATATGGTATGGGATCATGATTTTTAAAGTACGTTTGAGGTAGATGACACTTTTGAAATGAGCAGAGAATTTTTTTAGGTTTTAAAATATTCAGAAAGCTACGATGATTTTGAGATGTGATTGATCTGTTATGATGTTATTATTATGACGACGATGTGTATTATGCTGTTGAGGTATGTTTATAATCAATAAGCTGATGCTATATGAGGAATTTGATTATGCTACGTATTTATTATGATGAAATATTCAAGAGGTGTTGATGAATATGTATATGTGTAATAAGGTAAGGAATAATGAGTAGTGGTTAGGAACTCTGACTTGTGAAAAAGGATGTTGGAAACCAAGAATCGTACTTTAAGAGTTATGAAATGTGTGTAAATGCGTGAATGTATCACAATGCCGGCGAAAATTTTTTGGACACTGTTATATTCATAGGATTTTGTTTCTACACATTTATAACTCAAATTCTCGACCTGTGAAATTTTTATATGAGACTGTCACTGTAGTGGAAACTGAAGTCATAAAAATTTCGGTAAGGAAGGTAGGTCACCTTGATGTAATGCATTTTGGGCACCCAGCTGAGAGATAGTCGTCTGACAAAAGAAAGCCATTAGGTGGAGAAAAAAAAAAAAAAAAAAAAAAAAAAAGAGGCCATTATCCTCGCTATTGACATTTCTTTGTCAAAAGCATCGCAAATACAGCACGCTCAAACTTGAAAACATATGATTACACTGTGGAGCTCTTAATTTATGATATTTACTAAAATGCCTAATGAAATGATGAGAAACATTTTACATCTATTGTCTTTCTAGTTGAGAGATTGCTCATTGTGTTTAATATCTGGTTTGCAGGTGTGTTGCAGCATTGGTTTTATAAAATAAAATTAAGTGCATTTGCTAATGTGAACACTTTCTGCCAACAGATCTATTAAATATTTTATGATCCATATTCTTCGAAAAACGAGCACTTGCAATGGAAAGAACAATAAGAAGGGATTAATCGCAGTAACTGCATACATAATTTTCTTTTCAACTACTTGGTAATTTTTTTGGTAGAGTAAGTTATAGTGATGCATCACTCTAGTTTTATGAGGTGACAAAGGTATTAGACATGGCCATCTTTAGTGTAATATTTTTTCTGTTTGAGCTTTGTCATGTTTAGGTATAAGTTATTGCATTTGCTGCTGCTGTTTGCCAGGCATAGTGCTACTGAATTTCATTTTGAATTACTCTGTTAAGCCAGTTTTACTACTGATTTATTTTTCTTGTTTGCTGCACATTGCCTTAAATTAGTTGTAATGTTGCAATTGCTTTGCTAATTTATAATTTTTTGCTGCTTGCTTTGACAATTTCCATTTTTTTCATTGCTGCTTGTATTAATTGTTTTGTGCTGCTGCATTGCCTCGTCCCTTAGTTTAGCATCTGAGCTCAGTAGATTTAAGTTAGCTTAAGAGGGGGTAGACTATATAAGAGAATGAGTTGCGATGAATTGGAAGAAATGCATTGAGAAGTTATATGGATAGAATACAGAAAGCAGGCTTAGATAGGACTTTTTGGGAATAATAGTGAATGAAGGGAGATCTCCATGCAAAATACTGCAGTAAAACAAACCCTGTCCTTTCCTTTTGTGTTATCCGTCTATGTGTTTGTGTACCCTTGTGTATTTGTGTTCTTCCTGTCTTTATGTGTGTAGTTAATAAGATTTATGTTGTAGAATTTTTCTAGTACTAAGCTACATTCACTATGAGGAGGAATACTGTTATCCTCAAATATAATTTGCATTAATAATATGTTATTTTCTTTGTGAAGATGTTTATAGACATTATTAATTCTGTTCTGTTTCAATGCTCATGTGTGAAATTAATGTTTCGAAAACTATTCTCATTATTTTATATATTTACTTATGTCATAATTCCTGTAACACTGATTTATATGTTATTTCGATTCTTTCATAAAGCCTGTTTTACTTCAAATGTTATCTGTATTGTCATGTTCTTTAATGATGTATTTTGTACCTTTGTTATTGTATTCTTATGTTATAAAATTGTAATTGACACCAGTTCATCAAATTAAGTAACTTGTAAGTTACATTTCATTGCACACGTTTCTGTTGGTCATAGTATATGCACAATATGTGAAAAAAAAGAGGACTGTTAGTGTTTGCACGTGTGTTAATAATTCAGCAAGGGACTGGATAACAGCATTGCTGTTTCTAAGGACATTTCAAAAAAAATTTTTGTCAGTGCACAAGTGGTGGTTCATGGACTTGCTATATTATCCGCAAGACTCTTCAATGGTGATTGTGCACCTGCACAGTCACAGCAGATGGCTGCTAGCCATCTCTACAAGGACTACAGTGGGTCTACACCCTTGATGACTCACCAATACCATTATTTCTACAAGGACTGCACTGGGTCTGCACCTCTGGTGGCCCACCAATACCGTAATCTCTACCAGGACTACAGTTGGTCTACTCTGTGATGACCTACCTACCAATATTCTTCAAAACTTCGACTGACTCTGCAGTGGGTTTGCTCTGTTGTGGTCCATTACCTGTCTGCATGTCAAGAGTCAGCACTGTCTTTCCGTTGGGAGGACAACACTACTTCTTCAAGACTGCATGGCAATCCACTACTTCCGTGTGCATTTTCTTTTACTGCTCAGACTTTCAGAAAACACTGCTATTTTACTGTGATGAATGGTCAGGTCTGTCTTTATGGACTGTGAGAAAATTTTAGCTTTTGACCAACATTGTATCAATAAGTGTGTTCATTTGATTTCTTTGTTACTGTAATTATGAAAAAATTTTTCAGATCTGTGTTGGCCACTCCCCAAAAAAATTTGTAAAATTGTAGTGTTGGGCAGCTGGATGTTAACAGCGCGTAGCGTTGCGCAGTTGGAGATGAGCCGCCAGCAGTGGTGGATGTGGGGAAGGGAGATGGCGGATTTTTGAGAGCGGGTGATCTGGACGTGTGTCCATCAGAAACAGTACATTTGTAAGAAGGGATGTCATGAACTGCTATATATATATACACTCCTGGAAATTGAAATAAGAACACTGTGAATTCATTGTCCCAGGAAGGGGAAACTTTATTGACACATTCCTGGGGTCAGATACATCACATGATCACACTGACAGAACCACAGGCACATAGACACAGGCAACAGAGCATGCACAATGTCGGCACTAGTACAGTGTATATCCACCTTTCGCAGCAATGCAGGCTGCTATTCTCCCATGGAGACGATCGTAGAGATGCTGGATGTAGTCCTGTGGAACGGCTTGCCATGCCATTTCCACCTGGCGCCTCAGTTGGACCAGCGTTCGTGCTGGACGTGCAGACCGCGTGAGACGACGCTTCATCCAGTCCCAAACATGCTCTTTGGGGGACAGATCCGGAGATCTTACTGGCCAGGGTAGTTGACTTACACCTTCTAGAGCACGTTGGGTGGCACGGGATACATGCGGACGTGCATTGTCCTGTTGGAACAGCAAGTTCCCTTGCCGGTCTAGGAATGGTAGAACGATGGGTTCGATGACGGTTTGGATGTACCGTGCACTATTCAGTGTCCCCTCGGCGATCACCAGTGGTGTACGGCCAGTGTAGGAGATCTCTCCCCACACCATGATGCCGGGTGTTGGCCCTGTGTGCCTCGGTCGTATGCAGTCCTGATTGTGGCGCTCACCTGCACGGCGCCAAACACGCATACGACCATCATTGGCACCAAGGCAGAAGCGACTCTCATCGATGAAGACGACACGTCTCCATTCGTCCCTCCATTCACGCCTGTCGCGACACCACTGGAGGCAGGCTGCACGATGTTGGGGCGTGAGCGGAAGACGGCCTAACGGTGTGCGGGAAAGTAGCCCAGCTTCATGGAGACGGTTGCGAATGGTCCTCGCCGATACCCCAGGAGCAACAGTGTCCCTAATTTGCTGGGAAGTGGCGGTGCGGTCCCCTACGGCACTGCGTAGGATCCTACGGTCTTGGCGTGCATCCGTGCGTCGCTGCGGTCCGGTCCCAGGTCGACGGGCACGTGCACCTTCCGCCGACCACTGGCGACAACATCGATGTACTGTGGAGACCTCACGCCCCACGTGTTGAGCAATTCGGCGGTACGTCCACCCGGCCTCCCGCATGCCCACTATACGCCCTCGCTCAAAGTCCGTCAACTGCACATACGGTTCACGTCCACGCTGTCGCGGCATGCTACCAGTGTTAAAGACTGCGATGGAGCTCCGTATGCCACGGCAAACTGGCTGACACTGACGGCGGCGGTGCACAAATGCTGCGCAGCTAGCGCCATTTGACGGCCAACACCGCGGTTCCTGTTGTGTCCGCTGTGCCGTGCGTGTGATCATTGCTTGTACAGCCCTCTCGCAGTGTCCGGAGCAAGTATGGTGGGTCTGACACACCGGTGTCAATGTGTTCTTTTTTCAATTTCCAGGAGTATATATATATATATATATATATATATATATATATATATATATATATATATATATATATGTATTATGATTTTTTAACACTATTAAGGTAAATACATTGTTTGTTCTCTATCAAAATCTTTCATTTGCTAATTATGCCTATCAGTAGTTAGTGCCTTCAGTAGTTTGAATTTTTTATTTAGCTAGCAGTATTGGCGCTCACTGTATTGCAGTAGTTTGAGAAACGAAGATTTTTGTAAGGTAAGTGATTTGTGAAACGTATAGGTTGATTTAGTCAGGGCCATTCTCTTGTAGGAAGTATTGAAAGTCAGATTGCGTTGCACTAAAAAGTATTGTGTGTCATATTAACAGAATCTTCCGTTGGTTCTTGGTAGAACAACATTATAATAATAAATTAAAAGCACCAGCTTGCTTTTGTTCTACAATATTATTTTTATTGCTAACCGGTTTTCGGCTTACAAGGCCATCTTTAGACATTTAATGAGCAATAAAAATAATATTGTAGAATAAAAGCAAACTGGTGCTTTTCATTTATTATTATTGTGTGTCAGTTTAAGCACAGTCATATATAATTTTTCTATGGGGACGTTTCAACGTAATTTATTAGGCATAGTAAGAGTATGCTATTCACTATTCCACATCCCAAAAACTTTACGTCGAAACACTATCAGAGATCAGTTTCCGGTGTGCCTATCTCCAGAGTCGGTTTTCTGACAGCCTGTTTGGCCAGCCTGTCAGCAAGTGCATTTACTGGGATTTTGGCATGTCCTGGGGCCAAAATGAAGGGCGCCGAACACTCACGTTGTTCGAGGGCATAATCAGACTCCTTGTTAGTCATTACCAAAGGACTGTGAGGGTAGCACCGATCGAGAGCTTGCAGGCATTCCTTGCCTGTGCGCTGGAGAAGACAATATTCATTGTAGAAATCCTGTTAACAAAAGGTTATTGCAGATACCGCTGCTTGACTGATACCTTTTGGGTGCAAGACAAACTCTGACCATCCCTCGGAGCTCAGCCACCAACACTTGGACGTCACCGCCTTACCTGTCCTGCCTCAGTATCCACTGACATTCCGACCCATGGGTGACTTAACCAGTATGAAATACAATTAGCCATAATTTTTCTTTAGAATACTAATGCTCTGGTTGCATATGGTATTATGTCTTTTCCCCAGAAAAGAATAGTCAGGTTATTAAATGAAGTACTTTCATTAAGAGTGACACAGCTGTTTTTAAATACATTAAGGCATGAAACAAAAGCACAGCACGCAATATTCAAAAGCGGACCACTACAAATGTGCTTTTAATCTAGTATAAATAGAATTTCTATGGATAACAATTGTGTCCCAATGATTATAGTGCTATTTAAATTATATAATTTGGACTGTTTGTTCATGCTCATAAATAATTCTCCCATTCGGTTTGCTGTTGATGGTAATCAGCTACCATTAAGATGTGTCACAATGGAAATAAAGGGAGTGTCCAGCAGCTTTGCAGTACACTTTTTATCGAGGGCTAACCGTCCACTTGTGCTTTCGCGAAATGCCTGTAATGTATAGGAAATTATTTTCCTACCTATCTTGGCTGAGACTTTTTCTGGGAAGTTTTCGATCACTTCGGCCATTTTCGTCCGTCGTTGCTGGTCTCTGAAGACAATATTTTCACACACTTCTCTTGTAGCGTATTATTTCTGATGCTCCATCAGCCTTCTGACACATACCGTAATGCTATTCCAGTACGGAATTAATCGGAAAAGACAGGCTACCGCCACACTAAAGAATATACAATTTCTTGTTTCTTTCTGTAGTTGGACTGAGAACATACGTTAAAGACAATGATAAAAGGACATTGTTCTTGTGGAAACCACACTACTTGTTATATGTTGCAGATAATTTGTCGTTTATCTCGCTGCAAAGAAATTTATATCAAAACTAAACTAGCATGTTACTGTGTGAATAGCAAGGTTATAGGTAACGGAGGTGGATTGTGTCAGTACCACATTCCAACGAGAAAGGGGTGTTTAACACCAGTCACTGTCTAACAAACTACATGAGAATATTGAAAATGAACAAAGAAAAGTCTTTTCCTGAGAAATGAGTGGAGGAGCAACGACATTCTCAAGAACAAGCTCCCACTGTTTGTTCAACAATTGTGACAGCAGTGTAGTGCCCTGGTAACAATACATATACTGAGGACTCAGCAGAAACTGCGTTCCGTCTCTCTTAATAATGTCTCCATGAACACGTTGCTGCCCGATACCATTTTTCTTTGTTCTGCAAGTGAAAACATAGCTAATTTGCTCAGTCCTTTCAGAACAGTGATTGTGAAACTATTTATAAAAAACATTATTCAAATCCGCTTCTGGATACCGAATTGTGCACTTATGATTGTTTTCTATCACCAGATTAAGGTGAATGGTGATGGTTACTACGAAAAGGATTCGACAGTCTTCTTGCGGCGTCCTCCTCTCTCTCTCTCTCTCTCTCTCTCTCTCTCTCTCTCTCCCCTCCCCCCCCCCTCGCCCCACACACACACACACACACACACACACACACACACTAACACGCGCGCGCGCACACGCACCTGCGCGTGTCAGATACACATACGAATGACAGTAACGTTATCTGTAAAGGATGCTTATAAATATGGGACTGTTACTGGAATAAGTGGAAAACAACCAGTCGCACATTATCGAACATTTCCTTAGACGCAATTTCTGCTACATAGTATTTATACACCTTGTAAGGTGCAACAATGGTCTCGTGAGAAATACTGGCGTGGCGCTTGACAACATCAGCGAAATGAATTATTACGTCGATGTTATTTCTTTCTGAGATCTGATCTGGCATCACGCAAGCATGCCACTCCAAACCCTTGCTAGACGTTTTCAAATTCAAGAGAAACGACGAAGATGAGCCCGACGCTTAAAAACCATGCGCTGAAATCAAATCTACGGCAATGAGCGATTGATTGATGTCTTAATTGTAGCACCTGAAACAAATGCTACTGTTAGGAATTTATCAGGTTTTCACGTCTCGACATGTGCTGTTATCGTTGTTTTTAGGGGGGAGGGGAGGGGGATCGTCTCTAGTGAAGCACAATGAAACTCCTTCCGTTTATGACTAGCTCATCCGGCAAAAAACCTCTCGCCAGGAGAGACAAATGTAATGTTCCTGAACATATCTGTAATTCTCCGAACTAATC
Source organism: Schistocerca americana (assembly GCF_021461395.2). Classification (NCBI taxonomy): domain Eukaryota; kingdom Metazoa; phylum Arthropoda; class Insecta; order Orthoptera; family Acrididae; genus Schistocerca; species Schistocerca americana. The sequence continues at coordinate 260,337,060 of NC_060124.1, forward strand.
TAACGGGTTGATATTATTCACCGTCTAGAAACTTACTTCTAAATAAATCTAAACTCTGGTGGCCGCTGTCACTGAGTAATGCTCGTGTAAAACAAAGACACAAACACACATACAAAACATATAAAGCAGCCACCCTCATTCCTGATCTATTTCGTAAAATTATCAATTTTTCCTACTTATTTCGTTTTCAGGAAAGCTAATGTAAATAATGCAACGATGCACTTATTTCGGCGTTTACTCCAATTTATGAATTTCATCTAGCGTTAAGAAAACACTACATTCTTTATTTTTTGTTATTTTTATAGAGCGCAGTTTTTCTATGGTGCTTTAGAATTTTCCGTCTGATAATAACAGATCTCGTGTTTATATACAGCCACTGGATCATCGCTTGTACGTAAATATATAACCTTGCACAACTACTTACTGAATTTTACACACATCGCTTAGTGCATGTTTCGGCTATTGCTACCGTGAGATGTCGTATTTAAGATCAAAGTGACATGAGAATACAGTGCACAGCACAATTAAAGGATCACTTTATCGAAACCGAGTAACTCTCTCTCACTGCGACGCAGATGTTTTGAAATTTGGCTCAAAGCTGCCTACAAACTTCCTCTGTAACGGTGAAAAGCGTCACGTAAGCTGTAAGGTAGGTCAATAATGCCACATCGGCATCAGTTTTCATCACAACTTCATTTTGGACGTGTCACACGATGTGGAGGTCGTCCCGCCGCCTCTTACCCACATTTCATCTCTTCTTTTGATGCCCCTGCGATAGAGGTCAAAACCGCCACACACAGCGTTGAAATCATGTGCTTTTCTTGAAGGTGGCTGGACATTTCAAACACACGGATGATCAGTATCGACACTGAAAGGCCTCAGCGGGTGGTATAAAAGTCCTCAATGAAACCACCCCTTACCTCTGGGCGTGGATTCTCACACATTTGGTGATCGGAAATGAGAATTTGGAGTGCGATGAACAATAGGACCACGCTATTGACAACTTTTGATACTGCCGAGACGCCTAGGCCAATTCAATACTTTTTTTAAGGACATCGAGCGGCTTCAAGGCCACTGACCATTGGAGTGTAGGACATCCACAGTTTTTGCTCTTGTGTAGGGAGTGGAACCACTAAGGACCGTTCAAAATCAATTGACGAAATTTGAAAGTGATCCGAAGCAACGAAGTGTGTTCATGCTTTTTCAGCCCTCCTATGGAATAATCGTGGAGGGGATAGGGGGAGGAGAGGGTTGTGACATTGACACGTGCGATAAAGGCTCCCTGTAAGATTCCCTCAATTTAGCACCACCCTTTTTACCACCCACTGATCTTTGTCGAGCACCCGTACCTGTACAGAGGTGGTCGTTGATTATTTGGCGAAGGTGTGACAGGCAACCATTTCGACGCCCTTCAGCTGAGTGGCGACGCCACAGGAGGGCTGGAAAAGCATGAACACCAACATGCTGCTTCGAATCACTTTCAGATTTTGTCATATGGTTTTGAACGGCCCCCAGTGGTTCTACCCAGCACACAAGAGCAAAAAATGCGGACGTGCTACACTTTGAAGGGGTCCGATCACGTTCAGTAGGGTTGCAGCCACACGATGTCTTTATACAGTATTTCAATTGTCCTGGGGGGTGGCAGCAGTGTGAAAGGCTGTGATTAACATGGTCCTGTTGCTCATCGCACTCTCGTTTTCGACCACCAAATATGTCGGAATCAACGCTCCAAGGTGAGGAGTGATTTCATTGACCACCTGAAGCCTTTTATTGTCTTACTGGGCGGCGGTGTGTCTGAAAACTTTTCCTCGGCCACACATAAGAGAAACGCATGACTTCAACTCTGGGCGTCGCGGTTCTGACCTGTGTAGCACGAGTCTGGCATTGTGACACGGACAGTTATCCTGTTGGAAAATTCCATCAACATCGGGGACACTTCAAGCCTGAAGGGTTGCAGATGGTGTGCAATAATATTCACGTAATACACAGTTATGCTGGTGCCTTAGATTACTACTACAGCTCCTATACAAGCTCAGGTAAAACTCCCCCGTAGCATAATACAGCTCCCCAACTGTCTGTATCTGTGGCGCGATGCATATTTCAAGCAAGTACCTGAGCTGGATGACGGCTTACCCGAACACGAACGTGTAGCAAGAAAAGTTATCCATACGACCAGGTGGCACGTTTTTATTGATCCAAGATCCAGTCTCCATGATCCTGTATCCTTTGCAATCATAGTTATCCAGTACTGTACTCTGTCGGCAGATATCTGCCACTACTGCGAAAGCAAAGAGAGCTTCACTGCAAGTTTAAACGCAGCCAAAACCTCTCAGACAAACAGAACCTAAACATTGTCAAAGTTAGCGTAAGGAGAGCTATGAGTGAAGCGTTCAGTGAATTCGAAAGTAAAATTCTATGTACCGACTTGACAGAAAATCCTAGGAAGTTCTGGTCTTACGCTAAATCAGTAAGTGGCTCGAAACAGCATATCCAGACACTCTGGGATGATGATGGCATTGAAACAGAGGATGACACGCGCAAAGCTGAAATACTAAACACATTTTTCCAAAGCTGTATCACAGAAGAAGGTCGCACTGCAGTTCCTTCTCTAAATCCTCGGACAAACGAAAAAATGGCTGACATCGAAATAAGTGTCCAAGGAATAGAAAAGCAACTGAAATCACTCAACAGAGGAAAGTCCACTGGACCTGACGGGATACAAATTCGATTCTACACAGAGTACACGAAAGAACTTGCCCCCTTCTAACAGCCGTGTACCGCAAGTCTCTAGAGGAACCGAAGGTTCCAAATGATTGGAAAAGAGCACAGGTAGTCCCAGTCTTCAAGAAGGATCGTCGATCAGATGCGCAAAACTATCTCTGACGTCGATCTGTTGTAGAAACTTAGAACATGTTTGTTGCTCGCGTATCATACCGTTTCTGGAAACCCAGAATCTACTATGTAGGAATCAACATGGATTCCGGAAACAGCGATCGTGTGAGACCCAACTCGCTTTATTTGTTCATGAGACTCAGAAAATATTAGATACAGGCTCCCAGGTGGATGCCATTTTCCTTGACTTCCGGGAGGCGTTCGATACAGTTCCGCACTGTCGCCTGATGAACAAAGTAAGAGCCTGCGGAATATCAAACAAGCTGTGTGGCTGGATTGAAGAGTTTTTAGCAAACAGAACACAGCATGTTGTTCTCAATGTAAGACGTCTACAGACGTTAAAGTAACCTCTGGCGTGCCACAGGTGAGTGTTATGGGACCATTGCTTTTTACAATATATATAAATGAACTAGTAGATAGTGTCGGAATTTCCATGCGGCTTTTCGCGGATGATGCTTGATGCTGTAGTATACAGAAAAGTTGTAGCATTAGAAAATTGCAGCGAAATGCAGGAAGATCTGCAGTGGATAGGCACTTTGTGCAGGGAGTGGCAACTGGCCTTAAACATAGCCAAATGTAATGTATTGCGAATACATAAAAAGAAGGATCCTTTATTGTATGATTATATGATAGCGGAACAAACACTGATAGCAGTTACTTCTGTAAAATGTCTGGGAGTATGCGTGCGGAACAATTTGAAGTGGAATGATCATATAAAATTAATTGTTGGTAAGGCGGGTGCAAGGTTGAGGTTCATTGGGAGAGTCCTTAGAAAATGTAGTCCATCAACAAAGGAGGTGGCCTACAAAACACTCGTTCGGCCTATACTTGAGTATTGCTCATCAGTGTGGGATCCGTACCAGGTCGGGTTGATAGAGGAGATAGAGAAGATCCAAAGAAGAGCGGCGCGTTTCGTCACAGGGTTATTTGGTAAGCGTGATAGCGTTACGGAGATGTTTAGCAAACTCAAGTGGCAGACTCTGCAAGAGAGGCGCTTTTGCATCGCGGTGTAGCTTGCTGTCCAGGTTTCGAGAGGGTACATTTCTGGATGAGGTATCGAATATATTGCTTCCCCCTGCTTATACCTCTCGAGGAGATCACGAATGTAAAATTAGAGAGATTCGAGCGCGCACGGAGGCTTTCCAGCAATCGTTCTTCCCGCGAACCATACGCCAGTGGAACAGGAAAGGGAGGTAATGACAGTGGCACGTAAAGTGCCCTCCGCCACACACCGTTGGGTGGCTTGCGGAGCATAAATGTAGATGTAGATGTAAGTCGCCGCCTATGGTGCTGCACAGAGCGGGCCGTCCTCCGAACTCCACGTTCTGTGAGGGGTCATGGACATACAACACTTTGTCTCGCCTACTCCTGGCTTCATCGTCCTGCAACCTCTTTCCATAGATACTCCGACAGTGGCACACGAACGCGCGTCCAGCTTTTCCGTTTATGAGACACTCATTCCCAGGCGCAGGGCATAGCAGCTACTGTTTTATCAAAGGAAGGAGTGAAATAAGGGTAAGAGACGGTGTGACTACCTCACAGCTTGACACGTCCACGGTGTCGCTGAGCAGAATTGTCGTGAAATATGGTGTCAATGCGAGGTCATAAACCCACTTCACACCTGACATGAACATCGCATGTGTCGTCACCTTGCTGTTAGAAGCGTCTCCGAGCCCGAGGGTGACGTCGAGGGCTTCACGCATTTTAACCACTAGTGAGGAAGATTCTGTGTCGCAACGGGAAACACTTACAGAGTTTCAAGAAAGTGACTCATGAGTTGTGCAGTGGATATGCAGGGTGGTCGGAAATTCCCGTTACAATTGGTTCACCTCTTACTTTAGCAACAGGCAGCAAAAGGTCATTATTCACAACGTTGATAACGGCTGTGATGTGGGATCTGAATGGGGTACTGTCAAGTGGGTGGTGCCCCAGGGATCAGTGTTGGGGCCCCTCATATTCCTTATTTATATAAATGATATGCCCTTGTAAGTAGGCTGTTTCGGTTTTTATGTTGGTAACGCCATGTAACGCTCTATATGAAAATCACTGACTGTGCTGTGTGCAGTCTGTGGCTGGTTTGCATTGTTTGAATTGTCGCCATTGTAGTGTTGGGCAGTTGGATGTTAACAGCGCGTAGCGCTGTGCAGTTGGAGGTGAGCCGCCAGCAGTGGTGGATGTGGGGAGAGAAATGGCGGAGTTTTGAGAGCGGATGATCTGGATGTGTGTCCATCAGAGGCAGTAAATTTGTAAGACTGGATATCATGAACTGCTATATATATGACTTTTGAACACTATAAGGTAAATACATTGTTTGTTCTCTGTCAAAATCTTTCATTTGCTAACTATGCCTATCAGTAGTTAGTGCCTTCAGTAGTTTGAATCTTTTATTTAGCTGGCAGTAGTGGCGCTCGCTGTATTGCAGCAGTTCGAGAAACGAAGATTTTTGTGAGGTAAGTGATTTGTGAAAGGTATAGGTTAATGTTAGTCAGGACCATTCTTTTGTAGGGATTATTGAAAGTCAAATTGCGTTGCGCTAAAAATGTTGTGTGTCAGTTTAGTGTTGATCAGAATAGGTAAAGAGCGAAATGTCTGAGTACGTTCAGTTCTGCTCAGCTGTTTGAAAATCAAATAATGTAACAGGTTATCATCACAGTAATTCATTAATTTTTCTAAGGGGAGGTTTCACCCTATAGTATTACATTAACTCTAAAATATTTCAGTTTGCTGATGACGCTACCTTGGTAGTAAAGGATGTTGTGTGCAACGTTGGCTCGGTTTCAAATAGTGCAGTACATGCCCTCAGTTCGTGGCTTGTAGAAAATAGACTAACGTTAAATCACAGTAAGACTCAATTTTTACAGTTTCTAACACACAATTCAATAATACCTGAGGTTTTAATTTCACAGAACGGGCATATGATTAGTGAAACAGAACAGTCCAAATTTCTAGGTATTCAGTAAGCTGTCGTGGAAAGCCCATATTCAGGATCTTGTTCAAAGATTTAATACTGCTATCTTTACTATTCGAACGGTATCAAGAGTGAGTGATACATCAACACGAAAATTAGTCTACTTTTCTTATTTTCACTCGGTTATGTCGTATGGAGTTATATTTTGGGGTAACTCTTCCCATTCTATAATGATATTTTTGACTCAGAAACGGGAGGTTCGGACAATAAGTGGTGAGAGTTCACGAACCTCTTGCCGACCTCTGTTCACGCGTCTGGGTATTTTGACATTGGCCTCTCAATATGTGTATTCCTTATTGTCGTTTCTTGTTACCAACGTTACTTTATTCTCAAGAATAAGCAACTTTCACTCGGTTAATACTCGGCAGAAATCAAACCTGCATTTGGATCGGACTTCCTTAACTCTTGTGCAATAAGGTGTGCGGTATACTGCTGTAGCCATTTTCAATAAGCTGCCACTCGAATTCAAAAATCTTAGCAGTAATCCACGCGGTTCCAAATCGAAATTTGAAGAGTTTTCTCATGAGTCAATCCTCCTATTCTGTCGAGGAGTTCTTTGAAAAATTAAGCTGATTCTTATTGTATTGCTGATGGCGTTTACTTAAACTTATGGACTGACTTTTTTCAGGTTCATGAACATTTATTTTTATCTGTTATTACTTTTATATTGTAATTTCATGTACTGACATGTTCCATGACCTTGGAGATTTGCTCCTCAATTTGGTCCTACGGAACTTGACGTGTAAACAAAAATAAAAAAATAAACAAACGTCTAGGACTTTTAGATGGTAGTGAGTACAGAACATTTTGAATAGGAACCCATATCCGGAATCGTATCGTTTCCATTCTACGACTGTCTATTTAGGGCAAGAGAAACGTCTCAGAGTTCCCTGTCCTGGTATGCAACAGGGTAGACACGATGACGTGTACTGCGTCAAACGATCCCCAGATGTTACTTATTGTCTGCTTTGCTGTGAGACCGAGTCAATACTTGTGCATCACCGATAGAGGAGACATTGTACGGAATACATTTGCGGAATGCACAAACATGCTCCTTGTGTATGGCGAAGCTGGAGGTAACGGAAGAGCTGCTAGTCGGCTGTATCGCGAACGTTTTCCACACCGTCACACTCCATCGCACAAACTGTTTGCCCATGTTACACAGCGGCTACGAGAAACGGGTACCTTCACCGTGAGGAGGCAGGACTGTGGTGCCAGAATGAGAATTTCACTCTGCAGCGGAATGTGCGCTGATATGAAACTTCCTGGCAGATTAAAACTGTATGCCGGACCGAGACTCGAACTCGGGACCTTTGCCTTTCGCAGGCAAGTGCTCTACCAACTGAGCTACCCAAGCACGACTCACTCCCCGTCCTCACAGCTTCACTACTGCTAGTACCTCGTCTCCTACCTTCCAAGCTCTCCTGCGAACCTTGCAGAACTAGCAGTCCTGAAAAAAAGGATATTGCGGAGACATGGCAAAGGTCCCGAGTTCGAGTCTCGGTCCGGCACATAGTTTTAATCTGCCAGGAAGTTTCAGGACTGTGGTCCTCCACGGCGACGCCGAACTCCCGAATTTGAAGAAGGTGTACTGCGTTGCATTGAAGGTAGCCCGTCAATGAGTTCGCGAACAATTGCGCGTGCAATGGCTGTTAGTCACAGTACCATCTTGGACGTCCTGCAAGAGCAACAATTACATCCGTACCACTTACAAAGGGTACACGCTATGGGTCCCGCAGACTTTCCACAACGCGTCGCCTTCTGCACACGGTTCCTGCACCGTTGCATCGACGCGCCCCTGTTTCCACGTCGAGTTCTCGTCACAGATGAATGTAGGTTCACAAGGGATTGTGTTCTCAATGCTCGAAATAGCAATGTCTAGGCGGACGAAAACCCTCATGCCACGCATGTTCAGGGATTTCAAGACAGGTTTAGAATTAACGTGTGGGCAGATATTCTGGACTGTCATGTGATTGGACCATACCTCTTTCCATCCAAGCTCACGGGTTCCGCATACGTAGTCTCCCTACGACGCATAATGGACCCGTTCTTGGAAGCTGTGCCATTGAATATCCGTCAGGAAATTTGGTTTCAGCATCATGGAGCACCACCTCGCTTTTCACTGGCTGTCCAGAGACATCTCAACAGACGGTATGGAGAATGTTGGATAGGCCGTGGTGGTCCAACCGCGTGACCGCCACGATCGCCGGATTTAACCAGTGTGGACTACTACTTGTGGGGTCGTATGAAGAGCCTACGTTATGGGACACCTGTAGAGACAGAGGAATATCTGCTGGCACGAGTTCTGGCCGCTGCACAAGACACTGAAGAGACACTGAAGAGACACCAGGTGGGATGGAGAGAGTGTACCAGAACATGCTTCGGAGGTACAATGTGTGTAACAACGTTGGTGGTCGCCACATTGAGCCGCTGTTGTAATGCATCGGTACGTTGCGGATGGTGCCGTAGATGCTGGGTTTTGTTGTTGTCGACTAGTGTAAACCATAAGGTGTAAGTTGTAATGCAAATGCGTAAGTAATAACGGAACGAGTCAGTATTCTTTTCAAATGAATTGCAACAATTGTAATGGATCACGCCTAAGCACATTCCTCACGTGCAGGGGCGGATCCAGGATCTCGGTCAGGGGGGGCATATTTCTTGGTACCTTCCTTCCAAAAAATTAATTCCAAATAAAAGCATTAATACTCTATATACGGCCATGTATATATATATATATATATATATATATATATATATATATATATATATAATATTCTGCTTTTAGTTTAATTGTGTATCGCTATGTGTTAAGGGTGTTTAATAAAATAACTTACTGCATTACCTAAAAAATATTCTTCAAATACGACACGTGCACTTTAAAAACTCCGTGTTTGTCTGCTAATGTAAAATAATGTATAAAAATGCTAATGTTCGTCTCCATTCTGAAATTTTCGAAATTAGTTCACCAATTGATTTCATATGACAGAACGTTGCCATCGAATTCGCGCATGTGTTTATACGCAGCAATGACGATACGACTGCGAAAAATTATAATAGGGTATTTGACTGTGTTCAGGGAATCATCTTATATTGTTAATTACGTCAGTATCTGTTTTAATCTGCTGACCGTAACATTTATATTCTTACTGTATGAGAGAATGGATTGTGAATGAATCCACAGACGTTATTTTCGTGTACATTATTACATTTGGCTCATTAATGTTTGTTCACATTCCCCATCAAAAGTCAGAAGAAAGCCAAAATGGGGGGAGAAGCGTTCATCCAGATCGAAAACGTGCAATTGCAGAATAAAAGGGACTGTCGTAAGGTTCTCACTATTTGCAACTAATGAGAATATTTTCATGTATTCCTTCGGTGTTCATCGCTTAATTATCAACACCATCTCTTTGCAAATTGCCACTAGAAACAAAATCTTACATACGCACTGCAGGGAAAGTGCTGAAAAAGGGACACAGATCGCTCATGCCTCAGCGAATATTATCATTTTATTCGTAAGTATAGTTGTTTCTTCTGTAGTTTATTCACTAAATGGAAGAGGCTTCAAGGTCTCTTTTTGAATTGTTACATCAAACTGCGTGCCATTGTTTACATGTTCGACTTCAAGTAAAACATACTAGACAGGCCGTAAAGCAGTCGGAAAAAAAAGATCGGTCACGCACCGGGGGGGGGGGGGGGCAATTGCCCCCATTCCCCCCCCCCCCCCCCTCCTCTGGATCCGCCCCTGCTCAGGTGGGTGTTGGTGAGATAATCATCTGCATTCAAACTGTCGTAGAACGGAAACGATACGTTTCCGGACATGGGTTCCTGTTCAAAGTGTTATGCACTCACTACCTTCTACATGTCCTAGAAGTTAGTAACCAGAATTTCCGACCACTCTGTACATAACTAATCGACAAAACCAAAAATTCACCAATCATAACTATGAACTCTGGGAACAAATGGAGTAAGCTGGCTCAACGAAAACTGAGGTATTTGACCATCTGCCAGATGCAGGCGTACTGCCGCTTAAGATTAGTGAAAGGAAAATACTTTAGTAGAAAAAACTTGTAGTCATCGCCAGCATGCAATGTGGAAGGAAACCAACGCAAACCCTAAAGAATAAGCAAAGCATCAGGAAACAATAAATAAATGGAAAGAAATAAAGCTGGAGTGCGGTCTTTGTTTAGAAACGAACAGAAGTGGTGCGGCACGTACCTGCGATGAGGCTGGCGATGATGAGGGGCAGGATCATCAGCTTGAGCAGGCGCATGACCAGCTCTCCAGGGTACGCCACCAGCATCACAGCGTCCAGCCCCAGCTGGAGCGGCCGCAGCGAGAAGCCTACAACAGCGCCAGGGCGACAGCACCGTTACACCACAGAACTGTTGATATTTTTAAAGATACCGAGAATCCTATACATTTATATTTAAAAAATACCATTATCGTATCTCAAGATGTAACATTTGGCAAGTTTTTCCCTCATATTTGTATAGTGGTCAACAAAGTAATTTCTGTTTCCTCTTTAATCCTCCTTTTGCCATTGCAATTCTTTTCCTAATTTCTGTTGAGCAATACATATCATCGATTATTACACTTCCCACGTAATTGAAGTTATTCACTTGCTCTATTTCCTCTATTTCTTCTCTCCCGTCTGACACAGTCAAAAGCCTTCTCAAGATCAATTTCTCCCCTATCATTCTCAGTAGCCCAATAGCATCTCCAGTTCCCACTCCTCGCCTGAAACTAAATCGTTCATTTCCTATTACGCAATTCAGCTTTCCATACAACCTCCTGTTGAGTGTCCTCAGCAAGACTTTGGCTGCATCCGATATCAGGCTCGCTGTTCTATGTTCCTCACACTTTTTTCTGTTCTTTTTCTTTTCTATTAGTAGTAAGATACTTTCTGTAAAGTCCTTTGGTCATTTTCGTGTCATGTATATTTGATTACACAATTCAACCAACCCCCTTTTCCCTTCTATCTCCAATGACTTTAACAGTTCCACAGTAATCTCATCGATTCCCATTGACTTTCCATTTTTCATCTCTTCTGCGTGCTCGTGGAGGCCCTACACGATATTAAGCAAGTGTCACAGTTTCTGTGGCCCTTCGGCGTAGTTAAGTACTTGTTTTGTTGCTCTTCCTTTTGTCATCCTATCTATATGTTCTAGACCTTATACCTCTCTTTATTTAACTAACTTGTTGACAGAATAAATTTCCAACCACTCTCTGTTGTCTTCATTCCTTATCTGATACCTCAGACTTCAATCATCCGCCCGTCTCATAAATTACATTTGATCAACTTGTATGCGCGTTTCATCCGGCTTCCGTAATATCCACGACTCTGAACCATATTCAGTAGAGGTGTAATCATAGTTCATGCAGTTTTATTTATTTTTCCGCAGTTTTCTGCCTGTTGGGCTTTGTATTGTACCACATATCATCTGATATTTCATTTCGTCTTTATATTTTCAAGTCGATAGCTTATGCTGCAAAAGAAGAAAATGAAGTACGAAACTTGTGCTAAAAGTTTATTATTTAGCACTATTTTGCAACGTACAGGGTCTTCCGCTTTAAAGGAACAATCTGTGAGAAATATTGGAGTTTTACCTCTCAAATATTTGGCTTAGTTAATGTTTTACCCTCTGCATACAATCTTTTTTACTGTTGTAAAATTATTCGGTCGTCAGTCACCAGGACCGTGTTAATCCAGTTACCTGGTCCTGTTTTAATTCCTCGGTTGACGTTAGTTTTTCATTGTCTAACAGCCTCAACATTATACACTGATTGGTAGTAGAAATGCAACACCAGGAAGGATGGCTTATGGTGCGCCTGCAATACAGTTGGAAGAATACGGAGTGCGTAAATTAGTACACGAGCTTGTTTGTAAAGAAATTTAATAATAACTTTCCCCCTCCCCTCCCCTCCCCCCCATGAACCATAGACTATGCCGTTGGTGGGGAAGCTTGCGTGCCTCAGCGATACAGATAGCCGTACCATAGGTGCAACCACAACGGAGAGGTATCTGTTGAGAGCCCAGACAAATTATGGTTCCTGAAGAGGGACAGCAACCTTTCCAGTACTTGCAGGGGCAACAGTCTGGATGATTGACTGATCTGGCCTTGTAACACTAACCAAAACGGCCTTGCTGTGCTAGTACTGCGAACGGCTGAAAGCAAGGGGAAACTACGGCCGCAATTTTTCCCGAGGACATGCAGCTTTACTGTATGGATAAATGATGATGGACTCCTCTTGGGTAAAATATTCCGGAGGTAAAATAGTCCCCCATTCGGATCTCCGGGCGGGGACTACTCAGGAGGACGTCGTTATCAGGAGAAAGAAAACTGGCGTTCTACGGATCGGAGCGTGGAATGTCAGATCCCTTAATCGGGCAGGTAGGTTAGAAAATTTAACTTATCCATTTCCCTTTTTAAAGTTAGATATAGTGGGAATTAGCGAAGTTCGGTGGCAGGAGGAACAATACTTCTGTTCAAGTGAATACAGGGTTATAAATACAAAATCAAATAGGGGTAATGTAGGAGTAGGTTTAATAATGAATAGGAAAATAGGAATGCGGGTAAGCTATTACAAACAGCACAGCGAACGCATTGTTGTGGCCAAGATAGACACGAAGCCCACGCCTACTACAGTAGTACAAGTCTATGTGCCAACTAACTCTGCAGATGACGAAGAAATGAAGAAATATATGATGAGATAAAAGAAATTATTCAGATAGTGAAGGGAGACCAAAATTTAATAGTCATGGGTGACTGGAATTCGATAGTAGGAAAAGGAAGAGGAGGAAACGTAGTATGTGAATATGGATTGGGGGTTAGAAATGGAAGAGGAAGCCGCCTGGTGGAATTTTGCACAGAGCACAACTTAATCATAGCTAACACTTGGTTCAAGAATCATGAAAGAAGGTTGTATACACGGAAGAAGCCTGGAGATACTGACAGATTTCAGATAGATTATATAATGGTAAGACAGAGATTTAGGAACCAGGTTTCAAATTGTAAGACATTTCCAGGGGCAGATGTGGACTCTAACCACAATCTATTGGTTATGAACTGTGGATTAAAACTGAAGAAACTGCAAAAAGGTGGGAATTTAAGGAGATGGGACCTGGATAAACTGACTAAACCATAGATTGTACAGAGTTTCAGGGAGAGCATAGGGGAGCAATTGACTAGAATGAGGGAAAGAAATGCAGTAGAAGAAGAATGGGTAGCTTTGAGAGATAAAATAGTGAAGGCAGCAGAGGATGAAGTAGGTAAAAAGACGAGGGCTAGTAGAAGTCTTTGGGTGACAGAAAAATTATTGAATTTAATTGATGAAAGGAGAAAATATAAAAATGCAGTAAATAAAGCAGGCAAAAAGGAATACAAACAGCCTTGGGAGAGCCAGTCCTGACAAAACTCTACCATCTGGTGAGCAAGATGTATGAGACAGGCGAAGTTCCCTCAGACTTCAAGAAGAATATAATAATTCCAATCCCAAAGAAAGCAGGTGTTGACAGAAGTGAAAATTACCGAACTATCAGTTTAATAAGTCACTGCTGCAAAACACTAACGCGAATTCTTTACAGACGAATGGAAAAACTGGTAGAAGATGACCTCGGGGAAGATCAGTTTGGATTCCGTAGAATTGTTGGAACACGTGAGGCAATACTGACCCTACGACTTATCTTAGAAAATAGATTAAGGAAAGGCAAACCTACGTTTCTAGCATTTGTAGACTTAGAGAAAACTTTTGAGAGTGTTGACTGGAATACTCTTTCAAATTCAAGGTGGCGAAAGACTATCTACAATTGGTACAGAAACCAGATGGCAGTTGCAAGGGTCAAGGGGCACGAATGGGAAGCAGTGGTTGGGAAAGGAGTGAGACAGGGTTGTAGCCTGTCCACGATGTTATTCTATGTGTATACTGAGCAAGCAGTAAAGGAAAAAAAAGAAAAATTCGGAGTGGGGATTAAAATTCATGGAGAAGAAATAAAAACTTTGACAAAATTACAGTGTCATCGGCGAACCTCAGAGACAGTAATGACCTGGAAGAGCAGTTGAACGGAATGGACAGTGTTTTGAAAGGAGGATACAAGATGATAATCAACAAAAGGAAAACGAGGATAATGGAATGTAGTCGAATTAAGTCGGGTGGGAATTATATTAGGAAATGAGACACTTAAAGTAGTAAAGGAGTTTTGCTATTTTGGGGAGCAAAATAACTGATCATGGTCGAAGTAGAGAGGATATAAAATGTCGACTAGCAATGCCAAGGAAAACTTTTCTGAAGAAGAGATATTTGTTAACATCGAGTATAGATTTAAGTGTCAGGGAGTCTTTTCTGTAAGTATTTGTATGGAGTGTAGTCATGTATGGAAGTCAAACGTGGACGAAAAGTAGTTTAGACAAGAAGAGAATAGAAGCTTTCGAAATGAGGTGCTACAGAAGAATGCTGCATATTAGATGGGCAAATCACTTAACTAATGAGGAGGTACTGAATAGAATTGGGGAAAAGAGAAATTTGTGGCACAACTTGACTAGAAGAAGTGATCGGTTGGTAGGACATGTTCTGAGGATTCAAGGGACCACCAATTTAGTATTGGAGGGCAGCGTGGAGAGTAAAAATAGTAAAGGGAGACCAAGAGATGAATAGACTAATCAAATTTAGAAGGATGTAGGTTGCAGTAGGTATTGGGAGATGAGGAAGCTAGCACAGGAGAGAGTAGCATGGAGAGCTGTATCAAACCAGTCTCTGGACTGAAGACGAAGACGACGACGACGACGACGACCACCACCACCACCACCACCACCACCACCACCAGCACAACAAACTATAGTGCACAGTGTATTACAACAAAAATTAACATTTGGAGGTAGAATAAAAATTTTACCTTGCGATGTGTCAGGGGTTCCCTCTGTCGTATGAAGGAAATCTCGACGTTTTGGAACACTTCAATTTTAAACAACCATTGTTGTGGCCTCCTTTTTCCCTTCCTATTCTTCCTCTTCCTCTTCCTCCTCCTCCTCCTCTTCATCCTCCTCCATGGGAATAGTAGTGTGATAATTGTGTTTAGCAAATTGTGAAATAATTCACTTCTAATGGAATCTTATTGTTTGATTAAAGACACAGGTACGTCATGCCACTATACTTCGAACTCTTTGCAACAGTTCATCACTTACGGTGGCTGACGCGTAGTAGCATGCCAGTCTATCAGCAACCCACGACCATATGTTTTCACAAGGTGAGAGATCTGTAAATCGTGCTGTCCAGGACACCTTCGAACTCGCACTGTTTAGAGGTAGGTCAGTATAGCACTAACGACATGGTCTTGAGTTATCTTGTCGAATGACAGCGTCAGGAAGCTGCTGAAGACAGGACACAGCCATTGGCCTTAACAGGTCAGAAATGTTCTCAAAATGAATTTGCACTCTGCAGCTGAGTGTGCACTGATATGAAACTTCCTGGCAGAGCATTCTCTCGCTAAAGGCATAGGTCTAGAGTTCGAGTCTCGATCCAGCACACAGTTTTAATCTGCCAGGATTTTTCAGGTCAGAAATGTAACTGCTGCTGCCATATTGCAGGGCATGTGAATCATAGAGATTCGTGTGTGTACCCAATGACAGCCTACGCTATGGCACCAGCTACTGGACCAGAATGACTATGATGAATGCAATCTGGCAACATTTATTTTCCTCTGAGTCTTCACAAACGGATTCGTCCATTGTGACGCTGTAAGCAAAACCTTAAACGCGCCTGAAAAGATGATGTGTTTCCATTACTGTTTCCACTGTTTACATTGGGCGCACTGCTGCCAGGGCACCTCTGTCTGCTGTCGCGTTAAGGGAAACCGCAACAATGGTAAGCGTAATGACCGTCCGTGATACTTCAGGGGACGCTGCACTGCGCGTGTGGATACTTGCGTCTACAACAAGCCCACCTCCTGACTCAAACTATGTGATGTGGCTGTCCTATCCTTCACGGTCTAGTTGTCGGTTCTCCCAGAAGCTAATCACACGAGCCACTGTGATTCTGCAGGACGTTAAGTATGCTCTCCTGAAGCCATAGATTCCATATTATCATGGCAGTCGTGGAATATAAACCAACGAGATCATCATCATATGGAGGGATGATAACTGCAGTGTTGATGGGCTTCGTAAATCCCTGTGCCACATTGGTGAATGTAAATGTGTTTAATAAGTTTTCTTCTCCATTTTTAAATTAAATATAGATGTAAATGTGCATATTGAAATTATGTACCTACTAAAGTTGTTAAGTAAGTCTAAGTTGTAGCCTTTCTAGTTCAGATGATGTATTTTCTAGTGCAGGAAACTGAGTCGTATCTACTTCTATTCCATTGTTGGTATAAATTACGTCATGACGTCTTCGTGGTATTTACAGTTACTCGCGCATGTGGATTGATGGAGCTTCGATTAAACGAAGCAGGTTTGATGACACAGTGAAACTACCATTTACAAGACTGGTAATGGTGACCGTGGCCAACTATTCACGGAGCGTGCACAGACATAACATGAGTTTGAAGGTAAAACTCCTGGTTCTCCTAGTTCCAGTCTGCGTCACTCTTGCTGCAGTTTCATCGGGAGGAGTGGCTTTGCACAGCGCCTCTTAGTGCTTTAGAAAGAGAGCCCACACGTGAGAATACTGTGGGTTTCCAAGTCCTATGATAGCGGGCTCTGGGTCATAATCTTCTGGCAGTTTCCGTGTGCTATTGTAGGCTTAAAATATGTTCTGGTTTTCTACGAGAAGGACTGAACTGCATATACCGGGTCTCGTCAATGTTTAGATGTACCGGTACCCATCGGCTTCACGTTAGTCGAAATTTGGTTGCCGAGACATGAACGTGCGTTTACTATCATGTTCCTCACACCACCTCTATAGAACGATTCTGTTGGAAGGTGAAATAGCCATCGGAGAAGATATCAAACATGATTGATTGCAGGTTCTCCGTAATGATGTTCGCTTAGTCCACCGAAGCGCTTCGTTTGAAAACTGCCACTGATCACATGGATCACAGTTAATAGCGAAAACGAGTGAAAGTATATGAAGGAAAAGGGGGATGGACGTGGGAGCCAAATGAAAAGCCGATTGAGTGGCAAAATTTTATTGAACCGGCCCTGGGCATGGAAGTCCAGTTGAATGCCTCACATAGCAAAATACTGCCTCAGGGCGCCCGGCGTCCATGGCGTAGTGTGGGTTTCTAGCAGCCGCTCGCCTGGATGACGGCCTATCAAGACACGACCATCGACTTCTTGTTCCACGAAATTTGATTCATTAGACCAGATTAATGCTCGGCCAAATTTCGGTGCTACCGATGCTACTGCTGTCATAATTGACGAAACATCACCGGGCGGCTGATATATTCAGATACGAAGGTCACTCCAAAAGAAATGCACACTACTTTTGTAAAAATACAGTTTTCATTCTGCATGCGTGAAAGTTTTACAGTGTGTAGATACATCCTTTTCTCTTGTTTTCAAACTTAGTTCAACCTGTTCCCGCGAGTGGCGCCGTCACAGCATGTCTTCAAGATGGCTGCTACACTTGACGTTCGTCAGAAGCAACGTGCTGTCGTAGAATTCCTGTGCTGTGAAAACGAGACATGGGAAACATCCACAAGAGGTTGAAAAAGGTGTACGGAGACACTGCTGTCGATCGCAGTACAGTTAGTCGGTGGGCGAGCAGGTTACGTGATGAAAGCGGAAACGGCAATATTGAGGATTGTCCTCGCAGCGGCAGGCCTCGAACTGCACACACTCCAGACAATGTGCAGAGAGTTAACGAATTGGTGACTGCTGACAGACGTATCCCAGTGAACGAATTTTCACACTACGTTGTGATAGAGGAAGGAAGTGTTTGCAGAATACCGAAGGTGTTGGCGTTAAAAAAGGTTTGTGCCAGGCGGGTTCCCAGGATGTTGACAGTGGCTCACGAAGAAAAAAGAAAAACGGTATGCAGCGAACTTCTGGAACAGTACGAGAATGGTGGAGATGAATTTCTTAGAAGAATTGTGACAGGTGATGAAACATGGCTCCATCATTTTTCACCACAGACGAACAGGCAATCAATGGAGTGGCATCATGCAAATTCACCCAAGGAAAAAAAAAAAAAAAAAAAAAAATCAAGACCGTACCTTCTGCTGGAAAAGTTATGGCTACGATGTTTTTCGATTCCGAAGGACTCTTGCTTGTGGACATCATGCCGAGTGGAACCACAACAAATTCTGATGCACATGTGACGACACTGAAAAAACTTCAAACTCGACTGTGTCGTGTTCGACCACATCGGCAAAAGCAGGATGTTTTGCTGTTGCACAATTCACGGCCACATGTCAGTCAAAAAAGCATGGAAGCGATCACAAAACTCGGATGGACAACACTGAAACACCTGTTTTACAGTCCTGACCTGGCTCCATGTGACTATCATCTCTTTGGGAAACTGAAAGACTCTCTTATGGAACAAGGTTTGAAGATGACGACTCCCTTGTGCACGCTGCCAAACAGTGGCTTTAACAGGTTAGTCCAGAATTTTACCGTGCGGGTATATAGGCGCTGGATCGAAGATGGCGTAAGGCAGTTGAGAGGGATGGAAATTATGTGGAGAAATGAAAATATTGATCATAAAGGATGTATCTACACACTGTAAAGCTTTCAAACATGTAGAATAAAAGATGTATTTTTTAAAAAATTGTGTGCATTTCTTTTGGAGTGACACTCATATACACACGTGCGCGCGAAAATGATTGCATCTCGTGCCAAGGCAAGTCTATTGACTGAAAGACGTCACTGAACAACAGTTTTGGGGGGCGAAGTAATCCCACTGTTAATGCTAGCTTTCAAAGTAGGAGCCACTACATTACCTTCTGGTAGGTCATCAGATATCATCTCGAGGATGAGTACGTCATGTTTCAGCTCTTATACAGAGAAAAACTTTTAGTAGAACCAGAAATTTTTCCGAGTCCACTGCAGGGCAGCCAGACGTACTGTCCGTTCTGCCTAAAAGTGCGCTTCCATCATAGGTATCTGCAGAACACAGGACAAACACACTGAGGTGACAAAAGTCATGGGAATCCTAATATCACATAGGACCTCCTTTTGCTCGTTGTAGTGCAGCAGCTCTATGTGGCATGGACTCAACAAGTCGTTGGAAGTTCCCTGCAGAAATATTGGTCTGTGCTGCTTCTATAGCTTTCCATAACTGTGAATGTGTTGCCGGTGCAGGATTTTGTGCACGAATTGGCCTCTCGAGGAAGTCCTGCAATGTTCTATGGGATTAATGTCTGGAAATCTGGATGTCCTAATCATTCACTAGATCTGTCCAGAATGTTTTTAAATCAATCGCGAACAATTCTGGCCCAGTGACGTGACATCGTTGTTTGGTAACGTGGAGTCCACGAATGGCTGCAAACTGTCGCCAAGTAAACGAACATAACCATTATCAGTCAATGATCGGTTCAGATGAACCTGAGGACGCAGTCCAATCCATATGAACAAATCCATTATAGAGCCACCACCAAATTGTATAGTGCCTTGTTGACAACATGGACCCGTAATTAATAAAATGTTATTTAATAATACCGTGGTCGAATGGATTTCATCTTAAAACCCAGGGTTTCGTCCCCATCTGCGGAGGACATTTTCAAGGGTATCATAGCCTCTTTCAATGCCCAATTCACACCCTGGCTTGGTACTGTCAGTAGTGAGCCAGGGTGTGAATTGGGCGATCAAAGAAGCTACAATCCAAATTGAAAACTGCTCCGCAGATGGGGACGAAACGTTGAGTTTTAAGGTGAAATCCATTCGACCACGGCATAACAACCAGATACATGCTACTAATTATGACGTTTTACAACTTGGATCCATGACTTTGTTGGGTCCAGACCACACTCTAACCCTACCATCAGCTCTTATCAAATGAAATCGGGCCTCATGTGACCAGGTCACGGTTTACCATTCGTCTACGGTCCAACCGATATGGTCACGAACCCAGGAGAATGCTGCAGACGATATCGTGCCGTTAGCAAAGGCACTGGAGTCGGTCGCATACTGTCATATCATATTAACGCCAGATTTCTCCGTATTCTCCTAACGGATACGTACGTCTTAGCCCCACATTGGTTTCGGCTTCATTTCACACAGTGTTGCTTTCCTGTTAGCACTGAAATTCTAAGCAAACGCTGCTGCTCTCTGTAGTTAAGTGATGACCGACGACCACTGTTGTCCGTGGTGAGAGGTAACGCCTGAAATTTGGTATTCTCGGCAAACTCTTGGCACAGTAAATCACAAAATACTGAATTCCCAAACGATATCCGAAATGGAATGTCCCATGCGTCTAGCTACAAACACCAATCCCCACTCAAAGTCTGTTAATTCCCGTTGTGCGGCCAATATCACGAAACCTTTTGACACGAATCCCTTTAGTACATATGACGGCTCCGTCAATGCACTGCCATCTATATTTTGTGTAGGCGGTACTACCGCAATCTTTCAATGTGCGTATCGCTGTCACACGAGTTTTCAGTGCACATCGTAAACATAGCAAAGACACTTTTCACATGTAAATCACAAATATTTGTAGTCTTAACAATATGATGTGACAAGGTAGAGGCATTGATGTGGAGATGAAGCTCGTACAAATAGGTCAGTTGACTGGGTATCAGCCTTAATTATCAAGCGGAAACGTCCTCAAATACCCACATCCGAAAGGTAGCGGTGTTAACCAAACGTTTCCACTTCTAGAAACCGTAGAATGTTGAAAAAGTTTGAATTGGTCGAGATTTTCTGTGTTATGGCCCTGGCGATTCTTCTTGAGTTTCTGAGGGCATCTTCAGTGGTGTGATACTATGCTAACTGTTTACGTGGTCATTAAAAGCACGCAGCCATTGAGCCCTGGAACAGCGTCACACCTATGAATGCATCACGTGCACACATATCCTTTAATCTCAAGTAAAAGCGCTGTGTGGTTACGAACCACTTACCTACCATAGTTCAGGAGATATGACGTCACAAACAATGACGTGCTTGAAAAAC
The DNA here is from genome assembly GCF_021461395.2 of Schistocerca americana. NCBI lineage: Eukaryota > Metazoa > Arthropoda > Insecta > Orthoptera > Acrididae > Schistocerca > Schistocerca americana. The sequence goes on from NC_060124.1 coordinate 260,357,964, forward strand.
TTCCGCATTGTATATGACATTTAACTTCTTCTTTGCTAGTAACTCTATTCGCAACATATTTCACAGACAGTATCTACGTAAGCCACTGGAAGTACCTACACAAATACACACATCAAAAAAAGTTTTACATCACCCCAGTACCCAGAACACCTGAAGATAGACGTTGACTGTGGATAATGTATCAGACACAGTCCCTATGACTGTACAGAGATGTCACTAAACCCGCCCCAAGATGTAAACAACCATGCAAGAGCAGAGCCCATTAGACGGAGGGGGTCCGACAGCCGATCAGTTTCAGTAATTGCCCCAGGAAGGAGGTACACTGCTCGTGTTGTCTGTCGTTCAACCATGCCCAGACGGTCAATACTGCGGTTCGATCGCGTCCTCATTGTTACTTTGATCCAAAAACGGCTCTCAACAAGGGAAGTGTCCAGGCGTCTCGGAGTGAAGCAAAACGATGTTTTTGGACATGGAGGAGATACAGAGAGACAGGAACTGTTGATGACATGCCTTAATCAGGTCGCCCAAGGGCTACTATTGCAGTGGATCACCGCTACCTAAGGAATATGGCTCGGCGGAAACCTGACAGCAACGCCATCATGTCGAATAATGCTTTTAGTGAAGCCACAGGACGTCGTGTTACGACTCAAACTGTGCGCAATAGGCTGCATGATGCGCAACTTCACTCCAGACGTATATGGCGAGGTCCATCTTCGCAACGACGATACCTTACAGCGCGGTATAGATGGGCCCAACAACATGCTGAATGGACCGCTCAGGATTGGCATCACATTCTCTTCACTGGTGAGTGTCACATATGCCTTCAACCAGACAGTCGTCGGAGACGTGTTTGGAGGCAACCTGGTCAGGCTGGCGCCTTAGACACACTGTCCAGTGAGTGCAGCAAGGTGGAGGTTCCCTGCTGTTTTGGGGTGGCATTCTGTGGGGTCTACATACGCCGGTGGTGGTCACGGAAGGCGCCGTAACGGCTGTACCATACATGAATGCCACCCTGCGACCGATAGTGCAACCATATCGGCAGCATACTGGCGAGGCATTCGTTTTCATGGACGACAACAATTCGCGCCCCCCATCGTGTACATCTTGTGAATGACTTCCTTCAGGACAACGACATCGCTCGACTAGAGTAGCCAGCGTGTTCTACAGGCACGAACCCTATCGAACATTCCTGGGATAGATTGAAAAGGGGTGTTTATGGACGACGTGACCCACCAACCACACTGAGGGATTAACGCAAAATCGCCGTTGAGGAGTGGGACAAAATGGACCAACAGTGCCTTGATGAACTTGTGGGTAGTATGCTATTACGAATACAGGCATGCGTCAATGCAAGAGGACGTGCTACTGAATATTAGAGGTACCGGTGTGTACAACTATCTGGACTACCACCTCTGAAGGTGTCGCTGTATGGTGGTACAATGTGCAATGTATGGTTTTCATGAGCGATAAGAAGGGCAGAAATGACGTTTAAGTTGATCTCTATTTCAATATTTTTTACAGGTTCCGGAACTCTCGGAACCGAGGTGATGCAAAACTTTTTTTGGTGTGTGTATATCATTTTACGACAGATAGTTCAAGAGATATGACGTCATAAACACTGAAATACGTGAAAAAGTACTGCATCATGGATGAAGTTTTAATAGATTTATTCTTTACTACAGAGACTTAACTAGGCATTGTCAGAGAGACGTTTACAAAACCGAGCCGTAGACACGTGAAGCAACTACGCCCAGCGTACATGAACTGCCCAGGATCATGTTTCTTAATTTGGATACTCCGATTATACATTTGTACCTTACGCTCATTGCTTTGTACGACTGTTTCATAATTTCAAAGGTATTTTCACAAATAAGTGGAAAAGAAATTTTTCCAATTCTTCGCTACAAACACGGTTAACTTTTTGTTTTCTTTTCTAACAGAAAATTGGCAGAACGAATACCCGGAAAAAGCAGAGTTAGTCAGCTCGTATGTATATAAATCAATGGGCAACTTTGGATATTACGAGTGATGACCGAAGATACTATCTGGTCCAATGCTAAATCTTCGAACTTCAGCTTAGGTCAAACTACAGTTTGTTCATATCGAAAAATTACGGGAGAGTGGTTACTGTAGCAAAGAATGTGTAGTATTGTTTAATTAATGTCATTGGCTAGCATTTGCAATGCTTTCAAAAGTGAATTGCGCAGCAGAGTTAATCATATGGAATCAGATAACAGTAAGTAATGACTTTGGACCGATCTTGTGATCTTATCATTTAACTAACTCCACATACCTCGCCACATGTAGTATTTTACTGTTCTGTCACAGCTAAAGGAAGACCCCCAGCCTCTTTATGCTATGAGCAAGAGTAATAACTAGGAACTGTTCCAGCTCATGACGAGTCGCTGGGCTGCATGAAACCGATGATCGGAAAATAAAAATTGTACTGTCACAAAAGGTGCAACCATTTTTGGAAAAGATTCTCAATTTGGATGTTGGTATTTCATTTCATACACTATCTAGGGAGAAAATTATTGTTGTTGTTGTTGTTGTTGCTGCTGCTGCTGCTGCTGCTGCTGCAGGGTGCTGTCTAGATTTGGAGTTCCGAGGAAGTAACGCCGACTGCGGTGGCCACGCGGTTCTAGGCGCTGCAGTCCGGAACCGCGCGACTGCTACGGTCGCAGGTTCGAATCCTGCCTTGGGCATGGACGTATGTGATGTCCTTAGGTTAGTTAGGTTTAAGTAGTTCTAAGTTCTAGGGGACTGATTATCTCAGATGTTAAGTCCCATAGTGCTCAGAGCCATTTTTCCGAGGAAGTAACTGCTTTAATTGCAATCTAACTTAACAGCTCATACTTTCTCGGAGGTGTATAATGTTTACCTTTTCTCGTCCTTGGACACGATGGAATATTTGTTAACGCAACTGCGTAACGACGGGGAAAGATATTCATTTTCGATGAGCATGAAGCACCGACAAATTGGCGTGCGGCTCAGGAACACCCAGATCGGTATGAGCCACGCCAATTAGCTCTTCAAGCATCTGCAGCGAGCATGCCTGCAGATGGCTCTGAGCACTATGGGACTTAACTTCTGAGGTCACCAGTCCCCTAGAACTTAGAACTACTTAAAGCTAACTAACCTAAGGACATCATACACATCCATGCCCGAGGCAGGATTCTAACCTGCGACCGTAGCGGTCGCGCGGTTCCAGACTGTAGCACCTAGAACCGCTCGGCCATTTCGGCCGGCTGTCTGCAGATACCTTCATTGCTTGCTGGACATCTCATTGTTTGGATCCTTGCTATTCAGTCAAGTCAGAGATCAAATTTACATCCACTCACTTCCAAGGACTTGTTTACAACTTTGAAAGAGCATTGTACCAAATGAAGGACGGAAGGGAGCTGAGGCTCTGACGCCTCCATCGACAGCGAGCTCATTAAAGAATGAGAGCCAGCTGTAACTGGACAACGACGGGGCGGGAAATCGGCCGTATCATTGATAAAGCAACCATTCAGGTAATCGCCTTGACTGATTTGGGGAGTCCCACGGAAAACTAAGTCTGGATCGTCTGGCGAGGATCTCAAAAGCGCTCCAACAGAACACTGCCGCAGTCCGTGCATTATCAAGACGATTGGACACAGAGGTCAGACCAGACCTGATCAGAGAAGTACCATCTACCTCATGGAAATCGGTCGTATTATGCTTTGGAGCCCACATAGCTATAAGAACTTCAACACTTCCCCTTTGATACTGTGCTAAGTTTGTATAATTATGTTCAACGTTAGTGAGAAAATAGACCAACGAAAACGATCCACTCTTTGTATCAGACTTCTGTTTCCTTCTGTCTTCGTTACCAGACAGTGATAGGTAGTGGCACCTATGTACTGAAGACTGTGATTGGTATCTATCATTGGGAAATTTTGACCAAATGCTCCATCCAGAAATGGAGACACGTTTAATATTTGAACGGCTTACCAGAACATATGAAACGAATGTTTATAGGAAGTATGCTTGTCTTAGTATACAAACAGGTTCAGAGAGTGAAACTACAGATATCGTGAGAGAAGCGCGTCCGTTCCTGGCTGTTCGAAAGCGTTCAGACCCCACCGTCGTTTCTGAGCAACGATCTCTGTAAACTTGATAGATTGTTGTCGGGTAAACAGCTGCAACACGCTTTGGCTCGCTCTTCCCACGTGAGAGCGGAGCTGTTGGGCAACAGCCATATTGACAGTGCGCCAGGCGTCTGTTGTCAGTGTGCGTAACGAAGTTCAGTAAGCAGTTTCAGTACTTGTAGTATCAACAGAGTGCGATCCGACGGTGAAGAGTAGTTCTCTAAACCAGGTACTTCTAGTGGTATTTGGTCGACAAGAGACGAAATGTTGCCATCACATGTCACCACTGGCCGCGGTCTATAAGAGTAGCTGGTCGATCGATCTGTCACAACAGGAACAAACATCTCAGTTCCAGTAAGAGCGGTCGTAGCAGATTCCAATTTATATTTGAACCACCCATGTTTAAGAATTGTCCAGAAAATTCACACCTATAAGGCCAAAATATTAATAGTAATAAACTCAAACACAAGCTTAATAACAAACTTATTTGTAAAGTATACTCACATTTTGGGAGGCAACATATTTTCAACCAGTTGTTTCCGAGTTACGAGCACGAGTGTGCCACGTCAGTCATATGCAACACACCACAGATAACTCTAAGTTCGTTGTACTGCTTGTACGTGTTACAGCTCTTATATTCTTTGAAGTTTCCGGATCCAGCGTGCAAGATCCCCTCGCTTCTAAACTGATACTGTTATTACTCAGCTTAGCCACGAGTCCGTAGCGGGTGGTATATGTGACGTACAGTATAACTCGTCAGCATTTCCACCCGGACTTTGCGAGTGTAAGTCGGATCTTCCTCGATTCGCCTTGGTAGGTCGTGTCGTCGAATTTCCTCCAACCTGTGCGAGGTGCAACTCTCGTAAATTTCGTCCCGTGCAGATTCTTCATTGGCGCATTGGATGTCTCTGTCGGTGGAAGCTAATTATCTGAAATTGCTGTCGATTCAACTTTCGGGTATCTATTTACTCGAAATTAACATTCAGAATGCCGTAATATCACTTCTATTCCTATTAGATCAATAATGAAACACTCATGTCACAAACTACTCGTAACCGAGAGCATGGCTGCCGTCGAACAAGACAGGAAGAGCTCTTAACGCCGACTGCCGACTTTGGCCCGCAGTACTTATGTCTTACTAGTTTCGTCACAGTTCGTGGATTTCCGATCAAGTTCGTACTTACTAAGATATGCATTTGTTAATGAACGGGTGTGAATTTTAAAGAGGCAAAATTATGATATATAGTTTTAAACATCCAGAGGCTCCTCCTAGTATTCACGTTGTCATAAATGACTTTAATTATTAAATATAAATAAACATAATTGGTGACTTTGGCGCCAAGATGGCGGTATTTCCCGTCATGTATATTTCCCAGGCTGACACTTGTTGCAACGGTCCAGCGCCGAGCCCCACCCCACTACGCGCGACATATGGTCGCTTCGTCACCTAGCCAGCCGGCGTGGGAAATGTTCTCCGACTCATGGCCGGCTACGGACTACAGGAGGAGGAGATTAGTGTTTAACGTCCCGTCGACAACGAGGTCATTAGAGACGGAGCGCAAGCTCGGGTGAGGGAAGGATGGGGAAGGAAATCGACCGTGCCCTTTCAAAGGAACCATCCCGGCATTTGCCTGAAGCGATTTAGGGAAATCACGGAAAACCTAAATCAGGATGGCCGGAGACGGGATTGAACCGTCGTCCTCCCGAATGCGAGTCCAGTGTGCTAACCACTGCGCCACCTCGCTCGGTACGGACTACAGCACTTCCTAACTACCCTGACTACATCAGTAAGAGACAATAATTTATTAAAACTGGTAAAAATGTCTTCCTCACGTAAGAGGGACATTACAAGCGTCTGCTATGAACCGTTTTAACTTACATAATATGATTACCCGTTACGGATAGACGAGGAGAAAAAGTGTCTCACATCTCTGCAACTTGTTTCCGAAAGGAGTTAGCCACACCATAATGGTTATTGTACTCTGTGCATGGCTACCAGAAACACTCTGAGCATATTTGGTTTGGGCTTTGGAAGATACTCTTACTGCACGAATAGAGTAATGTGCAGGCATTGAAATCACCTGGCATCGTTCATTGTATGAAATTTTTACAATTGTTTCTTCGTCAAAATGCTAAGAAGCTCAGAAGTGTCGCTTCATGCCGGACCCACTGTTCATCATTAAAGCCGGCTACCAAAATCTTAGCATATACTTTAGAAAGTTGTATAAACCATATCTCCCGGCATCCTGAGCGACTATTCTAAGCGGAAGTCTTTCTCTATAACGGAGAACTGTTACCAGCACGATGTCGCAGTCGTTAAGATTGTGAACACATATTCACGAAAAGCAGAGTTCAAATCCCTCTCTGTCCATTCAGTTTAACTTTTTCCGTGATCCTTCAGTCACCTCTCAGTGATTCCATGATATTTTCCTACCGAATAGGTCAAGGGCAATTCCCTCCCACATCTTTTTTTGTCAAACTAACTTCATCCATATTTAATTTGTTCACTATCCATGGGGGGCTAAACAACAACACCCACTTTTCTTATTGTACTGTCAGTACAATTTCTTCTTAAACTGTAAGTAGTAGTCTATTCGTATCTGTGGTAATGTAACTGAAAGTGAATGCCTTGAAATCTGTCATATCAGTCAGCTGCCTTGAAATTTGTCATATCAGTCAGCTACATATACACCATTCCACACTTCTGCCCACATCAGTTTTAAAGCTTTCAGATATGGAGAAGTATCTCACACCACAACAGACACACACTTACTGCGAAACAAATATACACTGTAACGCAGCACAACCAGACATGTCAAGTAACTTCCATAATATGAATTTGACCCTCACTACCCCAACAGAAATAATGTCCATCATAAAATCTTTAAAATCAAAAACATCTAGTGGGTATGATGAAATATCAACAAAGTTAATTAAAGAATGTGATTCTGAGCTAAGTAACATATTAAGCTATCTGTGTAACCAGTCGTTTATCAGTGGAATATTTCCCGAATGGCTGAAATATGCTGAAGTTAAGCCACTGTTTAAGAAGGGAGATAAAGAAATAGCATCAAATTTCCGTCCAATTTCACTGTTGCCAGCATTCTCAAAAATTTTCGAAAAAGTAATGTACAGTCGTCTTTATAACCATCTTATCTCAAATAACATACTGTCAAAGTCACAGTTTGGATTTCTAAAAGGTTCTGATATTGAGAAGGCTATCTACACTTACAGTGAAAATGTACTTAATTCATTAGACAAAAAATTGCAGGCAACTGGTATATTTTGTGATCTGTCAAAGGCATTTGACTGTGTAAATCACAATATCCTTTTAAGTAAACTAGAATATTATAGTGTAACAGGAAATGCTGCAAAATGGTTCAAATCTTATATCTCTGGCAGGAAACAAAGGGTGTTATTAGGAAAGAGACATGTATCAAGCTATCAGGCATCATCCAACTGGGAACTAATTACATGTGGGGTCCCACAAGGTTCCATTTTGGGGCCCTTACTTTTTCTTGTGTATATCAATGACCTTTCATCAGTAACATTACCAGATGCCAAGTTTGTTTTGTTTGCTGATGATACAAACATTGCAATAAATAGCAAATCAAGTGTAGTCTTAGAAAGATCAGCCAATAAAATATTTGTAGACATTAATCACTGGTTCCTAGCCAATTCTTTGTCACTAAACTTTGAAAAAACACACTACATGCAGTTCAGAACTTGTAAGGGGTGTCCCAAGAGTATATGTCTAACATATGATGACAAGAAGATAGAAGAAGTGGACGGTGTTAAATTCTTGGGATTACAGCTTGATAATAAATTCAACTGGGAGGAGCACACCACAGAACTGCTGAAGCGTCTTAACAAATCTCTGTTTGCAATGCGAATTTTGTCAGACATAGGGGATATAAAAATGAAAAAGCTGGCATACTATGCTTACTTTCATTCCATAATGTCATATGGGATTATTTTCTGGGGTAATTCATCAAGCCAAGCTAAAGTTTTCCGGGCACAAAAACGTGCAGTAAGAATTATATGTGGTGTGAACTCAAGAACATCCTGCAGAAGCCTGTTTAGGGAACTAGGGATACTAACTACAGCTTCCCAATATATTTATTCCTTAATGAAATTTGTCATTAAAAATATATCACTTTTTCAAACCAACAGCTCAATTCATGGAATCAATACTAGAAATAAGAATAATCTTCACAAGGATTTAAAGTCACTTAGTCTTGTACAAAAAGGTGTGCATTATTCAGGAACACACATTTTCAATAACTTGCCAGCAGCCATAAAAAGCTTAACAACCAATGAAATTCAGTTTAAGAGAAGCCTAAAGGATTTATTGGTGGCCAACTCCTTCTACTCCATTGATGAATTTCTGAGGAAAACCAACTGATTTGTATATAAGTACAACATAACTTCTGCACAATTTCAGTGCAGTAATGTGTTCACTGAAAATTTGTGTGTGTGTGTGTATGTGTGTGTGTAAGTATAATCTAACTTCTGCACCATTTCAGTGCAGTAATGTGTTCATTGTAAATAAGTATTACAGTAGTTGTATTACATGTTTCTTACCTTATAAATAAATAAAAAACTTTTTTATTTTAAATTCAGTGCAATAGTATTTGTAAAATGACTCTTAGTGTTCATTAAAAAATGACGATCATTCCACTTGGGACCTGTGGAATGGTACATTAGCTTATTTGTTTTAGTTTAAATATTTGTCATGTATTGTTGTTTTTCTGACATGTTCCACATCCTAGAGGACCTCCTCACTACGGATCAATTGGAATGAAAGTAAATCTAATCTAATCTAATGATGTCCAAGTATTGTAGTATACGATACGGCTTTCTTCCTAAACAACATGACGCACAGTGCTTTTTTACTATATAACACTGACCATGGAATAACTTTCAACTTACAGTAATAATTATATAACGACATTTCAAATAATATATAATTTACAATATAACATACTTCAATTGAAATTTTGTTTAAGTCTAATAAAATGATGTACACGATCAATTATTTAAGATGTAAGCCGCTTCTACGTTCCTAGTATTCAGTAGTGCTTGAAACGCTTTTCTTGGTATAACATAACAAAGCTTCAGCATTCGACTCTAAAGTATCAAAGGGAATAAAATTACCTATTTATTTCCAATGAAAATTTACATACTTCAATATTAATCCTTTGAGAGATTTATTTTACGATGTTTGGCATAGAAAAGCTTCACGTCTTACGAATCAGCTTACTTAATATCCATTTTTGTTCTTTTAGTGATCACGTTATGTGTAAATAATTATTTACAGAGTTTTATCCATTGTAAGTTTCATGTAACGGTTGTTGTTGTTGTTGTTGTGGTCTTCAGTCCTGAGACTCGTTTGATGCAGCTCTCCATGCTACTCTATCCTGTGCAAGCTTCTTCATCTCCCAGTACCTACTGCAGCCTACATCCTTCTGAATCTGCTTAGTGTATTCATCTCTTGGTCTCCCTCTACGATTTTTACCCTCCACGCTGCCCTCCAATACTAAATTGGTGATCCCTCGATGTCTCAGAACATGTCCTACCAACCGATCCCTTCTTCTAGTCAAGTTGTGCCACAAGCTCCTCTTCTCCCCAATTCTATTCAATACCTCCTCATTAATTATGTGATTTAACCATCTAATCTTCAGCATTCTTCTGCAGCACCACATTTCGAAGATTGTGAACACATATTCACGAAAAGCAGAGTTCAAATCCCTCTCTGTCATTTCAGTTTAACTTTTTCCGTGATCCTTCAGTCACCTCTCAGGGATTCCATGATATTTTCCTACCGGATAGGACAAGGCAATTTCCTCCTCCTCTTCTTGTCTAAGCTATTAATCGTCCACGTTTCACTTCCACACATGGCTACACTCCATACAAATACTTTCAGAAACGACTTCCTGACGTTTTAATATATACTCTATGTTAACAAAATTTTCTTCTTCAGAAACGCTTTCCTTGCCATTGCACAGTCTGCATTTTATATCCTCTCTACTTCGACCATCATCAGTTATTTTGCTCCCCAAGTAGCAAAACTCTTTTACTACTTTAAGTGTCTCGTTTCCTAATCTAATTCCCTCACCATCACCCGAGTTAACTCGACTACATTCCATTATCCTCGTTTTGCATTTGTTGATGTTCATCTTATACTCTCCTTTCAAGACACTGTCCATTCCGTTCAACTGCTCTTCCAACTCCTTTGCTGTCTCTGACAGAATTACAATGTCATCGGCGAACCTCAAAGTTTTTATTTCTTCTCCATGGATTTTAATACCTACTCCGAACTTTTCTTTTGTTTCCTTTATTGCTTGCTCAATATACAGATTGAATAACATCGGGGATAGGCTACATCCCTGTCTTACTCCCTTCCCAACCACTGCTCCCCTTTCGTGCCCCTCGACTCATAACTGCCATCTGGTTTCTGTACAAATTGTAAATAGCCTTTCGCTCCCTGTATTTTACCCCTGCCACCTTCAGAATTTGAAAGAGAGTATTCCAATCAACATTGTCAATAGCTTTCTCTAAGCCTACAAATGCTAGAAACTTAGGTTTACCTTTCCTTAATCTTTCTTCTAAGATAAGTCGTAGGGTCAGTATTGCCTCACGTGTTCCAACATTTCTACGGAATCCAAACTGATCTTCCCCAAGGTCGGCTTCTATCAGTTTTTCTATTCGTCTGTAAAGAATTCGCGTTAGTATTTTGCAGCTGTGTCTTATGAAACTGATAGCTCGGTAATTTTCACATCTGTCAACACCTGCTTTCTTTGGGATTGGAATTATTATATTCTTCTTGAAGTCTGAGGGTATTTCGCCTGTCTCATACATCTTCCTCACCAGATGGTAGAGTTTTGTCAGGACTGGCTCTCCCAAGGCTGTCAGTAGTTCTAATGGAATGTTGTCTACTCCGGGGCCTTGTTTCGACTCAGGTCTTTCAGTGCTCTGTCAAACTCTTCACGCAGTATCATATCTCCCATTTCATCTTCATCTACATCTTCTTCCATTTCCATAATATTGTCCTCAAGTACATCGACCTCGTATAGACCCTCTATACACTCCTTCCACCTTTCTGCTTTCCCTTCTTTGCTGAGAACTGGGTTTCCATCAAAGCTCTTGATATTCATGCAAGTGGTTATCCTTTCTCCAAAGGTCTCTTTAATTTTCCTGTAGGCAGTATCTATCTTACCCCTAGTGAGATAATCCTCTACATCCTTACATTTGTCCTCTAGCCATCCCTGCTTACTCATTTTACACTTCCTGTCGATCTCATTTTTGAGACGTTTGTATTCCTTTTTGCCTGCTTCACTTACTGCATTTTTATATTTTCTCCTACGGTAATTATAACAATACCGAAAGTATCAATCGCTGTCATACAACTACGGCATATAAGGGCCAGTATTCGTTGTAAATTGGCTGCAGTTGCAGTTACTTAAGGCTGGCCGTTGTCACCGTGCGGTTCTAGGCGCTTCAGTGCGGAACCATGCGGCTGCTACGGTCGCAGGTTCGAATCCTGCCTCGGGCATGGATGTGTATGATGTTCTTAGGTTAGTTAGTTTTAAGTAGTTCTAAGTCTAGCGGACTGATGATCTCAGATGCTAAGTCCCATAGTGCTTAGAGACATTTTTACCATTTTTTTTGCAGTTACTTGAAGTTTGTTATCTTGTTGCAAAATGTATTAATTATATCGAGTTCTGAACCAATCATTTATGAGTAAATGTAATTCTTGAGTTTCTCCCGGCGTATTTGATGATCAAAATATCCACGGGTGTACTGCCGGTCTACAGTGTCCAACGGTGCCCGTAGACCGGCAGTACACCCGTGGATATTTTGATTATTTATGAGTAAATGAAGAATCTTATGAACTCTGGTCGTCAGGAAATTTGTACTCCCACATAATCACGAGGATTTTACTTTATAGAGTAATCCTAAAATCACTGCAGGACTTCTGCAGTGACCAAGAATAGTACAGGCCGATGACCTAGTAAGAGCATCAGTGATTGGTCTGAGTGTGTAACATTGGACCTGTGCACCTAAGAAGAACCAGTGGTCGTCGGGTCTGGTAGAAAGCGGTGCAGACGTATCTCACAACGTAGTCGAGCTATTTAACTTCGCAGCTGATTGGGGTTAACTCTGCTTCGAACCGCAGAACTAAATTTGTACCGCTTGTCCTTAACCCGGGGTCTGCTCATGAGGGGAAAATGGTTGAGGGGACATAAGCAGCGGTGTAGAATCACATGACGCTCATGAAGAGGACTTAATTCCTTCTGTCGTTATCATACACTAGTAACGATGTAAAACAGATTCACACAGTAATTGGCGCTTATAACATGTAGGTTTCTTGAAGCTAAAGGTGATAAAATGTCAGACGACTTTTTGTTAAGGATTTCGTGAGATAGATTATAGTTTTAATTCTGTACAGTAATTGTGGTAATTTTGGCTTGGGTTATTCTTTGTTTCACACAATGACCCTGATTTCTGACAATATCGTTTCCCCCATCTCCTATCCTAAAATAAGCGAGGTAAACGGCGTCCGGAATAACCTAGCTCTCCCACGGAATTTAAACCCCTACGTAACTGGTGTAGATTTTAGTAGTAATCTGAATCGATAACCTTCTAGAAGTAGTTCACGAACAGTAGCTATGGGTTTTGGGACAAGGAAGACGGCGCATACAGCGTACTATATGAATGTAAATGAGTCAGTACTAAACGAATTACCGAGGATTTCATGCTGCTAGATATTTAGAAATTTTCAAGATCAGCAGGAATCTTTGGATAACAGAGGAAATAGTGAGTTTAAAAGACTGAAGGGAAAAAAACACATAAAAGAAAATTGACGTTTGAAAATGAGACTGACGAAGTGAGAAATGGCAAAGCAGGAATGGTTAGAAGGGAAATTCAAGGTTTTAGAACCAAGCATGACTAGAAGAAATCTACAGGCTGCCCATGGAAAATTAAGGAAATTTTTGGAGAAAAGAGAAGAAGCTGTATAAATATCAAGAATTCAGATGGCAAGCCAGTGCTAAGCAACGAATGGAAAGCTAAGAGGTGGAAGTAACATATGGAAATTTTATCTACCGTTAACAAACTACAAGACAATATTATGGAAACGAAAGAGGGAATACGTTGGAGATGGGAGAAATGATACTGCGAGAAAAACATGAAAGAGAACTGAAAGAGCAAAGCAAGCCCCCGGAGTAGTTGTATTCCCACGAAATTGACATCCTTGGGAGAGCTGTCCATAACGAGAATATTTCATCTGGTGTTCAAGATTTGAGACAGTCTAGGTAGCCTCATACTCCAAGAAGAATGTAAATTCTAAATATGGCAACTCTGACAGATGTGAACATTACATAACCATCATTCTTGTAAATCATGGCTGAAAATTATTGACACAATTATTTACAAGATAATGCAGACTTTGAGGAAGATGAGTTTTGCATCTTCATGTTTTCGCGGCGCAGACACTATTCCATAAAGTTTCGAGCGTGCAGCCGCATAAATTCAGCTTCTTATTCGAATATTTCGGCTGAATACAGTCCAGCCATCTGCAGAGTAAGCAGAAGTGATTAACGCTGCAGCACTTGCTCCGTCCTTTTAAACCCGAGGACTGAACCACTGCGTACAAACGACACGTACAGTCCGGGAGAGATGCACAGAGCACCGCAGGTACGCCCGTTTCATACAACCAAATAAATCTGCAGTGGCGGAGCACTGTATTGCATTCTATGGTGTACGGTAATGTCGAAATTTTAGCCTCGACTTCATCTTTCTGGGACTCAGTAGTGAAAGAAGCAGTTGAAATTCGGTTGGCGACGAATTTAATTAATAGAGGTAGCGGCTTCCGCTTGGACAAATCATGGAATCCGGCAATTTCTGTAATTAAATCACGAAGACGTCGTGACGCTGCAGCTCTCCGTGACTCATCGATATCACCGTGTGGGTCGGCTGCGCAGCCATAGATTTAATTTCCATGCATATGTTGCACCTCTTTGCCGCCCATCAACGTCTCTGGCGCCTTGTGTATCTTTGGCCGCATATGCAGTGGTTCGGTCCTCGGGTTTAAAAGGACGGAGCAAGCGCTGGAGCTTTAGTCACCTCGGATCACTCTAAAGATGGCTGGACGGTATCCAGCCGAAATATTAAAAGAAACTGAATTTATGCGGCTGCACGCCCGAAATTTTATGGAAGATCATTTTTAGTTCTAGAGAGATATGGGCATATGCGGGACAATACTGATCCTAAAGTATATTTTCAAAAGTGGACTGAACAACTGCAAATCCATATTCACAATACTTTTAGGTTTATAGAAAGCTTTCGACAAATTTGACAAGAATACACTCTTTGAAATTATGAAGATAAGAGGTTCAAAATACTTAGGGAGAGGTTAACTACAACTTTTACAGAAACCAGACTGTAACTATAAGAGTTGACTGGTACGAAGAGGAAGTAGTGGTATAGAAGAGGGTGTTACTGGATTGTAGCCTATCCCTAATGTTATTCAATATGCACACTGAGCAAGCTGTGAAGGAAACCACGGAGAAATTTTGAAAGGGAAATTCTGTTAAGGGAGAAGAAATAAAAACTTTGAGGTTTGCCAATGACCTTTCAGTTCTACCAGAGACGGCTGTGGACTTATCAGCTGAAGTGAATAGATAGTTCCTTGCAAAGACTTTATAAATTGAATATCAACAAAAGTGAAACAAGGGTAGTAGTTGCCGAATTAAATCAGACGATGGTGAGGGATTAGATTAGGAAAAGTTGTTGGTTGATGTTGCTATGTGAGCAGTAAAAAACAGCCTCGTACGGTAGAGAAACGTGGACGATAAATATTTCAGACAAGAAGATAATAGAAGCTTCTGAAATGTGGTGCTGCAGAAGAATGGAGAAGATTAGATGGGGACGAATAACTAATGAGGATGCAGGGAATCTAACTGAGAAAAAAAGAAATTATCACAGAACGTGATTAAAAGAAAGGTTCAGGTGATAGGAAACATCCCGGGGCGTTAACGAATGCCAATTTGGTAATTGGCGGAAGTGTGGAGGATACAAATTTTAGGAGGAGACTAAGTTCTTACCTCAGCAAGCATGTTCAAACGTCTGTAGGTTTCAATAGTTAAGAATAAATTACGAGGCTTGCACAGGTTATACAATTATGAAGAATTGCTTCAAACCATTCTTAGGAACGAGAACGACAGGCTCTAATACACAGTGAAATAATTTAAGAAAAAAAATTAGATTTTTAAATGGTTCAAATGGCTCTGAGCACTATGGGACTTAACTCCTAAGGTCATCAATCCCATAGAACTCAGAACTACTTAAACCTAACTAACCTAAGGACATCACACACATCCATGCCCGAGGCAGGATTCGAACCTGCGACCATAGCGGTCGCGCGGCTCCAGACTGTAGCGCCTAGAAACGCTCGGCCACCGGGCCGGCTCTGTAAATTCAACTAGTGGCCACAGGATATCTGCATGCTCAAAACCCGATCTGCTTCTCTTTCATTGGTAGCTTAGTCATATTTCTTATTCTTCCTTGCACTGATGCTACTCTGATCGTTAATGACGCTAATGCCTATTTTAGTGGATTATTCGTATTAAGTACTACTGATGCCTTTGCCTCATGACGTTCGTCAAGTAATTAGCAAAGTAATTTTACCAATACGACTACTTGTTACTGTACGTTATTTTTTACGTATCTTTTTATCCTTTTTTTTACAATTTTGTGTGAGTTATCTGATACCATTCTTAATTTTATTCCTATATACGAATGAAAGGAAACCAGTGACGTAATACATTCAGGGTACAATCAAGGATATACTATGAATTATAACATAGTTTTGCATTGTGTGTGCAAAGACAAGTCGCCTTTCATAAATAACTTATAAAAAAGTTGGATTGTTGCAATGCAAACCTTAATCCTATATGTTCATTGGTATGATAAAATAAAAATTGAAAAAGTTAAAATAAACTGGGTCCTTGTCACATATCCTTCAATATTTTTTGGCAATAAACAAATAAGACTAATGTTTACATTGCAATAACTACTTTTTTATGAGTTATTTCTGATAGATAACTTGTCTCTGCACACATTACGCAAAACTATGTTACATAATCATAGTATATCCTTGATTGTACCCTGAATGTGTTACATTACTGGTTTTCTTTTACTCATATAGATTAATAAGTATCTTTTGTTTGGTTTATATAATATTATGTACTACACCTTACCATGATGTTTTATAATATTTACTGTGTTAGGCCTCAAGATGATTTTTGAGGAGTCGAAACTGGTAGCCTAATTCTGAATCTATAAAAACAATGGCTATTTTTACAGTTCCCTACAATTTGTTACATTCAGGTTGAGAAATAGGACTGAAATATAGGAGACACCAGTTACTCAAGACCAGCTGATCAGGATACAGAAAGAACTTTGATATTGATTCGAAATGTTACTTATGACAAATGACGACGACATTGATCACCAGGAGGGTAAATTAATTTTCTCGATAAGACAAGATTGGTAAAAATCAGACTCTTAACAACTGAATACTCTCAATAAGTAACTCAAATTTAATGACGTGTAAATGTTTAAGCAGTATCAGAATGCGAGTTTGTTATCAAGTGGGTTCAAATTAAATTGCGTGCCAGTGGAGTATTGTCTCAGTTATGCGAATGGATTCGAGATCTGTCAGACAGATCGTAGTAACTGATGGAAAGCCATGAGTCAGACATAAGTGGTATCTGGTGCCCCCAAAGCAGTGTTACAGGCCATATACCGTCCCTGATCTATATAAACGATTTAGGAGACAATCTGAGCAGCCCTCTTAGATTGCAGATAATGCTGTCGTTTACCGTCTAGTAAAGTGATCAGAAGACCAAAACGAATTGCAAAAGGATTCAGACAATATCTTTATGGCATGGAATGTGGAAATTGGCTAAGTAATGGAAAGAGCGAGGTCATTCACACAAGTACTAAATGGAATACGTTAAATTTCAGTTAGATGATAATTCACAAAAATCTAAAGGCTGCCAGTTGAACTAAATACGTAGGGATTACAATAAAGAACAGTTTATATTGGATTGTTGTGGGAAAGGCGAACCAAAGAGTGCGTTTTATTGGCAGATGTCTTAGAAGACGCAACAGGTCTACTAAAGAAACTCCCTACATGCGCTTTTCCGTTCTCCTCTGGAATACTGTTGCACGGTATGCGATCCTCACTTGATGGGATTGACAGAGGACATCGAAAAACTCCAAAGAAGGGCAGCTCGTTTTGTATTACCGCGAAATAGGGGAAAGGGTGTCATGGATGTGGTAACCGCGTCTGGGTGGCAATTATTACGATCATTACAACAAACACGTTTTCCGTTGCGGTGAGAGATTTTCACGAAATTTCAATCTCCAATTTTCTACCCCGAAAGCGAAAATATTTTGCTGTCGCCCACTTACACTGGGAGAAATGATCATAATAATAAAACAAGACAATTTGGATCACAAACGGAAATATTGAAATGTTCGTTTGTCACTGATCCCGAGTGCTAAGTAACCGTTATGTGACAAGGTTAATGGAATTGTAGCAATGATATAGTAGCGAAAGGTTGCTATCGTGTTGACGGTGAAAGACGGCAGGCGCTTCTGGACCGTCCATCTCCCAGACTGAAGGCCCTTCAAGGCCCATCCCTCTATCATTTTATCGATTATGCAAAGTTTATTTATTGTGTGTGTGGGCCGGTCTTTTATATGCAAATATAGTAATCTAACACTATGTACTCCAATTACTTGATATTCCAGTTACTTCGTGTTCTCAAACACACTCCTTTTCGCTGTTTTTTCTTTTTCTGCCTTTGTTTCGTGACCATTTTGTGTATAGCCGA
This sequence comes from Schistocerca americana, assembly GCF_021461395.2. Classification (NCBI taxonomy): domain Eukaryota; kingdom Metazoa; phylum Arthropoda; class Insecta; order Orthoptera; family Acrididae; genus Schistocerca; species Schistocerca americana. The sequence continues at coordinate 260,375,983 of NC_060124.1, forward strand.
GGCACGCAGCCGAGGGGTTCATTAGCGAGTAGAGGGCGTCTGACGAGTTCTTGGAAGGGAGGGAGGAACGGACAATATCGGGACTGTCGGGCGCTGAGGTAACCGTGGGGTGGGGGTGACGACGTCCGATGGACAAGTGACTACAGCTGTGGCGTTGCGGCCGCTATTATACTCTGGCTAGGGGATCGCGGCTCCCTTTCAGGTTCTGCCTGCCGCACCGCCCCAGCAACTTCGCTAATATTGGGTTGTCTCGTACGTTCGTTCATTTTTCGTTACAGAGCAGTCACAAAAAACGCCTTGGAACAGACCTCCCCACATCACAGTTACGACAGAGTGGTTGCCTGCTTGCACACTTCACCCTCGATGTAACTAAATGAGGAGGATCGATTTTGTAAACAAATTATTTCCTTCAGTATACACCATTACTGTCGACAAAATATTGCCATTTCTCTCGAAGCTTATAAATGCCATTCTTCCAAAATGTGGAGATTTTCAGGTTGATGAACTTACCGAGGTTCAGCCCACATTTCTCAAAGGAAGTGAGGCGTTTGCCTTTCAGGAAATTCTGCAGGGAACAGAATAGATGAAAGTCGGAAGGGGCAATGTCTGGCTAATACGACTTTTGGGGTAACACATCCCACTGACAAAAAGGCAGATTTTGATGAGCCACCTTGGATTTATGCGGTGTTGTGGTGAAAGACGACACCTTGTACGAAACCCGCTCGTTTCTCATCAATGGATGCCTTGAGACTATCCAACTGCGAACAGTATTTCTCGAAAGTGATAGTCTCATTCGGAAGAAGTTCGTAATACACGACTACTTTGCGATCCCACCATATGAATAGCAGAACGTTTCTCAGATGCAGCACTGGTTATGAACCCATAGTGGCGGCTGTCCTGTCTTACGCTACGATTTACTGTTCCGGGAGTAGTTGTACATCATCCACTTCTCATCTCCAGTTCCTCACAAGCGTCTTGTAACCAAACTGCGTGCCTGTGGAATATCGCCTCAGTTGTGCGACTGGATTCGTGATTTCCTGTCAGAAAGGTCACAGTTCGTAGTAATAGACGGAAAGTCATCGAGTAAAACAGAAATAATATACGGCGTTCCCCAAGGAAGTGTTATAGGCCCTCTGTTGTTCCTGATCTATATTAACGATATAGGAGAAAATCTTAGTACCCGTCTTAGGTTGTTTGCAGATGATGCTGTCATTTACCGTCTTATAAAGTCATCAGATGACCCAAATGAATTGCAAAATGATTTAGATAAGATATCTGTATGGTGCGAAAAGTAGCAATTGCCCCTGAATAAAGAAAAGTGTGAAGTTATTCACATGAGTATTAAAAGAAATCCACTAAATTTCGATTACGCGGTAAGTCACACAAATCTGATGGCTGTAAATTCAACTAAATACTTAGAGATTACAATTACAAATACCCTAAATTGGAACGATCACATAGATAATGTTGTGGCAGAGCCAACCAAAGACTGCGATTCATTGGCAGCAAAGTTACAAAAGGTGCAACAGGTCTACTAAAGAGACTGCTTACACCACCCTTGTCCGCCCTATTCTGGAGTATTGCTGTGTGGTGTGGGATCCGCATCAGATGGGACTTAAACGAATGACATCGAGAAAGTACAAAGAAGGTCAGCTCGTTTTGTATTATCGCGAAGTAGGGGAGATTGTGCCTCAGACATGATACGTGAATTGGGGTGGCATTCATTAAAACAAAGGCGTTTTTCGTTGCGACGGGATCTTCTCATGAAATTTTAATCACCAGTTTTCTCCTCCGATTGCGAAAATATTCTGTTGGCATCCACCTACATAGGGAGACACTATGATAACGATAAAATAAGAGAAATCAGGGCTCGCAAAGAAAAAATTAAATGCTCTTTTTTCCCGCGAGCCGTTCGAGAGTGGAATGGTAGAGAGACAGCTTGTAGGTGGTTCATTGGACCCTCTGCCAGGCACTTCATTGTGAATAGAGTAATCACTTAGATGTAGAGGTACTAGCCGTTCCAGAAAAGGAGCATTCTGGTTGAGTCCCGATAAGGCGTCACGGGTGGATACGTGCTGGATCAAATTCGCTTCACTTCATGAGGAACCCAAACATCACGAATATTTACGTAATACAGCTTCTTTAAATTCCTGGCTACAGTAGCACGAGCGACATTGAGCTCAATGCCAACACCCGCATTGTCACTCGTGGATTGTTGACTATCACGTCATTAAGCCGTTCTACGACCATACCTGTTGGCCGTCCAGATCGAGGTTTCTCTGTTAGGGCGAAATTCCCAGTCCGGAAAAGACTCGTGCAGTTTTGACATTCTCGAACCTTTACTACATCTTTCCCATATGCAACACAAATCATCTTTCAACATTGTGAGGTGGTTTTCCCCTTACGATACTAAAACAGCATAAAAGGTTGGAAATATTCCTTTTTGGTTTCCGTAGCTCGTAAACACACGTTCACAGTGTTCCATCCAGCGCCAGGGACAAACACACACTGACAAATCCAATGACGTGTCAGATTGTCGACCTCTACGTCGTAGGGGCGGTTAGACAACTGTGTTAGCCGGGGTAAGGGGGGGGGGGGCGCAAGGTAGATGCAGGATTTGCAGACGCTATGGATGAAACGCTAGAGCAATACGAATGAACTTATGAGACAATCCAATAGTTTTACAGAGGGGGGCGTGCGTGTTTTGATGTCGCACAGAGATTGTGTGCGAAATGACAGAACTCGAGGTACAGAGCCAGCAGCCTCTGTTTGCTGGCCTTCGTAGAATTTTATGCCCCGTCCCGTGGGGTACGCGACCCTCAGGAGCACACACTGGCCTCTCAGCCTTTGGCTACTGCGTTGGCGTGCTCCCACGCCTATGGCTTCGCGTGCGCGCAGTCTAAGAGCTCCGTGATTGGTGGCCTGGCCGTAGCTCCAGCTCAGGTTTGCAGGAGCCGTCACTCTGGTGGGAAGCTAATCCATTGGTGGATGATGTTTAACTACAGGACTGAAAATAATCCCAACACCAAGGAGAAGTAGTGCAACACAAATGAAAGTTGGTAGGCGTGTTTTTACATCTGAAAGATGTCTCTTCAAATTTCGAGCTAGTCGCATAAAACTGGCGCTAGTAGAGCCACTATGAAGAAGCAAGCAGATATGCTTTAAGTACCCTCTGTAATTGTCGTGGGCGTTAGTTACCTTTGAGATTGGACGTGGTGAGTTGATGTTAATCAGGAATGCGTATAAGGCGACAAAGAAGCCATTGAACCGTCAATTAGGGCGGTTCACAAACAACAACTCAAGTACACATGTTATTCCAAAAACGTTATCGTGGAAGTAGGGGCCAGGAGGTGCTGGTGAAATAAGACACACTGCTAAGGTTATCTTTTTATTTTAAAAGGCTTTCTCAATAATAAATTTTTAAGTCTGGCATTAAAAAAAAAAACAATTTTAAAAACCATTTCCAATAGCTGACAAATTTTCTTTATGAAAAGGAGATTGCAAGGTATGACGTTAACAACTTCCCAATAATAAGATTTTAAACTTATATATATATACATAAAAAGAGAACAATTCCTTAAAAAACCTTTAAGTAGCTAGTTTGTACTTAAGTTAAAATAGTTGTCTCTTGCCAGTTAAGTAACTTATATTACACCTGTCGGTTGTTACAAGATAAATGTGAATAAGCCAGCACACAAAGCTTCACATTAAAGGCAGTTCCCAAAAAAATTTCCTTAGCTCGGTGAGGGAGTGACACGTCTAAATGGGGCCAGATCACAATAGTCGGAATAGTTATTGGTGGTCTATAGGGCCACAGAAAATCAGACCCAAAACTTGCATTACAAGCCACCATGTCCCCGAGTTACCCAAAACCAGAAGATGTAGCAAGGGCGGTTCCTGTACAGACTCTGAACCACAGAGACACACGACACCGACCCTAAATCAGCCAATCAAGGTGTGAATGAAAATGCCCGACGAAGAAGCAATTACCACATTCCCGCGGACAGGCAAGTGAAAACTGTGGCGGGAAGACCCCAACAAAACCACTGGCGAAGAAACTCGTACACTTTACTAGAACGTGAAAAACCCCTTTATATATGTAACTGTTACATAAAAACAGTACTCAACTTCTCACACTCCACCACAGCGCTGGGAACACGTTGCACTTCCTTATGCTCGTCAGAGCCAACCACTGCCAGTGGTTTCAACGGCCGATAAGAAGACATTCGGTTCCACGCGCTGATCTCCTGCACCACGGCTTCTAAGCTTCATAAGCCACGTACGTGCGGGTAAGGCAGACTTAGCCCCTGACAGCCAAGAGGTCGGGCAAAGCACGTGGCGGGCAGTTGACGACTCCCAACAGGGGCCCGCTCGCTCCACCAACTTTCTCGGTCACCGCCCAGTACGTACTGCCTAGATCGTCACGCGACCGTACACTTGCTCCACCTCCCGCCAGAGGGCGGTAGCGATCCAAACAGCGCGATAAACCGAAAGCGCCACCGCAAACACTAGACGCGAAGCGAAAGCACTCCTGGCGCGCTTTTCGAAGAACCGAACACAACTACGGCTCAGCCATTACCAACACCTCACAGAGTTTGAGGTCACGTGACAAGGGTATTTGAAGATGGGTGTTCCTTCTGCGTTATTGCAGGAAGAACTGGCAGGAAAGTAGCCACTGTGCATGATTATTAGCAGCGGTGAACACGAGAACGTACGGTCGCAAGAAGACTGGGCTCCAGACGGCCACGTGGCACCACTGACAAGGGAACCTCCCCATCGCATCCCCCTCAAATTTAGTTATAAGTTGGCACAATGGATACGTCTTGAAAAACTGAACACAGATCAATCGAGAAAACAGGAAGAAGTTGTGTGGAACTATGAAAAAAAAAGCAAAATATACAAATTGAGTAGTCCATGCGAAGATAGGCAACATCAAGGATAGTGTGAGCTCGAGAGCGCCGTGGTCCCGTGGTTAGCGTGAGCAGCTGCGGAACGAGAGGTCCTTGTTCAGTCTTCCCTCGAGTGACTTTATTTTCGCAAGGTTATGATCTGTCCGTTCGTTCATTGACATCTCTGTTCATTGTCATAAGTTTAGTGTCTGTGATTTGCGTCCGGACCGCAAAACCGTGCGATTAGTAGACGAAAGGACGTGCCTCTCCAATGGGAACCGAAAACATTTGATTGCAAGGTCATAGGTCAACCGATTCCTCCACAGGAAAACACGTCTGATATATTGTATACGACACTGGTGACGGGACTCTCGTCCAAAGTAGCGAACAGTCAACTGCCAGCCAGGGAGCCTCGTTAGCAGGAATACTCACTCTTCCGTGCGCTGTAGTCGACTGACGTCGTGTGTTCCGATGTTTGTTTAGGTGTAGCGTCCCCATACTACGGCGCAGTTACCTCGCATCGGATGGACAGACGGACAGATAATAATTGTCTGAAAATAAAAAATTTAACTTTTCACTCGAGGGAAGACTTGAACCGAGGACCTCTCGTTCCGCAGCTGCTCACGCTAACCACGGGACCACGGCGCTCCTGATCTCACACTATCCTTGATGTTGCCTATCTTGCGCATGGACTACTCAGTTTGTATATTTTGCTTATTTTTTTCATAGTTCCACAAAACTTCTTCCTGTTTTCTCGATTGATCTGTGTTCAGTTTTTCAAGGCCTATCCACTGTGCCAACTTATAACTAAATCTGAGGGGGGTGCGATGGGGAGGTTCCCTTGTGAGAGGGAAGACCATTGTGTTTGGCTCATGGCTCTGGCACATCGTACTGGATCTGCCGCAGCAATGTGAGCAGCAGTTGGCACCACAGTGACACATCAAACTGTTACACATCGGTTACTTCAAGGACAACTCCGAGCCAGCCGCTCTGTACCGTGCATTCCCATAAAGCATCACTATTTGCGACTTCAGTGATGTCAAGCGAGAGCTCATTGGGGGCAGGTTGGAGGTCTGTTGCGTTTTCTGATGAAAGCTGGTTCTGCCTCGGTTCCAGCGATGGCAAACTGTTGATTAGGAGGAGGCCAGTTAAGGGCCTGTCTACGTGCTACACGCACTACATCTACACCTGGAGTTATGGTCTGGGGTGCGATTTCTTATTACAGCAGGAGCACTCTTGTGGTTATCCTATGCACCCTAACTACAAACCTGTACGTCAGTTCGGGTGAACCATGTGTGGCTCGTGTGTCCGCCATCATGTATTTTACACGTTGTTTTTAACGTACTTCCACCTCACTACTTTAATTTAAATTACTACTGTCTCTGAGTTGCTGCTTTGCCTGACCATGACCGGCGATAGCGGCACGTATCGATATATCCTCTCTCGTAGTATCTTTGGTCGACTGCTATTACTTCCCGGTCGTTGTCTATCGTAAGAGTTCGGGACTGCCAGTCAGTTGGAACGCGTCTGAAGCGCAGTCCGGACCTGCCAGTCGCGGAGTTGCAATGCGGCGCTAGTGCAGTTGGGTTGCAGCAGCAGTGAGGTCTGCGTCGACATGGCTCGCCCGACCATTGCCGCCACGCATCACTTGAGCTGGGCCACGGTCTTGGTGGATTGTCGGTCGGTCGTCCTACTGGACGACGCGTTTTGGCTCGCCGATCGTTCATGAATGAGTCGGCTGTGTGTGTGTGTGGGGGGGGGGGGGGGGGGGGCGTGTGTGCCCGCGTGTGCCCGTATCGACTCCCAATCTGTCTTCGTGTGTGCTTAGTTATTGTTGGGTATCGATTAGGCCTTCGTGCAAGTATTTGTCAGGTTGTGTGTGTAGTTCGCGTTATTTCCTCTGACGACTATTTTAGATGATCTCGGCATTCTGCGGGGTCGGTCGGTTGCTGCGGACCGGGGAAGTTAGCGCGGTGCAGTCGTCTGGGTCCGCTGCCAGTCCGTGGGCAGTGTCGGAGCATGTGTGGAGCTGTCCAATAGCTGCGAGCTTCGTGGTTCACCGACCCATGACGTCAAACTTGAGTAGTGGTTTCAACTACCCAAGCCACGTCCATTCATGTTGTGTGGTTCATTCCGGTGGTTCGCTGTTGTGGAGGTTTTCCTCTGAGCAACACCGAGTGTTTGTATTGCTGAAATTTAGCCGCCATGCAGTGGAATTGGTTGACTAGAATTAAAGTGCACCAGCGGAATTTTCTGCTTTGTGGCCGTTAGTGTTCCAGTTACCTGCCCTGGCCACTAACGTAATTTCAGCAGCGTCCATTCCTCACCTGTTGTCGCTGTCCAACACGGAGTGTCATTTTGACAGCTTAATACATATTTCATTGTGGATAATCACGTCCGAAACATCTGTGTTGGAGTTCTCATGTACCGATTGGTGGCAATCAAGCCGTTTGTCGGTCGGTCCGTGGCTGTCCTGCTGCTCCACCCGATTGCACTAGTGCCGCATTACAACTCCCCGACTGGCAGGTCCGGACTGCACTCTAGACGCGTTCCAACTGACTCAACCCGAACTTGCAACGAATTCGCAACCCGTAACTCTCTTACGACAGACAACGACCGGGAAGTAATAGCAGTCGACCAAAGATACTACGAGAGGGGATATATCGATACGCGCTGCTAGCGTCCGTTACGATCAGGCAAAGCAGCAACTCAGTGACAGTAGTAATTTAAATTAACGTAGTGAGGTGGAAGTACGTTAAAAACAGGGTGTAAAATACATGATGGCGGGAACACGAGCCACGCACGGCTCATCGGTGATTCGATCTGTTGTGCTGCCATTCATGAACAGCATCTCACGGGGCGTTTTCCAACAAGTCAACGCTCTCCCATTTCACTGCTGTTGGTTGTAACCCAACGTGCTTCACAGAGTGTCACCATGTTGCTTTGGCCTGCTCGATCACCAGATCTGTCCCCAATCGAGCACATATGGGGCATCATCAGACTGCAAATCCAGCGTCATCCACAACCAGCGTTAACCGTCGATGTATTGACCGACCAATTGTAACAGGCATGGAACTACATTCCACAAACTGACATCCGGCACCTGTACAACACAATACACCGATGTTTACATTCAGCATTCTGCCGGTTACATCGGTTATTAATGTACCAGCATTTCACATTTGGAATGGCTTATTTCGCATTTGCATTAACCTGTGATCTTGCAGTGTTAACCACTTAAACATTTTACTTAGATAAATGTCCCAGAAATATCATTACTCTACGTTAAATATTTTTTGGTGGTGCCATTTTTTCCTGATAGTGTATGTGTGTGGTCGGAGTCGAGCGTAGTAGCTTCGGAGGTGTAATTGCCGTGGCGTTTGCCACTCAGCCAGAACTGGCAATTACGGGATTTTGTCGGACTCACTGCCTTGGGTTTTGATGGCTGCTGTACTGAACCTGAGGCAGTTCTCCTCTGGACTGACGGACACACAGAAATTTTGCAGACGCGCTTCTCTCTTGGACTTCGCTCCAGCGTCCTTTGATGGACCTGGAGTGCTGCCGCCCTGGTCGCAGCATAGACCGTCACCCGACGCAGCCATCGCCCTCACGCACAAAGGCAGCAGTTGTAAATATATGTATCTCTGACGTTTAGGGAATTAATAGGATGTTCAAACGTTCTTCTATAATAGTCTTAACTGTACCGAGGCTGCCGTACGAATCAATTGTGCATGTTCCTTGTTGTGTCTAGACAAGACAGCCTAGACACAATGAGAGGAAGCCGAAAGGCACGCGCTTAAACTCACGCAGGCTGGCGTGAGGTCTGAAACAGGATACGTAATGAATGCTATAAAGAAAAGTACGTAGCTTCTGGAATACTTAACTTTAATCCATAATTGTAGAACATCGCTCTTGATGATACATGCTTCATATAATAAATATCAATTGAATACGGCGCCTTGCTAGGTCGTAGCAATTGACTTAGCTGAAGGCTATGCTAACTATCGTCTCGGCAAATGAGAGCGTATTTGTCAGTGAACTGTTGCTAGCTACGTCGGCTGTACGACTGGGGCGAGTCCTAGGACGTCTCTCTAGACCTGCCGTGTAGCGGCGCTCGGTCTGCAATTACTGACAGTGGCGACACGCGGGTCCGTCGTATACTAGCGGACTGCGGCCGATTTAAAAGGCTACCACCTATCAAGTGTGGCGTCTGGCGGTGACACCACATTCCTTAATAGTGTTTCCTAGTGATCCATCATCACTGGTGCGCAGTATTCTAATTTGTGGCTGATCTCGTTGCCCTCCCCAACACATTAGGCTGCACAGTATTTCACAGAGAACAGTTAGGATCCATGTTCAATCTTGCCAACCGTACGATCCCGAGTTTTAGTTGTACTTTAAGACTGTTGTTCATTTAATATTCAAGTGGCTAATTACTATTCATATCAACGTGTTGGATTTAAATAAAACTCACTGCGACATTAAGACTTTATGTAATTTCAGCAGTGAAGCATAGTTCGCGTACCCATTCCCTGATCACAGAACTTGGGGAATATCAGCTAATTTTTGTAATAATTATCAGTGCTGGAATGAGCAGTGCCTCTTGCAACAGCTCGTTAACCAAATCCAGTTCTCAAGTATTCTATGTCCAGAGCCACATGCCACACGGACAAAGCAGTCTGAATGGAGTGTAAGTGGAACGGGTGAAAACGAGTCCACGATTCCTTTAACGTGGCGCAGAGAAGCAGAGGTATAAGATACGATTTACTTTCATTCCAATTGATCCGTAGTGTGGAGGTCCTCCAGGATGTAGGACATGTCAGAAAAACAATAATACATGAGAACTATTTACAACTGAAACAAATAAGCTAATGTACCTCCCACAGGTCCTAGGTATGGCAACAACCACAAAGGCTTTGGTCAGCCAGATTGCTCGCATGTGCCAAAGTACGATGCCGTTGCTCTACGTAAGCTATCATATTGTATAAAATATCCGATGAAGAACGCATGGCATAAAGAAAGAAGGGCTCACAAAAGGCCATAGATAAAGGCGCCCGGGTTGTTCCTAGACTTCTGGAAGGCGTTACACACAATTCTGCACTGTCGCCTAATCAATAAAATACGAGCATTTCTAATATCGTATCAGCTTTGTGATTCGGTAGAAGAATTCCTTGCCAATCGAACAGGAGATGTCATTCTAAACTGAAAGAAATCTTCTACTCAGAGTGAGTGTTTTAGACACATTGTCGTTCACAATGTATACGAGTGTGTTTTTTAAAATAAGCCTTCCATATTTTGAGATGTGGTTGTAGGCTTTAGACGAAATAACAGAAAAGTCTAGTAAATATGCACTTTAAAATGCACAGCACCTTAAGAACTATGAACCCTTGTTCCTCTTTGCTACTGTGAAATACATCCCTTCTACTGCAAATTCTTTGCTACTACAAACGACCTACAGAATGCAGTAAACAAATGAGGACACATTTCTCTGTTACTGTTTATGGATACAGAATGTAGTAAACATCTTGTGGTGGTATTCCTGTAAACCCTGTTCACGATTTTCGGTAAGTGTAGTGCAGTGCGTACATTAGTTGTAATGGTATTAGATTGTGTTGCGATAAGTCATAGAAATGTTTTTAGACTGCGTTTTTTCTTTGCATTTATTAGCGTGTTGGAAGCTTATTATTCAATATGAAAATCAAATTTCAGAGTAAGACTTACGATCAACGTCCTCGAATAATTTCTATAAATATTCCAGCATTTGTCATCCCCTAATAGTTTTGCTCTCTACGACTCTTAGAGCCATGCAAGTTATTAGCTACGTCAGGACATGTGGTATCTGTCCCCCCACCTTGTCAGTGTTTTTCGCACACTTCTCTCGTCGCCGACTCTGCAGACGACCAACTCGTTTCCCTTCTTCTCAGTTCACTTAATGTTCAGCATTCTTCTTTAAGACATTTTCTTTTCCGTTTTTCTTCCCTACAGTCCATGCTCCATTTCCTTACACCACGAAACGTAGCGTGGTGGAATACCTCCAGTGCCTACAATCCCATTCCTTCAAAATAAAATAAGAAACTCTTTCCTTTTCTGTTCGCTGTTCCACACGGAACATCTAATGCGAATGCATGAAACTTCAAATTTTTATCCAAGCTGTACTTTTCAAAACTATTTCCTTCAGTATATAATTAACAGTCCGCTGGTAACAATAGTGTAGATACCTCACGTAGAAATACTGTATTTAGAAAAAATTCAAAATTTGCAATTCATGAAAATCACATGTACTGCCAATATTCCACCCCGCTAGTAACATTTTATGTTAGGATTGACGTATATTATTTTAAAACTCTCATTCTAGTCTTTCTAAAGCCCAAATGTTTCCCGAAAACTGAAGTTCGAAAGTTACATTTATTGAAAACTGTCGGTTCCTAGAATGACGTCCTTCCAAAATTTCAGTGTTATTATCTTTTAGTCTTACTACTTCTGTTTCGAAAAATATTTAATTTCCCCAAAATAACATATTTATGAAATATTTCAATCGGACAATTTGATTTTTTGGAACTACATTGCCGGGATTATCAAAGCCCACTGCACTCTAAAACTTTCCCTCATAAAATAGAACAATTATTATCATTAACTGAATTTTCTGTCGATGCTTGGAAGAATATTAAAAAAGTTAACACTTCTTAATTTTCTGCAAAATTATGTTTATTTGGTCGCGAACCGACATTCGGCTTCTCAGGCCATCATCAGGAGACAAGTGACTGTCGCAAGCACAGATAAACATGATGTGCGACTTACATAGATAATCTTTGTACAGAAGATACAAAAATGACTTTTCATAGGAAAATATTATAATATTTGCATTACTGAAAAAGGGGTATTAAAAAGTTTTTATGTAGAGATACATACAACAAATGATGAGAAATAAAATTAAACTTCTGGCAGATTAAAACTGTGTGCCCGACCGAGACTCGAACTCGGGACCTTTGCCTTTCGCGGGCAAGTGCTCTACCAGGTCGGGCACACAGTTTTAATCTGCCAGGAAGTTTCATATCAGCGCACACTCCGCTGCAGAGTGAAAATCTCATTCTGGAAATAAAATTAATTTACAGTTAGAATCCGGAATTTGTAACGGAAACTTAATTCAACGAGGAGAGGGGGGAGGGGGGAGGATGGACATTAGACTTATCATTTAATACAAGGTCCTATTAAATGAGATATATATATGAGATCAGTAATTGTACTGCGTGTTTTTTTGTGAGTAGCGAGTATCTACCCTGTATATGATTGAGTACGTACTTATTAAATGCTGCCCTGGCCATTTCTGTGTAGGCTGATTATTGTAGCGACGCCATTAATGATAAAAATTATATAAGTTCTTCCAACAGTCATTTAATGCAAAAATTATAGAAGAAATAGTTTTAATCCTAAGTAAATACAATCCGAAAACAAAGAAAGTAGGTTACAGTACGCTTGTTCGCCCACGGCTTGAATACTGCTCAGCAGTGTGGGATCCGTACCAGATAGGGTTGATAGAAGAGATAGAGAAGATCCAACTGAGAGCAGCGCGCTTCGTTACAGGATCATTTAGTACCGTAATCGCGAAAGCGTCACGGAGATGATAAACTCCAGTCGAAGACTCTGCAGGAGAGACGCTCAGTAGCTCGGTACGGGCTATTGTTGAAGTTTCGAGAACATATCTTCATCTAGGAGTCAAGCAGTACATTGCTCCCTCCTACGTATATCTCGCGAAGAGACCATGAGGATAAAATCAGAGAGATTAGAGCCCACACAGAGGCATACCGACAATCCTTTCCACGAACAATACGAGACTGGAATAGAAGGGAGAACCGATAGAGGTACTCAAGGTACCCTCCGCCACATACCGTCAGGTGGCTTGCGGAGTATGGATGTAGATGTAGAATAATTTGAAAACGGCGTCCTGCAATATTTTTCAATTCATATTAGGCCAGCGTTTCTGTTTTTATTAACAACAATGTCAATGAATGCTTAATTTTTTAATGTATTATCGCGTAATATTAAAAAAGGATTTTTCATCCATCGTCAGTAGGACTGATGTTTTCAATTTGGGACATGTATGCTATTGTTGGTGACAGCGCCCTGAGAAAAATCAGCCCAGGCTTTTAACAAACATAAAAGAGAAAAAATTTAATATTTCTATTTTTCAAAACGGTTTCATACAATAAGAATAACGGCACAGTTATCGTTACCATTCAATTAATTAATCATCACGCGATAATAATCAGACTCGATTTCCGTTTTCCCCCTTGTTAAATGAAGTTTTCGTTTCAAACGCTAGATTCTAACTGCAAATACATTTTATTTCTCATCATTAGTTATACTATGATCAGCCAGAACGTTATGAACACCGACGTACCATCGATATAAACCCGCCCAGGCGATAGCAGCATGACCAGGCGAGGAATGACTGCTAGTCGGACACACACACACACACACACACACACACACACACACACACACACACACAGTGCTTGTAGTATCAGTGAGCGTGTTGCCCGTGTGTAGAATGGGGCAGGCGTGTTCGAAGAGTGCTGTGGCGTCTTCCAAATGTGGCAAAACTAAGGGGAAACTACGTCCAGACGTCATCGGGTTGGGCGGCCACCCCTAATTACAGACGTTGGACGTCGTAGGCTGGGCAGACTGGGCAGACAGGTGGCTAACTGTGGCGGTACTAACATCAGACTTTAATGATGGACAGAGTACAAATGTGACGACTCACACAGTGTACCGAAAACTCCTAATGATGGGCCTCTGCAGCCGACGACCCATGCATGTGTCAATGTTAACACCACACATCGGCAACTACGCCGGAAATGGGCATGTGCCCATCGGCACTGGACGTTGACTCAGTGTACTGCGGGACGGAAACAAATTGGTGGCGACTCCATTATGCTCTGGAGAACATTCACATGGGCACCCATGCGTCCAGTGGAGCTCGTGCAAAGCACCATGACGATCAAGGAGTATCGCACACCGTTTGCAGACCACGTACACCCCTTCGTAACGATCAGATTTTCCGACGGCAGTGGGATTTTTCAACAAGATAATGCGCCATGTCACAAGACCAGGAGTGCGATGGAGTAGTTCGAGAAACACAGCGGCGAGTTGATGTGCTGCCCCTCAACTCGCCAGATCTGACCCTGATCGAATGCATCTGGGATGCAGTTGATCGTGGCCTCAGAGCTCATCGTGCTCTCCTGGAATGTACGGGAAATTGATGGCGCGCGCGCGCGTGTGTGTGTGTGTGTGTGTGTGTGTGTGTGTGTGTGTGTGTGTGTGTGTGTGTGTGTGTGTGCGCGCGCCCACTCCTTCCGGCGACCTACCAATATCTCATTGCCTCCACGCCACGACGCGTGGCCATTGTTGTCCGTGCCAAATGAGGCTGATCAGTGCATGTATCTCTACATAAGAACTTAATTTTCCCGCTTCAGTTCATGTAATTATTTTACTATGTTACTATGTAAACACTGAACTCAACATGCTGTGTGCACTTAATCTAGAACCACCTCAAAATATCTGTCAATCTTGGAATGAACTTAGGAATGTAGAGAATTACCGAGGAGCTCAAATTCTTGATACTAGTAGTCTTCTCTTGGCCAGGAATATCCTCTTTGGCTGTCTGCTGCTTACCCTTCGCGTTGTCTGCTACATGATACCCTGTTTTGATGTCAGGTTTATGGCAGATCTCATTTGTGCTACTACTCATTACTTCTGTCTTTCGTTGGTTTGCTCTCAGGGTACACTCCCTGACAAAAAGATGAAGCATTCGATTGACACGGTCTGTTGTCAGTGACATTATACGCGTACACAGCATCATTGGGTACGTAAATTATTAGAATTGCAATTCTATTTGATAGGTAGAGGAGACACCAGAATGCATTATCGTTGTTCATGTTTGGTGTTGTTAGCAGGCCCCGTGGGATAAGAAAGGGGGACAAACAACATAAGATATTGAGCGATCACTGCAGAAGATGGAGATACCATGTAATCGTGGGAGACCGCATTATCAGCACGTGAGAGGGTTTGAAACAGGCCTCATTGTGGGTCTCCACTTGGCTGGCTCTTGGAATCGTGCAGTATCCAGATTTGTGGAGCATTTGGATGGCCCGATACTGGACTGCATGGGGGCTATATTTCTACATATCGATACTTATATCGATATATTTTCATATCGATATATTGACGAATAAATATCGACGAACCGGCCTATAAAAATATCGGGTGCGCATCGTAAATACACAGCCGGTTTTAGAGCTGTATATTTAAGTATTGATTTAACATAAGATATTCTGTAACAAACAAGCTAGCGGCCTGCTTATGGCCCTTAGATCAAGAACTGAAAGAAAAACAACGCATGTTCACGCTTGGCTATAACCACTTTGCTAACAAGAGTAACTGCATGTAAGTGGCACAATGAAAAATGTCCGATGGTTCCACCGTTCGGTTTCGTCACATATTGGATTCGGCTGGGACACTATGTCGACTTCCCTGTTTTTCCATTTCTGCAAACGCCAGCGAACTAGCAGTTGTAGTGTCAGAATTGCGTAGCGAAGTTAAACGTTGGACTTCCTGTTGTTAGCGCCGAGTGCCAATCACGTCAGCATTTCCCCTCACACATCTCTGTCCATCGCAAAGATCACCCTTGTGACTTTTGTTCATCATTTTCAGCAATTCATTTTGAAAAATTGTTTTTTTTAACGTAATTGGTGTGTTATTTCTTCACAATGGAAGTCTTGTTACTCGATTCACACCGTCCCACCCTTCCCTCCGCCCAGTGCAACAGGATTTCTTCTTTGTGCCACCAATACTTGCTTCACACTATGAGGGAGAAAGACTGGACGCGATGATAGCTCAAAAATTAGTAGGCGTCCTTCACACAATGAAAGTAAAATTATGTTCTACTACAATTACAAAAGAACAGTTTCAAATATTTACCGAAAACTGCGAAAAATGTAATATAAAATAAACATATCGGCCTCCGATATTGCCACTTCCATATCGATATATCGATGATGGCTCTGAGCGCTATGGGACTCAACTGCTGTGGTCATCAGTCCCCTAGAACTTAGAACTAATTAAACCTAACTAACCTAAGGACATCACACACACCCATGCCCGAGGCAGGATTCGAACCTGCGACCGTAGCAGCAGTGCAGCTCCGGACTGGAGCGCCTAGAACCGCACGGCCTCCGCGGCCGGCGATATATCGATGAAAAGAATATCACCGATATATATAGATATTTTGTGGAAAAAAGCACCTTATAAATAGTATCAGTGTATTTGTAAAAATTCAGCATCTTCACGGTCAAAATTCTTCGACTTGTTTGAACTGTCTTCGTAAACCTGCTGTGTCAAATGTTTCTGCAAATGTGCCGGTTAATAACAAGTGTGTATTTCATTCTCCAGAACGATACACCTACTAGTAACAGTAAGTTACTTATCGAATTATCATAGTTTTATAAACTTACGTTTCATAATATGGCATTTTGTAAGATGATAACGTGAGCTACCCAGGCCCAGAATTAAACGAATTGTAATGCCGATGTAGACTGTCAAAGCACCTGAAGATGGGCACCCAGCGCTCGAAATGCGTGCATTTTTATTAAAATCACTATTTGTGACTGAAGGTGGTTGTTCTTTATTATTAGGACTTTAACACGGCCACAGAAGAAACATTGCAAACAATTGATAAAATTGACTCTGACTCGATACTGTAATCGGTGAAATAAAATCACATACCCTTTCAGCCCTTCATGTTTCATTTCGTTTCCTCCTCCTGGGAGCTTCATTTTTTTGTTAGATAATCTACACTACCTTTCCGTTAATGAACAGCAGAGGCGCGCACATACCCTAGCAGCGACGGGATAGTTTTAGTAGTGCTTCGAATGCTACTCAACACACAGCGCGTTACCACAGCGCGTTTAAACTTTTGGCTGAACCTCCTAACTACCTCATGTGTGCACAGAATCTTTTGTCATAGATAATGATTAACACTGCGACGAAAATTTTACTTCTTGTCTACTTTCGAGTTCCACCTGCATGCATCTCATCTGATATTGTGCCTCCACCGCATTTCATCAAGCATGTGTTACCTCGACGTTATTCGGGTAGGCTGTTTATCCCAGCTGCCTGCTGCGGAGGAATGATGCAGGAGGACCGCAATGCAGTTGCTTTGCACATAGCACCTTTAAGCGGGTTTACAGTGCTAACAACGCGCAAAAATGTCGTGTTAACTATTTAACATTATCCTGCGTCGTTACTGTAACCGTGGTCTCTCCGATCTTCCTTCCTTACTAATTAAAGGAAAGTGTCTCTCATACTAAACCACTGTCCATTAAAATTTCTACACCACGAAGATGACGTTCTACAAACGCGAAATTTAACCGACAGGAAGAAGATGCTGTGATATGCAAATGATTGGCTTTTCAGACCATTCACACAAGGTTGGCGCCGGTGGCGACACCTACAACGTGCTGACATGACGAAAGTTTCCAACCGATTTGTCATACACAAAACAGCAGTTGACAGGCGTTGCCTTGTGAAACGTTGTCATGATGCCTCGTGTAAGGAGGAGAAATGCGTACCATCACGTTTCCGACTTTGATAAAGGTTTATCGTGCGGATTATCGTATCGCGACATTGCTGCTCGCGTTGGTCGAGATCCAATGATTGTTAGCAGAATATGGAATCGGTGGGTTCAGGAAGGTAATACGGAACGCCGTGCTGGATCCCAACGGCCTCGTATCTCTAGCAGTTGAGATGACAGGCATCTTATCCGCATGGCTGTAACGGACCGTGCAGCCACGTCTCGATCCCTGAGTCAACAGATGGGGACGTTTGCAAGAGAAAAACCATCTGCACAAACAGTTCGACGACGTTTGCAGCAGCATGGACTATCAGCTCTGAGACCATGGCTGCGGTTACCCTTGACGCTCCATCACAGACAGGAGCGCCTGCGATAGTGTACTCAACGACGAACCTGGGTGCACAAATGGCAAAACTTTATTTTTTCGGATGAATCCAGGTTCTGCTTAGCCACCGTGATAGTCGCATCCGTGTTTGGCGACATCGCGGTGAGCGCACATTGGAAGCGTGTATTCGTCATCGTCATCGCCATAGTGGCGTATCATCCGGCGTGATGGTATGGGGTGCCACTGGTTACACGTCTCGGTCACCTCTTGTTCGCATTGACGGTACTTTGAACAGTGGACGTTACATTTCAGATGTGTTACGACCCGTGGCTCTACCCTTCATTCGATCCTTGCGAAACCCAACATTTCAGCAGGATAATGCACGACCGCATGTTGCAGGTCCTGTACGGGCCTTTCTGGATACAGGAAATGTTCGACTGCTGCCTTGGCCAGCACATTCTTCAGATCTCTCACCAACTGAAAACGTCTGGTCAATGGTGGCTGAGCAACTGGCTCGTCACAATACGCCAGTCACTACTCTTGATGAACTGTTGTATCGTGTTGAAGCTGCATGGGCAGCTGTACCTGTACACGCCATGCAAGCTCTGTTTGACTCAATGCCCAGGCGTATCAAGGCCGTTATTAGGGCCAGAATGGTTGTTCTGGGTACTGAATTCTCAGGATCTATGCACCCAAACTGCGTGAATATGTAATTACATGTCAGTTCTAGTATAATATATTTTTCCAATGAATACCCGTTTATCATCTGCATTTCTTCTTGGTGTAGCAATTTTAATGGCCAGTAGTGCACATTAACGGAATGACACACTGGAGCAACGGCCCTACACCAACGAATTACCTTGCAGATACTGTAATGGTTGTAAGTTGCACATGATCATGACCATGGAGTCTTACATCTATAAACAGCTTACCTTTGAATAATTGTATAACCTCCTACAACTTGTGCTGTATTACAAGAGCGAACCATTGCCCAACAAATGTGCAATTCATTTTCTTTAATTTTTTTTCTGCGACGCACCGTCTCCCACAGTTTCTCAACATGATTGTTATGCACAATTTGCAATGACTCGACATTGACGGGATACTATACTGAATTCTCATCTACTATCATATGCCTAGTTCAAATGAAATAGGCGAAACTTACACCTTGCGTTAAAAAATGAGATCGCAATTCCCATAAAAAGCTTTAGTCTGTTTATCACCTCTTTGCTACTTAACTGTATTTTAATTCATACTATTCGTATTTTAACATTTCTCTGAACAGATAAAGAATGTTCTAATTAAATTGGCAATCTAATATTAGCACTCCTCCTATTGTATACGACACGTGGCGGGTCGTTATTTTAGACGTCTTAGCTGGTCATACTCAGCTGAGCGCGAGGTGTCCAATTGGAACGGCACCACCTCTGTCTGCAGTCACGTCACCACGCGGGTAAAAGAAAGAATGCTGGCGGCAGCTCGGTTCTACAATAATAGAAGTGCTCTTTTTTTTAAGATTTGACGTCTATGCTGTGCAGCTAGCACAATGCTACATCTGTAATACGTCTGATGGTTAAAAAAAATTATGGTAGTACGTACAGAGAATTTGGTGACGACAGATCATAAGAAAACGAAATCACAACAAACCCAATTCTTTTAGTAAACGCAGGATTCATCTGACAGGAACACAGCGTCCGTATTAATTGATGTACTGTTGAAAGACACAGGTTGAGTGTTATTTGGTTAATTGACTAATATCACGAGTCAGGTGTGAGCATCCTCATTGTCCTGGTGACAATACTCTTTAGAGGTTTAAAGCAGCGGTCGACACCTACACCAACACCAAGTGGCGAGAGCGTAGTGAACATTGAAGATCCAACTGCTACCTGTCTGTATTGACGATGATGTATGGCTGTGCTTCGAACATCTGCATCTTCAGCTAAACTCCACAAGCCATCTTGCGGTGTGTGGTGGCGGTACTACTGGTCCCGCTTATCAGTTCCTCCTTTCCCTAATCCTCTCGCGAATGTTGTGTGGGAAGTGTTAGCTCCAGTTTATCGGTTCTTCTCGTTGTGATCATTTCGCGAGAGCTGTGTACGAGTATGTTGCCCGACTCTTCCGAGAGCGCACTCCGTTGGCGATCCCGTGGCGAAGCGCGCCACTCGTCATCGGATCTTGTGTATCTCTTCTATTAATGGAACCTGGTATGAGTACGAGACAAACAATACTGAAGAGTCCGTCGGCAAGCGTTTTGGAAGACTTCTTTCATGGATGAATTACTTTTCCTTAAGATGGGCCAATGAATCTCTGCCTGGCATCTGCTTTTCCTTTTTGCTTCACATGGTCATTCCACTTTTGAACGCTAGTGCCTTTCTCTGTCTAATTATGCGGAATACGATCCAGTTACTTAGTTCAGGGTCACATGCCAGAGCTGTACCAATCATCGATCCTCAAATACGCTTCAGGCTTTTTGCGTTACAACCTTCCCATAAACACCATTACGTAGCCCCAGCGTTATTCACTATTTCATTTACACAGGGTGGTCCATTGATCGTGACCGGGCCAAATATCTCACGAAATAAGCGTCAAACGAAAAAACTGCAAAGAACGAAACTTGTCTAGCTTGAAGGGGGAAACCAGATGGCGCTATGGTTGGCCCGCTAGATGGCACTGCCATAGGTCAAACGGATATCGTCTGCGTTTTTTAAAAATAGGAACCCCCCATTTTTTATTACATATTCGTGTAACACGTAAAGAAATATGAATATTTTAGGTGAACCACTTTTTTCGCTTTGTGATAGATGGCGCTGTAATAGTCACAAACATACGGCTCACAACTTCAGACGACCAGTTGGTAACAGGTAGCTTTTTTAAATTAAAATACAGAACGTAGGTACGTTTGAACATTTTATTTCGGTTGTTCCAATGTGATACATGTACCTTAGTGAACTTATCATTTCTGAGAACGCATGCTGTTACAGCGTGATTACCTGTAGATACCACATTAATGCAATAAATGCTCAAAACGGTGTCCGTCAACCTCAATGCATTTGTCAATACGTGTAACGACATTCCTCTCAACAGCGAGTAGTTCGCCTTCCGTAATGTTCGCACATGCATTGACAATGTGCTGACGCATTTTGTCAGGCGTTGTCGGTGGATCACGATGGCAAATATGCTTCAACTTTTCCCGCAGAAAGAAATTCGGGGACGTAAGATCCGGTGAACGTGCGGGCCATGGTATGGTGCTTCGACGGCCAATCCACTTGTCATGAAATATGCTATTCAATACCGCTTCAACCGCACGCGAACTATGTGCTGGACATCCATCATGTTGGAAGTACATCGCTATTCTGTCATGCCTTGAAATATCTTGTTGTAACATCGGTAGGACATTACGTAGGAAATCAGCATACATTGCACCATTTAGATTGCCATCGATAAAATGGGGGCCAATTATCCTTCCGCCCATATTACCACACCATACATTAACCCTTCAAGGTCGCTGATGTTCCAATTGTCGCAGCCATCGTGGATTTTCCGCTGCCCAGTAGTGCATATTATGCCGGTTTGCGTTACCGCTGTTGGTGAATGACGCTTCGTCGCTAAATAGAACATGTGCAAAAAAAATCTGCCATCGTCCCGTAATTTCTTTTGTGCCCAGTGGCAGAACTGTACACGACGTTCAAAGACGTCTCCATGCAATTCCTGGTGCATAGAAATATGGTACGGGTGCAGTCGATGTTTATGTAGCATTCTCAACACCGACGTTTTTGAGATTCCCGATTCTCGCGCAATTTGTCTGCTATTGATGTGCGGATTAGCCGCGACAGCAGCTAAAACACCTACTTGGGCATCATCATTTGTGCAGGTCATGGTTGACGTTTGACACGTGGCTGAACACTTCCTGTTTCCTTAAATAACGTAACTATCCGGCGAACGTTCCGGACATTTGGATTATGTCGTCCAGGATACCGAGCAGCATACATAGCACACGCCCGTTGGGCATTCTGATCACAATAGCCATACATCAACACTATATCGACCTTTGCCGCAATTGGTAAATGGTCCATTTTAACACGGGCAATGTATCACGAAGCAAATGCCGTCCGCAATGGCTTAATGTTACGTGATACCACGTACGTATACGTTTGTGACTATTACAACACCACCTATCACAAAGCGAAAAAAGTGTTCCAACTAAAACATTCATATTTCTTTACGTACTAAACGAATATGTAATAAAATGGGGGTTCCTATTTAAAAAAAACGAAGTTGATATCAGTTTGACGTATGGCAGCGCCATCTAACGGGCCAACCATTGCACCATATGGTTTCCCCCTTCAAGCTAGACAAGTTGCGTTCTTTGTAGTTTTTTCGTTTGATGCTTATTTCGCGAGATAGTTGTCCAGGTCACTATCAATGGACCACCATGTATATCCTCTTAACGGTAAACGCCCTATCACATTTGCTGGGATACTCCAAAAATTACCTTTACCTTTGTCGATTTTGTTGCGTTAACAGCGTTCCATCTGAAATGAAGCCCTGAATCCAGTCACAACTCTGGTCCGATACTCAGTAAGCTTATGTTTTGTTCACTTATCAACAGGGCACGCCTGTGTCAGATACCGTCCTGGAGTCAAGGAACGCGGCATGAACTTCTGTTGCCACCAGGGAAACGAATAGGTGAGATTGCCCAGGGTGACGAGCGCACCTAGCTAATAAAATAACACGCGGGTTTCGAATGCTTTATCTGTACGCTGATTACTGTTGTTTTACGTTACTGAGGAAAAAATAAAGGTGAAGGACAGTACAAACACAGAAACTTCTCTGGAGAGGTGGTGTGACATTACCACCTGCTTCTATGAATGATTACAAAAGGTAAAAAGGTAGAGATTAAGCAAAGCATACATGTGGCATTATCGTCAGGCACGAAGTTCGTGGTATCGTGCTGAAATGCTCTGTGGCAAGACACACTCATGCATTGGTTACTATCTCCTAAAAACCCATGATGACTTATAAGCTGGTGAATATTTCGGATGCGAGGATAGCGGTGATATTAGAGGGCAGTTATATTTTAGATTTGCATACAGAAGAGCACAAGCACGTCGAGGCAATCTTTTACGCCTATCCTGTGGTGGTGAGGGAGGGGGGGGGGGGACAATAGCCGTCGTACGCCTCTTGTCTAATAGGTAAGAAATGGTCTAGCGTGGGAGCACGTTGGTCACTAAAGTACTTTCGTCATAGAGGAGACAATGTTTCGACCAGAATTACTTGCCAGTCCGTTACCTCCCTTCTCTCTCTTGCTCAGTGTGGTGAGGGTGCTGAGCAGCCACTCTCCTCTTGTAGGGCGGCGGGGGGGGGGGGGGGGGGGGGAGGGAGGGAGGGAGGAAGAGTGCACAGTCATTGTCATGCTGGAGGCGCCCATTTCACTGAAGTCGTAGAAGCGGCAACAGAATGTGCTCCCTTGTATCGTACACTGTTAGTCATTTTTTAAACATACATCCAAGAGATATCGTGATCGAAAGCTGAAGCCCTCTATGTCATGAAGTTTGAAGTTGGTCGTCCGATGCACTTATGGGAATGTATAGGTTGCTGTTACGTGTCCGCGCCTTACTTTCATATAATGGAGTCGCTGGATGGACACATTCAGTGTGAATGCACAATCACGATCGACCTCCTGCGGGAATCTAAAACTAGCGAGGATGAAGGACAAGGACAGGGACTGTGGTTAGGTGGCGATAGGTGGGGATGTGTGTCGGGTAAGGGGGCGAACCGAGATAGTTCACGAAATTACCGTAAACACTGTGTCCAGGTGGCGCAGCGGTTAACTCAGCTGCCGCCGGCACGGTAGCTCAGCGTGTTCGGTCAGAGAGCCGGTTGGCCTCTGCAATAAAAAAAAACTGAGTGGAACGATCAACCACCGAACTTGAACAGGACGTCTTGCGACGTCCGCAACGACCAAACATAACGATCAATAACGACAAAAAAAAAAAAAAAAGGCTGGCTAGTAAGCAGGCGATCCCGGGTTAGAATCCCGGTTCGCAGCTGCCTAGTAAGCAGGCTATCAGGCTATCCCGGTTCGCAACACATTTTCATTTTCACTCGGTGCCGCTGATTCGTCATAAAGTCGCGATGCAGTTGACATAATTAGTTCGTTTCCTTTTCTTTCTCCCTCTCACATTCAATTTATCTCTGATGCTTCCGACAAAAGCATTATCCAAGTCCACGATCATTAGCACTAACGTAATTTTCCATTCTGATCACTTTTTTAAATTCTACACCTTTACGCGTTTTCTCTTAACGTATAATAACTACATCCAGAGAATGTCGTACATTGCATATCACTAAAAACCATATGTAACTGTTCCATGGTTCAGTTGTGCATATGAATTTTACGAGATACTGTGTTTTGTCCTCGGAGAACATTCGCAATCATTTGTAAACAGTCTTTTTACTGTCCATGAACGTATCCATCAGTCTCGGCTCACATGAACCAGCTTCAGATCTATATATAAAACAGTTAATCAACATACCAGCTCGTCAGCGCACCTCACGATGGCGACATGTCTGATCGCCGAAATATTGCGCCCGTTGGACATTATGAACCACTGACAGTACACCCATGCATGTTCGAGCAATCAGATATAGTGTGCGATATACAATGTTGCTGTCATACGGTACCATCAAGTATCAAACGTACCAGAGCATATCCGATCGTGTCGGTTACAAGAGTAGCCCGCCCCAATTATCAGCTAAGTTTACATGTTACACCACAGCATAAAATGAACAACCTGGATTCAACCCGATCAGTATTTTATCTTGCGACACAGCATGTAATTTTTTCTGATAAGTTGCACGGGTTATTCTTGTAATCAGTACAGTGAGGTACGTTCTTGTCCATTTGATGTTTGATAGTACTCTAAAATAGCAACATTCTCTAACGTATGTTGATTTGTTGTTTAACTTTTATTTGCGTATCTAACGGTGGAAAATGACAACCGAAACAGGTCATTAAAAAAATTAAAGCAATTTAGACGAATAATTAAAAATATTAGAGTACCATTCTTTTAATTTAATTTTGACGTCGTATTAAGCCGAAAAGTGTTATGACGTAATTTTTTTAAAAAAATATAATCAAAATGCGAATTTACATCAATTCCAGTGATTGCCGGCTGCTTCGCCGACGCCGCCGTCGCAAATGACTCTTCCGACGTCAGTGCAACATTGCTACTCTAAAATACAACATTGTCCGACTTATAGCATCGAGCTGTATCTTTCATTACACTGTGCAAGGTTATATGTTTCAGGAAGATAATGTATACGACAGATAGACTCTCGATCGTAGCCAGATTCCAGTAAACAGTTCTAGATGACACTCTGGGTACAACATTCGTCCTAATTCCAGTTGTCATCAGCTTACACTCAGCAATTTCTACCAGTCTGATGCGACTGTCCAGGCACGAAACTGTACGCCGACACCGACACTTCAAAAGTTGACAGTGTAACCTCACTGAAGTTCAGTAAACTGCACGAACCTCGTCGATGTCAACCCGACAGTTTTCAATAACGCGCTTCGGTAAGTTGGAAACAGCCGACGTGTGCTCAGCATTTTGACTCTGAGACGCACATCATCCAAGCCACTTTAAAGCACTAAATTTACTGCTTTTCGTCTGAGCACGGTGTTTTTACGAAAGTGGGTCAGTAAGTACTCCCGTTCGACGAAAGACGTCGTTGCGATTTGGAATTAGATGGAGAGAGTCTCTCGGCTCTGCTCGTTCCTTCTCCGAAGTATCCGGTACAGTACATTTCAGTTAGCACTGCCGTGCGGCATTTTTCGATCTGCACGATTAGATTAGATTAGATTAATACTAGTTCCATGGATCATGAATACGATATTTCGGAATGATGTGGAACGAGTCGAATTTTCCAATACATGACATAATTAGGTTAATTTAACAACATACTTAAGTTAATATAACAACTTTATTTTTTTGTGTTTTTCTGTTTTTCTTTATTTTTTATTTTATTTTTTTTATTTATTTTTTCTTAATTTATATCTAAAAATTCCTCTATGGAGTAGAAGGAGTTGTCATTCAGAAATTCTTTTAATTTCTTCTTAAATACTTGTTGGTTATCTGTCAGACTTTTGATACTATTTGGTAAGTGACCAAAGACTTTAGTGCCAGTATAATTCACCCCTTTCTGTGCCAAAGTTAGATTTAATCTTGAATAGTGAAGATCGTCCTTTCTCCTAGTATTGTAGTTATGCACACTGCTATTACTTTTGAATTGGGTTTGGTTGTTAATAACAAATTTCATAAGAGAGTATATATACTGAGAAGCTACTGTGAATATCCCTAGATCCTTAAATAATTGTCTGCAGGATGATCTTGGGTGGACTCCAGCTATTATTCTGATTACACGCTTTTGTGCAATAAATACTTTATTCCTCAGTGATGAATTACTCCAAAATATGATGCCATATGAAAGCAATGAGTGAAAATAGGCGTAGTAAGCTAATTTACTAAGATGTTTATCACCAAAATTTGCAATGACCCTTATTGCATAAGTAGCTGAACTCAAACGTTTCAGCAGATCATCAATGTGTTTCTTCCAATTTAATCTCTCATCAATGGACATACCTAAAAATTTGGAATATTCTACCTTAGCTATATGCTTCTGATTAAGGTCTATATTTATTAATGGCGTCATACCATTCACTGTACGGAACTGTATGTACTGTGTCTTATCAAAATTCAGTGAGAGTCCGTTTACAAGGAACCACTTAGTAATTTTCTGAAAGACAGTATTGACAATTTCATCAGTTAATTCTTGTTTCTCAGGTGTGATTACTATACTTGTATCATCAGCGAAGAGAACTAACTTTGCCTCTTCATGAATATAGAATGGCAAGTCATTAATATATAATAAGAACAACAAAGGACCCAATACTGACCCTTGTGGAACCCCATTCTTGATTAGTTCCCAGTTTGAGGAATGTGCTGATCTTTGCATGTTACGAGAACTAATTATTTCAACTTTCTGCACTCTTCCAGTTAGGTACGAATTAAACCATTTGTGCACTGTCCCACTCATGCCACAATACTTGAGCTTGTCTAGCAGAATTTCATGATTTACACCATCAAAAGCCTTTGAGAGATCACAAAAAATCCCAATGGGTGGTGTTCGGTTATTCAGATCATTCAAAATTTGACTGGTGAAAGCATATATGGCATTTTCTGTTGAAAAACCTTTCTGGAAACCAAACTGACATTTTGTTAGTACTTCATTTTTACAGATATGTGAAGCTACTCTTGAATACATTACTTTCTCAAAAATTTTGGATAAAGCTGTTAGAAGGGAGATTGGACGGTAATTGTTGACATCAGATCTGTCCCCCTTTTTATGCAAAGGTATAACAATAGCATATTTCAGTCTATCAGGGAAAATGCCCTGTTCCAGAGAGCTATTACACAGGTGGCTGAGAATCTTACTTATCTGTTGAGAACAAGCTTTTAGTATTTTGCTGGAAATGCCATCAATTCCATGTGAATTTTTGCTTTTAAGCAAGTTTATTATTTTCCTAATTTCAGAGGAAGAAGTGGGTGAGATTTCAATTGTATCAAATTGCATAGGTATGGCCTCTTCCATTAACAGCCTAGCATCTTCTAATGAACACCTGGATCCTACTATATCCACAACATTTAGAAAATGATTATTAAAAATATTTTCAACTTCTGACTTTTTGTTCGTAAAGTTTTCATTCAATTTGATGGTAATACTGTCTTCCTCTGCTCTTGGTTGACCTGTTTCTCTTTTAATAATATTCCAAATTGTTTTAATTTTATTATCAGAGTTGCTGATTTCAGACATGATACACATACTCCTGGATTTTTTAATAACTTTTCTTAATATAACACAGTAGTTTTTATAATTTTTGATAGTTTCTGGGTCAGTACTCTTTCTTGCTGTCAGATACATTTCCCTTTTCCGGTTACAAGATATTTTTATACCCTTAGTAAGCCATGGTTTGTTACAAGGTTTCTTACGAGTATATTTAACTATTTTCTTGGGGAAGCAGTTTTCAAATGCATTTACAAAAATGTCACGAAATAAATTATATTTTAAATTGGCATCAGGTTCACGGTACACCTCATCCCAGTCTAACTGCTGTAGGCTTTCCCTGAAATTTGCAATTGTTAAATCGTTGACTGAACGTACTACTTTGGAGGACTGTTTAGTATTGCTGAATGGAGCTATGTCATATACTGTAACTAGCTGTGCACCATGATCAGAAAGACCATTCTTAACAGGCTGAGCATTTATCTGGTTAAACTTATCTTGGTCTATAAAGAAGTTATCTATCAGTGAGCTGCTATCCTTTACCACTCAAGTAGGAAAATCAATAACGGGTGTCAAATTGAAAGAACCGAGTAATACTTCAAGGTCATTTTTCCTATTACCTTCTTTCAGAGAGTCCACATTGAAGTCCCCACAAATAATAATTTGCTTCCCCCTGTCTGACAGATAGCACAACAAGGAGTCCAAATTTTTCAGAAATAGATGAAAATTTCCTGATGGGGACCTATATACAGTTACAATTATAAATGTGCCTTTATTTAATTTAAGCTCACAGGCACATGCTTCTATATGTTTCTCTACACAAAACTTTTTTGTTTCTATACTTTTTGCACAATAACAACTTTTGACATATATGGCAACTCCTCCTTTCTCCATATTTTCTCTCATTACATGTGCAGAGAGCTTATAACCACTTACATTTACCTTATCCATATCAGTAACAATATGATGCTCAGACAGGCATAGTGTATCTATTTCATTCTCAGCTTCTAAATCTTCTAAACAAACCAGAAGCTCATCTACTTTATTCTTTAAACTCCCAATATTTTGATGAAATATACTTACATTATTTTTAATTATACTTTTATGAGAACCTTTCCTTATTCTAACATTTGCAGTACTCTCCTGTCTGAGTTTCTCATTGTGCTTAGGCCTAGTTCCTATACCAGTGGTCACATGGTGTTCAGAGATGCAGATTATGTCAACTGGGTTGGGTGACTTTAATTCATCAATGAAATTACCTAGGACTGAGATACAACTTGGTGGAGATAAAATTTCTGGTGATTGGTGAAAATTTATAATTGATAGCTGTGATTGGTGATCAAATGTGCTAGAATTGTGCTGTTTAATTTCTTTCCTAAACTGAAGATTTGTTTCAATCCTGACCTCTCGTAGAACTTGACATCTTTCTGTCTTACCTATCCTAAAAAAGGTGCTGCTCCAACACCTGTAACCACTGGTATTTTACCATTCATGGCAGTGCCTCCACCCCCTTAAATTTCCTGCTATTACCCCAGCCAGTTTCCCCTTCCCTTTCCTGTTGAGATGTAAGCCGTGCCTGGTATAGTCCCACCTACTGAGATAATCAACAGGAACCACACCAATATGAGCCCCCGCACCCGACCCAAGCAGCCGTTCCAACTCCAAATTAACTCTCCCGACAGAAGAGTTCAAATGAGGCTGGTCATGGCGTCTCAGGACAGATACAAATTCATCATTGGTGTGTCTCGATGCCGACGCAATCTTTACCAGGTCACACTCTATACTGTACCCAGGATCTCTGTCGATGCTGTTCCCTGGCCCTCCCACAATAACCACGGTGTCTTCCCTGGTAAATCCTTTACAGAGTGAACCTAAATCCTCTGTCACCTGATCCAGACTAGCACTTGGTTTGAAAAAATTTGTGACCTGGTATTCTGGTCCTAATTCCTCCTGCAGAAGTTGGCCTACACCTCTGGCATGAGAACTGCCTAACAACAAAACTTTCTTCCTTTTCGATGACTTTCCTACATTCTTTTTCAATTTCCTATTGAAAGTTTGTTGTGTCCTGTCTACACCTACCTCTGCTTGAGGCTCATCAGTTTCTAACTGAAGCAACAGGTCAAACTTATTTTTGACATTCACCACTAAACTGTCAGACTTAGTTCTAGGCCTGTTCCTTCTGCTACCTGTTGCCACTTCCCACCTCTCTTTGCCCTTCTCCCTCCTTAACCTGTCCAGATTTTCCCTAGCCTGATCTAGCTCAGCTCTTTTCAATTCGGCAGAATCTACGTCTATACCTGCATGGATAGTCAAAAGATCACACTTAAGTGCCTGGCAGAGGGTTCATCGAACCACCTTCACAATAATTCTCTATTATTCCAATCTCTAACAGCGCGCGGAAAAGAGCACTTCTCTCTTTCCGTGCGAGCTCTGATTTCCCTATGTAGGTCGGCGTCAGAAAAATGTTTTCGCATACGGGGAAGAAAGTTGGTGATTTAAATTTCGTGACAAGATTCCACTCCAACGCAAAACGCCTGTGTTTTAATTATATCCATCCCAAAACCTGTATCATGTCAGTGACACTCTTCCCCCTATTTCGCGATATACAAAACGAGCTGCTGCTCTGTGAACTTTCTCGACGTACTCCATTAATTCTCTCTGATAGGGATCCCGGAGCACACAGCAGTACTCCAAAAAGAGGACGGAGAAGCGCAGTGTAGGCAGTCTCTCTAGCAGATCTATTACATTTTCTAAGTGTTCCGCCAATAAAACGCAGTCTTTGGTTTGCCTTTCCCACAATATTTTCTCTGTGTTCTTTCCAATTTAAATTGTCCGTAATTATAATTCCTAGGTATTTAGGTGAATTTACGGCCTTCAGATCTGACTGATCATCTTGTAACCTAGGTTTAACGGATTCCATCTAGCACTTATGTGCATGATCTCACACTTTTAGTTATTTACGGTCGGTTGCCAATTTTCGCACCATTCACATACCTTTTCTAAATTATTTCACAATTTGTTTTGATCTTCTGATGAGTTTACTAGAACATAAACGACATCATCATCTACAAACAGCGTAACGCGGCTGTTCAGATTCTCTTCTAAATCATTTTATAAAGATAACGTATAGCGAAGGGCTTATAACACTATCTTGGAGAATGCCAGAAACCACTCCTGTTTTACTCGATGACTCATCAGTTACTACGAACTGTGACCTTTCTGACAGGAAATCATGAATCCAGTCACGTAACTGAGTAGATATTTCATAAGCACACAGTTTCACTACAAGCCTCTTGTGTGGTACAGTGTCGAAAACCGTTGCGAAAATCTAGAAATACAAAATCAATTTGAAATCTCTTGTCAACAGCACTGACCACTTTGTGTGAGTAAACAGCTAGTTGTGTTTCACAAGAACGATTTTTTTTTTTTTAAATCCGTGTTCACTGTGTGTCAATAGGCTGTTGTCTTTGAGGTAATTTATAATATTTGAACACAATATGTATTCCAAAATCCTGCTGCATATCTACTTTAATGATATGGGCCTGTGATTTATTGGACTACTCCTTGTGCATTTCTTGAATATTGGTGTGACCTGTCCAACTTTCCAGTCTTTGGGTACTAATCTTTCGTCGAGCTATAGGCTGTATATGATTTTTAAATATGGAGCTATTACATCAGTATACTCTGAAAGGAACCTAATGGTATACAGTCTGGACTAGAAGACTTGCTTTTATTAAATGATGGTGTCAGCGCTGTTTACCATTTGATATTTGTTGGTGAAATACTGAAAGTTCACAGGTCCAGTGGCTGTTTGCACAAAAGAGTTAGTGTACAAATCTATCGTCATAAAGCATTAAAAAAAGAATGTGAATGACAGAAGAGAGGTATGAGAATTCTCAATATCTGTTATGGAGTTGCGTAATCGACTTGTACTGCAAATCTGCTACGAAACGACAACACCAGGCAGAAAGACTTAAAAGAATTACTTAACAATGAAACAGTAAAAAATTACAACTATCGAATCGACGGACGGAGTTCATTATTCTGTACATGAAGAAGCACTTTGTGCTAAAGTTGCAAGTATGGAGCATGTGAAAAAAACTGAACTGAATTTCTGAAGTCGCACGCATTATACCGCTGTCTGTAGCAACAGTTGAGATGGAATTGAAACAAGAGTATTGAGACTTTATATATTACTACGATGTGCGTTGGTTATGGTAAGGGACATGCCTAAAGCGATTTTGCGATTTAAAGCCCGCTATCGTTGAATTTATGAAAGAGAAAGAGTGCAGGAATGAAAATTAGAACAGCCGCACTGGATTGCAGTCCTCGCATTTTAGGTGGTCTTTACTGCACATTGTCCATAGGAAGATATTGCAAGGTGAGAAACGACTTATTTCTGATTTGATGCGGATGCATTTGAAAAGAAAACTGCATTTTAGAAGGGACAGGTTCTAACCAAAACACACTCCAGTTACCTAAGGGATTAAGGAAACTTCGTGCTTTGAAGAATTCATTGTGGCACTGAAAGAATTACAAGGGTTAGTTTTATAAATGTTTTTCAGAACACTGCCTATCCTACATCTGTTTTCGAGACCGTTTACCGTTTCAGTTTAAAGCGTCCCTGTGGGTGTACAGATGTACCTGTTTGATCTGCAGTGTAATTCCCTTTATAAAGACAAATCTTGCGTTAAAACTGTCCAGAGCGTCTACACTGTTTTCCTCAGGGAGAGCTTCCACATCTCCATAACGAGTCTGTGAACGTAATATAGTATTTCGACCAGACTGTGGGTATGCAAGGCTTTCTTCGAGTAGCCGGCCGGTGTGGCCGTGCGGTTAAAGGCGCTTCAGTCTGGAACCGCGTGCCCGCTGCGGTCGCAGGTTCGAGTCCTGCCTCGGGCATGGATGTGTGTGATGTCCTTGGGTTGGTTGGGTTTAAGTAGTTCTAAGTTCTAGGGGCTGATGACCACAGACGTTAAGTCCCATAGTGCTCGGAGCCATTTGAACCTTTCTTCGAGTATGAAACTAAATAAGTCACGATTGCGAACATCGGTGAAACTGTCTCCGTCGGTCTGTGTGCCGACAGTTTGTGTCAGATACAAATTACGCCTTAAGCATGCCAAAAATAATTAAGTAGTACTGAATATAAAACTAAGCCGTATGCAATTTCTGATCGTGGACCACAAGAGGGTGTGGCTTTCAACTTCGAAGCTCCGTTGGCAGGAGTTTAGGGGGGATTCGCAAGACTTTTGAATCTAGTAGGCATATGACACCTAGATTTCTAATTATAACCTTGAAACCAAGCAACAATGAATCCAATGGGTTGTTTCCCTCGTATGCTCCAAAGAAGGCGAGCATGGTCCCATCCACTGCGAAAGTCACGGCGACGAATTTTTGGGATGTGTGGGGCCTCAAACTCAAACGTTTTACTAAAAGGGAAAAAAAAGATCACTGTCACGGGAAGGAATGACTCGCGGGTGAAAAATTCTGCTCAAACGAGCTGGGCACTGTCGATACAGTAGGGAATTTAAGAGTGCATGACAATATTTTTGGAGGGTTCAAAATTTGCTTGATAAACTAAGCGAAAGAAGTAACTATATCGTTATTATTTCTATAATTGATTCCATGAATTGAGTTTTTTGTTTGAAAATTGGGTATATTATTTACGACAATTTTCGTTGAAAACATATTGTGAAGGAGTAGTTAGTAAGATCCCATGCGACCATCCAATGAAAGCAAGCGAAGTATCAATCTTGTTTCTTTCTATATCACATATTACCCGCGCTGCAAATAAATCTGTTTCGGTTATCATGCAGTACGTTCCCCCCAAACGAATTTATTATCAAGTTATATCGCAAGAATTCACGCTGTCAACATTTTCTGCTTGGTTATTATTTTTAAAACGTATTCTGTGAGGGAACTCTTACTACTTTTGAATTGCATATAGTGTTTTTGGCAATAGTCATTTGCTAGGAACCAATTATGAATGTCATTACATTAACCGTTATTTCCGAAACCTAAGTCGAAACAAGGCCCAGGGAGTAGACAACATTCCATTAGAACTACTGACAGCCTTGGGAGAGCCAGACCTAACAAAACTCTACCATCTGGTGAGCAAGATGTATGAGACAGGCGAAATACCCTCAGACTTAGAGAATAATATCATAATTCCAATCCCAATGAAAGCAGGTGTTGACAGATGTGAAAATTACCGAACTGTCAGTTTAATAAGCCAAGACTGCAAAATAATAACAGGAATTCTTTACAGAAAAGTTGATAGCAGCCGACCTCGGGGAAGATCAGTTTGGATTCCGTAGAAATGTTGGAACACGTGAGGCAATACTGACCCTAGGACTTATCTTAGAAAATAGATTAAGGAAAGTCAAACCTACGTTTCTAGCATTTATAGGCTTAGAGAAAGCTTTTGACCATATTGACTGGAATATTCTCTTTCACATTCTGAAGGTGGCAGGGGTAAAATACGGGGAGCAAAGGGCTATTTACAATTTGTACAGAAACCAGATGGCAGTTATAAGAGTCGAGGGGCATGAAAGGGAAGCAGTGGTTGGGAAGGGAGTGAGACAGGGGTGTAGCCTCTCCCCGATGTTATTCAATCTGTATATTGAGCAAGCAGTAAAGGGAACAAAAGAAAAATTCGGAGTAGGAATTAAAATCCATGGAGAAGAAATAAAAACTTTGAGGTTTGCCGATGACATTGCAATTCTGTCTGGGACAGCAAAGGACCTGGAAGAGCAGCTGAACGGGGGATATAAGATGAACATCAACAAAAGCGACACGAGGATAATGGAATGTAGTCGAATTAAATCGGGTGATGCTGGGGAAATTAGATTAGGAAATGAGACGCTTAAAGTAGTAAATGAATTTTACTATTTGGGGGGCAAAAAAACTGATGATGGTCGAAGTAGAGAGGATATAAAATGTAGACTGGCAATGGCAAGGAAAGCGTTTCTGAAGAAGAGAAATTTGTTAACATCGATTGTAGATTTAAGTGTCAGGAAGTCGTTTCTGAAAGTATTTGTATGGAGTGTAGCCATGTATAGAAGTGAAACGTGGACGATAAATAGTTTAGACAAAAAGAGAATAGAAGCTTTCGAAATGTGGTGCTACAGAAGAATGCTGAGGATTAGATGGGTAGATCACATAACTAATGAGGAGGTATTGAATAGAACTGGAGAGAAGAGAAATTTGTGGCACAACGTGACTAGAAGAAGGGATCTATTGGTAGGGCATATTCTGAGGCATCAAGGGGTCGCCAGTTTAGTATTGGAGGGCAGCGTGGAGGGTAAAAATCGTAGAGGGAGACCAAGAGATGAATACACTAAACAGATTCAGAAGGATGTATGTTGCACTAGGTATTGGCAGATTAAGAAGCTTGCACAGGATACAGTAGCATGGAGAGTTGCATCAAACCATTTTCTGGACTGAAGGCAACAACAACAACAACAACGTCTCCAAAGGAAAGACACTTAGATCTGCTATTGTTATTGATGAGAGGTCAGTAATACACACAAGACAAAGCAAGGGTCCAAAGGAAGAGCCTTGTGGGACCCTACAAGTAATTCGCTACAAGTTGGATGATAACTGAATGCTTCGTACGGAATTTGTTTCCGTTGATTTGAACCCTTTTGCAGTATTTCCTGTTAAAGAATAATACTCTAATTACGCTGAAAGTATATTGTGATTTACACAGCCAGAAGCATGTAGCATAACGGAACATACCAGTGGACTGTGATCTATTTCATGACATTCTTCATTGTTTTGGAAGGATTACTGATTAAATTTTTGTTTCCGGAATTTTCGCAGGTACACTTTGTTTTAATTTTATTATTTATATTTTTTCTTGCGACTAGTTTCAGAGTTCCAGCCCTGTTCTCAAGCTCTCCAGTGTTCGTATAACATCACTGATTACACGAAATTACAGTTTGACAAGCGCTTGGCTGTATACGTCAATAGCGAGTGCTTTAAAATTGAGCTGCTACCCTAAAACTAGTAGCAAAAAGTTGATGTGCTGATATATTTTCAAAACAAATACTGTAATGTATTGTCCAACGAATTAAGTACATTCCCGCTGCGTGTACAACCAGCCTTCTTAGAAAAGAAGATCGTTTTGAAGAACGAAGAATTTGTTTTCGAAAAAAATGACACCTTCGTTCCGAACACGGGTGCTTGGTGAACCGGCTTCGTATTCCATGTGCTTAGAAGGGCTGCTGTTCGTCATCCGCCGGTGTGCAAAGGCGCAGTCGGGCCAGGCGTGGCCAAATGGCAGCCGGAGTTGGCACTCGCGCCCCCTCAGGTCCCGGGGTCAGCAGCCGCGGCCAGATATTTGGCAACCGGCGGATGGCGTCGCGGCGCAGCGCTGTGACGCAAAACCTGCTGCCGCCAGCTTTTTATACCCGTGTGGTGACGTGGCTGCAGCAGACGTACCGCCGTTCCATTTGGACACCTCGCGCTCATGTTAATCTGACCAGTTCAGCCGTCAAAAATAAAGCCCCGCCACGCGTGTGAGAACAACGGGGACAATGCTAATGCTGATGTGTTCGTGAAAAGGGGATGACCCGTTTTTATTCAGACATCTTCAAGTCTGGCCGGCCGCGGTGGACGAGCGGTTCTAGGCGCTTCAGTCTGGAACCGCGCGACCGCTACGGTCGCAGGTTCGAATCCTGCCTCGGGCATGTATGTGTGTGTCCTTAGGGTAGTTAGGTTTAAGTAGTTCTAAGTCTAGGGGACTGATGACCTCAGCTGTTAAGTCCCATAGTGCTCAGAGCCATTTTGAACTCCAAGTCTGTATTGAGTGGTTCTCACATGACGGAAATCACATGGATGCAGTTACGTAACTCCAGTGGTGATAAAATAAATAAGTTACCAAGTGTGATAAGGGCAGTAGACGTTCCAGTCATTTATGATTCAATTTGACGAAAAGCATAAGCATGATCCACTTATTCTAAAGTTTCTTTACAGACATTTTGCACCATGGGGAGGGGGTCTCTCCTATCACGAACCGGTTTACTGAGTACATATTTATCAGATGCTGAGCGAACTGTTCTAAGCTTCAGCCAATATTCCTCTACATTCTCCTCCCCAGAGCGAAATGTTTCAATTTTATTATTGACGTATGAGATTAGTGCCTCTTTACGCTGTTTGTGGAACGTCTAAAGTTTAGCACTTGTTTTAATTACCGTTGCTACAACATCTCATTGTCACTGATACCAGTTTCAGTATGGGCATCCTCAAAGCAGTTCGGTCTGTTTGCTGCCATTAAAACTAATATACAGTATATCCATCGTGTGTGCAGCTGGTCCCGGCGGAGGTTCGAGTCCTCCCACGGGCATGGGAGTGTGTGTTTGTTCTTAGGATAATTTAGGTTAAGTAGTGTGTAAGCTTAGGGGCTGCTGACCTTAGCAGTTAAGTCCCATAAGATTTAAAAAGAAAAATCCGTCGTGAATGGGCTTCAGAACTACCTGTTCAAAGCATTTTTCAGAGAAGCCATTTAATACTGCTGCGCAAGATGACTTGTCACGTCCGTCACTTACAAAACTGTAATTATCGAAATTTTGGTTTGGGTTATTCTCTCCAGCAACATTGACTCTGTGACTGGAGCCGAGGATTTCTCAAGAGTTTTCGGTAATATCTAAGTGTGAGTCTAGCGAGTCTAGGAACCAGCTACAAATTTATGAAACTTCAATTTCTTCGACTTCAGTCTCCTGGTTACTGTGACGAAAGCACTACTTCCATTTCACATGAGGCTCTCCTGTCGATATACAGGGTGAAAAGTATTTAAACCGACAAACTCTGGGAGGTTGTAGGGGACATCAAAACAAATATTTTTCCCTAATCTCATTTTTTCCTATGAGGATTATTTAAACCAATGGAGGTCATATTACGCTCTTCAGTTGTTAGGGGCCGTATTACGGTT
This sequence comes from Schistocerca americana, assembly GCF_021461395.2. Lineage (NCBI taxonomy): Eukaryota > Metazoa > Arthropoda > Insecta > Orthoptera > Acrididae > Schistocerca > Schistocerca americana. Next base: position 260,413,605 of record NC_060124.1, read on the forward strand.
GATAGAGGGCGTATTACGCTCTTCAGTTGTAGGCAACTGCTGTCCACCAATGTAGTAGTGCATTGTCTCTGTTTACTAATGGATCGATACACCTGGAGTGAGTACACTGATATGGTTGGTGAGTACTACGTAGCACACCACAACGGACGAGCTGTACAGCGGGTTTATCAACAACAATATCCTAATCGCCGTATCTCGCATAATACGACCTTTGCTGCTGTGTACCAGCGTCTGCGTGAGACCGGTTCATTTAACAGATTACCTGGATAGGGACGCCGTCGCACAGCAAGAACGTTGCACTTTGAGGAAGTTGCTGGAAGACGTCCCGCTGCCTACAAGACAACGCATATGGTTCCAACATGACGGGGCACCGGCACATTTCAGTCGTCGTGTGCGTCGATTCCTGGACCGACGGGTCCCAGAAACGTGGATTGGCAGAGGTGGTCATGTATCATGACCTGATCCATCCCCAGATGTGCCCCTCTGGACTTTTTTGTGTGGGGAGAGATGCGCAACCTTGTTTAGGCAACTCCTGCTGCATCAGAAGAGGATCTGGTTGCCCGGATAGTAGCAGCAGCAGGAACAATTCAGGATATTCCTGGGGATTTTGCCCGTGTCAGACAGAACATGATCCGACGGTTTAACCTTTGTTTACGTGTCAATGGAGGCATTTTTGAAAATCTACTGTAACTGAAATTGGGTTGTGTTAATGTGTTCTCTCTTGGTCATAAAAAATGGAAAAGTGTTTGTTGGTTTAATTAATTTGCCGCCAGATAAATCTTCCTCCACCGGTTTAAATACTCCTCATAGGAAAAAATGACATTAGGGAAAAATATTTGATTTGATGTCCCCTACAACCTCCCAGTGTTTGTCGGTTTAAATACTTTTCACCCTGTACATTTGGATATACCCCAAAAGCCTCACTGCTTTCAATATAGGGTTTTAGCCAGTTTTCGGTACCTAGTATCGTCTGAGCTCTACTGTTTATTTCGAGCGCTTGAAACTCTGGCACATAACTGTGGATGCTTGAGTACTTGTTTGCAACGATTTTAGAAACCTCGTACGTGACCAAAACTCTTTAGTCTTACACTAATAGTCCAAAGTATCCTACAACTAATATTATCTAAAGGGGATTGATAGTCACCTATTCCAAAAAATCTTGTGTCTAGACCACACACGGCCAGCTACTTGGGGAGCAGCATCTTACGTGTAGCGAACTCCAAGACTCGTTTAGAGGGATGGTGCAGTTTTCAGCCCTAATGCGTAAATCAAGGAAACTGCGGCCTAGCGTCTCACCTTCAAAGACTCTGATTCAAGGCTTCCACTCTGAGTAGGAGGCCAAGATCGGTTCTTGGGACAATGCTGCAGATTGTGAGCGCTGAAATTCCATGAGGTACGTTAGTTTTCTCAACCCCTTCTGCAAGTCCTGGAGCATCCAAGTATGACCTCAGAGCCCAGAAGACCGCCGTCGTCAGTTCAAGTGCGAGCCACGACCTGCAGCTGGCTGCAGCCTTGTCCTCCAATGGCTGCCAGGACGGCGTTTCCAGCAAGCTACTCCAGGACTCCAGACACAAGGAGTGCACATAGTGATGCTCCCATCCATTGCTGCTATTTCCCTAAGAGCTACCACTGTTCACCTCTCATTGGAACTGCTGACGATTAACAGACCTCATAACCTTATAACCTTTAGCGTTTACCTCATCTTGACATGGGTCACAGCAAGTTTCCCAATATGTGAAATGTCTCTCATTGAATCAGTTTCAGTTTATATGGTAGGCAGCAGCTTAAAGTAATTCGTTAGGGGGATGGATGTATTATCCTAAATGCCCCTTGTCCCTTATCATCTGTACAAGGTATTTCGTTCTATCGCCGACATCCAACTCGCACCTAAGTAGACCTGTGCCGATAAGTGCTGTATTTCCTGTGGAGGAGACAGTGTCAATAAGAGGGGATAGTACTTCAAGTACGTTTGGTATGTGATACGATAAATGTCTCTCGGCACCTTCCTAACCCACATTTTGGTAGCAGCTTCCAGCTGATAGATAGTGTTGAGTGGTACTTAAGACAGGTAAATAAATTAGTGAAATCAATGTGAAGTGAAGTAGAAATTAGAAATAAATGAAAACTTAGTTTAGTTTAGAAGAATTACACACTGGGAAACAGCGGACAAAGCAGCAGTGGCAACGGCTGGCGCTTGCAAGTCAGCATAGCACGTTCAGGAGAAGCCATCGCCCTCCCCACATAAGCGGAAGCTGTCGATTCATCCGTCACGGCATCGCCCGACCGGCTCACGTGTTTCTCAATTGTTACATGTGATCAAAGGCCCTCGCCTACATTCCAAGAGCCAATGACCGATGTTAAGAAGATTCTTCGAGAAGCTTTTCAACGTAACAGAAGAGGCAATGACCGTGAAGTCGTTCACGTCCAGTGAACTGAAGTGAATAAATACGCGAGACGCAGTGGGCCCGGAGAGTAGCAGTAGTTTTCAGTCAGTTTCGGTGCTGAAGACCGTCATGCAAGAAGAGACTACAGCATACACAGACGCACACAGTCCGCCTCTGTAATGGAATAGCAAGCAGCAGCCTCGGCGCCAGAAGACAGAAGTTGGAAGGTATTTGAAGACTGATTTTTACGTACCCGGGTGACTCGTGAGGACGGGAAGGAGACTGCCTCACATCAGGAGTCACCTGTGAGCTGGTGATCTGTCAGCCGAAGACCGGCAAGCTGGAGTCCGTTGTTCGAGTCCGAGACACTGGCCTTCCCCCGCCGCGCCGCTCCGCTGGCCGACGCACAATACTGACACACGCGGCCGCTTAGAGAAGAGAAACACTGGGACGCCACATCCAAGGTATCACCATCCGATTCACGACTTCGATCTCAATAATTAAACGGGCCATAGCACGATGCGCGCCTCCAGTCAACTGGGCGAGACGGCGACACGAGATACACACCGCCACGCGTAATCAGACGCCGCTGCTGCCGCAGCAGAAGGCTTCGCAAACGACACAGCTGCCGCTCTCCGAGCCAGAACATCCAGTAAGGAAACAATTGTACAAAACTTTCAATAAAAGTTATCTTATGTAAAAATGCTGTTTCATTCTACCTCATACCCGAGCCAAGGAAGAACCCACCCTGCCCACATGTTAAAAGAGAAAAATTAATTTATTTAGTATTTTTCATCCTGACATAATGCTTTAGAATCAAATGCCCTTTGCAGTAATGCTCATCCTAACAATTGACTAGCATCAACAGAGAAAACTCAGTTATATAGTGTCAGAAGTGTTACAATAGAGAGTCAGGGCAATTTCCAGCAGCTTGCGAAAATCTTCCTGCGCCTGAGATCAACATCCGGAAGGTTTGTATTTTCAATTTTTGAGAGATCTTTTCATCAGTACTAATTCCCTCTGCTTTCCAGTCGGGAATTCTGAAAGTGACGTCTCTTAGTTTTCCAGGGGCCTTCAGGAAATCTAAAGTTCTCAGTTCTATTCGCTGTTATTGGTTTGATTCGAACATGTTTTCCCCAAAACAAATCGAGCGATGGTTTCAAATTAGTGTGTAGACAATAGTCGATTTAACGACGTGCATCCTCGCTGGTCCTCAATTCGAAACGGGACTCATCACTGAAGACAGTTCTTCACCAGTCAATGAAATTCCAGGCTGAAGACGTGTCTTGAGACGCTCCGGACAGTCGTGGGATTCCAACCCGACTATCGCCCGCTATACAGCCCGAAAATCTGGAGTGGATGGTCGGGGGTGCCATTTATTTTCATTGCCCAACCCCGTTGGTTGTTATCCATGGAATAGAACACAGCGGTACATCGACGATATTCTACGCCGCATTTTCTTTCCATTCATGCAATCCATCGTGGGTGTACACTTCAGTAAGATAATGCCAGTCCGCACATGGCGAGAGCTTCTACTCATTGTCTTCATGCTTGCCGAACCCTGCGTTGGCTAGCAAGGTCGCTGGACCTCTCCTCAATTGAGAGGTTTATGAATATTATGAGCAGGGCCCACCAACCACCATGGAATTTTTACGCTCTAACGCACCAGTTGAACAGAATCTGGCACGATATCCCTTAGGATGACATCAAACAACTGTGTCAATCTATGCCAAACCGAATAACTGTTTGCATAAGGGCAGAGGTGGACGAAAGCGTTACCGACTTGCTCAATTTGTGAAGCTGTTTCTCTCAAATAAATCATCCAATTTTTCCGAAATTGTGATCCTGTGTTTTTCTGTACATGTACATCTCGTCTACCGATTTCAACCCCATTCGTATAATTCCTCGTGGTGCGTCTTTCTTTTTGTGTCTTAAGTGTAGGTGACAGTAGTATGAATTAAATTACGTACTACATTTTCAATCAGTTGTCGGGAGATTGCTCCCCTAGAAGCAAGATAAGCGAAGCAGAATGAAACACACTGTTGTCCCAAGTGGAACCATTCTGGCACTGTATTCGGATTTAGTTGTTTGGTTGGTTGGTTAAAGGACTAAACAATGACATCATTCTCCCTCTCAGGAGATAGGTCATCCAGAGTCAATGATGTAGGCAGGAATTTGATTGAATTATGAAAGTATGTAGGAGTGGCAAAATAGAGGAAGTGAAAGAAATATTGATTCTATAGCTGAGAAATAATTTAATAATTCCAGTAAGTGGGTCAGAGCAGACTTGGGGCCTTCCACTGCTCATCTGTGGGCAGGGAAACCACACCCACATGTGACCCCTGCCATCCTGATTAAGGGTGAAGACCGTTACTGAGTGATGAATGCCATTTAGCCAGGGGATCTGTAATAATAAATGTGAGATGGCTGAAAAAATACTGGATGTCGGTTGGACTAAGAAGACGAGAGAAAAAAATCAGGGCAGTAGGTGGGTGGGGCCAGTTGACTGTCCATCAGGGATCTTCATTTGACAGGGGCCACCACTCAGTCACCCTAATCCCGATCCATTGTACTCAAACTGCCAAAGAAGGGAACTATCTGGAAGCAGCATGAACTGTTCTTTCGTCTTCAGCTAGTAACAAGGATGAGGAATCCTTAATGTCTGTCCTTCACTGGAGTGCTACTTCTAAAATAGGAGATAGGGTGAAGTAGGAAAAGTAAAGAAAAGACAGTAAAAGAGGGATGATCAAGGCGGAAGGCAAAGGAGTTAAGGTCAAGAATGGCCTAGACTCAGCAAGCAGGAGAGGCCCCATCAACCACACTGCCCCCAGCCCTGAAGTACTTCAGAACGTTATATCTGAGAATAAAGACCACTTTCAGGGAGAAAATGAAGAATGTTAACTGCCATGAGTCGTCTGCCAATATTGCTGGCGAAGAATGCATATGAGCCATTGTCTGTAAGGCTCCAAAATCACAACACGGGAGTGGCTCATTACAGAAAATAAAATAATGGGTTGATCTGGTGTGACCGATGTGGAGGCGACATAGGACGGTAGGTTCCTTTCAGGGTAAACAAGAGAAGGAGCGCCATGCAGTAGCAGTCTCCTTGACAATGCGGAGTTTCTTAGAGGGTGTGTTATCCCGCCAGATGGTATTCCATCAAGTGAGGGGAGGTCTTACTTGCACTCACAAATCCGCTTCTCGGATCGTTGAAGCGAATATTGAGCATGTAATCACTTCGCTAGCCAGTTCATTCCTTACGATACCCACATGGCTCGGAACCCAGACAAGAGTAACAAGCAGGATGTATGATCAAGGTCAGAGAGATATGACATGGTGACAAGCATAAAACTGGTCAATAGCCTGGAGACTGTTCATTGAGTCACTACAAACAAAATGGCGGTCGAGGAAGGTCTTTTTAATAAAACAGAGTTCTGTTAATGGCTATCTAGTCCGCCATAAAAAACAGCACATCACCAGCAACAAATGTTCTTCCTGACCAGCCGAGATGTAAAAGCATATTACGTCCTATCCATAGCTTTAGAGCTGTTGGCGTAAATGATGGTAGCACCATGATATACCTGGAGAATTAAGGGCAACAGACACTGGAACGTCATTACGACGACAAACTTCAGGTGCTTGAAATAGATTAGTCATAATTCGTGGTCTGTGTACTAATCAAGGTGCGTGGGAAAACACGGGGAGCATATCCTCAAGGAGATTCGGCAGACATCCCAGCAGAGAGTCTCAATGCGTGTTTCAATTAGTAATCTCATCCAAGTTCAAGTATGCGGGGGCGATGCCTCTTTTATGCAAAAAGCGTTTAGTGAGTTGTATGATTAGATTGTTAAAGGGTGACTTCATAAATTAGTGTTGGACTATCGGCTCTTAAAACGGAAGAACCTCACTTCAGCAGGACAGACTGTCTGTGGGACAAGTCTGAAGGTGCCATCATGATGGGCTGGGTCCAACAGTTCCCAAGCTTAGGTGTCACTGAGCCATAAAACTGGCAACCATAGTCAAATTGAGACGAGACCAGGGCATGTTAAATATGGAGGAGAGTAGTGTAATCAGCAAGTGTTGGAATGAAAGCAGATAGGTTTAAGATTTTGAATGAAACTAGTCTTTAGTTGACGAATATGCAGCAGTCAAGTCAGATTTTTATCGAAAAGGAGTCCTCGAAACTATGACTGTGCTAAGACATCCAAGCACTTGGTACCTAAGTAGAGTTCTAGGTCACGATGAACTGTGGTATGACGACAGGAATGCACTATTAGCGACTCCAAATGGTTCAAATGGCTCTGAGAACTATGGGACTTAGCATCTATGGTCATCAGTCCCCTAGAACTTAGAACTACTTAAACCTAACTAACCTAAGGACATCACACAACACCCAGTCATCACGAGCGATTCCATGGGAGAGCACTGGAAGCCATGAGAAAGGGTCCAAGTGAAGGCGCATTGGATGGCACCCAGCCGAGGCTACACAGTGTGAGCTATACCAAATTCAAAAATCGTCAACAGACAGCGTGCAAGCGACCAGTGGACCGACAGAGGTCATTAGCGCATTGAAAACAACGAAGCGTGTAACACTACATACTCAAAGGAGAGGCTGTTCTCTTGGACCTCTGGAGATGATGAAGACGATGTACCGACTCAAAGCTGAAACAACTGGTGGGATGAAACCTGACAAATGAATGTCTGTAGGGAGCCTCAAAAGCCTCGCCAATGAAGGATAAGAGAAACGTGATGGTGCCAAGCAATGTCGCATGCCTCATGTAAGTCAAAAAAAGACTAAAATGAGATGTTGCCTTTTAGAAAAAGCTTGTATGATTGTTGTTTGTATCCTAACCAAATGGTTGGTTCTGGATCGTCCCTCCCAGAAATCACACTGATAGGACAAAAGGATCCGTGATTCGAGAACACAACATAATTTATCACGATACCACCCTTTTACCCTTTTGCAGAGCCTGTTTGCGACGTTAAATAGTCGTAGCTGTCGATGGACGTGGGTTTTTGCCTGGCTGAAGGACTGTGACGATGGCATCATCTCGCCATTGCGAAGGGAAATCACCTTCGAGACAAAAACGGTCGAAGACCTTGAGAAGATGGAGTATGTGTAATATTCAGGTTTTGAATCATCTGATTATAAACATAATCGGGATCTGAAACCGTATAATATGACGAATCAAGAACCTGAAGTACACTGGTATCTAAAATTAAAGCACCGAAAGGAAATTTTGGAAGGTTGCGTTTATTTTGCCGCAAAACAGGTGATAGTAAAGTAGAAAAAATGTAATGAGTACAGATTGCAAACAACTGCAACATGCACAACGGTAGACTAAAATTTTTTTCTTTCTTTTTTTCAGCTTAATCGCGGTTTGCACACACATTCCAACAATGCGTTCAGTATGGGGTGTGAGTACCTCTGGCAGCAATACAGGCCTGACTACGACGGGACATGCTGTAAATGATGGCATTAGTCTCATGTTGAGGCAGTAATGCCCATTCTTCCTGCAGAGCTGCTCGTAGTCTCGGAGAGTGGTTGGTGGATGCTGAAATGATGCAAGCTGTATCCCTACCGCATTCCAGACATGCTCTATGGGGTTCAAGTCGGGAGAGCGAGCAGGCCATGCCATGCGTGCAGTATTTTCCGTTTCCATTTAAACCTCAAACACCTCTGTTTTGTGAGGTCGAACATTATCGTCCATCAACAAGACGTCTGGGCCCATAGCACCTCGCAACAACCGCAAATGAGGTCCCAAGATCTCATCACGATACCTGACAGCAGTTAAAACTTGCCGACTCACTTGTACAATTTCATGAAGAGGGGTTCGTGTGATAAACAGAATCCCTGCTCACACCATTAGGGACCACCTCGATCTCTATCTCTATCCACAATGTTCGGGTTCCGAAATCGTGTTCCAGGTTCCTTCCAGATTCGAATCTATCGAGGTCCACTGTGCAGACTAAATCGGGACTTACCTGTGGAAACAACATTGGCCCACTGTTCGAGAGTCCAGCTGGCACGTTGATGACTCCACTCTAGACTTTCCCTTCTCTGAAGACGCGTCAGAAAGAGACACACAGCTGTCTCCGACAAAAAGCCTTCTGCACATCGTTTGCCTCTATACAACACGTCCACAATGCTGCGAGCTCACATGCTAGTTGCTGTACAGTACTAAGGCGGCAATGTCGTGCCGCTACAGCCAAGTAATGGTCCTCTCTTCTGAAGTCACACGTCGTCATCCCTGCCCTGGTCTATAAACTGTCACCACGTTCGAGAACCAACACAACGATTCACATTAAGCCATCGTGACACATCAGTTTGCGACTGTCTTGCTTCCTTTCTTTCTATGACCTTCCACTGCAGAGAGATTGGTAGACATCTTCTCTGTGCAATATTGCACCGTCTGTGACTGTGTACACAGACATCGTGGATGTGGGACTACCTGGCAAATACAACCTCGTTTCGGAGGTGCCCTGACGTCACGTTATCCGTTGACCGCAATACCACCTTCCGTGCAGAACACGATCGTATTGATATCTGGTTGACAGTATAATTATATCGTGGATTACACACAGGACGGGGAAATAGCGATCTGTTGCTTTAATTTAGGACACCAGCGTATTTCCAAGTCAATGAGAGGTTCATAATATAGTTTGGCGTGACAGGGGGTAAAGGATACGAGAGCGACATCTTCGGCTGGTGTTTTGTGTGTGAAGAAGATAGATGGGTAAGAAAAGGGTGATAATAGAGTCGCAAAGTGGGTCTAGAGATGTTCGGTAAGAACCAAATGGCTGGTAGATGTATCACCATAAAGGAGAGGACCTGGGACAGCTGTTGATCTTTGGTGGCCAAGTAGACTACGGCGCTTGGCACACATTTGGGATAGAGAGGCATACGTTCTGAAGGAGGCGTAGTGCTTCCAATATTCCTTTTTGCTGTGTTTAATCTGATAACCCCACCTGTGCTGAATTCATTTTTCTTCCCATTATAACTCAGAGCAAGAAAATAGGTGACAATTTGTGCTGAAAACATACATTTGTCTACAAATGTTACTTCGCTGCTGGTCGGCTGTCTGACGTCTGCAGATGTATACATAATTTGTCCGCCGTGCCTTATAGACTTTGATTACCACACTAAAGTTGACATTTTCCCCTAATATTTGATGGTACTTGACTGTAGGCATTGTAAACTGTCGTAGGCGATAGTATCTCTAGTGTTCTGTTATTCTTTTTTGTATTATTCCCGACGTCTCACCAACATACGTATCCTCGTATTGGTAGGGACCTCAATTCTATACGTATGCAGATATGATACACGGTTCTGTTGCCCCTACGTGTCATTACTGGCTTAAATGGTCCTTCAGACGGTTCTGTTGCCTTCATGCCTGCCCCTTGTTGCTGATACGGAAGCCTTTGTAGTGTGTTAAGTACTTATCACTTCCATATTGGATGATGATTCAAAGCACGCAGTTACCTGCTTGTGAACACGGTTTTTCTGTACACCTTATATCCAAAATTATCATTACATTTACTAGAAAGTATAACTCTTTATTTACTGCAGTGAATTATATCAGCACTTTTCGAAGATTCCTCATACTGCGTCATTAATGCAGCTGATTGGTGTGGTTCCTGTTGCTTTACATTTTAATGGTCGTGTGTATGAATAGGTTTGGATACAGTTCACTTTTCTTTGCCACCTAAGGCGTTTCCCTCCTGGTGACATTGGCCAATGTTGGTAGGACGAACCTTTACTTAAGGAACGCATACATGTGTCATTTCAAGACACTGACGACTGTCTCGAGATACATAGAGTATGCATCATAGGCCACTACAGAGTCGACCCAGAGTTTTCACCCCAGCGCCAATATTTGTCATTAATTGCACGACAAAATACAATGAACTTCCCAACACATTTTCTTCACTGATTATACTGCCTCAGGGGTCCGTTTCCCGATAATCTTTGCATCGGAGGCTCAGTTCAGTTGTTTGTAATGCCTTGATGTTTATTGCTGAGTCAGCAAAACCTAGACTGGTCCATGAATGAAAGGAGGAATTTGCTCTTCAGAGATGAATCGTGCTTGAATATGCAGGACGAGTTTCAGCCTTCAGTCACCTCCAAGTAATTCTGAGACAAATTCAAATACAAAAACATCGTAAACACAGTTCAACTTGATGGTGTTATGTTTTAGCATGGTTGTGTTGGGCGAGACGGGTTGAGGGGAGGAGGGACCGAGATGGAAGAGGGACAGCAGCTTTTATCGGCTCATGGGGTTTACATCTTCGTTGGCGGTAGGACGAGTACTTTTTTTTTCGCCATTAGGTACGGATGTGAGGATCTGCTGGAACATGTGTTAACACCCTTCAGGGGTGCAGCTGGTCAGCTCATACTATAATACTGCCCACACTGGGCCATTTTTGAGAACGAATTTCTCTAATAGGTGATGCTTTCAGTTTATTGAACACGTCAGAAATATTTCCGGACCTGACTCCTACTGGTGCATTTCTGGTGTGATGCATTAGCGAGACGAATAAAAGCCAGTTTTCATCAAAAACTGTTCTTGACTATTGCGCAGCTATTTCTCAGAATTCGAAGAAAGAAGGAATAATAAAATTTCTGGAGAATGACGAGATAAGAGACTTAACGAAAGCTGCGAATCAGGATGATGGGGAAAGTCTTCATTTGAAAGGAATTATCCTGGCATTTAACATCATCGGTTTAGGGAAACCATGGGAAAACTGAATCAAGATGGTCGCATAGGGATTTGAACCGCCGAATGCGAGTCTCTCACCACAACACCACCTCCACATTGTTGAACTCTCACACAGTTCAAGAACTCTAATTAGTCGATACCAGCCTTGTGAACAATGAATAATTATGCTAATACACTCATTTCGAAATTTTCCAATTGTTTCTTCAACGAGAATTTACCTGTGTAGTTGACATGACACACACTGCGTGTAGATAGGCATATAATATCCCGAAATTTCTCCACATGAATAAAATGTATTTTACGTGGGTTCTGTGTATGCTGACTTCAGGCCAGAGATAATGAGGGAAGGAATTCTGAGAGACTTCTGGCGTTGTAGTACGACTATACGTCTGGTGGATCCAATCCCACTACCCACATACACAATCACTGTGTGATGGTGAGGAGCAAGTATATTTACAAAGCGAAAACAATTTTGTCTGCGCGGAAAGTGATGGATGACTGTTTCTACAGTTCGTTCTGATGTACAGTTGTGCCTTCTTCGAATGTCCTTCAGCCACGGGTTTCTCTGACTTTCAGAGGACCTCTTGTCACTTATCTTTCCTTCCAAAATTGGTTGTTTGGTTGTTATACTTTATATCTCCAAATCATATAATGTGCCAACATTGTAACTTTCTTTGTTTAAACAATAAACAGCAGTTCCTTTTGCTTTCTTAAAGACCATGACATTTTATGTTTTCGATGTCATGGTATTCGCAAGATATAATACAAATTCATTTCATAGATATTCAATTCTTTTTTAATACGTGGGTCTAAGTTCCAACTTGCACACCCATGAAGGACGGTTCACTGGAGCACCAAGTCATTCCGATCCTGAGTTGCCAACTGAGATCCGATCTAAGAATTTTCTCAAGTTGCTGGTTCCCTGGCCCGTTCAGCTCTGGATTTTATCTCTTGCTTGTAGAAATTTCAGACATTAAGATAGCGAAAGTGCTCTGAGTGGGCTTCGAATCATTTTCCCCCATATGCCCTGCACCCAAATTTAGTCCCATACGAGTTTTTCCGTTGTGTAATATAAATGAATACTTGTTGGCAATAAATGTTGATCGAATAAGAACGCTATCTGTGCAGCAAACGACAAATTATACAGCGTTTGAAACTAATTTCTTTTTCGCCACACTGTAAGCAGACTAAAATTTAGCTCAGTGAAGATATGTTTCGAAATTTTTCTTTCTGTTAAAAATCGTTTACTGAACGACGTTGCTTTTATAAAACAAAGAATATCCTTCTACCTTTGCTGAAACAATGGTCAAGAAGCCATTTTCTCCATTGACGAAAATTCCAGCTTATGGTAATGGAAGATCCGACATTCTGCATATATTTTCTGTCGCTTGCTCCTTTGGTTGCGGATGACTGTTATTCAGTTCAAAACCTTCTCTGCTTTGTACACTAAAAGCCAATCGAAGAGTGAGGTTGAAAAGTTGAGAACTGTGGCAAACATGAACAGTTGTCCGAGGTTTCTTCTTAGACGCGTTTCCTCTCTACTCACTGCGAGAATTTGTCTGGCTGAATGCACCCGTGTGTGGGCCCAAGGCTGGCTTCATAGCACGACTCCATTCAGTATGGCTTCTCGGTTAGCGCGTCCCAGTACTTTTGTTCAGCTAATGTGTGTATCGTCCTTGAGGGGTAAACTGCAAAAAACCAGAAATTGTAACCTGTTTAGTAGTTTTCCCATTAATTGTGATTTCAGCTTGGCTGCTAATATAACACATGCAAAAAATTACGCATTGTGATAGCCGTGGCTTAGTCTGAGGATTAAAGGCAATTTCATCCAACATGAACAAGTCTCTTAGATTGTGCTTGTTACAACAAATCGTATTCATTTTTCAGAAGTTGCATTCAGGAAACACACCACAGGCTGCGTCTAAGCCATGTCTCCGCCATATTCTTTCTTCCAGGAGTGCTAGTCCTGCAAATTCCGCAGGAGATCATCAGTGAAGTTTGGAAGATAGGAAATGAGCTACCGGTGGAAGTATAGCTATGAGGATGGGTTGTGAGTCGTGCTTGCGTAGCTCAGTTGACAGAGCACCCGCCCGCCAAAGGCGAAGGTCCCTGCTGTGACACACGGTTTTAATCTGCTGGGAAATTTCGAAATAGGAACAATCCGCTGAATTACAGACCCACATCACTGACATCGATTTGCAGTAGGGATTCGGAACGTAAACTATATCTGAGCACCATGATTTACCACAAAAATGGCTCAAATGGCTCTGAGCACTATGGGACTTAACTGCTGAGGTCATCAGTCCCCTAGAACTTAGAAGTTCTTAAACCTAACTAACCTAAGGACATCACACACATCCATGCCCGAGGCAGGATTCGAACCTGCGACCGTACCGGTCGCGCGGTTCCAGACTGTAGCGCCTAGAACCGCTCGGCCACCCCGGCCGGCCATGATTTACCACTGACAAATAGCATCGGTTGAGAAAATATTCTTGTAAAACTTAACTAGTTTTTGCTCATATGAAGTAATGAGTGCTATCGACATGGGATCTCAGATTGTTTCCATATTTCTAGATATCCAGAAGACTTTTGAAACCGTTCATCACGAGTGACTTCTAATGTCTATTGTCTTAGTTGTGCGACTGGATCCGCATTTTCCCTCCGGAAAGGTGACAGTTCTTAGTAAGTGACGGCAAGTCAGAGCAAAACGGAAGTTATGTATGGCATTCCCAAAGGAGACAATTTGGGCAGCCCTCTTAGATTGTTTGCAGATGTCATTTGCCGTCTTGTAAAGACATCAGAAGAAGAAAACCAATTGTAAAATGATTTAGATAAGATATCTGAATGGCGTAAGAAGTGGCAGTTGACTCTAAATAATCAGAAGTATGAGGTCATCTTGATGAGTAGTAAAGGAATCCGTTAAATGTCGATTACACGACGAATCACACAAATTAGAGCTGTCAATTCAGCTAAATACTTAGGGATTGTAATTGCGAATAACTTAAATTAGAACGATCACGTAGATAATGTTGTGCGGAAAGCGAACAAAATATTGCGTTTCATTGGAAGAACACTTGGCAGACGCAACAGGTCAACTGAAGAGAGTACCTACACTACGCTTGTTCTTACTCTTCTGGAGTATTGCTGAGTGGTATGATATCCGTACAAGATAGGACTGACGGAGGACATGGATATACTTCAAAGAAGGGCAGCTCGTTTTGTACTATAGCGAATTACGGTGAAGTGTGTCACGGATACGATAGCGAGTTGGGGTGGCAATCTTTAAAACTAAGGCTTTTTCGTTGCGGCCGGATCTTTTCAGTCGCCAACGCTCTCTTCCGAATGCTAAAACACTTTGTTGGCGCCCACGTATGTAGGGTGAAATGAAGATCGTAATAAAATGAGAGAAGTAAGAGCTCTCGTTGAAAGGTTTAAGTGTTCGTTTTTTCCATGCGCTGTACGAGAGTGCAGCGCTAGAGAAAAAACCTGAAGGTTCTTCGATGAATCCTCAAGCAGGCACTTAATTGTGAATTTAATTGTAATTTTACTGTCGCAAAGTAGTCGAATAATGAAGTCTGAGTTTTTAAGTTCTGAAGACTTAACACACATGAAAAACTCATAGAAATATCACATTCCGAGTCTTGTGCAGAATCTAAATGCTGTAACGTCTACAACAAACATAATATTTATTACCTCTGACGGTGAAAGTGAAAGCTTGTTCATGTTACAGATACATTCGCTGTGTTACATATTATTATGTTGGGGGGGGGGGGAGTTCTGTGCACTTATAAACAATATTCTCACCACAGTAGAAGGTGGTCACAACAACCTGCAGCTTAAGCAAGAGTATTCCTAGCTGATCGTTGTTCCGGAATTTCTGATTTCTGACTCTGCCATTTCTGTTATGTACTCCCTCATCGGATTAGCGGTTAATAATACACTCATTCAAAAGGAGACATTTAGTCAGCGCGAGAGCGTTACGGAGATGCTGAACAAGCTCCAGTGGCGGACACTTCAAGAAAGGCGTTACGCAATACGGAGAGGTTTATTATCGAAATTACGAGAGAGCACATTCCGGGAAGAGATGGGCAACATATTACTACCGCCCACATATATCTCGCGTAATGATCACAACGAAAAGATCCGAGAAATTAGAGCAAATACGGAGACTTACAAGCAGTCGTTCTTACCACGCACAATTCGTGAATGGAACAGGGAAGGGGGGATCAGATAGTGGTACAATAAGTACCCTCCGCCACACACCGTAAGGTGGCTCGCGGAGTATAGATGTAGATGTAGATGTAGAATTTTCTCATTCATTCTGTAAACACTAGACGGAAAAAGATTTGAGTCGGATTGCACTTCCAAGTGTTTTGCCTTCAGTAGCTATGCAGCAGAACGAAAAAAAAAAAAAAAAAATGGTTAAACATTGGATTTTCGAACCTAAGTTGAAAGGTTTGCTGACGGTAAACACTCCTTTCATTCTGTATAGCAGTTACACGTGGTGGTTTCGGCCCTGCACAGTAACGTATTATTGCCTCCACAACTGTAAATGTTTGATTTTTAAAAATTGTTACAGTATTTTTCGATTTATTTGCATTTTCTGTCCATTATTCAGTTATCTGTTAAAAGAGCACATACACTGAAGCGTCAAAGTAACTGTTATAGGCATGTGTATTCAAATACAGAGGCAGAATACGGCGCTGCGATCGGCACTGCCTATGTAAGGCAAGTGTCCGGCGCAGTTGTTAGATCGGTTACTGCTGCTACAACGGCAAGTTATAAAGATTTAAGTGACCTTGAAGGTGGCGTTATAGCCGGCGCACGAGGGATGGCACACAGCATCTCCGAGGTAGCGGTGAAGTGGGGATTTTCCTGTACGACCAATTCACGAATGTACCGTGCATATCAGGAATCCGGTAAAAAAAAAAATCATATCTCCGACACCGCTGCGGTCGGAGAAAGATTTTGCAAAAACGGGACCAACGACGACTGAAGAGAATCGTTCAACGTGACATGTACAATCATTCAGCAAATTGCTGCAGATTTGAATGCTCGGCCATCAGACAGTGTCATCGTGCGAACCATTAAACCAAAGATTATCGATATGGGTTTTCGGAGCCGAAGGCCCACTCGTGTACGCTTGATGACTGCACGACACAAAGCTTTACGTCTCGCCTGGGCCCGTTAACACCGACTTTGGACTGTTAATAACTGGAAACATGTTGCGTGGTCGGACGAGTCTCGTTTCAAATTGTATCGAGTGGATGGACGTGCACGGGTACGGGGACAACCTCATGAATCCATGGATCCTGAAAATCAGCAGGTGACTGTTCAAGCTGATGGACGCTCTGTAAAGGTGTGGGGCGTGTGCAGTTGGAGTGATATGGGACCCGTGACACGTTCGTAAGCATCCTGTCTGATCACAAGCATCCATTATTGTCCATCGTGCATTCCGACGGACTTGGGCAATTCCAGCAGGACAATGCGTCACGTCACACGTCCAGAATTGCTACGGAGCGGCTCCATGAACACTCTTCTGAGTTTAAACACTCCCGCTGGCCACCAAACTCACCAGACAGGAACATTATTGAGCATATCTGTGATGGCTTGCAACATGCTGTTCAGAATCGATCTCCACCCCTTGTACTCTTACGAATTCATTGACAGCCCTGCAGGATTCATGGTTTCAGTTCCCTCCAGCACTACTTCAGACATTAGTCGAGTCAATGCCACGTTGTGTTGCGGCACTTCCGCGTGCTCGCGGGGGCCCTACATGATGTTAGGTAGGTGTACCAGTTTTGTCTCTTCAGTGTAGTTTTGGCTCACAGCATGAGACACAAATAAGGTATGGTGCTGTGATATTTGTTCTTCTGCACTTACAGATGCCATGGTAAGAGAGTGAATTAAGGCAGCGTTTTCTTTCTCTTATTCTTTCATTGCATGCAAATATTTAAAGAAAACGGGAAATACAACGAACGATATAGGTACGGATATCCTGTTCAGTAATCACTGAGCGTGTGTGCAGTACACGTAATCGTGTCAACAGCTGAGAGCAATGCTAACGAGGCGGTAGCAGCATTTTCCGGTGGTCAGGGACTCCGTTTACGTGTTAGTTAAGGGAGCAGCGAGCGGCGTTCAGTTGCTCAGCGGGAAATGCCACCAAAGCCTACGGACTGCATGTCCAGCAGCTGCAGGGTTTAGTTTGTGCATCGCGCACAGTTTGGTTTATTACGTGCTTCTGCATGGAGGCAAACAGCAACTAGTAGCTTTCAGATGTGAGTAAGGATTGTGAACGTTGCGGTACGTGGATGAAAGACTAGACTGCAGTCGGTGAGTAGCTGGAAACTACGTTGGCAGCTGTTGACCGGTGTCATATGGCGACAAGGAATTGCGTCAGTCGTGGAGTGACAGTGCAGCATCGTGGTGTCACAAACGACTCGAGGAGCTTGCCAGCTATCTGTGTTGCCGGCTTGGTCTGTTGGAAACCCCACTCTGGCCCCCCAGCAGTTACCCAAAGGTGGCTTTCAGGAGTGAAGCTCTTTCAAGGGATAAGTTTCATGTCTGTCAAATCGTCCAAACGATAGCCTCAAAGTTATTACGAAAAAAATTGAGGCATTTCCTTCCACTTATGAGAGAGAACCAGCAGGCCTTGCGACTACATGTCAGTTAGTGATATCACAATTTGAGGAGGTCCGGGTAGCTAGAAAAGGTTGGCAGGTGCCAACTAACGATAGATGGGTGATGGTCGCTCTTACAAAAACAGCATCGCGATAGGGGGACGATTCGAACGTGCACACTGTGTGTAATCGTTTATCATACCGGGCGCAGTCATAAGAACCGGTAGCCATCAGCCACAGATCGTGCCTCGCTTCGTCAACTACGTCTGTCACATGGGATGTGAGATACATTCGATTATTCCTGGGTACTAGTCGTTTGGTGAAGATACGTAGACTCATTATGACAGTGACATTCGGAAGGGTAATCGTAGTCGTCTGGTCTCGATAGTATTGTCTCTAGTCGAAAGCAGGACGAAGATACTTCGCAGTTCTGTGATATTCATTTCTGTAAATTTCTGGGCCGGTGCAACATTTTGCAGGCTAGTAAAGTCGTTCTGGCTGGATCATGCGAGCATCATACTACAAACGGTCACTCGCGTGGCAGTGTTCCTGCAGAATGCACATCTTTTTTTATGTTACGAGGAACTCAGAGTTCCCCAAACGAATACTAGTTATCAGAGAAACTAATTATTAAAACTGATCTGGTAACAAATGAAAAGAGTGAGAATATTAACATGATAGTTAACAACATAACATAGCCACTGCTAGACTCCTTTCTTATGAAGCAGTTCCTCTCACATAAAGCTAGTATCTGAGAGTCCATTGAAACACGAAGCAGAATGTAGAAAAACTTTCAACAAATTGAACGTATATTGCAGAGAGGGATTATACTCGCGAGGAGGGGGAGGGGGAAAGAGAGAGAGAGAGAGAGAGAGAGAGAGAGAGAGAGAGAGAGAGAGAGAGAGAGAGAGAGAGAGAGGGGGGGGGGGGGGTTACAAAATCAACAAAATCACTTCCATTGCAAATTGTAATATGGGCAAGAATAATTGTCGTTGGTGAACTTAATTAATAGTCGAATGTTTCTATCGGTCTTCAGAAAGACATATCGGCCATATAGCAATGTAGCTTAAATTCGGTAACGTCCAGAAACGCCAACATCTGTTTCCACAAGATTTTTCACTGCTACTACTGAAGTAACATTTTCTGCGTCGTGTCAGCTGGTAAAACTACGCTTACCTTATCGGCGGTATGAACAAACAGTCTTACGAAGTACTCCTGACGCAGTATCAGAGCCGCTTCCACCTACAAATAACCTGATCTTTCCGATGTAATGCCATTAAAATCCGAAGAGCCAAAAGACGTTAAGTGAATTTTCTTCTACGGAATGATAAACTTTCAATTTATGTAAACTGGAACCAAGTATGCTTGGAAAACTGTAATATTTTTCTTCTTATTAAGATTTAGTTACTGCTTTTTATAGGACTGTCAGATAGAGTTAAGGTTTGGAGAAGCCAAGCCTCTGTACTCTCATTATTATCCATCTACATTCTATGATCGAATTAGGGAAGATTACTGATTCAAAATTCATGCGTAATCGGAATAAAGTTCATTTTGTCGATTGTGGCGCTCGCCCAAGAAGCGCAGATTAACAATAATGCTGGTAAAGCTAAAACTGTTCAGTTCTGATACTTTTCTGCCACGTGGAAACATATCTTTGTGAACGATGGTTGCAACGTATTGCACGCAAATGTTCTTTACATTCCTTAAATTTTTGACGTTTAGTTAAAAACTGACCACACAGTACAGCTGTACTCATCCGCACTCAAACTTCCGCAAAATCAAATCGCTGAGGAACGAAGCCACTCGCCTAATGTTAGGCGCCTTTTCCATCTTACATATCCTAACCGATATCATGCAGAGCCAGAATACTTCCCATCAGATTCAATAAACCACTGTTTGATTATCAGGAATCACTCACTAATATAAGCAAAAAACGTTCTTGTCACGCCTGTTTAGCGATTGAGATTGGCTGGTTAAACCTGTCAGTCGCAGAGTTATCTGTCTTTCTGACTTGAACGAGCTGTATTTGGCAATATAACAATGTCCTCGGTTTCCAAAAGAAAATCATGGATTGCTTCCTGATTTTGAACTCTAACGATCTGTAAAATTTTGTGCCGACTGGAGTAGCCGAGCGGTTCTAGGCGCTACAGTCTGGAAGCGCGCGACCGCTACGGTCGCAGGTTCGAATCCTGCCTCGGACATGGATGTGTGTGATGTCCTTAGGTTAGTTAGGATGAAGTAGTTCTAAGTTCTAGGGGACTGATGATCTCAGCAGTTAAGTCCCATAGTGTTCAGAGCCATTTGAACAATTTTTTGTAAAATTTTAATTTAGCTAGATACGTGAGGTATGTATCTAAAGTCCGAATCGCTCATCTTTAACCACAAAATTACAGAAGACTAAGTTGTTTTATATAGGTCACGGATCAAGCTCTTCTGATATTCTCTGCTTATCTAAAAAATTCCTTCATTTACAGGTTTTAAAGCAGTTTTTAGTTTTTTACAAGGAGATATGGACAACAGACATCAAATGCAAAAAGATCATGAAGACAAGGAGAAAGTATTAATGTTTACTGACTAATAACCTAACTAACAGAGGAAACAATTTTTTAGTCATTTGTAACAACTGGAAAGATGTGCTCAGAGTTCAGATTCCTCATAAATTGTAATCTAAATAAATCCGTACCAACAAAGATGATAAAACACAGAAAAACCCACTTTGATTTGATGTTACTATTCAGAGAATATTGTAGAAACCGAGATTATTATTCTGCTACAAAGCAGATTGTAACGAATATTTATCAGAAAACTGTAGGTAGCTCTTGTCCTATGTAAAGTCACTGAATTAATATAACACTTTTATGCAGTCTCGTATAGATTACTTTGATGTTTAAACTGATGACATTTTTCTTCTTCATACCGACTAAAATATTGGGCGGAGTCCAATTCCATGTCGATGTGAAGGGAATAATTGCTCTTTCCAGTGGCTCCTGAGTAGTCCCAAGTCTCATCGTCCTGTTGTTTCGTATATTCCACTAGACTACTTTTAACTCCAACTCATTTCCGTATGTCAACACTTCTAATTTGATTTCAAAGTCATACTTAACGCCTTTGTTAAAGACCTCATCGCTGCTGCTTCTATTCTCCTTTTCTTTCTTTATCGCTGAATTTCCTTTCTCCAAATTCTTTCGCATAAGGAAGTGATGATTATCATACCATGTTAGGAACCTTTGTCTCCTCCTTATAATCTATATCATACTCCACAAGCACCTAATGGTATGTGGCGGAAGGTACTTATTGTACCAATAACTGAGCCCTCCAACCCCGTTCCACTCGTGAACAGCGTGTGGGAAGAGTGTGTGTCGGTAAGCCTCTGTATTGGCTCTAATTTCTCGAATTTTCTTCTCCTGTTAATTACGCGAGATGTACGTAGGGGAAAGTAATACGTTTTCCGGCTCTTTCAGGAAAGTGCTCTCTCCAGATTTCAGTAGTAAATCTCTCCGTGATGCGCAACGCCTCTGTTGTAACGCCTGCCATTGAGTTTTTTGAGCACTCCGCAACGCTCTCCTGCCGACTAAGCGATCTCTCTCTCTCTCTCTCTCTCTCTCTCTCTCTCTCTCTCTCTCTCTCTCTCCCTCCCTCCCTCCCTCCCTCCCTAATCAGTCCTATCTGGTAGGGATCCTATGTAGATGAACATACTTAAGAAAGGATCGAACAAGCGTCTTACAAGCCACTTCTTTCGTGGTTGAGTTACATTTCCTTAAAATTCTTCCTATGAATCTGAGTCTGGCATCTGATTTTCCCACTATTTATTTTACATCGTCAGTTCACTCAAGTTCGCTCCAGATAGTTACTCCTGGATATTTTACGGCAGAAGATACTGTTTCCATTAGTTTGTCATCTACAGTGTAGAAATACAGTAGTTGATTTCTTTTTTTATCTATGCGCAATATGTTACATTTATTTACATTCAGGGTAAACTGCCAGTGCCTGCACCATTCACCAATTCTCTGGAGGTCATTCTGCAAATCGTTATCATCTTCTGGCGTTGCTACTTTGTTATAGACAACCACATCATCTCCGTACAGCCGTAGACAGTACCCGATGCTTTCTGCTAGACCATTTACATATATAGTAAACAGTAACTGTCCTACCACACTTCCTTGGGGTACTCCAGAGATTACATTCACATCTGTTGATTTTGTTCTGGTAAGGGCGACATGTTGAGATCCAATAGCTAGGAAGTCGTGAATCCAGTAGAAAATCTGGTCCGATACTCGTTACGCTCGTATTTTTTTTTTTCAATAAACCCCCTAAGACCTAACTGCAAGGAAGTGGTGAATCCATTAGCAAATCTAGTCCGATACTCGATACACTTTTTTTTTTCAATAAACGCAGTGCGGGACGGTGTCAAATGCCCTCCTGAAGTCAAGCAGCACGGCATCAACCCGAGCGTCGTTGTCTATGGCACTGTGGATCTCGTGGAGGAACAGTTAGACCTGGGTCTCGCAGGATGTCTGTCTGCGGATTCCACGTTGATTTTTATAGAGATTTTCCAAGAAAGTCATAAATCTTTCTTCTGTGCGGTGTGAGGTGAATGCAGAAAGGGGTCATTGCAACAGATATCCACTTGCCGCAATATTTTGGTGTGGAATTCGCCACAGCACCCACCTAAGTGCCACTGCTTGTCTGTCGGTCAGTGACCAGCACGTCACGAAATCATGGCAAACTGGCACATTGCGTACGTGATACGTGCGGCAGTCACACTACAACAGACCGGCTTTGACGCGTGTGAGTACTGGTCGTCTGGCCAGTCGAGTCAGGCAATCAGTAAGTCAGTGTCCGCGCTGTAGTGTTAGCGTACGCCTTGATGCTGCCACCACTCCACCGTCATCTTGACAAGACCACCACCTGGAGGTCTTGCAGCAGCGTTTGTGGCCTGAAGATCGAACTGAGGCCCTTCCAGCCACCGAGGCACGGGGTACCCTCCAGCGCCAGATGTCCCCAGCCAGACACTCGTCTGGGGTTCTCGCTCAAGATGCCTACGCCTCTTGTCAGTCTTCACAGCTGCGCGGGTCGTGGCTGTCTCGCTCCACGGCAACGCTCGCTGCTGTGGTCCGTAGGTTCGACGCCCACACCCGCTGCCTACCAGATCTAGACATGAGCTGTTAATACGAACTGTTGGGAAGCAATAAAGGAATTCTGCTAGTATCGAGCGGATTTTGACTCAGCTGGACGCACCATCATCCAGCAGATAACACCCACACCTGTTACACTTTAGATTCCCCTCCTCCTCCCCCTTCTTACGGCCACCGCCGCCGCCGCCGCCGCCGCCGCCGCCGCCACCACCACCACCACCACCACCACGTAACTTATTATTCGACCATTCATCCTAACTTTTTTCTCTGAATCACGCTGTTTGAGTACTTGACATTGCAGAATTTAGTTATTGGATTCGACATCTACATGGATACTCTGCAAATCACATTTAAGTGTCTGGCAGAGGGTTCATCGAACCACCTTCACAATTCTCTATTATTCCAATATCGTATAGAGCGCGGAAAGAATGAACACCTATATCTTTCCGTACGAGCTCTGATTTATTTTATCGTTGTGATTGCTCCTTCCCATGTAGGTCGGTGTCAACAAAATATTTTCGCATTCGGAGGAGAAAGTTGGTGATCGGAATTTCGTGAGAAGATTCCGTCGCAACGAAATACGCCTTTCGTTTAAAGATTTCCAGCCCAAATCCTGTATCATTTCTGTGACACACTCCCCATATTTCGCGATAATACAAAACGTGCACTTCTTCGTTCTACTAATTAACAGTTTATTACAAGCTTAATTCCCTTACTGTAACTGGCTATTGTGGTTTCATTTTAACATTGAAATTTCCGTATTTACCTTTTCTAACACTGTGTTTCATCTTAAATTTTCCTTCTAAATGAAAGAAATAGACTGACGGAAAAAATCTCAGCACCAAAAAGAAGCTGAACGAAAATTGGTAGGTGTGTTCCTACAGCTGAAATATCTTTATTCAGATTTCGCACCAGCTGCATGTGGCTGGCGCTAGTAGCGCCAGTATGAGGATGCAAATCAAGTTTTCTTTAAATACGCTCTGTATTCTTGCTGATGATACAAGTATAGTAGTCACACCCAAGAAGCAAAAATTAGCTGAGGAAATTGCAAATAATATCTTTCAGAACATTATTAAGTGGTTCTCTGCAAATGGACTCTCACTAAATTTTGAGAAAACACAGTTTATACAATTATGTACAGTAAATGGCATAACACCATCGATAAATATAGACTATTAACGGAAGTCTGTTGCTAAGAATTTCTGGGTGTGTGCATTGATGACAAATTTTATTGGAAGAAACACATCGATGATCTGCTGAAACGGTTAGTTTCAGCTATTTATGCTATTAGAGTTATTGCAAATTTTGATGATAAACATCAGTAAATTAGCCTACTATGGCTGTTTTCGTTCACTGGTTTCATAAGGCATCATATTTTGGGGCAATTCGTCATTAGGAGAGAAAGTATTCATTGCACAAAAGCGTGTAATCAGAATAATAGCTGGAGCCCACCCAAGATCACCTTGCAGACATTTATTTAAGGAACTCGGGATATTCACAGTACCTTCGCAATACATATACTCACTTACGAAATTTGTCATTAATAACCCATTACAATTCAAAAATAACAGCGAATTGCATAGCTACAGCACTATAAGAAAGGATGATATTCACTATTCTGGATTAAGCCTCACTTTGGCACAGAAAGGGGTGAATTATGTTGCCACAAAAATCTTTGCTCATTTGCTAAATAGTATTAAAAATCTGGCAGATAGCCAATCAACATTTAAAAGCAAATTAAAAGAATATCTGAATGACAACTCCTTCTACTCAATAGATGAATTCTTAGACATTAAGTAACTGTAAAAAATTTAATTCTTTTGTATAAAGAAAACTTATGTTAAAGTGACACGTTCCACATCATTACGAAGTGTCGTATTCATGATCTGTGTAACAAGGATTAATGTATGTATGTACGGTTGTGAGCGTTAGTTGCGTTTGAGATTGGTCGTGGTGAGTTGATGTTAGTCAAGAAGGCCAAATGTGACAAAGACCCCACTGTCAACAGCTCACTGAGTTTGAACAACGACGTGTAATAGGGCTACGAGAAGCTGGATGTTCCTTCTGTGATACTGCAAAAACACTCGGCAGGAACGTAGCCACTGCTCATGACTGCTGGCAACGATGGTCAGGATAACGAACGGTCGCAAGGTGACCGATATCCTGACGGCCACGTCGCGCTACCGAGAGGAAAGACCGTCGTGTTCGGCAGATGTGTCTGGTGCATCGTACTGCGTCTGCAGCAGCAATCTGAGCAGTAGTTGGCACCAGTGACACAACGAAGTGTTACGAATCGGTTACTTCAAGGACAGCTCTGAGCCAGACGCCCTGTACCGTGGATTCCACTGACCCCAAGCCACCACCATTTGCGACTTCGGTGGGGGTCAACCGAGAGCTTGTTGGAGGGCACTGTGAACATCTGCTGTGTTTTCTGATGAAAGCTGGTTCTGCGTCGGTGCCATTAATGACCGTGTGTGGGTTAGGAGGAGGCCAGATAAGGGCCTGCAACCAACCCGTCTGCGTGCCAGACACATTGCACGTACACCTGCAGTTATAGTCTGGGAAGCGATTTTGTGTGACAGCGGGAGTGTTCGTTGCCATACCACGTATCTTGACTGGAAATTTGTACGGCAGTCTAGTGGTTCGACTTTTTGTGCTGCTATTCATTAATAGCATTCTAGGGGGTGAAGGCTAGACAGGTGTGAACACGTAGCAGATGGCGCCGAACCTTGTAGAGTGCTGAGTGGTATATAAACTGCTCAAAAAATATTTCGCACCACCGCCGTGACTTGCACAGTTAGTGTTTTATTGACCGGAAACGCAATACTCAGTAGTCATTCTTAATACTCTCAATACTGCAACAACCTATATAATGGAAGTAAAAATAAACCTCCAATCACAGTGTGATTCAGTACAGACAGTGTGTCTCCAGTAGTGAGCGAGATAATTCGTTCTGTGTACACCGTTCGCTCTGTCGACATGTCTTTAAAGAATCGTTTCAAGCTTAGACAGTGCAAGCATAGTGCACCTGACGGCAAGAACAGTTGTTAGCACGAAAAGCTGTCCGCTGAATCGCCTTACACCGTATCGATATCATTCAAACACGCACTTGCTACCGTGAGATACACACAACTTTGAAGATCTGCCTTTTAGACGTCGTCAACGCTCAACAACACAAGTCGATGGCCGATACCTGGGAATTATGGTTCAAAGGTAACCGGAGAACAATAATTCTGAACTGCGCGCTCCCTTTTGTGGGGCATTTGGGAGCGTTGTGTGGAAATTGGCAGTACACAAGGATCTTCAACTGTTTCCATCTGTCTGGTATCTAGGCGTCGTTTACAAATCTTCAAGAACCGTCGTGTGCTAGTGACCAAAGGAACAGGTTGAATGAAAGGTGTGTAAATAGCGTAGGGTTCTCTTCACACATAGCACAGGATTTGTCTGACTCCTGATGACGAGCAAAGAAGTGTGGAGGCGGCCTGCTACCACTGAACGCCTTCGTTCAAATAGCTCTGAGCACTATGGGACTTAACATCTGAGGTCATCAGTCCCCTAGAACTTAGAACTACTTAAACCTAACTAACCTAAGGACATCACACACATCCATGCTCGAGGCAGGATTCGAACCTGCGACCCGTAGCAGTCGCGCCGTTCCGGATTGAAGCGCCTAGAACCGCTCGGCCACCGCGGTCGGCGAACGCCTTCGTCGTGCAGTCCCATGGGTTCAGCAAGGAGCTCGTTACTTATGCATCCGGCCTGTACCATGCACGGTTGTCGCACACCCGTCATTGTTAAAGGTAATTTAATGGTTGCTCAATATCCCGGAAGGATCCTCGAACGTACTGTCCAACACTATAGTCATCGTTTCGGCGATGGATTAGTCATTCAAAGCGTTAATGCAGAGTTCACCACGCTAACGTCATGAAAATTTTCCTCCAAACGGCAGGAATTAACCAAATGTAGTGGTCTGCGGTATCTGGTGATATTAACCGTGCAGGAAATCCTTGGTACCAGTTGAAACTTGCAGTACGACGTCGCAGGAAACCCCTCTCATGCCTGGCTACCTCAGAAGGACCTCCGTCGAAGAGTGACAGGCTTCAACACGCCCTTGACATGCCAGCGAGGACCCATAGATGTTGCAGAACATCAAGAAGGGCAACACGGTACTGACTGTTACCCAGCATTGGGGAACAAACACTGTACTTTGGTAAGGACCTGATCACCCACAATGGTTACGTAATTGATGGCAGCAATGCTACCCTCACAAAGTAACCATGGGGACCATGGAATACCCCGATATGGCTGCCCAAATTTATCGTCGAACTCCTGCCATGTTTCGCTCTTTGAATGTAAACATGGGCCAGAAGTCTGAAACAGTCTGCAGCAAGACTCATCCGACCACACGAATTTCTTTCGCTGTCCCACAGACGAGATTTTAAGGCTTCGACACCAAGGTTTCCTGTTACGGGCATTTGCGTAACTGATAAGTCGTTTGGAATAGCAGGGCGTTTTGAAATTCCGCTAGCCCTGCAATTTCCTGCTTATGGAGCTCCCTTTGGGTTAGTGTTGGTGCTGACATGGTCCGTGAGTGCGACATTCCATTCTGCACCGACTCCTGTAGCTTTCGTCCTGCTATTTTTTTTATAATCCTTTTCAATGACTTTCACGATCACTTAACTCGCACTTTTGGCCGCGTTGTAACTTAGCAGAGCGCCGGCCGCGGTGGTCTCGCGGTTCTAGGCGCGCAGTCAGGAACCGTGCGACTGCTACGGTCGCAGGTTCGAATCCTGCCTCGGGCATGGATGTGTGTGATGTCCTTAGGTTAGTTAGGTTTAAGTAGTTCTAAGTTCTAGGGGACTGATGACCACAGCAGTTGAGTCCCATAGTGCTCAGAGCCAATTGAACCAGCCAACTTAGCAGAGCGGGTGTTTTTGCTCTCCCTGTGCGCGTATAAATCTTCGATACGGTGCATCTAGAAACACCGAACACTTTGACTTCCTTGCTTACGGAAGTGACTGTCATACGACCGCCAACAATGTGGCAACGTTCGAGTTCATTTATTCCCAGCAAATAAACAGAACACTGTCTTTCCACGAAAGATAGTTGTCCTCCGCATTTATCATCTTACTCAGGGTTGAAGATCCTCTCGACGTTTTTTCGTGTTTGCGATCCGAACAACCCAAAAAAAATCTTCATTTATGTTTAACCATATATTTCTCGCGGTGTTTCCATATTTTTGTTTAACCGCTGTATGTAGGGTGTCTCAAACCTTTTGGGTCAAATTGAAACAGGTGATGGTAGGAGCACGACCGACTATACTGAGGCAGGGAACCAATGGTCGGAAATGTATATTTATTGTGTTATGCACATTCACAGCAGACGCCGCTTAACAACAATGTATTTCATAGTAATTGTTCAAAGCGACGACCGGCAGTCTCGACTCATGCGTGGCAACGGCGCATAAAGTACTGACGCACAGTCTCAAGGATCCATGGTGTCTGTTGTACCAGAAGACAGGCAGGTTGGAATCTATCAAGCAGGTTTCATACACTAACGTCCAGCGTACAACTGACACGCGGAATCTTTGCGAGGTTACGTTGCAGTTATGCAGTGTACGCTGTGTATGTCCATAACGCAATAAATATGAATTTCTGGCCATTGATTCCGTATCTCAATATAATCTGTCGTGGACCCACCGTCACATGTTCCAATTTGACGCAAAAAGTTTGAGACAAGGTGACTCCAGGGCGCATAAA
Organism: Schistocerca americana; assembly: GCF_021461395.2. Classification (NCBI taxonomy): domain Eukaryota; kingdom Metazoa; phylum Arthropoda; class Insecta; order Orthoptera; family Acrididae; genus Schistocerca; species Schistocerca americana. Next base: position 260,442,223 of record NC_060124.1, read on the forward strand.
AACGCCGTCTGCAGAAGTTATTGGTTAGTGGCAGCTGAACATTTCCATTTTTGTTTGGCCTGTGATTTAGTCAATAATTTACGACAAAGTATTTGTTAATCGCAATGACTTTCGCAAACCATGTGGTGTTGGGAGTGGTCGTGCGGTAGCGTTCTCGCTTCCCACGCCCGGGTTCCCGGGTTCGATTCCCGGCGGGGTCAGGGATTTTCTCTGCCTCGTGATGGCTGGGTGTTGTGTGCTGTCCTTAGGTTAGTTAGGTTTAAGTAGTTCTAAGTTCTAGGGGACTGATGACCATAGATGTTAAGTCCCATAGTGCTCAGAGCCATTTGAACCATTTTTTTTTGGTGTTGGGAACAGCAAGACGTGTGCGGTTTTGAAAACAAAGAGCCAGACGGGAGACAACCAGGTTTGTGTTTGTAGTACGCGGAAGATATGTAGAAGTAATCGGGTGCAATATCTGCTCTAAGACATTACACGGTTGCTCTTCCAGCCAAGACCGAAGAGAGTACGGTGGATCTAAAATTACGACACTCTTCCGTTCTGTTCGCTATTGAAGCATAGTGTACATTTTCCATCCAACGTGCTTCGTTCAGAGAAAGCAACCTGATGAAACGATTTTATTTGTAATTATTTCCTGTGTCTCAGTGGGCATGTACAAGCCTTGTAACTGTACTCCGCTTCGCCGACTTGCGTGTCCCTAATCTACCAGCCTCTTATCGAACCAAGGAAAGGAGACTTACAGTTTCACGTGGAACTCGATCCACATGTCGTTCCTAGCGACTGCCGACATCGTTACAACTGAAGGCTATTTTGAAGGCAAATGATCATTTTCGAGGTCCGACCGGAATTCGATCCCACGACCTCTCGGTTTCCAGATGCACTTCACGCGCTTGACCATCAAGCCAGACTATAATTTTATGTATTACTTAAATTTATTTATGCTTCCAACTTGTCGTTTGTAAGCCACAGAAAAAGAGCGATAACTATTTTAGGCGAAAATGGTATAACAACGGTTCGATTTCTATCAGCTTTATTTGGCCTAGGGCTGTTGATAAAATATCGATACTTTTCGTAAGATATGGATGTACATCAGCGATAGTGTCACACGATATATCGAAATGAAATGGCAATATCGATTACCGATACTTTTATTTTATGCACACGGGGGGGGGGGGGGGGGGGGGGGGGTGCAATAACAAGACTTCCAATGTGAAGAAATAGCACACCAGTTGCATTAGTAAACAATTTTTAACCCAGGTGGTGTGCTACTTGTTCACATCGACATCCTCGAAAACAGTTGCTGAAAACGATGAACAAAAATCCATATGAGAAGATTGGTCACTGCTGTGTGCTCTGACGTGTGAGGGAAAATCCTGACGTAATCGGCGCCCGGCGCTACCACCAGAAACTGCAACGTTTAACTTCACCACGCAATTTTGACGCTACAACTGCTAGGTCGCTGGCGTTTGCTGAAATGAAAAAATAGCAAAGTGTTCCGGACACACGTGATGTATGACGTAACCGAACCATGGATCCATCAGACACCTTTTATGTGCCACTTACATGCAGTTACCATTGTCAGCAAAGTGGTTGTCGAAGCTTGAACGTGCATAGTTTTCCTTTCAATTCTTGCTTAAATATGCAGCTCTAAAACCGGCAGTATATTTACAATGTGCAGCCGATATTTTTATAGGCAGGTATGTCGATACTTTTCCCGTTTATATATTGATACCTTTTTTCGATATTTCGAGAACAGGTATTGACATTTTTTAAATATCTATATATCTGATAACCGATTTTTTGAAAATCGGAATAGTCCTACTCTGGACGTTGTCTGATTTTTCTTACAATTTGAAAAGCCACCCTTTCTATAAAGGTCACCATAAATCGGTCTGGAGAGGTCCTCATAGTTTGTGAATGATTGCAGTAATCGATGGGTGCTCGATACCCTGTTTTTTTTGTTCATTTACGCGCATTGCATTGCATAACATTTCATTGCATTTGTTTGCATCTGAGGTCAACTACCAATCTTTGCACCAAATACAGGTGGTCTCTGATCCTCTCTGCCGGCCATAGTGGCCGAGTGGTTCTAGGCGCTTCAGTCCGGAAGCGTGCTGCTGCTACGGTCGCAGGTTCGAATCCTGCCTCGGGCATGAATGTGTGTGATGTCGTTAGGGTAGTTAGATTTAAGTAGTCTAAGTCTAGGCGACTGATGACCTCAGATGTTAAGTCCTATACTGCTTCGAGCCATTTGATTTTTCTGAGCCTCTCTGCATTTCATAACAGATTCTTAGCCGCAATGTCGCGCTGTTCCATTCCTGCCGTACTCGCCAATAGACGCGACAGATGCTGGGCTCCTTACAAATGTCTCGACAGCTGCTGTTTCAGTACTTTCCCCGCCGCCTTGGCTCACTTTCGCCAGATGAACTTGGACCCCCTCCCAGGAGGAGGATTGTCGCTATTCCAGGAACAGCAAAGAGCGGACTGTATTGGGAAAGGGGATACGCAGACAGCTGCCAGCGTTTGGGCCCCGTCCAGGACATTTATATCCATCCGCCACGGCCCGCGCTGGTCATCGGCGAAATGAATGGCGCCACTTCTGTGCTTGTGCCTGCCGAGTGACTTCCGCCCAAGTCCCTTGTGTGCATAAAAAACTTTTCTGTTCTCGAGCGCAGAGCCTATTTCCATATTACTATTCCACTCGACTGTGTTTGTAGATCATCTCATTTACAGTCGATGTCAAAGCCTTTTATGACTATCTTCAGAGACGTAGGCTCAGTTACCGAAATTAAATTCTCTCTACCTCTCATCCCCCACCCAATCATATATTTTTTCTCTGCCACAGCAATCGCTGATGTAGTTAATATACGACTTTAGTACAAAAATAGCCTGTATGCTTAAAAAACAGAACGATTTAGAGCTGAATTCCCCAGTATCCAGCGTTGTGGGAGTAATGTTGCTGTCGTCTTCTCCGTCTTCTTCTTCTTCTTCTTCTTCTTCTTCTTCTTCTTCAGTCCAAAGACTGGTTTGCTGTGGCTCTCCACACTACTATATCCTGTGCAAGCCTCTTCATCTCCGAGTAACTACTGCAACCTACATCGCTCTGAATCTGCTCACTGTATTCATACTTTTGTCTCCCTCTACGATTTTTACCCCGCAAGCTTCCCTCCAGTACTAAATTGGTGATGCCTTGATGCCTCAGAATGTGTCCTACCAGCCAATCCCTTCTTTTAGTCATGTTGTACCACAAATTTCTCTTCTCCCCAATTCTATTCAGTACCTCCTCATTAGTTACGTAATCTACCCATCTAATCTTCAGCATTCTTCTATAGCACCACCTTTCAAAAGCTTCTATTCTCTTCTTGTCTAAACTGTTTATCGTCCATGTTTCACTTCCATACATGGGTACTCTCTACAAATATTATTAGAAAAGACTTCCTGACAAATCTAGACTCGATGTTAACAAATTGCTCTTCTTCAGAAACGCTTTCCTTGCCATTGACAGTCAACATTTTATATCCTCTCTACTTCGACCATCATCAGTTATTTTGCTTCTCAAATAGCAAAGCTCATTCACTACTCTATGTGTCTCATTTCCTAATCTAATTCCCTCAGCATCACCCGACTTAATTCGACTACATTCCATTATCCTCGTTTTGCTTTTGTTGTTGTTCATGTTATATCCTCCTTTCAAGACACTGTCCATTCCGTTCAGAAGCTCTTCCAGGTCCTCTGCTGTTCTGACAGAATTACAATGTCATCGGCGAACCTCAAAGTTTTTATTTCTTCTCCATGGATTTTAATTCCTACTCCGAATTTTTCTTTTGTTTCCTTTACTGCTTGCTCAATATACAGATTAAATAACATCGGGGATAGGCTACAACCCTGTCTCACTCGCTTCTCAACCACTGCTTCCCTTTCTCCCCCAGTGACTCTAATAGCTGCTGTCTAGTTTTTTGTACAAATTGTTGTAGCTAGCCTTTCGCTCCGTGTCTCTTACCCCTGCCACATTTTGAATTTGAAAGTGTGTGTCCCAGCCGACATTGTCAAAAGCTTTCTCCAAGTCTACAAATGCTATAAACGTAGGTTGGCTTTTTCTTAACCTATCTTCTATGAGAAGTCGTAGGGTCACTACTGCCTCGCGTGTTCCCACATTTCTCCGTAATCCAAACTGATCTTCCCTGAGGTTGGTTTCTACCACTTTTTCCAAATCTTCTGTGAAGTATTTATGCTAATATTTTGCTGCTGTGACGTATTAAACTGAGAGTTTGGTGATTTTCACACCTGTGAGCACGTGCTTTCTTTGGAATCGGTATTATTATATCACTCTTAAGTCTGGGGGTATTTCGCCTGTCTCATACATCGTGCTCACCTGGTGGAAGAATATTGTCATGGCTGGCTCTCACAAGGCTATCAGTAGCTCTAACGCAATGATGTCTACTCCAAGGGCCTTGTTTCGACTTAAATCTTTCATTGCTTGTGGGAGTGATAACATTAATAAGTTTTCATCTGGTCGGATTCCATTGGAATTGTTGTGCTCCACGACTGACGTAATCCAAAACGGAATGCTAGTCAGCAATAAGTCGCAACTCAATTTATACTTTATTGCAGATCTAGATTTCATCTTCAGAATAGCTATCATCAGTGTATTTGAGGCCTTTTGACGCCTTCTGAATTTACATCACTAACTTCAAATGCAATAATGATGGCTGTTCTGTAGCTGAAATCTAGATATGCAACAAAGTATTGATTGAGTTGCGACTGACTGCTGTCTTACTTTATGTTTTGAATATTAAGTGACATTTTCGTACGACGGTGCTATGAAGTAGTCAGTACAATGCACTTTCCTTTCGCAGTGGTTGTAACATGTCTGCAACCTATCTTCTTTTGCGAAAGCGGCAGACATCGTGAAATGAGGCAGCCGCTCACGGCAGGAATGAAGGTCTTACCTAGTCCTCGTCCTATCCTTCTTCAAAATACAACTGCTCACTCTGCCTTTTAGATTGTGTTTCACCATGGACTCTTGAGATATTAATTTTACATATTAGTTTGTGACATGTCTATTGAAAGGTTGAGAACGCACGCAGTGAGAAAATAGTTCTTCGAAGCAGGCGCGAAATGTTTACGAATAGTTAAAATTGTGGACCGATAAGGACTAACTCGCAAACCCTGCCTTTTGGAGGATAAGTGCTACTAATTATGCTATCCTCGCACGTTTCAAATATCGACTCAAAGCTTCAATGTGTATCTACGATTTCCTCCATACTACACTGTTACATATCCGTTTCTGTCAAGATGTTCGTAGATGTACAGAAAGTAAATATCCTAAGTTGAACTAACTATTCTAGTGTTGCCAAAGTTTATAAAATTTCGTAAGGGCAGAAACATTATATTAGCCGATCAGTGTTACTGGTCTTGGTATGGCTGTCTCGTTGTCTAGGATGTCGGTTCCTGTTTACGCTTCCACTTAATAAATCCAGGGTTTCTTCGTTTCAGTAACAGTAGCTGCAACATTATTGCTTTTTGACGTCATAAGTATTTATTCATAAATTCTTGATACTTTCTACACCACCACTTGTCAAGTAAATGCATTCTGTTGCACAATACTAAGAACTTGCTAGATACATTAACCAATCTCAACAACAACAGAGACTCTCATAGGGTGATTGGTGCCTAAAATTTCTTTAAGTATTACGTACATAGCGTTCAGATCCATCTAGAACAGGATGTTGTCCAAACGAATTTTATTACGACTGTCTTAACTGAAATTACTTTCCAGGCATTATGCAAATTATGTTTTTGAAAATAATTATATATACACTCCTGGAAATTGAAATAAGAACACCGTGAATTCATTGTCCCAGGAAGGGGAAACTTTATTGACACATTCCTGGGGTCAGATACATCACATGATCACACTGACAGAACCACAGGCTCATAGACACAGGCAACAGAGCATGCACAATGTCGGCACTAGTACAGTGTATATCCACCTTTCGCAGCAATGCAGGCTGCTATTCTCCCATGGAGACGATCGTAGAGATGCTGGCTGTAGTCCTGTGGAACGGCTTGCCATGCCATTTCCACCTGGCACCTCAGTTGGACCAGCGTTCGTGCTGGACGTGCAGACCGCGTGAGACGACGCTTCATCCAGTCCCAAACATGCTCAATGGGGGACAGATCCGGAGATCTTGCTGGCCAGGGTAGTTGACTTACACCTTCTAGAGCACGTTGGGTGGCACGGGATACATGCGGACGTGCATTGTCCTGTTGGAACAGCAAGTTCCCTTGCCGGTCTAGGAATGGTAGAACGATGGGTTCGATGACGGTTTGGATGTACCGTGCACTATTCAGTGTCCCCTCGACGATCACCAGTGGCGTACGGCCAGTGTAGGAGATCGCTCCCCACACCATGACGCCAGGTGTTGGCCCTGTGTGCCTCGGTCGTATGCAGTCCTGATTGTGGCGCTCACCTGCACGGCGCCAAACACGCATGCGACCATCATTGGCACCAAGGCAGAAGCGACTCTCATCGGTGAAGACGACACGTCTCCCTTCGTCCCTCCATTCACGCCTGTCGCGACACCACTGGAGGCGGGCTGCACGATGTTGGGGCGTGAGCGGAAGGCGGCCTAACGGTGTGCGGGACCGTAGCCCAGCTTCATGGAGACGGTTGCGAATGGTCCTCGCCGATACCCTAGGAGCAACAGTGTCCCTAATTTGCTGGGAAGTGGCGGTGCGGTCCCCTACGGCACTGGGTAGGATCCTACGGTCTTGGCGTGCATCCGTGCGTCGCTGCGGTCCGGTCCCAGGTCGACGGGCACGTGCACCTTCCGCCGACCACTGGCGACAACATCGATGTACTGTGGAGACCTCACGCCCCACGTGTTGAGCAATTCGGCGGTACGTCCACCCGGCCTCCCGCATGCCCACTATACGCCCTCGCTCAAAGTCCGTCAACTGCACATACGGTTCACGTCCACGCTGTCGCGGCATGCTACCAGTGTTAAAGACTACGATGGAGCTCCGTATGCTATGGCAAACTGGCTAACACTGACGGCGGCGGTGCACAAATGCTGCGCAGCTAGCGCCATTCGACGGCCAACACCGCGGTTCCTGGTGTGTCCGCTGTGCCGTGCGTGTGATCATTGCTTGTACAGCCCTCTCGCAGTGTCCGGAGCAAGTATGGTGGATCTGACACACCGGTGTCAATGCGTTCTTTTTTCCATTTCCAGGAGTGTATATTTATGCGCCTAATAATTAATAATGAAGATTGCAAATTTTGGCAATATAAAAACTATCAGCTTTTTGTCTTTGTATAACTGCCGATGAATTACGGATAGTAAAATTAGAAAAATTAAGCATCAGAACGAGCATTTTGTTTGCATAAAAACTAAAGCATAATAATACTACTTTCATTGTAAAGTGGTTTTTGACTCATTTCAGTTAACAGTTGTGATTACCAATATTGATGGTTGAAGGTTGATGTTACTAAATGGACTGATGAAAAATAAATTATGTTATCAGGTAAATAGTATTTGGCTGATCAAATATATGCAAAATTCCTTTATATGTGGAATGAATAATTGAAGTAAAACAGTTAACATGTCAGCCGGAATTTATAAGGAATCGAACATTCCAATTGAAGTATGGAAGTTCTGAGGAGGCAAGATTCATTACAGTACCTGTACGTTTCGTCACTGCAGTGTAAAATTTGGTCCATGCATTAAAGACATAACTGTGCAGAGACAAACTACGCATGTCGCCCCACGATAATATCACTGTGCGACAGGTGTGGCGCATTGGCAGAAGATAGAGTTCAGCTGCGGTACGGATAACAGGTGCCTAAACAGCGCGCGAGTGAAGTGCCGCGACCACTGGAAACTTACTACAAAACCGGAGTGCGCGGGAGAGTACTATTCTTATAGACAAGACGTCTAAATTGCTCACTGAATCACCGTGAAATTCTTCCTATATACTGATTAAATGCAATGCCCCGTGCAGCCGCAGTGAAATAGTGCCAAAAATTTAACCAAGGCCACGCAGGCGTGGGTTATGCTGCTTTGTAGATACAGATATAGTACCATGTGATTACGACCTTTTCGGCAAGCTGAAAGAACATCTGGGAGTAAAAAGATTTTACAACAATGTGAACTTCCACACAACGGCTCCGTGCAGATTTCTATTGAGGAACTGAAGTATTGTCAGAAAGTTCCGACCATTGTTTGGAAAAACATTGTGGCTATATTGGAAAACAGTGTCATGTGTCTGTCACTTTGAAGCGTAGCGTAGCATTCAGTACTAGTTACTTGGCCTGCCATGGCAATGTGTAACTTACTTTTTGAACGCTCCTCGTATGAACCGCCAGGCAAGATCTGTGCGCATAAGTAGCAAGAATTTTCACATCAACTGGACAGAAAATATTTACGAAAGCAGAACCAAAAGTTGCTCCTAAACATCAATAAATTTATTGCAAACATTGTAATCATGATTCATTTTCAAACCCTAGTTGTATGCAGTGTCTGAAGATGCTCATAATTTATAGTCATTTAATAAGCAGAGCAAACATAAATTTATTGCAAACATTGTAATCATGATTCATTTTCAAACCCTAGTTGTATGCAGTGTCTGAGCAAACATAGTTGTTTGGGTGTGCTACCTGTCGACTGAATTTAAGTACCGCGAATTTTTAAAAGTTCAGATGATGGGTACACGCAGTGAAAATACTGAGTATAAAGATGCTAGGAGACAATTTATGCCTGGTTTCGAGATTAAAGATGTTAAATGGTGATTAACTCCACAAACGAACATTTATCGTTTGAGTACTGTTATAAATAAGAACCCCGAAGTAGTGTTGACTGTGGTCCGGAAAACGACTATGTTCACAACAGAGACATGTAAGTGCTCCCAGTCAGATTAGCCGGGGCTGCTACTACTATCTGATACCAACTGGGACATTTTATGCATTTATTTCCGCGATACGGTACATGAAACGTATGCCAAGAATTACCCAGAAGTTTCTGGGTGAACGAAGTCAAAGATGTACTTTTTAGGTGCGATACCAAAGAAGGACTTGAAAACTAGGGACTGTTATATTATTAAGCTGGTAATATTAACTGCATTAGAATCCCTGGGAAGCTACTCCTCAGTGGAAGAAGAAGAGTTGGCTAACAAGGTTTAATTCACTCTAACTTCTATGTATCGACCACAAGACATTTAATATGCTGTGGCAGTTGTTCAGTTCATATCAACCCATTATGTGACACATTTTTGTTCTACTCATAAACACTTCATGTCTTCCTAGAAATTTTATTTAATTTCAGTGTTACAGTTAAATTTTGGTCTTTTTTTTAGAAAGGCGAATTGTTAGTAACGAGAAATGCAATTATATATGAAGGCATTATTTCAATAGTGGTACAAGTCCATTTTTGTTCATTTTGAGATACGGATTCCTGAAGTTAAATGAGCACTGAAAAATCTGCAGTTGAGATACGAGGAATATTCAAGCAAATGGCTTCTTGCTAGAGGCGAACCTTTCTTTCTGTTTGTTTGTTTCGATCATTAATTTCAGAAGCATTATAGATAGAAAAGTGGAGGTAATGGACTTGCATCACTATTGAAATAAGCCCTTCATATATACGTCGAAACAGAACTTGGTAACTTTGCATTTTGAAGGTTTTATAAACGTGGAAAGGCAACTCTGAATAGACCATACGCAATACTTGAGGACACAAAACCATTACTCGAGGGCAAACGAAGACTGATCAAGCATTTAAATGAAGATGATGGGTTCTTTAATGAAAAGGCAGTATATAATGAGCGCAGAAGAATAAGATGTTGGGCTCTCGGCGGCTAGGTCTTCCACAAAAAAATTGTGTTTAAAACGTCGGAATTTCGACTGTAGTAAAAATGAAATACACTGAGATGAATAGAGTCACTGAATACCTCCTAACATCGCGTCGGACCCCCTTTTCACGGCGTAGGGCAGCAACTCGACGTGGCAGGGACTCGTCAGGTCGTTGAGGTCCCCTGCAGAAATACTGAGCCGTGCTGCCTCTACAGCCGTCTATAACTGCGAATGTTTTCCCTTTGCAGCATTTTGTGCACGATGTGACCTCTCAATTACGTCCTATAAATGTTCGGTGACATTCACGTGAGGCGATCTGGACAGCCAAATCATTCGCTCCAACTTTCCAGTATGTTCTTCAAACCAATCGCGAATGTGGCCTTCTGACGTAGCGCATTGTCATCCATTAAAATTCCATCATTGTTCGGCTGCAAATGGTCTCCAAGTAGCCGAAAATAGCCATTTCCAGTCAATGATCGGTTCATCTGGACCAGAGGATCCAGTCCATTCCAAGTAAACACTGCCCACACCATTTGGAGCCACTACCAGCTTGCAGAGTGCGTTGTTGACCACATGGGTCCGTGGCTTCGTGTGGTATGCGTCGTAGTTGAAACCTACCACCATCTCTGACCAACTGAAATCGGGACTCGTCTGACCGGGCCACTGTTTTCAGATCGTGTAAGGTTCAACTGATACGGTCACGAGCCCAAGAGAGGCGCCGCAGGTGATGTGCTGTTAGCAACGACACTTGCGTCGGTCGCCTGCTGCCATATGCCATTAACGCCAAATTTCGCCGCATTATCCTAACGGATACGTTAGTTGTAAATCCCTCGTTTATTTCTGCGCTGTGTTGCTTGTCTGTTAACACTGACATCTCTACGCAAACGGCGCTGCTCTATCGCTAGGCGAACGCCGTCGGCCACTGTTTTGTCCGGAGTGAGATGAAATGCCTGCAGTTGAGTGTTCTCGGCACACCCTTGATCTGTGGGTCACGGAATACTGAATTCCCTAACGATATCCGAAATGGAATATCCCATGCGTCTAGCTACCACAAGAGTATCGCGTCCAAAATCTGTTAATTACCGTCGTGAGGTCCTAATGACTTCGCCAATGAACTAGCCCCTTTATACCCCATCTACGCGATACTGCTGCCATCTGTATACGTATATCTGACTATCGCTATCCCATGACTCGCTACGGTCGCAGGTTCGAATCCTGCCTCGGGCATGGATGTGTGTGATGTTCTTAGGTTAGTTAGGTTTAAGTAGTGCTAAGGTCTAGGGGACTTATGACCTCAGCAGTTAAGTCCCATAGTGCTCAGAGCCATTTGAACCATTTGAATATCCCATGACTTCTATCACCTCAGAGAGAAATAGCAGTGCGTTCGTCACGTGATCGATTAGCCGGAGCGAGGCCTGTTCAACAAACGCCATTGACAGACGCTACTAGATAGGCATTGTGCGTTATGTAGTGATTTGCTGTTGAATTTCCGACGGTACATTCCGGGAGGAGTCAGACAACGTATTACTTCCTACCACATCGTCTCGCGAAATGACCCCAACGAGGAAATTCGAGAAATTGGAGCTAATACAAATGTTTACCGACAACCGTTCTTCCCGTGCGCCGTTCGCGTATGGAACGGTGAAGGGGGAATCAGATAAGGGTGTCAGAAATACCGTGCGTCACACGCACGGTTGCGGATTACTCAGAAAGCTATTTTTGTCTGAAGGGGCCTCCGACATTAAGGTGCAAAGGTACTGATGAAATTTTATAAGCTTGTTGCACCAAGAGTTAAGTAGTAAAATTGTAGGAGCGATACAGAACCTGCATTGCGCCTGGCTGGACAAATCAACACAAATGTGATTCAAATTGATTGCGTTCGAGTGACACTCTCGCCTGCTCAAAATACTCTGGCCTATGCACTTGAAAGAGAACAGTGTATTGTTAAGAGCGCCTACAGAATCTGCAGTGCCTCCGCAGTCTTCCACGACAATCGAAGTGTCAGGCGGGAACAGTCTAGAGTCAGGCGGGAACAGTCTAGAGTCAGGCGGGAACAGTCTAGAGTCAGGCGGGAACAGTCTAGAGTCAGGCGGGAACAGTCTAGAGTCAGGCGGGAACAGTCTAGAGTCAGGCGGGAACAGTCTAGAGTCAGGCGGGAACAGTCTAGAGTCAGGCGGGAACAGTCTAGAGTCAGGCGGGAACAGTCAAGTGTCAGACAACCACAGTCCTGAGAATGTGAGGCCAATGATAACAGTTTCCACAGCAACTGTACACTTGTCCACCTTAGCGCACCTCGTTGATGGATGGTTGAAATTTGTGTGCTACAAGGCATTTTCATTCCACTCTTAGTTTCATGTCCTTTAAATTTTGAGAATTTTTGCACACATTTCGCAAAGGCATCCTGTAACCAATATCTATAGACCATGCTAGCTCGTTGAGCTGTATCTTTGTGAAGCGTGAAACTGTAGTTAGTTGTTTTATATCCTTTGGCGAGTCCCACTCGGCTACAGCCAATCAGGCGGTACGTGTCTGAAATGAGCCAATCGGACGAGTAACTTTAAATTCACACATTATGGACGCGGCAGTCATGCGGCCTAAGTTGATCAGAGGTGAGCAACTGCATTCGGATATTTGGTGAGATCATTAATTTATTTGCAGTGGTTATTAATACATAAAGTTTAAGAAATTTCAGTCAGGAGAGTTTGATATTTGCATATTTAAATTGCTATCATTTCACATGTTCGACTGATGACGAATTGCGAGTTAGGCCGCGTACTTAGCGTATAATATTACAGAGGTTCAGAGATCGATTACTTCTCGCTAGTTCGAAGATGACTACAGGAATGTCTTAATTATTCAGTCAGATACTTGACGCATTCAATTTCGCCATTCCCTCCTGCTTTTCTGCTTGCTTAATGCATTACTGTAAGACTATTCGGAAAGTAAGGAATGATAGGTCGCGAAATGAAAACTACAGTGAAAATCAAAACTGTTTTACTTGCAACGGTTAGCTGCACCTTCCAGCTACTTCTCTACACAGTCGCCGCTCAGACTTAGACATCTGTCGCAGCGTTGTACCAACTTTTCAAATCCCTCGTTATAGAAGACAGCCGCTAGTGCTTTTCGACAATTTTCTACTCTGGACTGCAGCTCGTTGTCTGTGTCAAAATATTGTCTTCATAGCCAGCAGTTCATTTGAGCAGAAATGAACCTCAGGGATGGCCAATTACGGGCTGTATTGTGGGTGATGAAACACGTCCCATCGAAAAAGCTGCAGGTGCATCTTCATTGCCCCTGCAGAGTGCGGCCGAGGATTGTCGTGTAGAACGAACCGCATGGCAGTTATATTGCATATCTTCAGGTGAAATGTTTCGCCAGGCCCTCATACTTGGCGGGAGGCACTAATTTCTAGCCATCTTTACGTCCTCACTGTGAGCTCAGAACTGAAAAAAAGCGACATGATGCTATCGACGAGCGTACTAGACACAGTGCCCAACGCATCTGTGCAAAGCTTCATCAGATTTTCACTGTAGCCTATTTTCCATTTCGCGACCGATCGTTCCTTACTTTCCGAATAACCCTCGAATCTAGGAAACTTATCTTTCTGTGATTACTAAAAATTCGATTAATGTTCAGGTGTATTGTAAAGTCCATGTGCTGTTTATCTACTGTTCGAATATTTTGAGTTTAACAAAATATCAGTTCGCCTCTGCAGTTAATCATTAATAGTCTCTTTAGTAATTTCTTTAATTTTAGTGCATGATATTGAAGCATGTGTTGTATGTCGCTATTTTCGACACAGTTTTTGTCAGTATCCCCCTTTGTCAATTCAATGATCGCTTACGAAACAGATAATGAAATAATTCTGTCATATTTAGTTTCTCTGACGAATCAGTAATAAGTATCCCACTCTCTGCAAGCATAGTTCTAAGATTATGAAGGGTGAGTTTTGTCGAGAACACCTACTGTTTTTATAACATGTATGTTATTATTTTCGTGTAGTAATTTAGTAGTGTGGTCTTTAACTTTTGTAATAGACCCTTCAGATTTTGTCCGTTAACCACATCAGTATTCAATTACTTCGGAGAGGTATTTTCAGCGCTTGAGCATTTTCAGATTGAAGTATTGTGATTATATTAAAGGGAAATCAATCCGTAGCACCGTGCTTAGCTGTGATCTGACCACATTTACACTGTATAATAAGGAGAGGCTTTTAAGACTACTTGTACACTGGTGTTCAGTTGCACATGCTATGCATACCCGTTTCACGCTGCGCGGATTTTCTGTACATTTGTGCTACTGTGATTAATTCGTTTGCTTACTTCGTGGCCACCGTTTACAAACTGATGATTTTGTCATGAACAGTCATAACAAGGCATAGCTTCAACAAATCAGGCCTTAATCTAACTACTCATGACATACTAGTTCCAAACACAGTACACACCTCACAGGGTTTGTACTTTTGTTAGAACTTGACCCCTGAAGGCCAAATCCATTACATGGACACCGTTGTGAACTACCTGGCTAGATAAAGCCCTTCCAGATGCCTCCAGAAAGAAGTGCTTAATTATTATCCATTCTGCTCGGGTACTTATGAGCCATAAATTTTAGCTGTTGGTCGTCAACTGATGTATCTGAGCTTGGTCGACCTCTGCGTTTATCATGACAGTGTTTAATTTCCGAATGAAGCCATTGAGGAGTAAGCCAGTCCGGCGGCTAACTTTGTATGTTGGCAATTTTTAGAATGAAATCTGCGCATGGTCTAATTATACCCAAATGTAAAACACTTACGTTTTCTCTAACTGGAATATCGACACGTTCACCTCAGTCCATTAGGTGCATTTACGAAAAACCTAAATGCATTATTAAACCAAGAAATAATTTTACATCATCACGTTTGTCAAACCACGACAAAACAACGAAGTGTGGAACATTCGCTGTTCCGTTATTATGAAATACTTCGAAGAAAATGATGTAAAGACACACAACTAGCACGGATTCAGAAAAAAAAACAACGTTCTTGTTAAGCACAAATGACTCATCATTCACACGGAATAATGAGTGCTTTCGACAGAGGATCTCACGTTGACTCCACATTTGTGAATTTACAAAAGGGTTTTAACAACATGCCTCATAAGCGGCTTCTAATCAAATCGTCTGCCCATGGAGTTGGGCGACTGGATTTGTCGTTTCCCGTTCAAAATGGCTCTGAGCACTATGGGACTTAACATCTGTGGTCATCAGTCCCCTAGAACTTAGGACTACTTAAACCTAACTAACCTAAGGACAGCACACAACACCCAGTCATCACGAGGCAGAGAAAATCCCAGACCCCGCCGGGAATCGAACCCGGGAACCCGGGCGCGGGAAGCGAGAACGCTACCGCACGACCACGAGCTGCGGACTGAAATTTATTTATTGACTGCCACCAACATGGGAGAAATGACCGTTTTAATAAAGTTGGAGAAACAGTTGTACGGAAAGATTTAGTTCATTTTTCACACGTGCTGTTCGAGGGCGCAACGTTCGCTAAACAGTATGGAAACGGTTCTATGAACTTTCTGCAGAGCACTTAAGTGTAAATCGCAGAGTAATCACGAGACGTAAGCTCGAACTGACCCTTCGAGGACAACAGTACTTTACGATGTACACTGAAGACAGTACGAGCTCTACGAAACTGCACTGAAAATGCGGGTCTCATTTCCACTTCCGCAAGGTAGGTAGCTGTACTAGTGATTTCGATGATTACACGAGTGATGAGCAACTACCAACCGTCCAAGTAATGAGGGTGGCGGAGTACCTTCTTTGGGCGTTTTACTTGCTCACGTAGATATAGATAGAAAAGACAATACCTTCCCTAAGTGCCCTGCGAATTGAAGTTGGCGCGGTGTTGGTGCTGAATCACCCGGAGCTAAGAAACTTTGGCGGCTTCTTCGCTGCCACTCTGAAAGGTCAGCTGCATTGAAGGTCATTAGAGGCGGGACACGTAGCTTAGAGTAGACCAGACTGGGGCACAGAAACTGCCTTTTAAGGAAAGTATCCAGTCAGTCTTCTAACAGGATTTAACAAACCACACAGATTCCCGCCAGCAGGATGGGATTTGAACGCCGGTCCCCTCAGTGTGGTCCCGGCTCTTTAACGACTGTGTCAACTAGGCGGCTTCAGTTGCGCATTATTTATAGCATGTTGTTCAAAAAACTCCACAAGAAGTCAGCTGCTACAGCGTAATTGACGTGATTCGGTAGCGAACTGTGTAGGTATTAAAATGAAAATCAAAAGGTTCGGAGCTGAGTCCTCAGACGTTCAAAGGATTTTCTATGTCACTTGTCACTTCTGACAACGATTTGCTAATGCGCAAAAGCGGTTCGGAGTCCACGTTAATCTGCAGGTCCGCATATAAATGGCTGGGTAAGTCAGTTCGAAGGTCGGAGGAAGGCAATGGCAAACCACGTGGTAAACCACTGCAATATTCAAACCAAATTCCGGCTTCAAAACGGCCTGCTTTGCCTTAGCGAAGGAAAATACAGGTACACTTTTCCAGTTCACGCTTGTTATTCCTCCCAGGCTTCCAGTTCACGTTTTCCCCTCCTTCCCCCATACTATCCCCTCCAGTTTGCCGAACCCTGTTTATCGTGAGCATTTCGTCGTATGAATGTCAATTGGTCGTTGCCCCATCGCATTAAAAAGAGTTGTCAGGAATTAATATCGAGACGATGGATGCTAGCTGACTGATTCTGTGTCTCGAGACACTTTTGATTTTCATTACCAGTTGCGTTCGTCTGTCATCATCATCATCATCATCTAACGCTTGCCTTGGACCTTGTGGAGTGCTTTGACGCATACCAACACAGTCTGTCTCATTTACGTGTATCTCAGACGCCAATGCCCTCAAGTCTCAAGCACTTGTCACTTGATTACAAAAGCCTGCATTTTTAAAATTTTTGTCAGAAGATACCTAAAAAATTGTAATTCTGATTCTGAAAATTGCATTCATTTCGTTACATTTTTCACAAAATAAAATATCATCATTCAAAGATATAAGTAATCTAAGCACAAATATTAAAATGCAATTTTCATCGAAACCTGAATTTTTTAGGTATAGGTTATCTTAGCAATATTACGGGTACTCTGTAACATATAATGTTCAAACTTTTTCTTTTTTTGTTTCCTGGAATAAGCATCTACACTGACACCTTCAACATCCAACAATATTCATCAATTACACTTTAACTTCATCTTCCTGCTATCTCTTCTCCATCTGCTTAACGTTCTGGTGAATGCGTTGTCCTTGCACTTCAGTATAATCTGCAGAGTATCCATGTAGATTTTCAGACAAGTAGTCAACATGCGAGTGTAGGAAGTCAACTTTTGCATTAATTTTAATTATGTTCTTTTAATTTATATTTTTATTCTGTAGAAAGTTTTCAGTAGTAGACATGAAAGCACACCATGCATCCTTTTGTGTAACATTATTTTATAGTGTTCTCAAATTCGCGATTCTTCAGTCGCGTCATGTGAGATGTTTTCAGTCCCGGAAACGAAATTTCTCCGATTTTCTTTACACTCAAATACTTTTGCTTCGGCTGGCTACCGCAATGACTTAAAAAGCAGGCCATTTTCGTGTACCCAGCTTGCTGTGCTAATATAATTCCCACAAAAAAAAGTATTGCGGCACGAAAAACCTGTACGTGATAGAAGAATTTTGAAATCAGCATAAAAAGATTATTTAAGAATACATATAAATATTCTATTATGTGATATGCAGACTGGTGTTATCTGTGGAAGAATGGACCCGGTACTGAAAGTTAAAGCAATTTTTGAAATCAGCTGAGGTGGTGACATGCATATCAGCTCTGGCAGCGTAAATATTGGAATTAGTTTATGTCTGGCCACTGGAGTGAAGCAGTTAGATTAGGATCTTAAAAGACGTACATCGGTTACTCCCTCGTCGGCATTCTGGACGATCGGTCTACAAAAGCTTTATGAAGGTGCAGTGTTAAAAGTTAGCATCGTAAATAGAGAATGGAAGAAGATGTTAGTTATGACACCGTGGTCTTTACCACGAAGGTGAGAATGAATGCAGATAGGAAAGAAATGACCTCAGGGAGCTTCCACGCACCTCTCCAGTCATAGGCAGTGGCGATTTATAGTCCACTTAAGTACCTACTGTTTTAAGCTCGAACGCTTCAAGTAGTTTACGTAGTGAAGTCTATGCCTTTCGTGCTACTTTGTAAGTACTTAAATTTAAGTAAAAAGACAAAACAGTCCTACATTAACTATTAGGTCTACAACGCAAGATCAAGAGAAATGCGAAGCAGCAACAAAAAATTGCGAAAAGAAAGTAGGTTCATCTAAGACAAAACGTACATGTTATAACACTTTAATGTTCATCGTTTCAATCTCAATCAGAAGTCGACATGACTGACTTGTATGAAGACTGACTACGTTGCATGGATGCTAGTTCGAAAAAAATTTTTTAGTGTGTTATTAATTTGAAATAATTACATAATTTTAATACAACCCGTTTTATGACGGACTAAAAAGTATAAAATAATCTCTCCAAGACCCATACAGATAGTTCTGAAAAAGTGTGAACTTTTAATAGCTGCGACAACACTTGTCAAATTTAAAACGAGAAACGTGTGGTGCACACATTAGATAATATTAAGGTGGGGAATTATTCATGTATCAACTGTGTGTTGCACGCACCCCGACATTTTCGTTTTAAATTTTACAAGTATGTTCATAGCTATAAAAAATTCATAAGCACAAATTTTCGGGACAATTTATATGGAGTTAAGAATTTGTATGGGGGTAGCAGAAGTTTTGTATTTTTTAGTCCGTTTCTAAACGTGTTAGATTGAAAAATGTTTCATTCAGATAACTATTTTCTGCTTTTGGTCACATTTTGCAAACTATTTCGAACATTTCTTTGAGATTACATGAGAGGTGTGTGGTCAATTTCATGATTATCTTACTTTCTCTTCCTTATTCAACCAATACATTGCTGCCTGATACGATTATCTCACGGAGACTTCGGAGTTAAAAATTAGAGAGAATCGAGCTCACACAGGGTCTTACCAGCAACCGTTCTTTCCGTGAAACATCTGCAAGTGAAAGAGGAAAGCGGGAAACGGGAAACAGCAGTGGTGCACAAAGTAACCTCCGCTACACACCAGACAAGAAAGCGAGTTAATATTGCATTGTGATCTAGTTCCCAGCTGTGTTGAAAGTTAAGTTTCTAGCTCATGGGGAAGTTACCTTAAAATAAATTGCAAAATTTGTGCCGAACAAACGGACAAGAAAGCGACCTAATACAAACGTGTTAAAAAGACGTCATGTTTGGTACAGATATGTATGTATCCTCCTCATATTGAAACCATTCAAAACGCAGTCAATGGGATAGTCCACTTTATTATTTATATGATTTTATATGTATACCCACGCGTGGATTTTCTGCGTTTTGATTGAAGTTGTTCAATAGTGAACTTAATACTTCATTTCTATACTTTACGTCTGAGTGTTCTATTTTAGATAAGAGCTAAACTGAATCATTACGCACGCTGCAAACAATTGTAAAAGTAACTGGACAAAGCAGAAGATTAAACATCTTGTAGAGCATTAATGATCCCCACTTGATGCTTCATTTTTTGTACCACGTTCGTGATAAATGGTACACTGCAAAAGCTGGGATACGTGTGACCTCATATCAAAATCTGTCATCCGAAAGTCATATAATCTCAGCATTGAGTTGTCCGCAAATGGAAAGTTTAGAAAGGCATTCCATGATTTTAAAACACAACCTTACGATAAATAACAAAATTCACGTAAGCGCGCCGAATTCCCACCTACTCCACTAGTCATTCGTTCCACTGTCGTGTAAACTCATCCCGCCCCCTTACTATCACTACCGCCACCATCACAACAACAGCTTGTAAAATCAAATGTTGCAAACAGCATAAATGCCTCCTAAAAAAAAAAAAGTTGACAGCATGTGCTCAGACACGCAACTTCTGATTTAAAATTACGAATCCTCTACATAAATACGACTTAAGTACAGAACGGTATTATCATCTGAAAAATCTCTTACGTGATGATCTGCAATGTTGGTATACGAAATGACGCATTGCCACAAACTTTTTGCTCAACTGCAGTAGGCGAACGTCAGAAGTAAGACCAGAGTTCGCCATCTACCTGGATGTACATTAACGTTTTTTCCTCTACACAAGGAGAATACAAAAGCAAAAAATCTTGGCGTACAGCCTCTCCAAGACTCGCAAAATGCAGCTACCGGTTCAATATTTGCTCGTCCGGACTTAGATCTATTTTTAATTTGTTTGTAAAAAGTAAATTCCCAAAGTTTTTCCTGCCATCGTCATGTCCCGAGGTATTTTTGTTGGAAATTAGACTTTTAGTGACCAGACAATGGGAGGGGAGAGAGAGAGAGAGAGAGAGAGAGAGAGAGAGAGAACGAATTTATCCAATAGAGTTTCTCATGGACTACGTCGTCTTTCTTCCAAAGATCGTCAATTAAATTCTCCGAGCATTCCTCTCATACTTTCATCTACATCTACATGGATACTCTGCAAATCATATTTAAGTGCCTGGCAGAGGGTTCATCGAACCAACTTCACAATTCTCTATTATTCCTATCTCGTATAGCGCGCGGAAAGAATGAACACCTATATCTTTCCGAACGAGCTCTGATTTGCCTACTTTCGTGTGGACTATACTGGCGCGTTATGATCCTAACAGCGCGTCTCAGAAATCATTCCAAGTCTGTTCTCATACCAGCTTGATAAGGACTCCGGACACCGTATCGATATCCTACAACGGTGTGCTGTAAAGTTATGCCTCCGAATGTTTTATTCTGTCCACATGTACACTATGTCATTAAAAGTATGCGAACACCTGGCTGAAAATGACAAGTTCGTGGCACACTCCATCGGTAATGCTAGAATTCAGGATGGTTTTGGCCCACCCTTAGCTTTGATGACAGCTTGCACTCTCGCAGGCATACCTTCAATCAGGTGATGGAAGGTTTCTTGGGGAATAGCAGCCCATTATTCACGGAGTGCTGCACTGAGGAGAGGTATCGATGTCGGTCGGTGAGGCCTGGCACGAAGTCGGCGTTCCAAAACACCCCTAATGTGTTCTATAGGATTCAGGTCAGGAGTCTGTGCAGGCCAGTCCATTACAGGGAAGTTATTGTCGCGTAACCACTCCGCCACAGGCCGTGCGATATGGTCGATCGTGTTGCTCTTCAACAGTGGGAAGCAAGAGGGTGCTTAAAACATCAATGTAGGCCAGTGCTCTGATAGTGCCACGCGAAACAAGTGGTGCAAGTCCCCTCCATGAAAAGCACGACCACACCACACTCCGAATTTTACTGTTGGCACTACACGCAGGCATATGATGTTCACCGGGCATTCCCCATACCCACACCCTGCCATCGGGTCGCCACATTGTGTACCTTGATTCGTCACTCCACTCAACGCCTTTCCACTGTTCAATCGTCCTGTGTTTACGCTCCTTACACCAAGCGAGGTAGCGTTTGGCATTTACCGGAATAATGTGTGGCTTATGAGCAGCCGCCCGACCATGAAATCAAAGTTTTCTCACCTCCCGCCTAACTGTCATAGTACTTGCAATTGATTTTGATGCAGTTTGCAATTCCTGTGTGATGGTGTGGATAGATGTCTTCCTATTACACATTACGACCCTCTTCAAGTGCCGGCGGTTTCTGTCAGTCAACAGACGAGGTCCCCTGTCGCTTTTGTGCTGTACGTGCCCCTTCACGTTCCCACTTCACTATCACATCGGAAACAGTGGACCTAGGGATATTTAGGAGTGTGGAAATATCGCTTACAGACGTATGACACAAGTGGCACCCAGTCACCTGACCACGTTCGCAGTCTGAGTTCCGCTGAGCGCCCCATTCTGCTCTCTCACGATGTCTAATGACTACTGCTGTCGTTGATATAGCAGTAGGTGGCAGCACAATGCACCTAATTTGAAAAACTTATGTTTTTGCGTGTGTCCAGATACTTTTGATCACGTAGTGTAGGTTGCATTACGTAATCCCTGTTACTCGGTCGACTTTCGCTTCGCTGATGCAAACTGCAACCCTCTTCCGCTAGAGGGCTACGAATTGTAGCGTTTAAGATCGCGGTGTGTAATTTAACAACGTCGGCTCCTGAGAAACCCCGTACTGTAATCGAGTTTCTAATTCGAAGAGTTCGTTCACACATGGAGCAGCCTATCCTTCAGCATGACATCTACATCTACATTTATACTCGGCAAGCCACCCAACGGTGTGTGGCGGAGGGCACTTTACGTGCCACTGGCGTATGGTTCGCGGGAAGAACGACTGCCGGAAAGCCTCCGTGCGCGCTCGAATCTCTCTAATTTTACATTCGTGATCTCCTCGAGAGGTATAAGTAGGGGGAAGCAATATATTCGATACCTCATCCAGAAATGCACCCTCTCGAAACCTGGACAGCAAGCTACACCGCGATGCAGAGCGCCTCTCTTGCAGAGTCTGCCACTTGAGTTTGCTATACATCTCCGTAACGCTATCACGCTTACCAAATAACCCTGTGACGAAACGCGCCGCTCTTCTTTGGATCTTCTCTATCTCCTCTATCAACCCGACCCGGTACGGATCCCACACTGATGAGCAATACTCAAGTATAGGCCGAACGAGTGTTTTGTAGGCCACCTCTTTTGTTGATGTACTACATTTTATAAGGACTCTCCGAATGAATCTCAACGTGGCACCCGCCTTACCAACAATTAATTTTATATGATCATTCCACTTCAAATCGTCCCATACGCATACTCCCAGATATTTTACAGAAGTAACTGCTACCAGTGTTTGTTCCGCTATCATATAATCATACAATAAAGGATCCTTCTTTCTATGTATTCGCAATACATTACATTTGTCTATGTTAAGGGTCAGTTGCCACTCCCTGCACCAAGTGCCTATCCGCTGCAGATCTTCCTGCATTTCGCTGCAATTTTCTAATGCTGCAACTTCTCTGTATACTACAGCATCATCCGCGAAAAGCCGCATGCAACTTCCGACACTATCTACTAGGTCATTTATATATATTGTGAAAAGCAATGGTCCCATAACACACCCCTGTGGTACGCCAGAGGTTACTTTAACGTCTGTAGACGTCTCTCCATTGAGAACAACATGCTGTGTTCTTTTTGCTAAAAACTCTTCAATCCAGCCACACAGCTCATCTGATATTCTGTAGGCTCTTACTATGTTTATCAGGCGACAGTGCGGTACTGTATCGAACGCCTTCCGGAAGTCAAGGAAAATGGCATCTACCTGGGAGCCTGTATCTAATATTTTCTGGGTCTCATGAACAAATAAACCGAGTTGGGTCTCACACGATCGCTGTTTCCGGAATCCATGTGGATTCCTACAGAGCAGATTCTGGGTTTCCAGAAATGACATGATACGCGAGCAAAAAACATGTTCTAAAATTCTACAACAGATCGATGTCAGAGATATACGCCTATAGTATGACAACGCGAGTCCACACACTAGCGCTGCGACATCTGCAACAATCCGACGCCTTGGGTTCATTGCCATCGATCATCCTCCGCACACTCCCGACATGGCCCCATCCTATTTTCATGTGTTCCCAAAACTTAAAGAACACCTTTGCGAACTTCACTTCGACAATGATGACACTGTTCTAACAGAGGTGACATGGTTGCTCCGTCAACAAAGTCAAACATCCTACATTTACGGTATCAACAAATTGGTCTCTCGCTGGGAGAAATGTGTTCGACGCCAGGGAGACTAAGATGGGAAACATAAATGTAGACGTGAAGAATAAAGATACAGAATGTTAATGACGTTTGTTTTATTTATAATTTTAAGTGTTTTCACGGACGAATTTCGGAGGCTCTACGTTTCAGCACGGCCTCGTAGAACCGGTCGCACTATCGCCTTTATGACGTTTCCTTTTCGGAAGCACCGCACTTTTCCAGAATTATTAAAGTCCCTTAACATTGAATTTAATTGTTCCAGTTAATATCGCTAATTAGTATTATCCCTAATAACTTACAGGAAGTGGCGTGCTCAAGATGTTCGTCGCTAATCTTGTAATCTGGTACTGCCTCATTCTTCTGGTTTGTTACAAGCGTTGTCTTTAATTGATCCCTATTTAAGGAGAGCAGAGATTCATTACCTCAGGTGGAAATTTTCAATGTCTTTTTGCAACTCCTTACGCTCTTCCGACGACACTACTTTCCTACACACAACTGCATCGTCAGCAAACAATCTTCCAGCACAGCTGATCGTAAATTGTAGATCGTTTACGCATTGAAAACATTTGAGGTCGTATTATGTTTCTTTAGGGCACACCCCTTGTCACTTCAGTTACATTCGTCATCCAGTACAACGTGCGGGGTTCTGTTGCTCAATTATTGCTCCAGTCACATCTTGTATGGGTACACAAGTAAACTAGACAGCACATCTTTCCGTACTGTTGACCGTGGGCTGGAAAAATGTTTTGACTGCACGAGCGCTAACACTACCCGAGGCACGGGCACTTGCTGCGTGGTCAGTTACAGCAACAGCAACCGCGTCAGTAACTTCCATTAGGATGGGACGCCGTCCTCTTTCACGTGCCACACCAGGCTCACCCGTATTTTCGACTTTCATCATCATCAAACCATTTAATAACATCAAGCCTCTCCTCCTACTTTTCAGTCGACGATTCTGAATGCAGCAATGTAAATGCTGCCAATCACATCAAATGGTTTCGCTAACAGCGCACAGCCTCTCTTCTTGATAGCCACACTGTTCACTCACGTTATGGCTTGTAATTTGACAGCGTGGATGTCACTCTGTCATAAAAAAAAAGTGTGTGTGTGTGTGTGTGTGTGTGTGTGTGTGTGTTTCGTAAACATTTGAAACCATGTGTCATGTTTCTTGCTCTCAGTCTAAAATAATGGATCAATATAACTTGGCTCTTTGAGCATCATGATCTGCGATGCTTTTTCACCACTACACTTCTAAGAAGGTGGTGGTTCTTACCACAACAGCGGTTCTCTCCATATAATAAGCGGTATGTGTACCAAGTTTGGTTGAAATCGATCCAGTGGTTTAGGAGGAGATGTGCAAAACACACACACACACACACACACACACACACACACACACACACACACACACACACACACACTTTTATAATATGTATGGATATATTGATTCAGAACATTAATGGGAGCAAGGTAAAGCTCCCAATGTGTTTAACCCCTCTGGATGTCACGTAATCCCGCGCATTACTCAGATGTGTCTCGAATGGAAGCTGTTTCACTTTTACGTACATCGCCATTATTTCATCTCGGGGTATCGCAGTGACGTCTGCAGTGCGAGTGAAAATTATGCTACGTGGCTGCTGAAGTACAATCATGGTGGTTTCCTGGACATGCAGTCGCGGTGCTTTATATACAGAGCTGCCCTACTGTGTGACACCCTAAACGAAAGAACAGTCTTTGCGTAGGAGAATAGAGGCACACCTGGATAAGGCTTCCGCCGTCATTTCTCGTTACCGCGGCGTGCATATAGGTAGGTCTTCCCTATTTGTGTGGAGCTTCTCAGCAGACCAACTGTTTCCTCCGCGCGCTATTTTTGTGCTCGCATGTGCGAGAATTACTTCTTGAATGGGTCGAATTTTGAGATTTGTTATTCGCTGGAGCTTTGAAGGGGACAAGAAGCGGCATTCGCTCTTTTGGGTTCGGTCGTCTGTTGTGCAGCATTCTGTCAGCGTTTTCGACAGCCGGGCTTGTATGCAGATTCGTTAGAAGAGAAATGAGAGCGTTACAAATGGTCCCATTCTTATACAGAGCGTGCAAACATTTCGGACAATACAAGTGATTCTGCCATTAGTTTATTGAGCAGCAAGACATACCGTGAAACAATTTTCTATCTGTATTCTAGCTGAATCGCTACTTGGTGCAGCCTGTCAGCGTGTACAGTAACTGCTAACTGCGTGCACCAGTAACTTACATGGGGCGTGCTATACTGTCACTGTGAAACTCCAAAAGTAACTATTAGAGACTTGAACACCATCTTATTTCTCTCCAATGGGAATTTTTGGCTGATTAGTGAAAAGGCATACGTCATTTTAGGAACCATAATATTTGTCCTATGTGGAGCGGGCGCAACCTCTGTTTCCTGCCCCAGAATGCGAGACATGATTAACTCTTTAAATCTGTAAGTACTACTGTTGAACGAACATCGAAAACAGAGTATCGTAGTAAATAGGGATGTAATCTTTAAATCTGATTGTAAAGCAAATCTCATTCTTTGAAAGTGAGAAACTGAAAGTGAACATGTTGGCAGCCTAATTTATAGAATAATGCACCACGTGCAATCTAGCGAAATACTAAACAACTGCTACAAGCAATCCTTACATCATTTCAATAAATTTGTTCAGAACTATGGTGCTCAACATTGCGCACTTTCACGTTGTTCACAGAAATTAAAAAATATTGTGACAGGTGAATATTATTTTAAACCAGCTACAAAATAAATGAACGGGTATTAAAACACAAAAGAGCTCTTTTGAAAAGCAGAACTTGTCACAGAAGTGTGATTTTACAGGCCATATTTGTATACGGTAATACGCAATGTGAAATGATTCTGAAGTGTAACAAGGAGATGTCTTTAGAGTTTGATTACAAAATGTCTCGAAACATCCATATTGCTTTCTGTATTACTGATGCACCTATACAGTCTATTATGTAGAGTCACTTGTGAAATAGGAATTGCAATCGCTACTTTTTTTGTGGAAGATCTTACCTGAATAACACCTGTCACTGAACAGAAACGTCTTCGTAAGTGTGTAATTCACGTCATGGTAGCTTAGCTGCAGAAATGAAATTAAGTATCTTCTGCTGATGCTACAACACTAGAATCTATTAGACTAGAAAATAATTACACACACACACACACACACACACACACACACACACACACACACACACACTCACTATATGTGATCAAAAGTATCCGGCTGAAAATGACAAGTTCGTAGCGCCCTCCATCGGTAATGCTGGAAATCAATATGGTGTTGGCCCACCCTTAGCATTGATGACAGCTTCCTCTGTCGCAGGAAAATGCTGTAAGAAATTACCTTTGTAGACTCATTGCATTTTCTCAGTATCTACCAATGAATCGAAATCTGCCACAGACTTTAACTACGAAGAAACCCATGTGAGCCGGCCGGAGTGGCCGAGTGGTTCTAGGCGCTACAGTCTGGAACCGCGTGACCGCTACGAATGGATGTGTGTGAGGTCCTTAGGTTAGTTAGGTTTAAGTAGTTCTAAGTTCTAGGAGACTGATGACCTCAGATGTTACGTCCCATGGTGCTCAGAGCCATTTGAACCATTTTTTGAAACCCATGTGATTCCTCCACTTTATATTCACTCAAATTGTTCAAATGGCTCTGAGCACTATGGGACTCAACTGCTGTGGTCATAAGTCCCCTAGAACTTAGAACTACTTAAACCTAACTAACCTAAGGACAGCACACAACACCCAGCCATCACGAGGCAGAGAAAATCCCTGACCCCGCCGGGAATCGAACCCGGGAACCCGGGCGTGGGAAGCTAGAATGCTACCGCACGACCACGAGATGCGGGCCCACTCAAATTGTTACGCCTAGTAACTTTAAAGACGTCACTGATTTCAGTTGTACTTATTGACATTTTAGTCATTCGATACAATTATTTTTGAGTTATGCGAAGTGCCTAATTTTACATTTTCGTATAGTTAAATCAAGTTTCCAGTCCTTTCAATGTTGTGAAATATTACCAAGGTTTGACTGAACAATCGTGCAGGTTTTTTCAGCTGAACTTCTTTGTAGCCGACTCCATCATTTGTGAAGAGTCTGAGGTTACTGTTAATTATGTCGGCAAGGTCGTTGATGTACATCATGGACTGCATGCTTTCTCCTTGGGGAACACTGAAGTTATTTCTACATCTATAGATGACTCTCCATCTCGCCAGCGCAAAACACAATTGACACCTTCACTGGGCGATAGCGGAAGTAATGTTACCGACGACAGTGACACTAAAGAGGAGTCACAAAGTCAGCTTTGCAAAATTCCTTCCCTAAAGAAGTAGAAAATGGTTCAAATGGCTCTGAGCACTATGGGACTTAACATCTATGGTCATCAGTCCCCCAGAACTTAGAACTACTTAAACCTAACTAACCTAAGGACATCACACAACACCCAGCCATCACGAGGCAGAGAAAATCCCCGACCCCTCCGGGAATCGAACCCGGGAACCCGGGCGTGGGAAGCGAGAACGCTACCGCACGACCTAAAGAAGTAGAAATCATCGGCGTAGCAAAGCAGCTTAAATCATTTAATAGAGACAAGTCCTCTGGTCAAACTGTATACTAATTAGATTCCTTTCCGAGTATGCTGATATAATAACACCGTATTCAACAATCAGCTCGCTCCGTACCAAAAGACCGGAAAGTTGCACAGGTCACACAAAGAAAGGAAATAGGAGTAATCCGATGAATTTTAGACCCATATCACTAACGTCTATTTGCGGCAGGATTTTGGAACACACACTGTTTTCGAACATCATGAACTACCTCGAGTATAACTATCTGTTGACACAGATAGTTATCAGCTCTTTATTCGCACTAAGTAAGGAGTCCTATCGACAGGGGATGTCAAAATCATTCCTTATTTCTAGATTACCAAAAGGCTTTTATACCGTCCCTCACAGGAGGCTTCTAATCAAGTTTCGTGCCCTTGGAGTATCGTCTCAGTTTCGCGACTGTATTCGTGATTTCCCGTCTAGAAGATCACAGTTCGTAGTAACTGACGGAAAGTCATCGAGTAAAACAGAAGTGATATTTGGTACTCCAGAGGAAATGTTATATGCCCTCTGCTGTTCCTATTCTACATAAACTATTTAGGAGACGGTCTGAGTAGCCGTCTTATTGTTTGCAGGCGAAGCTGTCATTTACACTCTCGTAAAGTCATCAGATGGTCACAACCAACTGCAAAATGATTTAGAGAAGATACCTGTATGATGAGAAGAGTGACAATTGACTCTAAATGAAGAAAAGTGCGAGGTCATCCACCTGAGTACTAAAACGAATCCGTTACATTTCAGTTACTTGGTAAAGCATACAAACCTTTCACCTGTGAAGTCAGATACTTAGATATAACAATAACGTATGAATTAAATTGCAGTGATTACATAGATAATTTTGTGGGAATGCAAATCAAAGTCTGCGTTTCTTTGATAGAAAACTTAGAAGATTCAACCAGGTATGCTAAGAACACTGCCTTACACTACGCTTGTCTACCCTCTGCTAGAGTATTGCTGTACGGTGAGAGATCCTCACCAGATACGATTGACGGAGGGCATCGAAAAAGTTAAAAGAATGGCAACTCGTTTTATATTATCGCTAAACAGGAGAGAGAATCACAGATATGATACGCGAATGGGGCAGGCAATCAATAAAACAAGGCTTTTTCGTTGCTGTGAGAGGAGGAAAATAAAAGTACACTAAAAAAGGGAGGAAGAGGAAAAGTAAGAGAAGAGGAAAAGTAAGAGGATGAAAGGAAGGAGTAATAAAGTGAGAATAAGGACAAACATGGAACGGAGGAAAAGAAAAAAAACCATGAGAATGAGGAAAAGGAAATGAAAAAGCAGGAGGAGGAGATGGAAAAGTAAAACCAAGAGGTGTCGTAATATATGATTCAATAGAAAATAATGTCTATGAAATTGTAGAAATAAATTTAATGGCCGGCCGGAGTGGCCGTGCGGTTCTGGGCGCTACAGTCTGGAGCCGAGCGACCGGTACGGTCGCAGGTTCGAATCCTGCCTCGGACATGGATGTGTGTGACGTCCTTAGGTTGGTTAGGTTTAATTAGTTCTAAGTTATAGGCGACTGAGGACCTCAGAAGTTGAGTCGCATAGTGCTCAGAGCCATTTGAACCAATTTAATGCGAGAAATTTGGCTTTTCAGTTTTAAATTTAACTAGCGAAAGCTTTACTTTTACACAAATGGCTGAACATATTGGGTGTGCCAATCAGATCATGAGAATTTGTTGACATTTCACCATGAGTTACAAACCTTGGAGTTCAGTTTGTGATTTGGAGTACAGCAAGCGTATCTACCTTCGACGTGCACGTCATACAACTGAATAAGATATATTAAAATTCCTCACAAAGGTGATCTGTTACTCAAAACAGAATGTAGCTATATAACCTATTCTGAACTGATATGTTCAGTTATAGTCATCTGCAAAAGAACTTGGTTTGGAACATGACGTCTCTATCACGAACAATCATCAGGGGTAATAAATCATCCACACTTTCCCACAGCGAAGCTTTAAAAACGTCAAGCATCTACAGTACAAGGTACGTATCAATAGCCATAATTGAAACACCGAAAGTGATGCGAAATGAAGAAGTTCAAGATCTCGTCAGTACTGAGGTCATTGAAGACAGACATAACTCAACTAGAATTAAATTATCAAAAAGCTAAATGTGTTAATAAAATGTCCTGAATCTGTCTGCTTCACAAATAGCTCGTGCTTATTCTGCTTCTTTACACATAGGAAAGGTGCATATGCAATTTCTATACCATAAACCTCTATCATTGTTGAGCTCGCGATCTCTGTTAAGAAGCTCTAAGACCTGGAAAGCTCTCAAGCAAAACGCTGGTTCTTTTCGAGAATGCTCCAGTCACGTGGATGATATAGCCATAGCAGCCATACCAACAGACAGTTTCTTAAGAACTGCGCAAGAGAGGATCCAGGAAAAAACGAAGAGGTGAAGGGGAAATTACACTGAACAAAGTGAACTAGAGGTTGCCGCCATTTTGCAGAAGCAGCGCTCGTGTCTCCACAGCGATGGAATACTGTGGTGCATCACGTGACTGGGCATCGTCACATGGGGATTCGTCTGTGTGACAGTCGAGGGTCGGATGGACAAAGGACGCGAAATCAACGCGTTTGAATTGGGCCAAATTGAGTCTTTCTTGGGCCGTCAGTCGTACGATTGGTTTGATGGGCCTCCCACGACTTCGTCTGCTGTGGCACTCTCTTCATCTCACAGCAGCATTTACACCCAACGTTATCAATTATTTTTTGGATGCATTCCATTCTTTGTCTTCCGATACAACTTTTTTCCTCTGCAGCTATTTCTAGAACTGTGGAACTTGTTGCCTGATGTACTGACAAGTCCTATCGTCCTCTGTCTTCTTTTAGGTGGTCTTTCCCACATGTTCCTTTTCTCGTCTGTTCTGCAGAGAACCTCATTTATTACCAGTCCGCTTAAATTTCATCATCCAGCTGTAACAGTACACTTTAAAGGCTTCGATTATCTTTCCTGTTTTCGTACAGCCCACGAGCCACTTCCGTAAAATTCTGTGCTCGAGATGAACGGTCTCAGTATATTTTTTCCAAATTAAGGGGAGGAATGCTCTCATTATCTACCCCAGCCGGCTGTCTTTCATGTGATTTGCTCCCATGGTAGCAGCATTACATCGCTTCATCTACAGTGTGCCCCCCCCCCCTTTTGGTAAGAGCACGACTAATTTAATTTTTGGTTCTCCTTCGTATTTTCGTCTTCCCTTGGTTTACTCTCAGTCTACACTGGTTCTTAGGTACACAGGCTGGAAAGGTAGATGAGAAAGATTACTTGTCTGCATCACTCGCTTTTTAATCCGATAATTTATCCCTTTGTATCCATTCTTATTTTTCCCCACTCATGATTGTTGTATTTAATATTGGTCCACCCTAATAGCAAAATGATTGCCAGCATGGTAGCTCAGCGTGTTCAGTCAGATAGCTGGTTGCCCTCTGTAATAAAAAACTTAGTGGAAGTATCAATACACGAACTTAATCAGATGTCATGTGACGTCCACGACGACCAAACAACGATAAAAAACGATCAAAATGCAAAAAAAAGGGTCAGTGTGACGGACAGCCGTCCTAAGGGGTCCGGGTTCGATTCCCGGCTGTGTCGGGGATTTTCTCCGCTCAGGGACTGGGTGTTGTGTCGTTTTCATCATCATTTCATTCCCATCTGGTGCGCAGGTCGCCCAGTGTGGCGTCGAATGCAATAAGACCTGCACCAAGGTGGCCACATCTGCCCCGTAATGGGCCTCCCAGTCAATGACGCCAAACGCTCATTTCCATTTATTTAATATTGCGTATTAACCATTTCACTGGCGTATGCATTTGACACATATTAAACCACCACCGTGTATTTACCTCTTCCTCCCCCCGTCTGACCACCTCATCCTCCATCTCTGTCTACCTCGTCCTCCCCTCTCTGCCTCTTCGTCTCCTGCTCCCCCCATCTTTGTCTATTTACTCTGGTCCCCTCTCTCTGTCAATATCTTCCTCCCTACGTTTCTCTCTCCACCTCCCTTTTCTGTTTACACTCGCCCACTACTGCCCTATACCTTCCATCTGCCTCATGCATCTCCCTATTCTCCCTCTCTCTACTTCCTCGTCTTCTCACTCTGTCTGTCCCACCCTCTATCCATTTCAAACTGCCCACAGCCATGCTCATCAGTAAATGTAGCCCCTCTAATATAGTTCATTAAAACAGGCCAATACTACCACAACGCACTTGCCATGCAGGGCAGTCTACATGTCAGGGGCCTGAAAATAGTTTGCCCCTGACATAAAGGCTGCAATGCAAAGCAAGTTGATACTGTTTCAATGTAACACACCTGTCGTGCAGGCCAGCCTAAATGCCAGGGCCTGGGAATCCTTATCTTGCCCCTGCCATACAGACTGTCCTACAAAGAAGGTTGATTTGTTAGACCAATGCTGTCTCCACATAATGTGCCTATCATGCAGGGCAGCATAAGCAAAGGGTTGGAAAAACCATGTCTGAGCCTGTATCTCCACACTTACTGTTTCTGAGCCAAATTTCGTTGAAATCTAACCAGGGGTTTGGGATGAGATCCAGAACATATGCATGCATGCACAGTCAATAAATCAATCAATCTGCTTTATGTACAATAATTGGCAAATTTTTCCTGTATCCCTTACCTATTTTTATCTGAGGATTTAGCGCTCTCTAATGCTTTTTGTGGGTCAACAAATCCTATGAAGTAGTCTCTTTTTCTTAAGTTTTGCTTCCATTGTCTATTGTAGCTATCTGACATAGATATTCCCTTACAAATGTTGCAGGGATAGTGTTCTCACTTATCATTGTGACAAAGATGTACTGTCAGTACATAGATATGGGGAAACTACCGCTACAGTTAGTTACTGTGGGCAACGCCATGTTGATCACTGTCGACTAACATAGATGGTAACTACTGATTAGTGAGCTCCAGTGCAGTTCAATCCTATACAACAACTAGTTAGCAGCCATACCACCATGAACTACGATTTTACAAAGTGGTACAGAAGCCATCGTCCAACACACCACCAGACATTCGAAGAATGGTAAATATGTGTCTAGAAACCATATACATCCAGCTGGCAACAGCAAACCATTCGAGCAGGTGGTGGAAGTATTGAAACAGCAGCCAGTGTGTCACCAGCCAACAGTTTCAAGAACCATTCCCATCCAGTACTTTCCACATACCATTCTGCATGACAATGTATCACCCCATCACTCTCAAATTCTATCAGAATTTCTTTTGCTGAACACTTCATGCATGTCACAGTGCTTGTGTTCTCATTCTCCTCCTCCTCCTCCTCCTCCTCCTCCTCCAACATTATTTAGTTCACCTGTCATCAACACTACTGACTGCATCTGGAATGCTGTCATCAGATGAGATGTGTGCGCCTTCGACCCACTGAGCAGTGAGCAGCATTTGAGGTGTCACTATGTTATGGAGTCAATGTTGCTTGTCGCCACTGTCGTCAGGGCAGACAGAGGTCATCATACTAAGTTCTCTCTTATTCAGTTTGACAAGAACTTTTAACATTCTGAGAGCTATCTCAAAATAATGAGAGATTTTTACTGTAGCACTAGAGTTGGCAGAACTGGAACACATTGCATACAGGGGTGATCGTGCAGAAGAACTGCAGGAAATGATCCGTGACAAGATACACAGCAGAACAGGCCATATGCGCATATAGCCAGAAATTCGTTAGAAGTGAGGTACACCAACCTGAAGCAAGGAATAAGATATATTTAATAGTGCAAGTTTCAATGATTGAAACAGAGGTGAGAGGATACCAGAAAAGTAGGAGATTGAAAGAGAGGTGAGAGGATACCAGAAAAGTAGGAATGTTCTGTCTGTACCAACGTTTTAGCTCCACACTCAAGAGAGTGGTGAAGTCGAGCCTCATCATGTAACCACATTTCCTTTGTACCATTTAAGGCACGTCTTCAAACAGGGGAGGCAGGGTCACTCGCAATATGTGCCAATATGCCCTAGCTGTGAGGCACTGTGGAAGGATGACTGGTCTGACGAGACGTTCACCAGTAATGTAATAGAATGAAACACCTGCAGCCATCTTTTTTGTGTTATTTCATTATATTGCAACCAGCTTCTGTGACTCAGTACACAATCTTCAGTCCTTAACCAACGCTGAGGGGAAGAACTCCCATCAGGAGACGTTGTAGGTATTTCATTTTATTACATAAGTGAATGGCTGAAGTCCTGCAGATCATTAATCACATGAATGGTCATAAAAACCTTCGCCAACAACCTACATCCAAATACTGATGCTGAACTGCTGGTGACTGATTGCTTTCACCATACTGTGGGGTTACTTCATAGCCCACAGGTGGGTGTTGGCAAGGCTGGCAGTGCTACACCTCGTAAAGACTGATCTCATCTATGAATAACTTTGGTGACAAATCACAGCACCTTGGTGGCCTGTGTGACGAATCGACGACCAAACACACATCCTTGAAGCATATTCATAGATGATATGGCCTGCACACGTTGTAAGTGATACAGATAGTGGCAGATGTCATGGAGAACATTCCACACGATTGTCCAGTAATCCCCACACTGGTGGGCCATCTTCCTGCTGTCGATACAGGGGGCACTGTCGATGACTTGTCTAGAGCTTCATGTTGATGTACCTTCCTTGGAACGTATTTCTGGCGATGTTCAGATGAACATTTTTGCTTATTGTCCTGACAGGTATCGTTTCCTGCAGTTCGTTCCCATTTAGCAAAATCATTCCGTGTGTTCCTGTTTCATCTGAATGAGGGTATTTAGCAGACATGTTGTTCATCATACCGACATTACTAACAATCGACGAGTATGCCTTTCAGTAAAATATCTGCTGTGTTTGCCATTTACAGTTTAGGGCAATCAGAATGACTATTTATTTGATGTTCCCTCATGACTGCTTTGATATTGATCCAATGTTGGACCACTGCTTTAACTGTCACAGCCTAGATGAGGTGCCAGTTCTGAAAATAATCAAGCGAAAAACAGTGTGGATTGCAGTGCTTTTCTTAAATATGAGGAATCAATAAAAATCAGCTGAAGTGAGTTAAGAATGGGGAGTGTAGAGAAGAGGCCAGATGAGGGAAAAAGTAGAGGGGAAAATGGCGAGGAGCAGGGAGACGAGGGGACTTGAAGAGGAGCAGGAAGAGAAAGTGGGGGGAGAAGAGGGGACTTGATGAGGAGCAGGAAGAGAAAGTGGGGGGAGGAGAGGAGCGGGAGGAGAAAGTGGAGGGGGGAGGAGGAAGTGGAGGGGGGAGGAGAAAGTGGAGGGGGGAGGAGAAAGTGGAGGGGGGAGGAGAAAGTGGAGGGGGGAGGAGAAAGTGGAGGGGGGAGGAGAAAGTGGAGGGGGGAGGAGAAAGTGGAGGGGGGAGGAGAAAGTGGAGGGGGGAGGAGAAAGTGGAGGGGGGGAGGAGAAAGTGGAGGGGGAGGAGGAAGTGGAGGGGGAGGAGGAAGTGGAGGGGGAGGAGGAAGTGGAGGGGGAGGAGGAGGAAGTGGAGGGGGAGGAGGAGGAAGTGGAGGGGGGAGGAGGAGGAAGTGGAGGGGGGAGGAGGAAGTGGAGGAGGAGGAGGAAGTGGAGAGGGAGGAGGAGGAGGAGGAGGAAGTGGAGGGGGAGGAGGAGGAAGAGGAAGAAAGAGGGAGTGTGGAGATTAGTGGTGGATGAGGCAGACCATGAGCAAAGTTTCTAAACTTTGGCGTGCTGGGGACTGGGACTCACCGGCGGTGACGCCCAGGACGACGCCAGCGACGGTGAGCAGCAGCAGCAGGTTCTGGTGCAGCCAGCGGCGCGCCGCCTTGGCGCTGAAGCGCGGCCTCCGCGGGGCCCCGGCTGCCGCCGCGCCGCCCCCGCCGGCCGCTTCCGCCGCCTCCGCCTTAGCGCCTAGGCCTCCGTCACCGCCGCCCCCGCCGCCTTCCCCTGCCGCCGGCGCCATCTTGGACAGGATGTAGTCTGGAAAGCGGAGCGTCTTGTCCATGACGCGGTACAGCTGCGGGAAGCCGTCGCGCACGGGGCCTAGTAGGACCTCTCTCGTGAACAGCACCGTCTTGGCGCCTCTGGTAGTCGCGCTTGCCCGAACACCGGCGCCGCCGCCTGTACTGGTCTGCTGCCCCGCTCTGGAGGACACAGGGTGCTGTGCTGTGCTGCGCCTACCGCCTGTGCCTGCCGCTACCCGCTGCGCGCCTGGAGCTCGACTGGCGGCCGCCCCGCCTCTCCGCTGCCGCCGTATTGATCGGTCGCCGTCTGCCGACACCCGACCCGACCCGACCCGACCAGATGCGACGCAGCGCGACCGACCGCGGCCCCGTCGCTGACCTATCTCATCTCGCATAATGTCGGTCGCATTACCCTATCACGCGTGACGCACATGGCCACTGAAGCTGACCAATTAAAGCGTCGTTATACGCGGAGATGATGTACCGTACCAGGAGTGTACCCTAATGGGTTGGCAAGGAGAGAGGCCACACATGAAGTCTCGTGCAATGGGTAGATCGCAGAAGAAACCAAACAAAATATCGTTACACAGTAGTCCAGTCAACGAAGACAAGAAATGGTCGAACATAAGAAAATAAATTCGTGCTGCACTCTTAAATTTTTGCACAATGTTAACGGGCGTGTTATGAACAAGGTATTGAAAATCCTTACCGATTGAATGTGGGTATAGAGGTGGGGAGTGGCGGAAGACTGGCGTTTAAAGGTCGCTTTTCTGTGTTATTCTACAGTATCTCGAAAACTGCGGCTTCTAGCTAAAATGTTTCCACAGACAAAATTAAATTGCATTAAATTTCTAACAAAAAGGGCCCTACCCGTTTCTTCTCTACGGCTTAATACGAGGCGTGTTGAATAAGTAATGCTACTCTTTTTTCTGAAAGCAAGTTGGCTGTACTCAGGATTGCAATACACCATATTATTGCCCACTATTGTGGTTGCAAACCCTATTATTCCGTTCAGTGCGACGGCCTTAAACCACGTTACAGGGAGGGCCTGTATGCAACCATGATGCAACTCTATTGGTCCACTCTACGATCGACGTCAGAATCAAACGCCTTGCTGCTTCAGCACCCGTCATTGAGTCAGACAGATGGAAGGCAGAAGGTGCGAGATCCAGGCTGATAGGTGGATGAGTAAGAACAGCCAAGTTAAGTTTCCTGAAAACACACACACACACACACACACACACACACACACACACACACACACACACAGAGAGAGAGAGAGAGAGAGAGAGAGAGAGAGAGAGAGAGAGAGAGAGACGGCCTTGCGCTGCATTTTGTGACGACGAGCACTTTCCGTAGGGTAACACAATACACTTCAAAGTTGATCGTTGCGCCATAATGGAAGACATTAAACAATGTAACCCTTACACATAGCTAGAAGACAGTCACCGTGGTTTTACCGGCTGACAGTGCGGCTTTCAACTTTTTCGTCGGACGAAAGGTGGTGTGACGCCAATCCATGTTTTATCACCTGTGCCTATGTTCAACAGAAGATTTTCATGATCAACCTCGTAACGCGTAATCAGTTCCGCACAGATCTTCGTTCGTTGCTCTTCAATGTTTTCTGTTAGGCGGCGAAGAACAGAGAGGACACACTCGAATGAGAGTGTCCACACGCTCCAACATCGCAGGAGTCAAAGATGTGTGCGACCGGCTGGCATGCGGGATATCTGACAGGTTTGCGCGACTTTATTCCTATGATGACAGACACCTCGCCCGACTCACCGAGCTTTTGCTCACTGGCAGGTCTCCGCAGGTATTCTGCAAGCGCCTATGAATATCTGCTCTGCTCTGGTTTTCCTCCGAAAGAAACTCAGTGACAGCTCTCTGCTTCGAATGCAACTTCTGTTAAAGGCGCCACTTTGAAACCCACGTATAGCGCCAACTATTTGATCTTCATGAAACTAGAGAGGTTGAAGAGGGAATATTCCTCGGTGTGCCAGAACAAATTCCGCATGTTTTCAACCGAAATTGGGGAAGAAAAAAAGTATGGCGTTGCAGGGGATGGAAAAATCAGATTATAAAAAAAATGGTGTTTTAAAGCCATAAAATTTATGTTTATTGCTAAATGAGTATTAAATGTTTACACCATGTCTAAGTGCAGTAGAACTTTGAGGGCTAATTTGTGTTCAGGCGGTGTGACGGGCTGGAGGGGGCGAAGGTGGAAAACAAATGCGCGAGGGAAGGCACGTCGACATATTGTGGTCATGCGCTTCCCGGCTTTTGTAGGTCAGCGAACTGAAGAACGACCAGGCCATTCCCCACGCTCTCTACACTGCCTCACAAAAAACCACTACAGGACATTTCACAAAGTTATACTGGACGCTTCCGCAGCTCTCCTTAAGAAGCAATGGCGACGCAGTGTGCACACACTCCTGGGGGAGGAGGGGGAGGTATTTCCCACGAAGTGTGTTAACATCGCAGTGAGTAAGGATATGAGTTGCTACTTGGAGTTATTATGCTAACGGAAGAGATACATATCGATAGATCCTACGTAAATCTCCGCTCGCTGTTCCACACTGCTGGATGGGAAATCGATTCTTAGTCTTCCTGTACGGCAGTTGTGGCATCCTTCCCGAAAAGGCAGCTTCACCCATCACGAGCGCTTCTCGCTTTTTAGTTTACGGACAAACTATACCTCTCCAGAATTTCCTGTCCATTTGTCTTATTTAATTAGATAAAATAGCTTCACTTTTATGTTAGAGTTTTTGCAGTTTATTAAGTGAGTACTCATTACAGTAGCTAAGTGACCTCTTATGCAAAATACATATCTGTGACCTATGACTGACAAGTAATTAACTTTTAGGTGTGATGATGTCAGTGACGTGAGCACTGTTGGTGAGAGGGGGATTGGATTGGTAAATGTGTCATCTTGTTGCTTTCTGTTATTGACAGCATATTGTAAAGCTGTGCAAATGTGTTGTCACTAGGGGGTGAATTAATTATTGACCAGAAAGTCACTGCACTTCTGTCGCCATTAAATGTGTTACTGGCAGTGAGCATAAATCTCTTCAATGAGAAATTGTTGGCAATTGTAGAGTGGTCTGCACTGAGTGGGGCCATTTACCATGCCTACACATTGTATCTTGCGTGGCAGGTGTCACTGTATCTGATGGAATAGCACTGATCATGTTAAGATCTATAACATCAATCTGATGTAATGCCTTGCTTGACTCATGTTGAAATATCTAAATTTCTGTTACACCTAGGTGATCTATTCTGCTACACAGGCAGCCAGTGTAAAGACTCTGGGTATCTTTAGATGCTGCGAGAGCTGAAGTGTGGTGATGCTCTTTATACTCCTGAAGCTGCGAAAATATTCCACCCATTGATTGTGTAACACACTGAAAAAATGTAGTAGATAAACATTTTTTCAGTGTGTTACACATTGGACAGATTCTTCAGTGTGGTCGACAGTTAGTTCCAGTCGAGGAACCTTTTTACGTAATAGCTCACTTAACGACTGCAAATATATAATTATTTAATGAACTGGAAGTAACTCCACTGCATAAACACGATCTCAGTGAAGTTATTTTGTCTACTCAGGTGCGACAACTGGACAGGGAATGCTGGCGAGGAACAGTCAGTCCATGAACTGAAAAGCGAGCGGGGAAGTTGCCTTTTCTGGAAGAGCGCTGCAAATACCGTACAGGATGACAGTCAATTTCCCGTTCAGGCATTGTAGAACACCGTGCACAAATTTATGTAGATTCTGCCCTGATTTGTTTCTTGCGTCAGTGTTATTAGTAATTCATACCTGTGCCTGAATGTGTGTCGTACCATAAAATAATTGAGCAGGTACATTCAGTGGTGTAGGTGGATACTGTCTGCAAAAGCATTGCGGGTAGAATTGGCAATAAAGAAGTAGTAAATTAAAACACAATGCCTAATGATTAAGTTTTACTGCGACAGCGGCGAAAAAGTAGTAAGCGTTAAGATTTCTTCCGTTTCATTATTCCGTATGTGCGACAGCGAAAAAAGTCTTGGAGGGTTTGAAATTTTTTTGTTGGAAGTCACTAAGTGCTCTCACTCTCGACTGCTGGATGTATATAAGATCGATAATTTGCGCGCCGTGAGTTACGCTTTCTGAAGACGTATACACTGTTTGTAACTGTAATAAATGACTCGTGTCCAGCCTTCAACGCAATATTATACCTCTTCACGAGTAGATTATGACAGAATTTTAAGTTACTAAATTCGGTCAATAATCAAACCAGAAACTGAAAATAAAATTTTGGTTGCTTCTGGAAGTAGTTAGATCGGCAACCTGCAACTTGGACCGGATGTCTGGGTGATTATTTTAGGCGTTCCGTAGTAGTGTTACAGTTTCTGCCATAATCTTTAACAGCTTTCGTGGAAACAAGTGAACAGTCGGAAGGCGTGATAACAACGGAGCATGGCATGAAAGCAATACTTGGCAATGTTTACACTGCAAGAATCTATCCCGACCGCCTTGCCTTTCAGTTTTAGCACACTTATTACATTTTTGCGATAACCCATTCACAACCGTTACATTACTGTACTCTTGTTTTCGAGAGCTTTCGAAATCCGGTAAAAATATTCATCGTTCCATAAACAAAATTGTCCAACTGCGAGTAGAACTCACGCTCTGACGGTTTTGTACAAATTTATTTGTGCATATAGGCAGTTCATCCATACCGCGAAACCGAGCGAGATGGCGCAGTGGTTAGCACTATGGACTCGCGTTTTGGAGGACGACAGTTGAAACCTGCGTACGGCCATCCTGATTTAGGTTTTCTGCGATTTCCCTAAACCGCTTAAGGCACAGTCGCTTTCCTGCTCCCTCTTTCCCTAACCCGAGCTTGTGCTCAGTCTCTAATGACCACGTTGTCGACGTAACGTTAAACACTAATCTCCTCCTCCTCTTCCTCCATTCCGAGAATCGGGAATCTTGATTTTTTTTTTGTCTGTTATCGACATTGATACTGGCAACATATCAGTCCCGGAAATTCCAAGACTTTCGTGAGTATTCTGATTTTAATTCTGAAGTCTGATAGCAACTAACAAAAAGAAATATCTTTTTCGTGTGATATAATTACAAATTAACAATTTTCTGTTTTTTTTTTTCCTTTATCTGTACTGTGAAACCTT
Source organism: Schistocerca americana (assembly GCF_021461395.2). Taxonomy (NCBI): domain Eukaryota; kingdom Metazoa; phylum Arthropoda; class Insecta; order Orthoptera; family Acrididae; genus Schistocerca; species Schistocerca americana. The sequence goes on from NC_060124.1 coordinate 260,483,632, forward strand.
GCTTCTTGCCAAAGTTCGTGATTCTATGTCATCCGGAAAAGGCCTATAGCTTCTAACGAGTAAGTTTGTGAGTTTCAAGATATCGCGACATAAATGGCCGTATCTTTTGATTGCACTGACTTAAAAGCTTCAATTTTTTTTACACGACCAAGATACTGCAGACTTAGGTGTGTGATATAAATTTCATTGCTATCTATTCCTGAGACGGTGGGTTTTGAAGAAGTACGGACAGACAGCAGTGAGCCTATTAAGGTTCAGTTTCTACTGTTTGATGTATCAAACCCTAAAAACCCAATTGCTTAAATACCTCGGTTGATACATGAGTTAATAGCATTACCCAAATAAAAAATTACGTGCTATTCTGCCTACTGTCGTTTGCAGGAAACCTCTTTTCGATATCTTTAACCAATTACGAATTAAAATGGGTATTAATCACACATTATGGACATTTTCAGCAAACACCCCAAACTCAACTCCAGCCGGTGAAATCAGTGCACTTCTGAAGATATCATTTCTTTCGTCCTGAGTGAAGAAAGCACAATTAAAAGGAAATATGAACGTTCAACTTTCCACTGATGATGAAGCGAATCATTTGGTCGAAAAATTCTTACAAATTAGTTAATACATATAGCCATTTGATTGTGAAACTGGCCAAATTGAGCTTACAAATAATATGCGCTGCACTGTCAACTGTCCAAAGTTTTTTCGAACGTTCATCGAAATCACTCAAGCTGGTTATTTGAAGAACCATTGTATCAGTAAGAAATGAAGCTACAGACCATTTTAATATAGAAATTTAAAACAAGAATTGGTCGTGAACAGTTATCACACAATATAGTTGAATCAAAAATAATGCCAGGAAAAGATAAAGGACAAATAGCTTTTATTCCGAGGATTTCGCTCATATCTAGCAAATTTATAAAAAAATGGTGTTTTAAAGCCATAAAATTTATGTTTATTGCTAAATGAGTATTAAATGTTTACACCATGTCTAAGTGCAGTAGAACTTTGAGGGCTAATTTGTGTTCAGGTGGTGTGACGGGCTGGAGGGGTTCAGTTGAAAGGTCTACAATTTCCAGTACGATTAGCATTTAGTAGCCTATCACTATAAATAAGCCACATAGACAAACGTTAAGAAGTTGTGCTATTGATTTGAAAGAATCGTCCTTTTCTCACAGTCATTTATATATAGATTGATTTAGGGATAGGAAAGGCTAAGAACTTTTATATCTACTTACCAAAATTATAATGAAATGAAAAATTTAGTTCATAGGAAAGTATTGTGATATAATTAGTTCATTAAATATGTCCTGCTCAGCCGCTGCTGGACTGATTATTCTCCGTTTTATTGTTTCTGTTAATATACGTCGATGAAACTAATTTGGCATTAGTCCAAATTTAAACCGCAGTGTTGTAGGGACACACAAACCTATTTAAAAATCATTTTGTTTGTAACGGGAAACAAACCGACGCTTTCCGTCGACGCTGGGCGTCGCGGGATAGACGTGACGAGCAGTATCTGTTTGAGCTGACTCCATGTGCACTTTGTGGAAACGAAACGGCAAATATCTGCCGAAACGCCATGGAAAATGCTCCAGACTACTCTTAGAATATACAGGGTGACAGTAATTGAACCATATGAAACTAAATCGTCGTACCTCCTGAACGGCTTGTGTTAGGACGTTCAAACTGCACGATTTGCAGCGGGCCATGTTGGCAAATAGTATGCGCTGTTGGTTTGCTTTAGCGACGAAGCCCACTTTCATTTGGATGAGTTCGTCAATAAGCAAAACTGGCGCATTTGGGAGACTGAGAATTCACATTTCGCTATCGAAAAGCCTGTTCACCCTCAACGAGTGACTTGTGTGCAATGTCCAGTCACAGAATAATCGGGGCGATATTCCTTGATGGCACGGTGACTACCAAACGGTACGTGAAGGTTTTGGAAGATGATTCCACCCCCTTTATCCAAAGCGACCCTGATTTCGACAAAATGTAGTTCACACAAGACGGAGCTCGACCCCATCGAAGCAAGAGAGTGTTTGATGTCCTGGAGGAGCACTTTTGGGACCGCATTGAGGCTCTGGGGTATCCAGAGGCCACTGGCATGGTCCTCGATTGGCCAAGATATTCCACGGGTCTTAAGACATGCCACTCCTTTTTGTGGGGTTATATTAAAGACAAGGTGTACAGCAATAACTCCAAAACCAGTGTTGAGCTGGAGACAGCCATTCAGGAGATCGACAGCATCGATGTTCCGACAGTTCAGCGGGTCATGCACAATTTCGCTATTCGTCTGTGCCACATCATCGCCCTGATGGCAGGCATACCGAACATTTCATAACCTAAATCTGAATATGTGTAGTGACGTTTACATGTTGAACAACACCCAAGTTTGCAACTAATTTAAGTCTTTTTTTTCATACAGTTCAATAATTGTCACGCTGTATGTGCGTCTGGTGGTACCCTTGGTTCCACTGTTAGGTACTGCAGTTGTACGATGTTAGCTGTTTTGTTTATGGAGATATAAGAGTTTGAAGTAGTCGCTACCACATTCTGATGGTCACAAGAACATCATCCGTCTCTTTCGCATCAATGTATATTTCAAGGCAAAAGTTCGAGATATATCTATGTTGTTGGGTTTTATGAAAATTTTAATGTTAACGAATTGAGCCGTAACATATCTCTGTTCTATTTTGCTGGAGTAATATCTGTTTATAAGCCCAACACCTGGCAAACTCTATAAGCGCGACTGTGGAAAAGTCTTGTGTTGCTTGAACTATGTTGTCTTGAAAAAGCAGCGTGTGTAGTCTTAATTGTGAGTCAGTCAAATTACTGATAACGGTTGTTCTTGCAGTACTTGGTTACGTACCGGTTACCTCTGCTCAACGGTGTGTGCAAGCAGCTCAAATTATACAATGCCGTTTTAGTTGTAATTTTAAAGATCTAATTTTATGTTAACCCTATAATGAGCTATGCTTTTACCGCTCTGAGCGCTGCTAGAGTATGTTAATAAGCTAACTACTTAAATCATTTGATAGTTGAAGTTGCAATACAAGTAAGTGGGTCCGCGACCGCAGAAGGCTGCTAAGTTTAAGCAGTACTGTAATTCATGCAAGTCTTCTACACTTAAGAAATTTCTTTCTGATTCAAAACTGTGGCTTGTAAATAATGTTTTTGGTGATTTAAACTATTCGAAAGATTTCAATCCCTTTCGGAGACTCCAGGCTTGTTAGTCCTCTGTCAAATAATTTTGTCTAAGGTATTTGCGTAGAACAAGTAGAATATCTGTAAAGTCTTTCCTTCAAACTTTTTTTGAAGCTATATTTTGCGAACAAGTTTTGTAGCAAGCAAAAGCGGAAGTCCTAAGTTCTAAAAAATTCTTTTATTGAAGGAAGTCGCTGTCATTTGTTTTATTAATTCTCTCTCTCTCTCTCTCTCTCTCTCTCTCTCTCTCTCTCTCTCTCTCTCTCTCTCTCTCTCTCTCGCGGAAGCGCCAAAGACACTGATATAGGCATGTGTATTCAAATACTGAGACACGTAAGCAGGCAGAATACGGCGCTGTCGGCAACGCCCATATAAGACATTTGTCTGGCGGAGTTGTTAAATCGGTTACTGCTGCTGCAATGACAGGTTACCAAAATTTAAGTGAGTCTGAACGTGGTGTTATAGTCGGCGTACGAGCGATGGGGCACAGCATCTCCGAGGTGGCGATGAAGCAGGGATTTTCCCGTACGATCATTTCACGAGTGTTCCGTGAATATCAGGATTCCGGTGAAACACCATCTCTCCGACATCGCCGGCCGAAGTGGCCGTGCGGTTAAAGGCGCTGCAGTCTGGAACCGCAAGACCGCTACGGTCGCAGGTTCGAATCCTGCCTCGGGCATGGATGTTTGTGATGTCCTTAGGTTAGTTAGGTTTAACTAGTTCTAAGTTCTAGGGGACTAATGACCTCAGCAGTTGAGTCCCATAGTGCTCAGAGCCATCTCCGACATCACTGCAGCCGGAAAAACGTCCTGCAAGAACGGGACCTAAGACGACCGAAGAGAATCCTTCAACGTAACAAAAATGCAACCCTTCTACAAATTGCTACATACTTCAAGTATCAGGGTGCAAACCATTCAAGGAAACATAATAGATATGGGCTTTCGGAGCCGAAGGCACACTCGTGTACACTTGATGACTGCACGACACAAAGCCTTACGCCTCGCCTGGGACCGCCAACACCGACACTGGATTTTTGATGGCTGGAAACATGTGGCCTCGTCGGACGAGTCTCGTTTCAGATTCTATCGAGCGGATAGACGTGTACTGGTGTGGAGACAACCTCATGAATCCATGGACCCTGCATGTCAGCAGATGACCGTTCAAGCTGGTGGAGGCTCAGTAATGGTGTGGGGCGTGTGCAGTTGGAGTGATATGGGACCCCTGATACATCTAGATACAACTCTGACAGCTGACACGTACATAAGCAGTCAGTCTGATCACTTGCATCCATTAATGTCCATTGTGTATTCCGACAGACTTGGACAATTCTGAGTTTAAGCACTTCCTCTGGCAACCAAACTCCCAGACATGGGCATTATTGAGCATATCTGGGATGCCTTGCAACGTGCTTTTCAAAAAAAAAAAAAAAAAAAAAGTGGTTCAAATGGCTCTGAGCACTATGGGACTCAACATCTGAGGTCATCAGTACCCTAGAACCTAGAACTACTTAAACCTAACTAACCTAAAGACATCACACACACATCCATGCCCGAGGCAAGATTCAAACCTGCGACCATAGCGGTCGCGCGGTTCCAGACTGAAGCGCCTAGAACCGCTTGGCCACTCTGGCCGGCTGTGCTTTTCAGATGCGACCTCCATCCCCTCGTGCTGTTACGGATTTATGGACAGAATACAGGATTAATGGTATCAGCTCCCTCCAGCACTACTTCAGACATTACACAATATTAGGCATGTGTAGCAGTTTCTTTAGCTCTTAGGTGTACTTCCCTCACCTCAGCATTACCTGAGATTACATATACATAAACGTTATGCTTGTTGCTTTGCAAGTGTTTTCTTAATTTTTGACTTATGTATTATCTGAACAAACAGTAAGTTGTAATATGATTGTCTCTTTATGCTATTACTAGTGTTGGTTGTTTCGTTGCCTGGCAAATAGTTTGTTGTTTGGAATCCTCTATGGACTTGGTTCTTTCAGTTTCCGCAGCCTTTACGCCTGCTAGCAGCATACCAAGAATGTTTTCGATCATCAGAAAGATTTCGAATGTTGTAGATTTTAATGTTCTAGGAAGTTCATGATTTTTTAACGTTCTCGAATATTTTGGAATATTGTCCGCGTTCTACAAAGAACTCATTGACAGAGGACTTTATTTCAAATTATGGTATAGTTGAACAGGTCAGTGAATGTGAGAGCACTGTAGAGTCATTAGTTGAAACTTCCGGGCTGAGAGGCAGTGATCGATCTGTAAAACTTCTTCGTGACGGTTCTTTGCTAAGTGCGGTCAAATTCTTCCGAGGTGAGTCAACGACTGGCTGCCAGTACGGTTATGCCCTCTACGCGCTCTAGACAAACGGGACTTCCGCGGCCTGGCAGCCAGTCGTTGACTCACATCAGAAGATGTTGGCCGCTGTTGGGAACGAAACGTCAGGAAGAAGTAGTTTTACAGATCGACTAGGGCCTCTCAGTCCGGAAGTTTTAACTAATGAAGACGCCGGCCGTGGAAGACCTACTCATTATGAGAACTGAAAAGTATTTTTTAGTGTTAAGAGTGTAAGTTTTAGAGTGGCATATAACATTTTTACGATGTTTTGAATGATCACTTTACTATGCTCTTTACTGTGTTGGAATGTTTTCAGAATACAAGTGAAACCACAAACCGTGTGAAGCGAATCTTTTTCACCTGCTACGCAATAACCACAATGTACACCGGGTAACACACAGTAATGCACCAACCTTGAGACGAAAGGTTACACTTGGTGGCTTGGTTGCCGTCGCTGCAGGAGCTTCTCAGTATATCATAGCTTCGTCGTGCCGTTCTTCCATTGTTTTCAAAGAATCCGCACACGAGGTATTACTCGGCTAATACTTCATCAGCGAACCTACCAATAACGCTGTGTATAACGTACAATTAACACTGCCGATAAAACAAACCCAAGACAGAACCGAGCAGCACTGAATTCAAGGTTGACGGGTAAAAGTGGAAACTTGAGTTATCAGCACGTGCAGTGAGCGTATGGAAACAAGACACACGGCGCATACAGTTGACATTTGCACCGTTTTCAGTGCAATACAGATACAAAGCTAACTGGGGGCAGGCAACCAAACGAAAAGCATTAAGTCTAACGAACCGCAGAAGACCGTGGGTTCCTTATATAGCTAAATACTCAGAAATTATCCTTGAACAACCTCCGAAAGTTTGTCGGTGGAGTTCTGTTTCACACTGCACTGTGCAGGAGCTGCCTCACCAGTCGTAAGTGTGCGATAAAAAGTCGTATTTCAAAACCGCCAATAACAGCTGATAAATAAATCTTTATTAACCACTGGCATCTACTTACATCTACATGGATACTCTACAAATCACACTGAAGTGCCTCGCAGAGGGTTCATCGAATCGCCTTCACAATAATTCTCTATTATTGCACTCCCGAACAGCGCGCGGTAAAAAACTAACACATGTTTCTTTCCGTGCGAGCTCTGATGTCCCCTTCTTTATTATGACAGTTTCTCCCTGCGTAGGTCGGTGTCAACAAAATATTTTCGCATTCGGAGGAGAAAGTTTGCGATTGAAATTTCGTGCCAACATTCCGCCACAACGAAAAACGCGTTTGTTTTAATGGTGTCCTGAATCATATCAGTAACACCCCCTCTCCTATTTCTCGATAATACGAAACGTACAGCTCTTTCTTGAACTTTCTCGCCGGCCGAAGTGGCCGTGCGGTTAAAGGCGCTGCAGTCTGGAACCGCAAGACCGCTACGGTCGCAGGTTCGAATCCTGCCTCGGGCATGGATGTTTGTGATGTCCTTAGGTTAGTTAGGTTTAACTAGTTCTAAGTTCTAGGGGACTAATGACCTCAGCAGTTGAGTCCCATAGTGCTCAGAGCCATTTTTTTGAACTTTCTCGATGTACTTCGTTAATCGATCTGGCAAGGATCCCAGACCGCGCAGCAGTACTCCAAAAGACGACGAACAACCGTAGTGTAGGCAGTCATTATTAGAGCTGTCACATTTTCTGAGTGTTCTGCCAGGTAAAGACAGTCTGTGGTTTGCCTTCTCGACAACACTTTCCATGTTTCCTTTGCTTTTTAAGTTGTTCGTAATTATAATTCCGAGGTATTTAGTTGCATTTACGGCCTTTAGATTTGACTGATTTATCGTGTAACCGAAGTTTAACGGATTCATTTTAGCACTCCTGTGGATAACCTCACACTTTTCATTATTTAGGCTCAATTGCCAATTTTGACACCATTCAGATATCTTATGCAATTTGTTTTGATCTTCCGATTAGTTTAATAGATCATAAACGACAGTATGATCTGCAAACAACCTAAGACGGCTGCCTATAAAGGTAAGGAACAGCAAAGGGCCTGTAACACTACTTTGGGGAACGCCAGAAAGTACTACTGTTTTATTCTATGACTCTCTGTAACCAAGACTCCAGCCACATAAAGACGATATTCCGTAAGCACGCAATTTTACTACGAGTCACTTGTGTGGTGCGGTGTCGAAAATCTTCTGGAAATACGGAATCCATTTGAAGCCCCTTGTCAATAGAACTTAACACTTCGTGAGAGTAAAGAGCTATTATAATCATCATCATCATCATCATCATCATCATCATCATCATCATCATCTACCGCAAAATTAACAGCAGCCTGTATGGCAAGGTTCTAACTGTGGCAACAAATAATATAAAAACCACTTTGTGTCACTATCACTGGGTTTAACGTCGATGGCAGTGGCTCAGGATGGTTTTTATTTTATTTCATACCACAGTTAGAACCTTGCCACGCAGGCTGCTGTTAATTTTGTGATACTTGATTGCGAAATGTTCTAACCCGGTGGATTAGTCTTGGCAGTTTTGAAATTGGCTGCTTTCAACAATATTTCTTATAAAATAAAACTTAAAGCTATAGAAAGACCAGTTTTATTAATCATCAAACATGCTAATGATACCTGTACGTGCTGATAATAGGTACATCGTACGTAACATAGAGGGTAGTTTTTATTAGATTTGAGCATATTCTGCTATGGTGCTGTTAAATAATGCGAATACTCCCTATATTCACATTTTTAGTAGTATAGAAGCAGCTTTAAACACGAGACAAAACCGTGAACAGAAGATACAACGCTACTGGAAGCGTTTTTGATCATCGGACATTTTCAGTTGTAAGGCCAACAAAGGTGAACGGTGAAACAGCTTTGGGATTTCATAACAAATGCCATTTAGTGTACTTCGTCAGTGTCCATTACATGTTCTGGTTTTCTTGAAACAGACACTCAATATGTCTGACAAGTCAGGATGCGAATTCCGTGTGCAGAAGTCTCTTCCATAGGAGTGAGCGGAGGGCAGATGCGCTTCCTTGCACCTTGTTGAGTGCCCCTTTAAGCGTTTCTTAACTGCATTTGCCATTATATTTACGTTACAGTTTCGTTTCTACTTGTGCAACAGACGAAATTGGAAGATAGTTGTCGATCACAGAGGAGTCCTGTGTGAACCGACGTTTTACATCTTCAAAACATAGACGAAGCACAGTGATAGCAGGGGAAAGTAATACTGCTGCTATTAAACCAGCTGATGTGTCGTATGTACACATGCCTATTCTGTTGGTGGTCTTGCGGATTCACTTTCCCTGTCATTCACGTGCTTGACTGGAAACAGGTCAGCCGCTTTATGTATCTCTTCTGAAGCTTCATCGAGTGACTTCCCATTTCCCATGAAGCACAGCGTATTTCTTTTCAACACAAGTCTCCTGTACTCTTTAGACAAATCTGTCTCTACATTTCTTAGCTGAGAAAGCTGCCTTAAGAAAATCATTCTTACATAGCATTACCTATCCGAATGTTTCTGTCAAAGCTACAGTTCATTGGTACAGACTTTGGGAAAACTATTAGACACACAAAAACTGACTGCATAGCTAGCTGCAGTACTGACGTGGACCAACAGTGTCCGGAATGTTTCAGTTAAGAGCCTGTGCACACGGTAGATATCAGAAATCGAGCGAGTATTAGTGATGCCACGGGCTGCGTACTTTACAAATCAAGACACCACTGCTACGTCAGTGGTGTACCGCTCACGGCCGACTCGAGATACTGGCCCGGGTAATGGAAACCGTCTTGTTTGTGACAGGGAGTAAGTAGTGGCCGTCAATACTGTCTGCACAAAGTATGTCAACTTTCGGCACCGTGGCGAAGGGAACGACCGTACAAGGGAAATGCCTTTACGATCGCTATCAGTCAGTCACCGCGCCGAGTGTCAACTTAGTTTGCACAGACAGTACTGATGGCCTCTATTCTGTCTACGTCAGAGCCTAGAATACTTCCAGTACCCAGGCCAATATCTTTGGTCTGCCGTGATGAGTTCGGAGATGACGTCGTAGGACTCTGTGGAGAGTTTAAAATGAGTGTACAGAACTCATTTCCGATCTCTAGTGCACAGCTCTGTGAGCAGCAGCTACTGAGACGCTAGTCTCAACGACTCAATCGCGAAAAGATTTTCTCCTTTCCGAGGCCTCTTCTAACGTGTCTACATCGATAAAACCTATACGCCACATGCCAGAGTCCGTGGAACGGTCCAGAGTGTCACAAACAACAGAGAATTGATTCTCCGATTCGCGAGTGACGCCAGAACAACGCTTACGTCGCAGATGAAAAAGCCTGTAGTTAAATACAAAAACTGATCGATATGACATTCTTTGTTCAGATTATATCCGTCCACTAAGTTCTGATACTCCGTGTAGAGGAATCATGTCTGCTGTACCCGTAGTCCTTTTGCGTGACATTATAGGAAACGGACTCGTCATTCGACCCTGCACTACGAATCTACCGGAGCGATATCTTGGTAGTCAGGAATGGCCTCCAGCTTCACTTAAAATTAGATTGAATTGGTTTTGGACGGTAAGTGCAAAATCTGCAGCGGTAACATCGTGCTGAAACCACACCAACGTTCCTTCGCACACCTTCCAACACCACCAATACTTGTTGCTTGGAACTGCAGTATAACGAATCAGCTGAGTAAAGACATTTAAGGCCAGATGAGAACACGGGTAAGGAGGAGGCAATACCACTTTTAGAACACCTAAAAGTAGGCGACCTACTGGAGCCGTGAGGGCTGGAAGCATTCTGCCCTCCTTGGAAAACCACGAACCTGGTAACGGCCGGGATGCAAAACTGCCAATCCACAGCTCAGAATTTGAAGTGTTATGTCCTCTTTACTATATAGGAGAGTTGTTATATTCAGTACGTATAGGAAAAGATTTATCTTCAATCAAATTAGTTGGAGATATTATTTACTCTTCTCATTCCAGCAGTTAATATAGAAATAATTACATAATCTAAGCGCTAAGGCAGCGTGAGGCAGGAGTCGGCTCCTGACTGGCTCATACAAACACAGGCTTTTCGAGATTGTCTAGATCGTGTGGACCGGACCGATCAGATTATCGCCTGCCAAGCTGTCCCAAATGTTGACGCGAAGCGACCTTGGTGACTACAAACAAATGTGGCGTGAGGGTTTTCGCGTGCCCACACGTGTTGATTGTGGCTGTTGAACATACCTTCCCATGTAAAACATACCTAACCAGTAAAAAGTACACTGTTCTGAAAGTCTGGTTGAATGTCACACATTTACAAAAATCACTGGCAGAATTCAAACCGTCTGGGTTAAGGGCTTGAACCTTCCGAAAGCGATAGGGGTGCAAATCATCTTCATGCCACACAGCTGAAATTGTGAGGCGGCTTACATCCACTTCCCGTGCAACATATCGCGAGGTTGTCGAGAGTGCGTTTTCAAGCAGTGCTGACAGGACCACTTCAAGCCCTGATGGACGCACTGTGACGGCCGCGTCCGTCAGGCTCTCACACCTGTAACACAAAATGAGTACAGCGATACACCGCGTTTCGAAGTAGGCCTTAAATGTATATGTGCCATTACGAGAACTCGCCAGTGGAAAACGAACCTCAAGTGAACTTGTCTGCAGGCCGGGGTGGCCAAGCGGTTCTAGGCGCTACAGTCTGGAACCGCGCGACCGCTGCGGTCGCAGGTTAGAATGCTGCCTCGGGCATGGATGTGTGTGATGTCCTTAGGTTAGTTAGGTTTAAGTAGTTCTAAGTTCTAGAGGACTGATGACCTCAGAAGTTAAGTCACATAGTGCTCAAAGCCATTTGAACCATTTATTTGAACTTGTCTCTCGCAGAGACCTGTGGATGGCAGTAAATGTCCATGGATATGGCACTCTACGATTCTTATACCGTTGAACGTACAAACATTGGCCACTGCGAGCATTTTCATCCGCCATCCCTGAAGCACAGCGCATGTCTGCTCTTTCCTCGCAAAAATAATGCTCCATCTTCTGTCCGCTTAGTAATAAACGGAAGAGTACTGACGCAGGGCGAACCAGACTGCGCAGGTACTGTCCTTTGCGCGACACCTATCAAACAGGCATTTGCACAGCCAAACGCAACGCGTTCACATCACAGAAACAGGCGGAAAACCCCCTGTTGTCCCGCCCGGTATATCAGCAACTATGTCGGCTACAGCGTTTGCTGTAAAGGTCATAAAATTTCAGTCAGGCGTCTCTCTTACCCTGATGTCACAAATACATTGAAATCGTTGCCCTGCAGACCTGCTACCATGACGGCTAGGATGGCATGTTGTGTGCCTGGCCTCTTGGCGGCATGCGACAGACGCTTAGCGCCGTACGCTAAGGGGTGCGGACATGGGTTGCTATATGAAATAAGCTTTTTATGGCGCGCTGTATCAGCCGTCTCATTTTCCACGTTCATTTCAGATTTATGTAGATACTGGTCCGTCGCGTAGTAATTTTGAAGTAAGGGTGTAACCACCTCCTTACTAATCGGCCTATCCTGCTTGCGACATAAAATATGACCATGGATCGCATGTATACCTAATGGAATTTTTCTGATTGGTTAAGGCTATCTTTCCCGAAGAAATAATACCGATAAGTAGGGGGAAAGTGCACAACCAATCTTTCTGATAGAAAAGTCTAGTAAAAATAAAAAAGTAATTAAACCGAACAGGGCTACAATTTGGAAAAATGAAAGTTATTTTGTGCATTCACTCACGAAAAAGACTGGTCAGAAAGGGATACCACTGACCATGAAACCAAAAGTTACACTAATGAACGAAAAGGAAATAATTACAGTCGCCAGCCCACTAGGGCTATTTACATAAAAAATCCTGTACAAGATGATGGGAAAGAAAAACATTTATTCTTAACATTTATTATTAAACACTGATGTGGTAACTGACACAAATTTTAAGTGAGTATGTAATGATAAAGAAAACTGAGATGTCACTTTTACGTTAATTTTGTCATTAAATTTTGAGAAAGGCAATCGAGTACTGATTTGAAAATATCCACTTAAACTGTATGCTAGTAATGAACTTCGTTACGTGAACAATGACTTTCAGAGACCTCAACATAACGTCATCAAAGAAATTTAGAAAAAATAACAAGCACTTTTTAATTTGCAGTTACTTATTTTGCAAATTGGATTTCAAATTATTGTCTGAACAACTGAGCCTTTTTTACTGACTTGAACAGAATTAAATACCAGAATACGTACCAAACCAAACAGGTATGTGCTCCAAGCTATATGTGAAATAAATAAAACTTCCGCAGACTTAATTTGTGCATTTTCTTTAGATTTGCATTTTTTCCAGTGATAGATTCTCAAACTTCGGTTAGCATATAAGGAAATAAAGGAACAAGGACCCTGCTTGGTAACAGTGTCTGGGGGCAATGAGGACACAATCGCCCCGAGTTTAACTGATTATTATTTAAATAAAGTTCATTGATCAAATGCCATTCAGCTGTGCTGCTGGGTTAGCCGTTAATACTTTCTACAAATGAACAGTCTTACTTCCGTGCTGCACGTGCGACGAAACTCTGAGCCGACGACGAATCTGTGTTGCTGGAACTGCTGCTGTTGTTGAAGACGGTAGCATCTTGTGGGGCCACGGCTAATTACAGGAACGGGCAATTGTAATTAATACAGCCTCTCCCGCCCGTCCACTGTCCTTCCTCCAGCTACTATTCATCTGGCCGGCGCGCGTACATGATGCCGCCCAAACGGTACTCTCTACTGCAAGAGCTTTGACACCACACTTCAGCACACTACAAGCGCTGGAACCCGTCTCCCGCTGTCTCCGCGCAACGACTCTCTACCCAAAGATTTTACAACGCACAAGCACTGCTATTATCGTTGGTAGTCGATGCAAATAACAATTCCTTTGGCTTTTTTCCAGAGCTTATAAGTTTCACAGTAAAACACAGATAAATACAATGAACCATCAACAGACTTCTACCTAAATGCACACATACAGTGAAGCAATCAATGTCCTTACTTATTAAAAGGAAGCATTTAAATCACAAATATTTACATACAATTAAAAAAAGTTATATCAGTAGCAGGTGCCATGCATCCTGCATTTTAGGTGTTGCAAGGGATTAGTATAAGATTAGACTTGAACTTTCTGAAAGCAGATGAAAATGGAGCATGAATATAGTAACAGAATCTAGTGTAATCTTGACTGATTTATTTTCTCTCTGGCTTGGGATCTGGTGGCGACCTTGGCATTTTCATAATCACTGCAGATGAATGCTTGCTATATACAGAGCGACAGGACACAGAGGTGAGAGTATGGGTTGGAATATCTGCGCCAGGGAATTATAAAGCTAATCTGTGGTCGCAGGATTCGAATGGTGACAGAATTCGCATGCAGTAGTGTAACTTTGTCACACGGTCATACACCCAATAAAGGTACCACTAACGTAGTCTCTTATACGTGGCTTCCCCAGCCAGGATTTGCCGCTCCCAAAAAAATATTCTTTCATGAAACCACTGACACATTACACTGGCAGGAAAGATGTAGGGCCTCATCAAACAACAATCAATGATACCTCCGTCTACACAATGACGACGAAGATTTACTGAAGCTGTCAGGAATATGAGACGAGAGGGTTAACATATATATGTAACGTATCTGACAGTAAAAAATGATTTCTTAGGAGAAATTCCCTTCGTCTGTGAGAAGAATTCACCGCTCAAGATGGATCGTTTTAGGCTACAGTTACCTACGTAAAAATTACCTGTTAAGTCCTCTATATAACCTCTAGAAGTGTGAAACAGGGATGGTGGAACAAATTATATAATTACTTTGTATACAGAAAAATAGCATAGACAAAGCCCAGTAACGTGGATTTACAGTAAAATGTTACCACACACTATCATACAAAAATTCCACGACAAAGAAATACAGTCTACGAAGTACTGGAAAGTTCTTGAAGATTTTATAGCAGTTTATGATTATCCACGGCGCTCTACAACAGTAGGGCGTTTTATCCTCGCGAAACAAAATTCCTCAGAAGTTCATTGGAGACTGTGGCGATTTGGGCGTCACGTCTAGACGTGGCAGTGATGGGTATATACAGTGACCTCGCTCATTTTTGATGTAATTGTTTCTGGTGTCGTAAGACTTGAGTGAGAGAAGTTGGAGCAGAAGGCGTATTGATGCGGTCATTTATCGAAGTGTGTGTGGTGAAATCCGCATGGTGTCAGATTTATGGATCATGAAATATTTAAATTTTAATTAACTCCTGAAATAAGACTTCGCGGTAGTGCGCGGAGGGCGGAGGCATCCACTGCCGTAAGGTGAGGCGACGGAACACCCATGTACAACTAGTGGTGTAAAGCATGTCTTCCGAAAGGTTTCGGGAAGAGCTCACGTGAGAATACGGAGAGCGAAGACTAAAATACGCATTGAGTGTCGACTGCCCTTGGCAAGAAGTAGATGGACGAATCAAAGGCACGAACCACCGACGAAGGAAAAATAGTCCATCCGAAAGTGACATTTTATGAGACTGACATTGAAAGGAAAAATTATCTCAGGAGTGTGTTCCGGAGGAGTTCCCATGGGAGAAACCCATGTAAGACACTACAATTTCGATGGAGAAATTATTAGTAAAATGGCTTGTCTCGCGCAAAAAAATCCTAACGTTAGACCTTGGAAGTTACAGATGACAGTGAAGGGGAGAATACGCTAGGGCTTGGCTGAGGCAGAAACTATGTCAGACGGCATTCTACCTTTGTTACAGAATAAGATCTCTAATTGTTTGTTTGATCGTGATTAAGTCTGAATACTACAGTCGCATAGGCGGTGCTTTTGTTTATGCTTCAAAGTATATGTTTACTGGTTGCAGTATTTACAGACTTAGACGTAGAGAGGCTAATTGAACACAGCTTATGGCACATCATACGTCGTGACTCAATAAACTAAGTTGGACGACGTTTATTATCTAGTTGTCTATTTTTTCGGTGTTGTGATAGATTGTCACTAATGGCCGTATGGTCGCGACTATGCGGTTTGAGTCTAGTGTCTGGAATAAATCGTATGAGCCATTGCTGGCAGACCCGAAAATATCATTGCGATTCGTGTCTTTTAATGGTATGTGCGAGCAGCTAATTCGATAGGACAAATTTATCTGACAGTCGGAATTAGTTTCAGTCGTCCTGGCTGCTTGAATTCTGGTGAGTGCTATTGTGAGCTACGCATAAATGTTGAAACGTATGTACATACATTTGAGGACGAAGACTGGTTGAATTCCGTTCATCATATTCGACGTTTAGGAAACACTGCAGCGGTGATATTCATAATTTAAATAATGAAAGACTAGTTTGTTCTTTCTTTAGTGGTGTACCAACCCCTTCCGGAATGTTGCTCTATTAATGATAAGTTCATGCATCTGGTTTCATCTAAGATAGCGTAGCGTAAGAGCAACGTGATCAGGTCGACTATGTATGGTTGGACTTCAAATACGCAAGATCAGAAGGAAGGTCTGTGCTACATTTAAGTCACGCACCCACGTTAATCCTGCGTATACAGTGTCAGGCAGCTTATTCTATATTAGGAGTTAGTTTTTGGCTGATTCTTTTTTCTTGTCGTACACCGATAAATTTACAATACTTGAGTATTTTATCGGTAAACTTTTACGTAAGACAGGTCTTATTCTAATTAGCATCAAGTTGCTAAAACATTATTTCATAACAGGGGGAAAGTAAACCATATTCCAAGGTCAGTGAGTTCATTTTTGAACGTCCAATTTGAGTAGATGGGTATCTAAACGGTTTCAGTGGCTATTTTGTTCTCCGACACAGGCTTTGAGAATGAGGAAGTGAAATTAATTTTAGCCTTTCGTTCTCATCATTCACATTATTTTTATTATTTTTTTTATTTTTCAGTTTCCGTACATTAATTTGTACAAAAGGAACTCATAGTATTACTTTGTTGTCCGCCTGTCTGTCCGTACGACTGTTCAAAACTTTCTCTCAGGGAGGAGTAGACATATCAAGTTGAAATGTACGTCACATATTAAGGTCTATAGTCCCTTGGCGACGTAAGGAACTGAAGCTTCTAAATTAATGCAACCCAAGGATACGGCTATTTATGTCACATATTTGGATACTTGCAAACTCGTTCATCAAAACCTATAGGGCACTTCCGCTTCATGAAATTTAACCTGAAGCAAGGTTTTACTGTATGCGAAAGCGAAAAAAATCCGCAAAATGTGAATCTATAATTATATCATATGAAAAATTGTTTTGTCATTTGTTATATCACTGGCTGCGCTTTTTTTTCTCAGGAACGGTAGACGTATCGAGTTTAAACTTATGTCACATATTAAGGTATGTGGTCCTTCGGTGGTATAACGAACGATAGCTTTTAACGGGGCCACACCGTGGTTCAGGTAAAAAAAAAATCGATTTTCGGTTTTCATCATATTTAGATAGATTAAGGTTTAATTAAGTACTCTGAAAAGGATTTTGATGGAAAAATTTTTTTTCGAGCATTTAAAGAGCATTTTCCTACCACGTGTGTTTATGTGCCATGCCCACTTTTCTGTCACCTACTGTCAACCCACCCACTGTCAACTTTAAGCCATATGGAGATGCCATTATTAGCAAAATAGAATGTGTAGGCCATATTCAAAAACTTTTGGAAACAATGCTGAGAAAACTATCTGCTGATAGAAAAAATGGTTCAAATGGCTCTGAGCACTAAGGGACTTAACAGCTGAGGTCATCAATCCCCTAGAACTTAGAACTACTTAAACCTAACTAACCTAAGGACATCACACACATCCATGCCCGAGGCACGATTCGAACCTGTTACCGTAGTGGTTGTTGGTAGAAGAGAAAAAAAATTACAAGATGGAAAATTGTTGACCGTACAGGGTCGGTTAACTAAAACTGAAATAGAAAAGTTACAGATATACTATGGGCAGGCAATTAGGAGAAATAAAGAAAATCTGGATGCAAGGAAGAGAGATGTTTGGGCCATATCCTTCCGTAAGTCCTGATGATAAGCCATGTCATGGATTGCGTCCATCAGGAGAAGATTCGTGGTGCAAATACAATAGGGCTCAGGCAACTGGAGAATCTTATTCTCACCAGCATTCTCTTCCTGCTGCTGTTATTACAGCAATTAAACCTATTTTCAGAGACTTGGCTCATCCTGGCCTTCTATAGAAATGTCTCCACGGGCAGACACAGAACCCAAATGAATGTTTCAAGAGCCTAATTTGGAACCGCCTTCCTAAAACTGTGTTTGTAGACATGCATACAATGAAACTGGGAGTTCATGATGCTGTTATTACATTCAGTTGTGGTAATATTGGAAAGTGTTGGGTACAGAAAAAGCTGGGAATTAATCCTGGCGAAAATATAATCATTGGGCTGCAACACTGCGATAAAATGAGGATAGCCGATACAGACAGGTTTGCATCTAATATGGCCAAGAAAGCAAGACAAACATCCAGGAAGGTGGAAAACGAGCTGATTCAAAAATGGTTGAAATGGCTCTGAGCACTATGCTACTTAACTTCTGAGGTCATCAGTTGCCTAGAACTTATAACTAAGTAAACCTAACTAACCTAAGGGCATCACACACATCCATGCCCAAGGCAGGATTCGAACCTGCGACCGTAGCGGTCGCTAAAAACGAGCTGGAAGACCTACTAGAGGCCAAAGAAGGGCCATCATACGCAGCAGGACAATTTTAATTAACTGTAAGTAACAAATTTCAAAAGTTTTTCTTTAAAGTCAATTTCCCACAAACTAAAATTTTCAGTACATATGCCCATTATATAAGAAACTATCATAGATAAATGAATGAAATTTTCAGAGACTCTGCATAACATTAAAAGCCACCTCTGGTTCTACATTCATTAATATTCCCCATTAGGAAGTTCCAAAAAATATTTTCTGCAGAAAAAACTTAATATTTTTGTGAATAAATTTAAAATTTTTTTCTTAAAAACTATGAAATGAATAAAGTAGATTTTAGTACAGTTCACTATATTAGCATCATGTAACATACAGTAAAAATATTAAGGTCCTGCATCAAACAGTTATTTCAGAAATGGGTCAAATACTTGCCTAAATTAACATGGGTTAGATAGGCAGGGTGTGGTCCCCTTAAGTCAGAGCAGTCAGAAGGTACGGTCATTTATGTCAAATATTTTGATACTCGAACTCACTCATCAAAATCGAAATGATGAAATTTGGCCAAAGACAAGGTTTCACGGTACAGATAAAGAAAAAAAATCCAAAAACTGTAAATTTTCATCTGTATCACTTAGCAGTGGGAAGTTCATAATTCTGGAGGGAAGCAGCGAACTTTCTTACGCCAGGGAAGCGTCGATACGCGGCCTCCTCTTTAATATGTCGACACAAAACAAAAAATTTCACCCACAAGTACTCACGGGGGAGAGATATGATGACCGGGACCATATGTGCCTGTGACGAGCTGTTGAGCACTAGGAACCGTCCACAGAAAGCACTTCGGTCAACAGGACCATTTCGTGAAAACTGGCTGCCACCCAGGAGTCGCTCATTCCCTGCTACTGGGTGACCATGAAAACCGTTCTGCTGATTCTACAGGATTGCTGAGCCCTCCGGACCCACTCCCTTTTTATTTGAAATGAAAAACTTTCTATCCCCAGCAAAAGTGTACCAAGCGCACACTATTAATTAGCTCTTAACCGTGACAGAGCTGAAACAAAATTGCGAAATGACTTGCGACGGTCATGTAACAAGATTTATCTTTTATAAACTGAAGACTGAGCAACATTACAGCTAATTCACATTAGGGTACCCTACCAGCCACTAGCTACCGAGTCCGTATGCCTTTAAGCTAGCATGAGCATGTTTATTTGGTGCACTGAGTATATTTGTGTATATAACGATGGTTTTACTTTTGGCATGCCGATATACTGTGCCATGCATGTTATTGGAGTGTCTATTTATTATGTGTGACCCATTATCGTATACCTGGACGAGGTTCTTCGAAATGTAGTGCGTAAGATCCGAAGATGGCAAAGTAATTTCCCTCAACTGGTAATATGAATATATGCTCTGCTAAAGCGATCGTGCCATTTTGAAGATTGTGGATTCTATTTTCATATCGATCTACAGCGTCCATAGAGCTGAATAATGTCAAGTATATACCATTTTCTGCTGTTTTAATGTATACTGAGACGCTTTAAGTAACATTTTAGAGTAGTTTTGGTGCATAGTTCAGGCACAGGTATGCCCTGTTGTACTATGTTCTTGTCTTTGAGACTGCCGACGCGAAAGCTGTGCAGCAGAAACCGACGGACTTCTTCTTCTTCTTCTTCTTCTTCTTCTTCGTCTTTCTCGGGGCCTTTGTCCCGCTCCAACGCAGGGTCAGTTTTGTTAGTACGGATTTGGCAGTGTGAATTGCAGTGCGTAGCCAGATGCCCTTCCTGACGCCACCCCGAACGCCCAGGGACGGAAAGTAGTGCACCCCAGCTGTCTGCTTCCAGTGTAAGTCATGAAAGAGCGCGAACGTTTCCAAATGTCTGTGAGTCGTGTAACTGAGGCGGAACTTGGGGGCCAGCCCGGTATTCACCTAGCGGGATGTGGAAAACCGCCTAAAAATCACATACTGGCTGGCCGGCATACTGGCCCTCGTCGGTAATCAGCTGGGCGGATTCGATCTGGGGACAGCGCGCCTACCCGAGTCCAGGAAGCAGCGCATTAGCGCTCTTGGTTACCCTTGCGGGTCAGAAACCGACAGACTATACGTTCACAATTGCACTGTCCTGCTTTAGTTTCAATTCTGTCGCCACTCAGCACAACGATAAACAACGAGGTGAGTTGCAGTGTGAAAAAAAAGAGGATTCTCCGAATCCGGAAATTAACTGAACAACCAAGCGATCCTCACATGGCAATAGACATGAGAGCAAAACAACTGCACATGCAAAAGGTACCAGATTGTTCAGGTTAGGTGATTTCCGAAACAAAGGGCATCCAAAGGCATGAACGACTTTTGAGCAGATGGAAAAAAGCTGTCACTGTCGATGAACTGCAAATTCTCTCAGATGATATCTCAGTAGGAACGGGGGAAAAAAAGACGAAAGTTCTAACACATCTGCTGCTGCGAAAGGTGTCCCAACAAGGGTTGCGTTCACCTCTTGAGACCTGTTGGACGTGGAATTGGGCCCGTGACCTTGCACTCTAATTCCGTGCTCTCACGCTAACCAGCAGCGGCCACTAGAAACCCTCAAGACGCGAGTGAGGCGCCGCGCTGTGGACTGGGGGCCAGTTAGTGGGGTGAGTGGAGACTCGCGTGCCAGCAGAGGGGCGTGCGTGTCGCGGGGCCGTGCCGTGCATTAGGCACGCACGACCACAGAGCACAGAAGTACTTGTATGCTCTGTGCGCACGACAGCGCCGTTAACTCTCAAGAACCGCGTTATTACCGGCAACGTCTCCAGGAGCCAGGCTCTAGCGCTGAGCGCAAGGAGAAAGTGCGAAAACGTGTGGACCTCTGTATGGGAAGTAAAATTTATCCTGTTACGTTCTTGTCGGGATCTGCCTGAAGAACAAAATGGGCAGGCTTTACTACTTATATTTACTGACACAAATATTTAGAAACCTCACATTTCGACAGGATGATATCTGCATTTGTTCACAAGCATTGACGTATTAATGGCTTATGGACATCTGAAAATCGTAGGGTGCTACCTAAACTCACTGGGCCAGAACTTCCGCGCATTTGTTGTTGGTAGTTCTGTTACGCAGATGACATGGCCCTGGCTGTGCAACATGAAAGTTTTGAACAGTGTGAAAACTCCCTTAACCAAGA
Organism: Schistocerca americana; assembly: GCF_021461395.2. Taxonomy (NCBI): domain Eukaryota; kingdom Metazoa; phylum Arthropoda; class Insecta; order Orthoptera; family Acrididae; genus Schistocerca; species Schistocerca americana. Next base: position 260,505,043 of record NC_060124.1, read on the forward strand.
CCTCGGAGTAATGGGTAAATATTTCAGATCTTGGAGATTAATTCCTAACTCAATAAAGTCAGAAGTTACAGTGTTTCATTTAAACAACCAACAGGCAACCCGATCCCTTGACGTTACCTTTGCTGGTAGAAAGTTAAAGCATAACCCAAACCCAAAATATCTTGGTATTAATTTGGATAGATCGCTTACATTCAAACCACGCCTAATAGATACTGCTGCTAAGATACGTACAAGAAATAATAATATTCAAAAGCTCGCCAATACTAGCTGGGGAGCTGATGTACATACTCTGAAGATTTCTTCTGTAGCGCTGGTATACTCTGTTGCGGAATATTGCAGCCCTGTTTGGCTTAACAGCAGCCACACGTCCAAAGTGGATACTCAACTAAACAATACCATGAGAACCATAACTGGGAACAGTAACTCCACCCCACTGTTCTCTGCAGTATAGCTCCACCACATCTTAGTCGGCAAACCGCCTTAGTTAATGAATGGCGTAAAATCTCCTCAAATACCAACCTTCCAATCCATCAGGACATTGCCCCAAATCGTTCCCGACCAAGATTTAGAAGACCACCATGGAGAACAGCTGAAGCCCTTATGCCTACGTCTTACGATGCTATGGATTCATGGAAAAATGAATGTTCTCAGACTGGACTATCCAAGAACTGCAATGAAATATCACCTGGTGGAAACCTACCTGGTACAGACCTGCCAAAAAGAACTTGGGTTATACTCAATAGATTCAGAACTGGTCATGGCAGAAGGGGCGAGATGCTCTGTAGGTGGGGCATACGAGATTCACCACAGTGCGACTGTGGACATCCAGAGCAAACGATCCAGCACATCATTCAGGAATGCCCTAAACGTGAGTTTAAAGGATCCATTCGAGAACTTTATGCAGCCTCCCCTGCAGCCGTCGAGTGGATGGAAAACCTAGACATAGAACTTTAAAGAGACTCTATAGATTCCATATATGTGATTGCTGAATGACCTTATGGCAACAATTTCTAGATGATAATTTTATCTTATCTATGACAAGATACCTTATTGTAACAACCTGTGAGCCGGCCGAAGTGGCCGTGCGGTTGAAGGCGCTGCAGTCTGGAACCGCAAGACCGCTACGGTCGCAGGTTCGAATCCTGCCTCGGGCATGGATGTTTGTGATGTCCTTAGGTTAGTTAGGTTTAACTAGTTCTAAGTTCTAGGGGACTAATGACCTCAGCAGTTGAGTCCCATAGTGCTCAGAGCCATTTTTTGAACAACCTGTGTATGCCTACTTTATCCTTAATTGAATGTCCATAAGACGAGACATTATTTATGTGTTATAATGTATGTTGATTCTATCTTTATCTGTCTGTATGTATTTAAACATGAAACCATTTCTACTAGAAAACCACATACGCTAAATAAATAACTGGGCCGGAATAGTTTTGGTAAGAAATGCGATTGAAATTAAGTGATGTTTGTAAATGTAAATAATTTAAGCCGCATGCTGTTCGGAAGTGAATTAATTTCTTTGTTGGCTTCCCAGTGTCACTACTTTCGTCACAAACTAGGAACTGGTAGACGTTTGAAGACAGATGCCAACTATCCCGCCAAAGCCTACTCGCAAGCTGTCAACGAACAGGTTTAAGTGAGGAATCTAGGAATAGGCTACAACCTCTTATTTATCGCTCCTGTAGAGATGGTGGTGATATTAGACTAACTGCAGCAGGAACAGAGGCATTTAAACAGCCATTCTTCCCATACATCATACACGAACGGACCAAGGAGAAACCTTGATATCCTGTACACAGTGGAGGTTGTTGTGGTCTTCAGTCAGGAGACTGGTCTGATGCAGCTCTCCATGCTACTCTATCCTGTGCAAACTACTACATCTCCGAGTAATTACTGCAACCTAAATCCTCCTGAATCTGCGTAGTGTATTCATCCCTTGGTCTCCCTCTACGATTTTTACCCTCCACGCTTCCCTCCAATACTAAACTGGTGATCTCTTGATGCCTCAGAACGTATCCTACTAACCGATCCCTTCTTCTAGTCGAGTTGTGCAACAAATTTCTTTTCTCCCCAATTTTTTTCAGTACCTCATTAGTAATGTGATCTACCCATCTAATTTTCCTTCTGGTGAGACAAGCGAAATACCCTCAGACTTCAAGAGGACTGTAATAATTCCAATCGCAAAGAAAGCAGGTGTTGACAGGTGTGAAAATTACCGAACTATCAGTTTAATAAGTCACTGCTGCAAAATACTAACCCCCATTCTTTACAGAAGAATGGAAAAACTGGTAGAAGGCGACCTTGGGGAAGATCAGTTTGGACTTCGTAGAAATGTTGGAACATGCGAGGCAATACTGACAGACTTACCTTAGAAAATATATTAAGGAAAGCCAAACCTACGTTTCGAGCATTTGTAGACTTAGAGAAAGCTTTTGACAATGTTGACTGAAATACTCTGAAGTTCTGCAGGTGGCAGGGGTCAAATTCAGGGAGCGAATGGCTATTTACAATTTGTACAGAAACCAGATGGCAGTTATAAGAACTGCAGGGCACCAAAGGGAAGCAGTGGTTGAGAAGGGAGTGAGACAGGGTCGCAGCCAATCTGTATATTAAGCAAGAGTAAAGGAAAAAAAGAAAAATTTGACGTAGGAATTAATACCCATGGAGAAGAAATAAAAACTTCGATGTTTACAGATGACATTGTAATTCTGGCAGAGACAGCAAAGGACCAGGAAAAGCAGGTGAACGGAACGGACAGTGTCTTGAAAGGAGGATATAAGATGAACATCAACAAAAACGAAACGAGCATAGTGGAATGTAGTCGAATTAAATCAGGTGATGAGGGAATTGATTAGGAAATGAGACACTTAAAGAAGTAAATGAGTTTTGGTATTTGGCAAGCAAAATAACTGATGATGGTCGAAGTAGGGAGGATATAAAAGGTAGACTTGCCTACGACAAGGAAGGCGTTTCTGAGGAAAAGAAACCTGTTGACATAGAGTACATATTTAAGTATCGGAAAGTCTTTTCTGAAAGTATTTGTTTGGATTGTAGCCATGTATGGAAGTGAAACACGAACGATAAATTGATTAAACAACAAGAGAATAGAAGCCAGTTCCGTTAGGAGAGGCTGTGTGAAATTCCAAACTGCAATGCTATCTGGTGGCGAGTTGCGGCGTTACGATCTTTGAAGCTTCAAAAAGAGCTGTGCAAAATGTGAAAGGACTAGCACTGCTGCAGCAAGCATTCTGGCCGCAAATGTAACACTGCGTGTCTGACACGACCCGGAAAATAGCAGTGGAAGAGTGAGGCTACATCGAGTTTTTTCAGTCCTCCAGATGTTAGTGGCCGAGTGTTCGTCGAAATCGACCAAATATCGAGAGGCAGGTTCCTTGTTGCTCCTCAATGACGGCACCCCAGTCCACAAAAGCGAAATTGGGCACGAGTTTTTCGCCAGCAAATAGATGACAGTCCCGGATCACAGAACGTATTCAGAATGAGATTTTCACTCTGCAGCGGAATGTGCGCTGATATGAAACTTCCTAGCTGATTAAAACTGTGTGTGCCGGACCGAGACTAACTCGGGTCCTTTACGTTTCCCGGGTAAGTGCTCTTCCAACTGAGCTACCCAAGCACGACTCACGACTCGCCCTCACAGCTCTACTTCCGCCAGGAGAGCTGCGGTGAAGTTTGGAAGGTAGGAGATGGGGTACTGGCGGAAGTAAAGCTGTGAGAACGGGTCGTGAGTCGTGCTTGGGTAGCTCAGTTGGAAGAGCACTTGCCCGCGAAAGGAAAGGATCTGAGTTCGAGTCTCAGTTCAACACAAAGTTTTAATTTGCCAGGACCTTTCACCGACCGTATAGTTGGATTTGGCCCCAGCCGACTTCTGGTTGTTCCCCCAAATTGAAGTTGGCAATGAAAGGACATCGTTATGATGCAGTTAAAAACGTGCAAGGAAACTGTACTGCAGTACTAAATGCAACTCCAAAAAAGGACTACAGAGTGTTTCAACACTTTTAAAACGTTTCAGCTGTGTTTTGATTCACGGGGAGACTGTTTTGAATAAATAACGCGATTTTTTCCATAGCCACAATCCTAATGGCACTGGGACTCACTGTATTCTTATAGTAGCGTGCTCTGTTCTGTCTATCCTGTCCACGACTTCAGAAACTCCACTCGGAACCATCGGATATTATACGCTATCTGATCAACAGTATCCGGACACCCCAATTCAGTGAGGAATTGACCGCTCGATAAGACGATAGACAGACCAGTCAGTGTAAAATGAGGCGAAGAGTATCGTATTACCAGTAAACAAGCAATAACAGCAAATTGGATTGGTCAGGAGACGTGGATGTCAACTAACTAACAAATCCATCCGGGACATTTCAACCCTTCTATAGCTGGTCGAACTGACTGTAATGGTTGTGAAGTGAAAACGCGAGGGAACAACAGATAAATAAAGACCAGGCAGATCTCACCTACTAACAGAGACCGTCGATCATTGCACGGCGTGGTTGTAAAAAATACGACATTAGTGGAAGGAACCATTAGTGAGTTCAAAAAGTGCTGTCAGCACTCCAGATTTAGAATGACTGTGCATATAGGGAGCTAAAAAGGAATGGGGTCGAGCAGTTCCTCATAACCCACACATTTCTGTAGTAAATGTTAAGTGGTGCTCGAGGTGGTGGAAAGGAGCGACGCCCCTGGACAGTGAATGACTGGAAAGGAGTGATCTGGAATGAGGACTCACGCTATACCCAGTGAAAATCCGATGGAAGGGTTTTGGTTTGGCGAATGTCTGGAGAGCGCTACCTGTTATCATACGTACTGCCAACCGTAGAGTTTGGACGAGGTGCTATGATTATGATGATGATGATTTGTGTTGACGGGGCGCTCGACATCATGATTCTCAGCGCCCTGACGAAAAGTCAGCAAGCAAAATCTCAAGGGTGAGGACGAAGGCTATCCCCACACGCACAGCAGTTTATAATGTACATTACTGGCCACAAAATTTGCTACACCACGAAGATGACGTGCTACAGACGCGAAATTTAACCGACAGGAGGAAGATCCTGTGATATGCAAATGATTAGCTTTTCAGAGCATTCACACAAGGTTGGAGCCGGTGGCGACACCTAGAACGTGCTGACATGAGGAAAGTTTCCAACCGATTTCTCATACACGAACAGCAGTTGACCGGCGTTGCCTGGTGAAAAGTTGTTGTGGTGCCTCGTGTAAGGAGAAGAAATGGGTACCATCACGTTTCCGACTTTGATGAAGGTCGGATTGTAGCCTATCGCGATTGCGGTTTATCGTATCGCGACACTGCTGCTCGCGTTGGTCGAGATCCAATGACTGTTAGCAGAATATGGAATCGGTGGGTTCAGGAGGGTAATACGGAACGCCGTGCTGGATCACAACGGCCTCGTATCACTAGCAGTCGAGATGACAGGCATCTTATCCGCATGGCTGTAACGGATCGTGCAGCCACGTCTCGATCCCTGAGTCAACAGATGGGGACGTTTGCAAGACAGCAACCACCTGCACAAACAGTTCGACGACGTTTGCAGCAGCATGGACTATCAGCTCGGAGACCAGGGCTGCGGTTACCCTTGACGCTACATCACAGACAGGAGCGCCTACGATGGTGTACTCAACGACGAACCTGGCAGCACGAATGCCAAAACGTCATTTTTTTCGGATGAATCCAGGTTCTGTTTACAGCATCGTGATGATCGCATCCGTGTTTGGTGACATCGCGGTGAACGCACATTGGAAGCGTGTATTCGTCATCGCCATACTGGCGTATCACCCGGAGTGATGGTATGGGGTGCCATTGGTTACACGTCTCGATCACCTCTTGTTCGCATTGACGGCACTTTGAACACTGGACGTTACATTTCATATGTGTTACGACCCGTGGCTCTGCCCTTCATTCGATCCCTGCGAAACCCTACATTTCAGCAGGATAATGCACGACCGCATGTTGCAGGTCCTGTACGGGCCTTTTTGGATACAGAAAATGTTCGACCGCTGCCCTGGCCAACACATTCTTCAGATCTCTCACGAATTGAAAACGTCTGGTCAATGGTGGCCGAGCAACTGGCTCGTCACAATACGCCAGTCACTACTCTTGATGAACTGTGGTATCGTGTTGAAGCTGCATGGCCAGCTGTACCTGTACACGCCATCCAAGCTCTGTTTGACTCAATGCCCAGGCGTATCAAGGCCGTTATTACGGCCAGAGGTGGTTGTTCTGGATACTGATTTCTCAGGATCTATGCACCCAAATTGCGTGAAAATGTAAGCACATATCAGTTCTAGTATAATATATGTGTCCAATGAATACCCGTTTATCATCTGCATTTCTTCCTGGTGTTGCAATTTTAATGGCCAGTAGTGTATTAAAGCCTGCCGCCCTTCCCCACCAATTTTGGAATGTGGCCCGACCACAAAATTTCACCACTCTTAATACTAGTATCGGTATCTGCGAGGATGGTGGACAGATCTCCATCGAGACTGAGGCTGCTCGAATATCAGAGTATAGGACACACGTAGCCACAAGATGTTGAACTGAAAGCGGCACGCCACAAACTTCACAGTGTGTTGGATCCTCCTGTCGGAGGAGGAAGCTATATGTGAAAGGGCTATGCCCGATGCGCAGCCTGGTAAGCAAAACCTGCATTCAGCGGCGAAGCTGACACGAAGTCCGCCAAGCCTTTGTGGTTGATGTGAGCGACCGTCGTTTGTTGTCTGTCACCTGCAACCATTCAGTCTCCCACTGACACATGATGTATCTCAGATAATGAGATGATTGCGTGCAACGGGATAGGACACTGCTGGACAGCACTATCCCAACATGCTTCCTTGGCGGCTTTATCAGCCATGTCGTTGTCCTGTATCCCAAAGTTTCCAGGTACCCAGCTAACGATCACTTCCTTGCCACGGTTCTGGAGCCGCTGTAAGGCGTCATGGATGAGCTGAATCAGCCGTTCTACCGGATACATTTGGTGAAGTACCTGCGGCGCACTAAGTGCGTCTGAACAGACAAAAAACCTTGTACGGTGATGTCTGTGACCCCTCTCCAGAGCCATCAGAATGCCATCGCATCGCCACGCGGAATTAGCCGAGCGGTCTAAGGCGTTGCAGTCATGGACTGTGCGGCTGGTCCCGGCGGAGGTTCGAGTCCTTCCTCGGGCATGGGTGTGTGTGTGTGTGTTTGTCCTTAGGATAATTTAGGTTAAGTAGTGTGTAAGCTTAGGGACTGAAGACCTTTGCAGTTAAGTCCCATAAAATTTCACACACACATAACTCCGCATCAATTTGTAAATTGTTCTGGAAGACGCACTTTAAAAACCCTACCAGGGAAAATAGCAGATAAACCGAAAGTATTCTCCTGCTGGGATCCAACTTTATAGATAATGATAAAAGAGGTGGTGTTACGAGATGGTGGCCATGGATGAGGGGAGGGGGGAGGCGGGAGGAGAGGGGAGAGAGGCCAGGAGGAAGGAGTGGCGAAAGGTTGGAGGGGAGAAGGGGGTAGCTGCTACGGTATTAAGATAGCTATGCCGTCTTCTCCAGTCACCTCTTGTGTAAAGGTGATACAGGACAACCACGACTTTTTTTTTTTTAATGACTTATCTCTTCGTCTTCCTCCCATATAGAGGGCATCGCAGCAGATAAAATGATTCGAATGGCTCTAAGCACTATGGGACTTAACATCTAAGGTCATCAGTCCCCTAGACTTAGAACTACTTAAACCTAACTAACCTAAAGACATCACACACATCCATGCCCGAGGTAGGATTCGAACCTGCGACCGTAGCAGCAGCGCGGTTCCGGACTGAAGCGCCTAGAACCGCTCATCTACAACGGCCGGCCGCAGCAGTTCGCCTGTCATTGTGGTGTTGTATTCAATTTCCGTATGATCTTTTGTAGGTTTAATTGAGATCTGACTAGATCTCATACTTTTTCAGACACTACTTCATTAAAGAGAATTGCGTCATTTTTGATAGTTTGGATTTACTGTCAATATTTTATGAGACGTTGTAGTGTTGAATACGGACAGCTAGAATCTTTCTCACTGCCCTGGGGTACACCTGATATTTCTACGTTTGTCGATGACTCTCCATCCACGATGACATGTTGCGTCCTCCGTATCAACAACTCCTGAACCCAGTCATAATTTACGTTTGATACTGCACGCGATCGTACTTTCGTTAATAAGCGTATGTGTGGTATTGGGTGAAGTGCTCTTCAGAAGTCTCCTAAAACTGCACCTACATGATTACCTCAATTCGGAACTTCCAGGATGTAAAGTGGGGAAGTGCCAGTTTGGCTTTGCACGACCGATATCTTAGGCATACATGATGGTTGGATTGGAGGAGGCGATTCTGTTCGCGATATCTCATTATGTTTGAGCTCTGATTCTACAGCAGATGTGTATCAATGATACTGGACAGTCGATTGGTAGATCACTTCTCCTATTCTTGTAGTCGGTGCGACCCGTGCGAAGTTCGATAGTACTTGTGCATATTTATTTGGTAGTACTTCGTCTGCAGAAAGTTTGAGGATAGTATTAATAGTGGCAGCCTGGTAATTAACATACATCTTTAAAGAGTGTCCCAATACACTTTCCAGTGGCACAGTTTAGGTACCTTTACTTTAAAAAAATCTTTATTGCAAAACATAATAATTATACAAAATAACCCACCACCTTAGTGATTAGTGGGTCCTAATGTTAATACAATATTGTATGTTATTACAGTTATTACAGTTAATTTCTAAACTACAGACAGTGTGAACAGTGCAGGTTAATGGGCAAGATTACGATTTTGTTAAACTATACACTACTACCTACTTGTTAGTAATCCTAACTGCCTGCAGCGTTACAGATGTGTCAGTATAGATACAAACCTACTACAAGGCCTTGCTCATCGAGCTAATTCCAATGAGCGTGCCCCTGACACTGGGCAGGTCAAAACTACTAGTCGCTGCAGGTTCCTATTTTAGTATCTACTTCTAATCCTACTAACTAAATAACTAACCTACGTCAAATCCGGTGCTGTCGTAAACGTGAAGTTGGTGTACCCCAGTCCCCCTAGCCCTGCACGTGGCGGATTCCAACTAACAAGTCGACCTGTCCACACACAGGCGGTACAGGATTAGGGTACTAGGACACGTCCAGTAGTTGGTTCTAATCGCGAAAGTCCCTCAGGTATGCGGTCAGAGCTTCACGTGATACCTCATTTGACAGCTTATTCAAAGTTTCAAAAGACTCTTCGTATCTTAGTAGGTCGTATATGTTATTGTTTGGTAGTTGTTGTCTCAATGTAACTGCTACATCATCGATAAGGGGGCACTCGTAAACCACATTGTCGGGAGTACCCTCCGATGCGCCACAGTCACACTCACTCAGGTGTAGCCCTTTTCCCAAACCGGCATAGATATGTCGGGTAGGGCCCATGAACAGTGAGAAAATGAATTAGACCCCGGCTTAGTTCAAAGTACCTCATGCCTAACCTTTCTTTAACATTTGGCAAGAGTCTGAAGGTTCTTCTGCCAGATTCATCCATTTCCCATGATTCCTGCCATAGGTCTTCACCCCTTCTCCTTATCTCTCCCTTGTCCCTAGCCTGAACTCCCAGAATATTTTCTATTTTCATGTAGTTCCCTTTCTTAGCCCAGTACCATGATGCTTGCTCTCTAATTTTAAGAGGGATAGGACGTCAAACGGGCCGACTTTGAGCAGGAGAGGCACCACAGGACATTTTAATTTACACTGTCTGTACTTTTACAAGTAAATTCATAAAACTTTGTCAGCATGACCAGGAAGGATTCAGGATTCACACTCGTAGCAGCGGAAGTTCAAAAACATAAAGTAATTTTTTTTACATGTGAAATTTCATTATTTTTTCACTTACTATTGGCTGCATTTGTTGCTATAGGTACACTTTTCTTCATAAGTAAGAGAAACTAGAATCTATTTAATTTATGAAAAAATGAATGAGCTGTTACGTTTTAAACTTTATGTTTAGAAAAAAATCAAATTTCGTAGTTAACCATCTCAATTTTTACCACATTTATTAATAGATTTGGAAAATTCTAGAGTTTCATACGCCTGTAAGTATGGTTTGTATGCTGTGCAAAATTCATCAAAGAATCTCTCTTACTTGTGAAGAAAAATATACCTGTAGCAACAAATGCAGCCAATAATAAGCGAAAAAATGATGAAATTTCACATGTAAAAAAATTTATTTTGTTATGTTTTTGAATTTCCACTGCTACGAGTGTGAATCCCGAATCCTTCCTGGTCATGCTGACAAAGTTTTATGAATTTATTTGTAAAAGTGTAGACAGTGTAAATTATAATGTCCTGTGGTGCCTCTCCTGCTCCAAGTCGGCCCGTTTGACGTCCTACCCCCCCTTAATATCCAGAGGACAGAGCCCCATTATCACTAACAGGGCACCACCTGGAGATGTTCTACTCGTATAAGCCCCATAAGCCCCCACAGATCTTAGCAGCATGTTCATTTGTACTCTTCTCACTGTCATGGCAGGCACCACCCCCTTGTGAGCCTGTGTGCCCAGACTCCCGATCCGTAACCCACTATTAAAGTTAGTATACTGTTATGGTACAATTTTATTAGGTGGGGTGGAAGGTGAAATCTTTTGTGTCCTATGGAGATGAGGTTATTGAGTGCTTGTAATGCTCTTTGGATTACGGATTCAATGTGCTTCCCGAAGTTCCACCTTTCATCGATGATGACACCCAAGTAGCGAGTCTCACGTCGTCTCAGAACTGGTGAGCCCCCAATTCTACTTCTGTTGATGACTTTAATGATAATGATGAAGATAATGAGCTGCGTCCGCCGGTGCTGTCAAGCAGTTGTTGCAGGGGGTGTCCGCCGCGGTGGGCTGCGCTTCCACCGGCCCTCGGTAGCTGCAGCGGCAGTGGAGGCTATCGAGCGAGCAGAGGCCGGTGCGTCGCCCAGCGACACACTTTCTGGTCACGCGCCTCGCACCTGAGCTCACTGCCCCGAGGGAGCTGACCCCACGTGCGGCGAGTAGCGGAGGATGCGTGGCCCAGCGGCAACATTCCCGTTCAATACCCTTCGTGCCCCTGGTCTAAGGGTAGAGTCTTTGACAAGTAATCAAAACGTACTGTGCTCAATGTTCAACCCTTACCACTAATGGAATCATCAGCAAAGACTACAGAATACATCGGGTACTCTCATTCTGCGAACGACACTGCCAGAAGCAGAGTTCGTTTTGTTTGCAGATTACAACTATTGCAATGAATAGTATGTCGAGTGTAGTTCTAGAAAGATCTGCTAATGATATTTTCATGGATATTAATAAATGGTTTAAAGCTAACTCACTGACAAACAATTCAGAACCTGTAAGAGGTTTCCACCCAGCATACGCATAAAGTATGATGAATAGCAGATAGAAGAGGTTGACAGTCTTTAATTCCTGGGATTACAACTTGATAATAAATTCAGTTGCGAGGAGCACACCATAGAATGGCAGAAACGCCTTAACAAATCTGTATTTGCAATTCTAGTGTTAGCAGACATAGGCGACATAAAAATGAAAAAGCTTGCATACTTTGCCTACTTTAATTCCACAACGTCATATGGTATAATATTTTGGAGTAACTCTTCAAGTCAAAAGTTTTCAGAGTCCAAAAGCGTGTAATATGTATTATTTGTGGAGTAAATTCATGGACGTCCTGTAGAACTGGATATACTAACTACTGCCTCTCAGTATATTTACTCCTTAATGAAATTTGTCCTAAATAATATATCTCTTTTTCCAACAAACAGCTCAGTTCATACAACAATACCAGGAACAAAAATGATCTGCACAAGGACTTAAAAGCACTTACTTTAGTTCAAAAAGGGGTCCGCTACTCAGGAACACTCATCTTCAATAATTTGCCAGCAAACATAAAAAATTTTGTTACAAAATAAAGATCAGTTTAAAAGGCGCCTGAAAGACTTACTAGTGGTCAACTCCTTCTACTCCATTGACGTATTTTTTAATAGAAACAAATGATGTATTGTATATATTCATGCTATTAGTATTGTTACTTCAGCTTAAAAAAAAAATTGACATGTTCTACATCCACGAGGATCTCCTCAGCACGGATCAAGGGTCCTCCAGATCACACTGTGGCAGGAGACATCCGCTATTTCCTATTCCTGCCCTGAAAGCAGGTTAAAATGTTATATCTGATAGTAGAAGCCACATTTTCGTACAAAACGAAAACACAGTTCAACCGTTCGTAAGCCGTCCGCTAATAACAGAGGCAAAGAATCTGAGCGAGAAGGAGGGGACTTTCGCCAGGATGTATGCTGCTGTCAGTGAGGCTACGTAACCGTAACATGGTGGAGGCGCATTGCGCAAGAAGAAAGTAAGGGTTAATCTGCTTTGACCGATGCGGAGGCGACATAAGACAATAAAGTCCTTTCGGGAAGAACGGAATGAGGAGCACCATACAGCAGTAGTCACATCGATAGCACGGATTGTATAGGAGGGGGCAGTAGCCCACCAGATGTCTCATCTTCGGGAGAGGAGAGATATTAAAAAAATCTGTTATCCGTAAGTTCCACCCCAATTTATTTTATAGGATACCATCATCAGACCCTCTGTTGTAAGACAGTAGCTCAATTTTTTCGATGACGAAATGTATGACAAACAACCAGTCTTTGCACCAGCTTATGTACGGATGACACTAGCACTTGTCAAGAGGTAGAATAAAACAAGTTGTTGAGGCGTGTTGAAGTCGTGCGTACATAGGCTGGTGTAAAGACAACATTTTTTCATACATGGCGTACAAACATGCCGTTATTGAAAAATTCAGCCAGTTCATAATGAAGTGCCTGATGACGGCTTATTGCATCGCTGAAAAAGCTACCCTATAAAATAAATTGGAGAGGAACTTGCAACTGACGGCTTTTTTGATATTTATTACATGCATATCGGCTGCTATCTCCCCATCAAACGTAGTAAGAATGTATGCACCTAATTGAGATCTCACTGGCGACCGTTAATCCACACCCGCCAGTGCGTATGCTGTGAGTAATCGGTTCTTTATCTAGTCGGCCATTTCATCCCCGGGGTAGCCACATCATCTGAGACCCAGGTAAAGACCTGAACAGGCAATACGAACAACGTAAGAGACGAGATTTTGAATTGCAGATATCAGAGTTAGAAGAGTAACATCGACCAATGGCCTGGAGATTGCTCATTCAGTCACTAAAAATTACGATGCGGTCGAGGATGGCCGTATTAATAAAATTTACGGCTCTTTTAATGGCTATCAGATTCTTCGTAAAGGCGCTACACATTTCCGGTAGAAAATAATGTTCCTGACCGTCGGGGATATGAAAACATATCCTGTCATATCTATAATTTCAGAGCCGTCAGTGTAAATAACAGTAACACCGTGTTACTGCTGAAGAACCGACAACAGACGCCGAATGTCATGAAGGCTTTAGGTCCTTAAAATTAGTAGGAGCTAATTCGTGGTCTGGGTACTAATCAAGAGCGAGTGCGTGGAAAAATACGGGGAGCACAGTCTGAGGTTAGGCGAAGGTCCAGGCAGAGGCCTTATGCTGCATGCTCACTAGAAATGCCAGGTGAGGGTGAGTTTCAGGTGTTTATGCCTCCTGTATGGAAAAAGAAGTTGGTAAGTCTGAAACGTCCCCTTAGAAAAGTTTATGAATTACTGTGCTGTGTTTGTCTCTGGTGTTTTTCCATTGTATCTAACTTTTGAAGATTTTGTTTCATTGTGTCTAACTGTTGCTGTGTTTGTCTCTGGTGTTGTTCCATTGTGTCTAATTTTTGAAGCTTTCGTCCCATTTGTTGCATTAATTGTAATAACAATGCACTGGTGTTTGAAACGTGTTCCTCGGTGCTATTCGGTAGTGCATTTGCACAGTGGGTCTGCTCTGTGATTACCTACCTACCAATATTCAACTTCGACTGACTCTGCTGTGGGTTTGCTCTGTTGTAGCCCATTACCTGTCTGTATGTCAAGAGTTAGCACCGTCTTTCTTTTGGAAGGACTACACTACTTCTTCAACACTGCATTGAAATCCACTACTTCCGTGTGCATTTTTTTTTTTTACTGCTCAGACTTTGAGAAAAAAACTGCAATTTTACTGTGATGAATGACCAGGACTGTCTTTATGGACTGAGAAAATTTTAGCTTTTGACCAACATTGTATCAATAAGTGTGTGCATTTGATTTCTTTGTTATTGTAATTATGAAAAATTTTATCAAATCATTATTGGCCACTGCCCAAAACAATTTGCAAAATGTTTTGTGCGGAACATGGGGGCTATGTAAGTAGGCTGTTTAGGTTTTTATGTTACTAACGTCACGTTGCGCTCTGTATGAAAATCACTGACTGTGCTGTGTACAGTCTGTGGCTGGTTTGCATTGTTGGAATATTTGCCATTATAGTGTTGGGCAGTTGGATGTGAACAGCGCGTAGCGCCGCGCAGTTGGAGGTGAGCCGCCAGCAGTGGTGGATGTGGGGAGAGAGACGGTAGAACTTTAAGAGCTAACGATCTGGACGTGTGTCCGCCAGAAAGAGTAAATTTGTAAGACTGGATGTCATGAACTGATATATATATATTATGACTTTTGAACACTATTAAGGTAAATACATTGTTTGTTCTATATCAAAACTTTCATTTGCTTAGTATGGCTATCAGTAGTCAGTGCCTTCAGTAGTTGGAATCTTTTATTTAGCTGGCAGTATTGGCGCTCGCTGTTTTGCAGTAGTCCGAGTAACGAAGATTTTTGTGAGGTAAGTGATTTATGAAAGGTATAGGTTATTGTCAGTCAGGGCCATTATTTTGTAGGGATTATTGAAAGTCAGATTGCGTTCCGCTAAAAATATTGTGTGTCAGTTTAGTGTTGATCAGAATAAGTAAAGAGCGAAATGTCTGAGTACATTTAGTTCTGCTCAGCTGTTTAAAAATCAAATAACGTAAGGGGTTTATCAGCACAGTAATTCATAAATTTTTCTAAGGGGACGTTTCAAGTTGAATCATAATTATACTGAGAATGACAAGATGCGTTTGAAATAATCTAACGCTGTAGACACTATGATAAGGAATACGGCCCACCACAATAGGTAGTCGGTTGATTTATCTACAGAAATCGACATGCATTCCGCAAACAGAGATGTAGTGAAGCTCAGCTCGTTCTGTTCCTCCATGGGGTCTATGGCGCTGTGGACAACGTCGCTTAGCTTGATGCCGTGCTCATTGATTTCAGGAAGGCATTTGACGTGGTCCTCCCTTCACGGGAATAAGCTCCTGCTTATTAAGCCTCTCCCAGAGGTTTGACGCCCTCCTCTCGGCCCTCCCACCGGGAGGAGATTATTTTAACTCGGCTGCGCATTGGGCACTGCCTTTTTAGCCATCGTCATTTGATAAGTGGCGCTACCCCACCACTTTGTACACATTGCGCCCAAGTTTAAACTGTCCGCCACTTCCTGACGGAATGCCCATTTTTACGTTCCCGCTTGGGTTTGCCGTCTTAGTTTTAGCAAATAACGCGCGGGCTGTCGTTCGCGTTTCACTTTTTATCCGACAAAGCAATATGGCGAGGGCAATTCAATTTTTAGTTTTGGACCTCCATTTCCATGGTGTCTTTTTTGGCCATTTCTACACGTCCCTGTTTTTAGCTGTCTTGTGCCAATTGGGACTGAAGTATAATTGTTTTTTAACTCCTGTCTTCGTGTGCTATAGTTTTGACTTGGGCGCGTATGACCCCAGTGGTTTTTGCGCCCTGAAGTGAAACAAAACGAAATCAATCGCCCTCACTCTTGTTTAGTGAAAGAAATATGAGCTTACGAATATTGGACCAGACTTGAGACTGGATTCAAGACTACCTTGCAGACTGAAAACACGTGCTCTTAACGGAACACAGTCGACAGGTGAAAGGTAATTTCCGGTGTACTCCAAGCGTGATAGGACCGTTACTGTTTACAATGTATTTAAGTGATCTAGCAGAACGTGTCGGGAGTTCTTTAAGCCTATTCACAGGTGAGGTTATCTATAAGAAAGTAACAACGCCAGAAGACAGTATCGATTTGCAGAATGACCTGCAGACAATTGATGAATGCGAACGGGAATTAACGTAACATATTGCGCATACATAGGAAAATGAATGAACACGACTGCACTATTAATGACAAATTGCTGGGAAAGCATCTACCGTAAAATATCTTAGAGCACTTATCCAGAGCGATTTTAAGTGGAATGACCATTTAAAGCAAATAGTACGAAAAGCAGATGTCAGACGGATTCATAGGAAGAACCTTAAGAAAATTAAACTCATCCATAAAGGAAGTGGCATAGAAGGCGCTTATTCTACCGATTTTTGAGCATTGTTCATCAATATGGGTTCCTTGTCAGGTAGAGAGAGAGAGAGAGAGAGAGAGAGAGAGAGAGAGTGCGTCCACGATCCATCAAAGATAGGCGCGTTTCGTCACAAGATCGTTTAGTCAGAGAGTAAGCGTAACAGAGATGCTCAAAAAACACCAGTTGCAGACGCTACAAAAGAGGCGTTGTATATCACGGACAGGTTACTATTGAAATTTCGAGGGAGCGCTTTCTTCCCCCACACAACTCGCAAAATGACCACGACGAGAAAATTCGAGAAATTAGAGCTGAAAAACAGGCTTACCGAGAATCATTCTTCCCACTCGCCATCCGCGAGTGGAACAATGGAGGGGAGAGGATCAGTCAGTGATACCAGAAGTACTTATCGCCACACACCCTTACGTGACTTGCCGACCGTGATGCAAATGGTCACTGCATGAGGAAGAGCTAGTACCGTCGAAACTGAGGGAGGAAAATCCTCACTTCACCAGTGACTGTCTACAGGACTTGCCCTGAAGACACCAGTTGCCAATCTTATTGCACGGTGATGGGCTAGGTCGAACTGTTTCAAAGTTGAAAGTGCCTCTGGGGATAAACCTAATCATAGTCCAGTCGGAACGAGAGCAGGGGCCGGTAAATATGCTTTCAGCATCCCAGGAGATGCAGGGTGCCCTCGACGCTGGAAGGGCTATGACATACTATACATCACAGTATAGTGTATTTAGTTGCCACGTTGGCCGAATGACTGGTAAGGAAGAGGGACTGCACTTTGGCGAGGTTCATCAACAGGAAGGGAAGCAGGGGCTCTGGTAGATGCAAGCCGGAGCGTTACTCCGGTGCTCATGATAGCAGACACCTGACCCCGTTCCCTTCTCCAAACTTCGCCAGCGAACTCAGCAACTGGGATGTGGTCTTCAGGGGAGCATGGGTCGAGCCAAGCACCTAACAGCTGACCACCAGCTTCAAACATGACTGTAGACGCTGCTGGGGAAGTTCAATACGAGGGTGAGTCAAATAAAAACCTTAAATTTGTAATAACAAATCGAAATTTCGCGCCGTCATCCTGTAAGTTGGTAAACGTGCTACAAACAGCGTGCAGAATGGCCTGTAGGTGGCAGCATAGTGCAGATGGACACATACCGTCGCAGTATCAGTATAAAGATGGCCGCTCCACTTAGACTTGCACCAGGGAAGAACAGCGTTCTGTTATTCAGTTTTTGCGTAGTGAAGGTGTGAAACTTATTAAAATTCATCGATGAATGAAGGTTCAGTACGGTGATGCATGTTTGTCACAGCAGCAAGTCTACGAATGGATTAGGAAGTTCGCAAATGGTGTGACTTCAGTGGAAGATGCTCCTCGTCCAGGTCGGGCACAACGAGTTGTGACTCCACAGAACATTGCAGCAGTTGAAGCCATAGTGAAGGAAAACCGCCGAGTGACACTGAATGACATTGCAGCACGTTTACAGATTACTCACGGGTCAGCACACCACATTGTGCATGATGTGCTCCAATTTCACAAAGTGTCTGCAAGATGGGTGCCACGGCAGCTGACTCCTGAAATGAGAGAACGACGTGCTGATGCTTGTGAAGGACTACTTCAGCACTTTGAACGAGAAGGTGATGGCTTCCTTGCAAGAATCGTTACTGATGACGAAACCTCGGTTCACTTCCACCAGCCGGAAATGAAGAGAGCGAGCAAGGAATGGCGCCATTTCTCATCACCAAAGCCAAAGAAGTTTCGAACAGAACCATCAGCAGGGAAGGTTACGCTGACTCTTTTGGGGGCGAAAAAGGTGTCATTTTGGAGCATTACATGCCTAGAGGGACCACTGTCACCAGTGCATCATACACAGATCTCCTAAAAATCATCTGCGGCCTGCAATCAAATCAAAGCGACGTGGACTGCTGTCAGCAGGTGTGCTTTTGCGACATGACAATGGGAGGCCCCACACTGCCCGTTAACAGTTGCAACAATCACAGACCTGCACTGTGAGTATTTTCCTCATCCCCCATACTCACCAGACCTTGCCCCCAAGTGATTTCCATATGTTTGGACTACTCAAAGACGAAATGGGAGGAAAGAAGTTCCGTTCTGATGAAGAGGTACGCCACGCGGTGCATGAGTGGTTGCGCGGACTACCGAAAGAATTTTTTTCTAGAGGTATTTATGCACTTTTTAAGCGCTGGAGGACATGCATTGAGCGTGGGGGTGATTATGTTGAAAAGTGATACAGCTTTGTATCACTTCTGTAAAATAAATAATATTTTTAAAAATATTTAAGGTTTTCATTTGACTCATCCTCGTATTACTAAATAATTATCTATCACAGGAACAGCAGAAGAGATGATTTTAAATTTAAAACGTTTATGCACCGTAAAACCTTCGCAGATGAGAGTATTTCTATGGAAGCTCATTGTTCCGTTGTACGACACGATGAACTTCCACTAACTGTATCACCTAAGGTAGCAGGGGTTCTGGTTGCTTCACGCAATTGTGTCGTACAGTCCAAACTTTGAGTCATCAGATGTGCCTGGAAAAACTTTATGTAAATGAAGCAAAACAGTCTATCTCTCTTCTTCGATTATCAGCAAAGCTTTTGGCTTATGCATAAAAGATTGAAACAACGGCTTTTGGATTCGCATGTACTCTCCACTACGCAGTGTCTCGTTCGAATCTAAGGAAACTGTTCGGTAAACTAATTTTTGACATCTTATAGTCCCATGTCACAGCTTGATAATAAAATAGTTTCCTTTTCGTCATTGCTCATAGTTGTTGTGATACTCCACAAATAAGTAAACCACTGGGCATGTATTGAGAAGTCTACAGTGAAGACTGTTGTCGCTTGCCATTTTACGTTTGGTGCAATTTAGGTCATACATTGAAACTTCCTGGCAGATTAAAACTGTGTGCCGGACCGAGACTCGAACTCGGGACCTTTGACTTTCGCGGGCAAGTGCTCTACCATCTGAGCTACCAAGCACGACTCACGCCCCGTCCTCACAGCTTTAATTCCACCAATACCTCGTCTCCTACCTTCCAAACTTCATAGAAGCTCTCCTGCGAACCTTGCAGGACTAGCACTCCTGGAAGAAAGGATATTACGGAGACATGGCTTAGCCACAGCCGGTTTGTTTCTAGAATGAAATTCTAGGTCACACATTGCTGTATACGAAATATAATTAACACATTGAAGTTTCTTTCTAACGGAGGAAAGATATCGATACCTCTTACCATTCTCGAGAAAGTGTCTGAGATATATTGGAGGTTGTCCGTGATGAGGTTGCAGCTACGCACTATATGCGAGATAATTGCCGCCAGTTATGCACAGCGCAGAACTGCCTTGCGTTTCTCTTTTTCATATGCTACCGATACAAGCCGAAGCTGTACATGAAAAACAAACTTAATGAAATGAAAAGACACTGCGAGTCATGAGCTGATGCTGCTGACTGGATGTTTCTTCAGTCTACGTTCCACGATTTCTGAAAATCTTTATGGCAGCATAAAAGAGAGATAAAAGGTAAAGCTTCAGTCTGGAACCGCGCGACCGCTACGGTCGCAGGTTCGAATTCTGCCTGGGCCATGCATGTGTGTGATGTCCTTAGGTTGGTTAGGTTTAAGTAGTTCTAAGTTCTAGGAGACTGATGACCTCAGATGTTAAGTCCCATAGTGCTCAGAGCCATTTGAAACATTTTTTGAAAGCTAAATTCCTGCTGCTTATGCATGAACAACTGGATGAAGACGGAAAGAACACGTCGGGATTTTCCTTATTCTGTGTTTCTTCCATTTCATCAAAATAATTGTCTGTCCCTACGCAAGTTCGCCACCCATGGCTACACCATCGACAGTAACTGATCTCACTTCAAATCCAGCAAAGTTTGTTATGAATACTTCTCACACTGGACCATATACTACTCGGTGAAACTTAACAGTCGTAGAAATACTACCCTAGCTTTATTAATTTATAACCACTGTTTATACATGTAATGTTAGGGCGCAAAGTCAAGCGCCGGCACATTAGTCGGGAACTATATAGCAGAGATGGCTATGAGAAGACGTCAAGCCAATTTTCACTCTGACCGACGTCTCTCCAGGACGACAACACGACAGCGGCGGCCTCTATGCGAGGAGGCCAGTTCTACTGCAGCTTCAAGACCAGCAACTTGGATAGAAGCGTCAACTCTAATCACTTTCTTGAACTGTGTGTGTAACAAGGACTTGGTAAGTGTTATACTGAAGAGATTTCCAATTTTGTCTGTCGCCTTTTGCTTGCGACACATCTGTGTAACACAAAGCTAACTATTGTATTTTTTCATTTTGTAATAAAACTCACTGTTACGATTTGTTTGAATGTTGTCTAGCGATCCGAGAAAGCAGCTCTCTTAGACAACCCGTATTTGACGACTAGGCTGGATTTAACATGGAATGCATTGAATAAAGCAGCAATACTAGTTGGTCTTACAAAAAAAAAGATCTTTTCGTCATTGCATTTTTAAAGTCATTTACACACTTTCGCCAACTTATTCTCAGCAGGAGAAACAGCCAGCCAAAAATTTGTGTCTTCGTTGACACTAGTTGCTAAAAAAATAAAAAACGGGAAATTGTCTGGACTCATTGCATAGAATTCAAGAAATGTGTGTTCGTGCTGGGATACCTCACAAGCAACCGAAACCGGACTATGTTCAATATTAGTAGTGTTGTACGGGTGAACAGAATAGTTCGTTTTCTTTTTCAGTTTTTGAGCTTTAAATAATCAGCCCAGTAACGTCCTCTTCAGAAAAGCTCATGGTTGCAACTGCAACTAGAAAACGTTATTGCAACGTGTCGTGTCGCGTATCGTATCTCCTCAGTGAGAACAGCGCCTAACATTCGTCGTCTGCTCTCGTGGCAAATTTCCACAGTTGCACTTCAGTTCTGAATGACATATCATGATATGACAGTACCACGTGACACAAATGACGCATACATGACCTATGTTACAGTGATGTGATGGAGTATTGAATTTAGTATTTCCATTTACACAGATTGACGAAATAAAATTAAAAAATACGTAAAGGATTGACAATTAACATTTTAGTTTTACATTATTACATAGTCCCCAGGGACTCACACCTAGTGAGTACGTGGCTGGCGACCACGGGGTCCCGAGCTGAGTCCTGGCATTACTTCCACTTACTTATGCCAGGCTCCTCACTTTTATCTTTCCTATTTGGCCACCATCGGCCAACTCTTATTCTTTTCCGATCCTGACGCTATTAGGTTTCGAGGGCTAGGGGTCTTTCGTTTCCAACCTATACTTCTACTGAGCCGAATATCTCCCGGGATAAGGAGATTACCTTCTATCAATTGCCAACGGCCTTCTAGGAGGGCGGATGAGTGGCTAGAAGGAAGGGCACTCTCTTGCCCTTGGGGTGGGAAACTGCTCCTAAAGGCGGAGGAACCACAAGGTGGCCAATGGCATAGAATGGAGAATGCAACGGGAAACCACTCCATTAAAAACCCGGGCGGGTATCCCAAGTATCAACAGCTTATGATGGAAAACTCTTTGGTTAAATTCTCCGGAGATAAAATAGTCTCCCATTCGGATCTCCGGGCGGAGACAACTAAACAGATACCGAAATCCAAAAGCATTAATGTAAGAAGGATAGCAACGTAGAACGTCAACTCACTTCTTAAATGTGGTAAACTGGATAACTTGAAAATGGAAATGAAACGAATGGATACTGACGTACTGGGAGTCTCAGAAATGAGATGGCCAAACGCTGGCGACTTTTGGTCAGGGGATTACAGAATCATACACAATGGAACAGCACAAGACAATCCCAGGATTGCAGGAGTGGGAATTATCCTCAATAAAGAGATGGGGTTAAGAGTAAAACGATTTGTTCAACATAGTGAGAGGATAATTTATGTCAGATTGGAAACCAAACCAAGAGACACAATCATAATCCAAGTATACATACCAACTAAGAGGCTCGTGGATGATGAAATCGACATGATGTATGACCACCTTGAAGAAGTAATTGGCAGAATTAAAGGAGCTTAAAACCTTGTCATCATGGGAGATATGAATGCCGTTGTTGGGGAAGGTAAAGAAGAGGATGTGGCAGGGAATTTTGGATTAGGATTAAGAAATGAAAGAGGGGATAAACTTGTAGAATTCTGCCAGAGCAATAAACTTTGCATTACAAATACCTTCTTTAATCATCCTTCAAGAAGAAGATATACTTGGAAAACGCCTGGTGACATTAACAGATATCAAATTGACTTCATATTAGTGAAGCAAAGATTTAAAAACCAAGTTAAGGACAGCAGATCATATCCAGGCTGTGATGTGGAAACTGACCACATACTCGTTATGATGACGACTGAACTAAAATTCAAGAACATTAAAAAAAGAAGTACATGTAAATGGGATTTGACAAACCTGAAAAACGAAAATACACTGAACCACTATCAACTAGAAACAGACAAGAAAACAAATACACAGGGCTGCAATGACATCCAAAGCAGCTTGGAAAAAAATAAAAACTGGTATTTTAGAAGCAGCAGAAGAAGTAATAGGAAAAGAAAGGACAGAGAAAAGGAAGGAATGAATCACTAATGACCTACTAAATATGATGGAAGAAAGAAGGAAATTAAAAAATTCTGTGAAGAAGGAAGACCAAGAGAAATACAAGAGTCTGAAAAACAGAATCAACAGAGAGGCAAAACAAGCAAGAGAAAAATACCTTGATGATCTCTGTAGTTCAGTTGAGGACAACATGAGAAAGGGAAATATCGACAAGGCCTATAAATGTGTGAGACATTGCTTTGGAGACAGAAGAAACAAGTGTAGGGCTGTGATGGATGAAAATGGCAATATGCTGGATGACGATGATGAAGTTGCAAGAAGATGGAAACAATATATAGGAAAACTGTACAGTGGACCAGACCTGTCTGAAAACATCATGGAAGAAGAAACAGAAGTAGATGCACACGACATTGGTGAACCAATATTAAAGGAAGAGTTTGAACTGAAAAATTTTAAAAAACAACAAATCGCCTGATATAGACAATATCCCAGCCGTACTTCTGAAATCTGGAGGAGCAAAACTGTATCAGGAGTTGTATAATCTTGTTTTCAACATGTACGAGCAGGGTAAAATTCCTACAGACTTTGAGAAAAACATTATGATCCCCATTCCAAAGAAGACAAATGCTACAAAATGTGAAAGTTATAGGAAGCTCAGCCTAGTTACTCATGCCTCTAAAATAGTAACCTCAATCATCCTAAAACACATAGAACAAAAAGTCGAAGCTACGCTCTCCGAAGACCAGTTTGGATTCCGGAAAGATAGAGGAACCAGAGAAGCAATATTTGCTCTAAAACTAATAATAGAGAAACGACCAGATAAGAACCTGACAACATACATAGCTTTCGTACATGTAGAGAAAGCCTTAGATAATGTTAAATGGGATAAGATGTTTGAGGTACTCAAAAAAGTAGGAATAGACCATAAAGATAGAAGAATGATATGGAACCTGTACAAAAACGAGACAGCAGTTATCCGTGGACGGACAAACAAGAAGAGGTGCAGATACGGAAAGGTGTCCGACAAGGTTGCGCACTATCCCCTGTTATCTTTAACGTATATATTGAAGAGGCGCTGAAAAAAGTAAGGGAAAATTCACAGACAGGTGTAGTAATTCATGGCCAACGAATAGACATGATAAGATATGCCGATGATATAGCTGTCCTGGCTGAAAGCGAAGAAGATCTTTTAGTCCTACTGAATAGAATGGATAAAGTTATGGGGGAAGAATATAATATGAGAATTAATAAAGCAAAAACAAAAGTAATGGCATGCGACAAAAAAGATCAAGTGAACGTCCAAGTTCATGTAGGCAATGAACTGCTTGAACAAGTTGATAAATTTACTTATCTGGGCAGTAATATTACCAGAACCGACGGAAGATTCTGTTAATATAATATTACCAGGGATGGAAGGAGCAAGGCAGAAGTGAGAAGTAGAATTGCTCAAGCAAAAGCTGCTTTTAACAAGAAGAAAAACATCTTAACATCTAAGAGCATCAGCCTTGAAATCAGGAAAAGATTTTTGAAATCATGTGTGTGGAGTGTGGCATGCTATGGGCGTGAAACATGGACTCTCGGGACAGAGGAAGACCAGAAGCTAAATTCTACATCTACATCTACATCTACATTGATACTCCGCAAGCCACCCAACGGTGTGTGGCGGAGGGCACTTTACGTGCCACTGTCATTACCTCCCTTTCCTGTTCCAGTCGCGTATGGTTCGCGGGAAGAACGACTGTCTGAAAGCCTCCGTGCGCGCTCTAATCTCTCTAATTTTACATTCGTGATCTCCTCGGGAAGTATAAGTAGGGGGAAGCAATATATTCGATACCTCATCCAGAAACGCACCCTCTCGAAACCTGGCGAGCAAGCTACACCGCGATGCAGAGCGCCTCTCTTGCAGAGTCTGCCACTTGAGTTTATTAAACATCTCCGTAACGCTATCACGGTTACCAAATAACCCAGTGACGAAACGCGCCGCTCTTCTTTGGATCTTCTCTATCTCCTCCGTCAGCCCGACCTGGTACGGATCCCACACTGATGAGCAATACTCAAGTATAGGTCGAACGAGTGTTTTGTAAGCCACCTCCTTTGTTGATGGACTACATTTTCTAAGCACTCTCCCAATGAATCTCAACCTGGTACCCGCCTTACCAACAATTAGTTTTATATGATCGTTCCACTTGAAATCGTTCCGTACGCATACTCCCAGATATTTTACAGAAGTAACTGCTACCAGTGTTTGTTCCGCTATCATATAATCATACAATAAAGGATCCTTCTTTCTATGTATTCGCAATACATTACATTTGTCTATGTTAAGGGTCAGTTGCCACTCCCTGCACCAAGTGCCTATCCGCTGCAGATCTTCCTGTATTTCGCTACAATTTTCTAATGCAGCAACTTCTCTGTATACTACAGCATCATCCGCGAAAAGCCGCATGGAACTTCCGACACTATCTACTAAGTCATTTATATATATTGTGAAAAGCAATGGTCCCATAACACTCCCCTGTGGCACGCCAGAGGTTACTTTAACGTCTGTAGACGTCTCTCCATTGATAACAACATGCTGTGTTCTGTTTGCTAAAAACTCTTCAATCCAGCCACACAGCTGGTCTGATATTCCGTAGGCTCTTACTTTGTTTATCAGGCGACAGTGCGGAACTGTATCGAACGCCTTCCGGAAGTCAAGAAAAATAGCATCTACCTGGGAGCCTGTATCTAATATTTTCTGGGTCTCATGAACAAATAAGGCGAGTTGGGTCTCACACGATCGCTGTTTCCGGAATCCATGTTGATTCCTACATAGTAGATTCTGGGTTTCCAGAAATGACATGATACGCGAGCAAAAAACATGTTCTAAAATTCTACAAGAGATCGACGTAAGAGATATAGGTCTATAGTTTTGCGCATCTGCTCGACTACCCTTCTTGAAGACTGGGACTACCTGTGCTCTTTTCCAATCATTTGGAACCCTCCGTTCCTCTAGAGACTTGCGGTAAACGGCTGTTAGAAGGGGGGCAAGTTCTTTCGCGTACTCTGTGTAGAATCGAATTGGTATCCTGTCAGGTCCAGTGGACTTTCCTCTATTGAGTGATTCCAGTTGCTTTTCTATTCCTTGGACACTTATTTCGATGTCAGCCATTTTTTCGTTTGTGCGAGGATTTAGAGAAGGAACTGCAGTGCGGTCTTCCTCTGTGAAACAGCTTTGGAAAAAGGTGTTTAGTATTTCAGCTTTACGCGTGTCATCCTCTGTTTCAATGCCATCATCATCCCGTAGTGTCTGGATATGCTGTTTCGAGCCACTTACTGATTTAACGTAAGACCAGAACTTCCTAGGATTTTCTGTCAAGTCGGTACATAGAATTTTACTTTCGAATTCAATGAACGCTTCACGCATAGCCCTCCTTACGCTAACTTTGACATCGTTTAGCTTCTGTTTGTCTGAGAGGTTTTGGCTGCGTTTAAACTTGGAGTGGAGCTCTCTTTGCTTTCGCAGTAGTTTCCTAACTTTGTTGTTGTACCACGGTGGGTTTTTCCCGTCCCTCACAGTTTTACTCGGCACGTACCTGTCTAAAACGCATTTTACGATTGCCTTGAACTTTTTCCATAAACACTCAACATTGTCAGTGTCGGAACAGAAATTTTCGTTTTGATCTGTTAGGTAGTCTGAAATCTGCCTTCTATTACTCTTGCTAAACAGATAAACCTTCCTCCCTTTTTTTTATATTCCTATTAACTTCCATATTCAGGGATGCTGCAACGGCCTTATGATCACTGATTCCCTGTTCTGTACATACAGATTCGAAAAGTTCGGGTCTGTTTGTTATCAGTAGGTCCAATATGTTATCTCCACGAGTCGGTTCTCTGTTTAATTGCTCGAGGTAATTTTCGGATAGTGTACTCAGTATAATGTCACTCGATGCTCTGTCCCTACCACCCGTCCTAAACATCTGAGTGTCCCAGTCTATATCTGGTAAATTGAAATCTCCACCTAAGACTATAACATGCTGAGAAAATTTATGTGAAATGTATTCTTTTGAAATGTGGTGCTATAGACGCATGCTCAAAATAAAATGTATCAACAAGGTCAAAGACGAAGTGGTTCTGGAAAGAGCATGTGAGAAGAGAAGCTTCTGGAGTTTCGTTGTTAAAAGAAGAGTGCAATTTACAGGCCATCTATTAAGACAAAGGACTCCTGAACACAATCATAGAGGGATATGTCGTGGGAAAAAGACCAAGAGGAAGACCACGACTGAGGTACATGGAACAAATCGTGAAAGATGTGGGATGTAACACCTATAAAGAAATGAAGAGAAATGAAGAGAAAAGCTGAAAGACTCACAGAATGGAGACAAGCTGCCATTGTAGCTGTTGCAAACCAATCCTTGGATTGACCACTACAGAAGAAGAGATTATTACATATTTAACACACCATCTGACATGCTTATTGACATACACAGTAACGCAAAATACTCATTACAGTTAACTGCCTCTATTGATAACCATGTAATTTGTATTTGTTCCAATTGAAAATATTTTAATTATACATACAGATGAAATGTAACTAGCATTTCGTATGTCAGTGAGTCGGAAAAATCTGTTGTCTGCCAGTTTATAGCGTCTCTAGTATACTGAGTGTTCTGCCTCAGGGTTGTCGGTGTTAGATTGAGATATGTATTAATGTCTGGAAGGCTGTTTTTGCTGGCATAAACGTGAGTTGCAATTTCAGATTTGTGGTGCACATTTAAACGTAGCGATACGGTGCAGCAGTACTATGCTATTTTCCTTCGGACATGCATGGACGTCCGGAGAAACAGGGACTGCAGCAACTGCAGCCGTTATGAAATACATGAAATTTAATGGTAGTTGCGAAAATTGACAGCCATCAGCTGTGTAATGAATTGACATTAAAACTGTGAGCCGAATCGGACTCGAACCCGGACTTCCCCATTATCACGAGCGGTCGCCTTAGATTTTAAGCTATCCAAACATGAGACACTGCCAGACCCGAACTTCCGTACGTCGTCAGCCATGTCCGAAAGAACACTCCATCGTATTTCTGAACAACACAGCACTGCATTATCTTATCTACCCGCCGACACCGGGCAAGCAGCTTTCAAGTTAAAGTGTCTTCCCTGTAGGGGAACACTTTAACGAATGTACGAGTGCATTTTGTAGACACATGGTTAACGAAAACTGCAAGTCTGCCTCTGGCTGAATCGTGCTCGGACAGCCCAAAGCTAAGTCGGCCGCTCGCGAAAGGCAGGAATACGGGTTCAAGTCCCGGTCAGACAAAAATTTTCAGTGTCTTCATTTCATTGAACAGGTGATGGTTGTCCATTTTCGCAACTGCGAATGTTGTTGTTGTTGTTGTTGTTGTCATCGTCGACTTCAGTCCTGATACTGGTTTGGTGCAGCTCTTCATGCTACTCTATCCTGTGCAAGCTGCTTCATCTCTGAGTAACTACTGCAACCTACATCCTTCTGTATCTGCTTAGTGTATTCATCTCTTGGTCTCCCTCTACGATTTTTACCCTCCACGCTGCCCTCCAATACTAAATTGGTGATCCCTTGATGCCTCAGAACGTGTCCTACCAACAGATCCCTTCTTCTTGTCAAGTTGTGCCACAAACTCCTCTTCTCCCCAATTCCATTCAATACCTCATTAGTTACGTGATCTACCCATCTAATCGTCAGCATTCTTCTGTAGCACCACATTTCGAAAGCTTCTATTCTCTTCTCGTCCAAACTATTTATCGTCCATGTCTTACTTCCATACGTGGCTACACTCCTTAGAAATACTTTCAGAAACGACTTCCTGACACTTAAATCTATACTCAATGTTAACAAATTTCTCTTCTTCAGAAACGCTTTCCTTGCCATTGCCAGTCTACATTTTATATCCTCTCTACTTCGACCATCATCAGTTACTTTGCTCCCAAAATAGCAAAACTCCTTTACTACTTTAAGTGTCTCATTTCCCAATCTAATTGTCGCAGCATCAACTGAGTTAACTCGTCTACATTCCATTATCGTCGTTTTGCTTTTGTTGATGTTCATCTTATATCCTCCTTCCAAGACACTGTCCATTCCGTTCAACTGCTCTTCCAAGTCCTTTGCTGTCTGACAGAATTACAATGTCATCGGCGAACCTCAAAGAGTTTATTTCTTCTCCATGGATTTTAATACCTACTCCGAACTTTTCTTTTCGTTCCTTTACTGCTTGCTCAATATACAGATTGAATAACATCGGGGATGGGCAACAATCCTGTCTCACTCCCTTTCCAATCACTGCTTCCCTTTCATGCCCCTTGACTCTTATAACTGCCATCTTGTTTCTGTACAAATTGTAAATAGCCTTTCGCTCCCTTTATTTTACCCCTACCAACTTTAGAATTTGAAAGACAGTATTCCAGTCAACATTGTCAAAAGCTTTCTCTAAGTCTACGAATGCTAGGAACGTAGGTTTGCCTTTCCTTAATCTTTCTTCTAAGATAAGTCGTAGGGTCAGTATTGCCTCACGTGTTCCAATATTTATACGGAATCCAAACTGATCTTCCCCGAGGTCGACTTCTACCAGTTTTTCTATTCGTCTGTAAAGTATTTTGCAGATGTGACTTATTAAACTGATAGTTCGGTAATTTTCCCATCCGTCAACACCTGCTTTCTTTGGGATTGGAATTATTATATTCTTCTTGAAGTCTGACGGTGTTTCGCCTGTCTCATACATCTTTCACACCAGGTGGTAGTGTTTTGTCAGGACTGGCTCTCCCAAGGCTGTTAGTAGTTCTAATGGAATGTTATCTTCTCCCGGAGCCTTGTTTCGACTCAGATCTTTCAGTGATCTGTCAAACTCTTCCCGTAGTATCGTATCTCCAATTTCATCTTCATCTACATCATCTTCCATTTCCATTATATTGTCCTCAAGTACATCACCCATGTATAGACCCTCTATATACTACTTCCACCTTTCTGCTTTCCCTTCTTTGCTTAGAACTGGGTTTCCATCTGAGCTCTTGATATTATATTCATACAAGTGGTTCTCTTTCCTCCAAAGGTCTCTAATTTTCCTGTAGACAATATCTATCTCACCCCTAGTGAGATAAGCCTCTACATCCTTACATTTGTCCTTTAGCCATCCCTGCTTAGCCATTTTGCACTTCCTGTCCATCTCATTTTTTAGACGTTCGTATTCCTTTTTGCCTGCTTCATTTACTGCATTTTTATATTTTCTCCTTTCATCAGTTAAATTCAATATTTCCTCTGTTACCCAAGGATTTCTACTAGCCCTCGATTTTTTACCTGTTTGATCCTCTGCTGCCTTCACTATTTTATCCCTCAAAGCTACCCATTCTTCTCCTACTGTATTTCTTTCCCCCATTCCTGTCAATTGTTCCCTTATGCTCTCCCTGAAACTCTGTACAGCCTCTGGTTCTTCCAGTTTATCCAGGTCCCATCTCCTTAAATTCCCACCTTTATGCAGTTTCTTCAGTTTTAATCTACAATTCATAGCCAACAGGCTGCGGTCAGAGTCCACATCTGCCCCTGGAAATGTCTTACAATTTAAAACCTGGTCCCTAAATCTCTTTCTTACCAATATATGATCTATCTGATACCTCCTGGTATCTCCAGGATTCTTCCATGTATATAAACTCCTTTTATGATTCTTGAATCAAGTGTTAGTTATGATTATGTTGTGCTCTGTGCAAAATTCTACCAGGCGGTTTCCTCCTCCATTTCTTAGCCCCAATCCATATTCACCTACTATGTTTCCTTCTCTCCTTTTCCTACTATCGATTTCCAGTCACCCATGACTTAAATTTTCGTCTCCTTTCACTACCTGAATAATTTCTTTTGTCTCATCATACATTTCATCAATTTCTTCATCATGTGAGAAGCTAGTTGGCATATAAACTTGTACTACTGTAGTAGGCGTGGGCTTCGTGTCTATCTCGGCCACAATAATGCGTTCACTATGCTGTTTGTAGTAGCTTACCCGCACTCATTTTTTTACTTATTATTGAACCTACTCCTGCATTACCCCTATTTGATTTTGTATTTATAACCCTGTATTCACCTGACCAAAAGTCTTGTTCCTCCTGCCACCGAACTTCACTAATTCCCACTATATCTAACTTTAACCTATCCATTTCCCTTTTTAAATTTTCTAACCTACCTGCCCGATTAAGGGATCTGACGTTCCACGCTCCGATCCGTAGAACGCCAGTTTTCTTTTTCCTGATAACGACGTCCTCTTGAGTAGTCCCCGCCCGGAGATCCGAATGGGGGACTATTTTACCTCCGGAATATTTTACCCAAGAGGACGCCATCATCATTTAACCATACAGTAAAGCTGCATGCCCTCGGAAAAAGTTAACGGCTGTAGTTTCCCCTTGCTTTCAGCCGTTCGCAGTACCAGCACAGCAAGGCTGTTTTGGTTAGTGTTACGAAGGCCAGATTAGTCAATCATCCAGACTGTTGCCCCTGCAACTACTGAAAAGGTTCAAATGCCTCTGAGCACTATGGGACTTAACTTCTAAGGTCATCAGTCCCCTAGAACTTAGAACTACTTAAACCAAACTAACCTAAGGACATCACACACATCCATGCCCGGGGCAGGA
This sequence comes from Schistocerca americana, assembly GCF_021461395.2. Taxonomy (NCBI): domain Eukaryota; kingdom Metazoa; phylum Arthropoda; class Insecta; order Orthoptera; family Acrididae; genus Schistocerca; species Schistocerca americana. Next base: position 260,536,661 of record NC_060124.1, read on the forward strand.
TTCGAACCTGCGACCGTAGCGGTTGCACGGTTCCAGACTGTAGCGCCTTTAACCGCTTGACCACCCCGGCTGGCTACTGAAAAGGCTGCTGCCCCTCTTCAGGAACCACAAGTTTGTCTCGCCTCTCAACAGATACCCCTTCGTTGTGGTGGCCATCTGTATCGCTAAGGCACGCAATCCTCCTCACCAACGGCAAGGTCCATGGTTCATTTATTTAAACATACAGCTGTCGTGTTTAATATATCGTATGGGAAACGATCCGCCTGTCCTACCTATGTAAAAACTTGGATAGTTTGGGCATGTGGTGTTGTAAATACCTGGTTGCTTATATTTGTCTGGTTTGTTGCGATTGTGACTAAGGACATGCTTTATTTTATTATTTTAATGACATCTCTCGAATTGACTAAACTGTACGAAAATCTCTTCCAGTGGATGGAGTTTCCCAAAAATATCAGCTAGAAGGCGCATACTATTCCATTCATTGGATGAAATTCTTAGTACGTAATTACCAATCAATTCAAAAATATAACATTAAAATGACCTATTACGCAAATTTACTATAAGCTTGACAATCATAAGCAACCAGGCGTTTACAAGATCTCTTGCCCAGGCTGTCCCTGTTTTTATGTGGGTAGGAGAGGCACTCATTTGCTATTTGAAATGAATCCATTTCTGCTCTACGTTTAAATGTACATTATAAATGTATTACCTAAGAGTAAAACGTACCAAACGTAAAATGTCCAGCGACTACATTCTTCACTACAAACTTATCAAATTATGCCCGGTGGTTTACTTATTTCTGGGGTATCACAATAACTATGAACAATAGCTAAAAGATAACCAGTTTACTGGTTATTGAATATTAGAAGTAAAGATTATTCTTTGTTGCAAGCAGTGTTAACGATTGTAATCTCTCTCAGAGAGGCAAAAAGCAGTAAGCCTAATACCGTCATTGACTCCTCATCGTAACCGTGGGCAGCTGGCCACAGATAAACGACCAAGTTACTTCCCTTTTGCAAATTTGAGAGATTTTCTGATGAAAACCACAAGAAGGTATCTCTGTTTTGTAAATGGAATTAACAAAAGTTCTTTATCGTTGCCTTTATGCTTCCTAAAAATTAATTACTTTTTGAAACAGTACCCAATCAGCAATGCTTCTTCAGTAAGTCGAGATATATTTACTTGCAAGTCGACAATAACTGGACGATCGTATGCGCAGTGTTTTCAGCATTTTCTGTACAGAAAAAAAGCAGTTCCTAAGAACGGCGTACAAACATGCCGGCCATTGCGTGTGTGTAAAGTTACTGCAATTTTCAAGTGAAGATCAACACAAGGATGTGCAAATTTAGTTTATCACCATCTTTCGAGCTTTGGGATAAGGAACATGGGAGCTTGGTACAGACATATCGTGCAGACAGAGGGCAAAACAAGTGGTAACGAGATGGATTTAATACAACAATGTGAACAGGTGTTTCTGGAAAGACTACAGCACGAGAGATCGTAGGATTGTTCGAATTTCTCTGACGAGAAAACGGATGGCACACTAACAGCTTGCGGGAAAAGCGAACACTGAAATACTTTCCCTGCGAGCTGCGAGTTCTCTTTTTTTATTACGATGCTCATTTCTCCTTATGTAGGTGGGTGTCAAAATATTGTTGCGTTCGGTGGAGAACTTTGGAGATTGAAATTTTGTGAAAATATCGCGCTGCAAAGAAAAACGCCTTCGTTTTAATGACTGCCACCCCCACTTGCGTACCATATCCGTGACACTCTCTCACGTATTCTGCGATAATACAAGCCGAGTTGCCCTTCTTTGAAATTTTTCGCTGTCCTCCGTCAATCTCATCTGATAGTGATCCCACACTGCACAGCAGTATTCTAGCAAAGAACGTACAAGCCTAGGTGTATGCTGTCCCTTTAGAAGACCTGTTGCATCTCTTAAGCGTTATGACAATAAAACGCCATTTTTGGTTGGCTTTCCTCACAACATTAACTACGTGATCATTCCAGTTTAAGTTATTCGTTATCGTAATTCCCAGTATTCAGTTGAATTCACAGCCTTTAAATTTGTCTAATTTATCAAGTACCCAAAATTTAACGGATTCCTTTTAGTTCTCAGGTGGATGTCACTTTTCTTTATTTAGAGTAAATTACCACTATACATTTATCTTGTATAAATCACTTTGCAGTTGATTTTGGGCATTTGATGATTTTACAAAACGGTAAATGACAGCATCTTTTGCACAAAATCTGATATATTTGCTTAAATTGTCTCCTATGATATCCATATAGATTAGGAACAGCAGAGGACCTATATCAGTCACCGAGGAAGGCCAGATATCACTTCTGTTTTACTCGATGACTTTCCGCCAACTACTTCGAACTGTGACTATTCCAACATGAAATCAAAAACCCAGTCGCATAATTTACACGATACCTCATAGGCAAGTAACTGGATTAGGAACCGCTTGTGAGGAGCGGTGTCAAAAGCCTTTTGGAAATCCAGAAATTTGGGATCAATTTGAGATGCCCTGTCAACAGCACTAGTTACCTCGTGAGAATAAACAGCTTGTTGTGTTTTCCAAGAACGGTATTTTCGGAATTCGTGCTGACTATACGCGAATAACCCGTTTCTTCGAGGTAATCCATGATGTTCGAACACGGTGTATGTTCCAAAATCCTAATGAAAATCGAAGACGTGTAATGGGTCCGTAATTCCTCGAATTATTTCTATTTCTTTTCTTGCATATTCGTGTGATCTGTGCAACTTTCGAGTCTCTAGATACCGATCTTCCATCGAACGAACGGTTATGTGTGATAAGTACGGAGCTACTACATCAGCATATTCTGATAGAAATATAATCGGTAAACAATCTGGGCCGAAACTTTCGCCTTTATTAAGTAATTTAAGCTGCTTTGTTACACCGAGTCTATCTACTTTTAAGTTACGCACGTTAGCAGCAGTTCTTGACTCAAATTCTAGAATATTTACTTAGTTTTCTTTCGTGAAGGAGTTTCGCAGAACCTTGTATAGTAACTCCGTTTTAGTGGGATTGTCATTGGTAACATCACGAACGCTGTTGCGCAGTGAAGCTATTGATTCCGTCTTGCCGCTGCTATCTTACACATGACCAGAATCACTATTTTTTACCAGGTTTCGAGACAGACTTTCGTTGTGGCAACTATCAAAAGAATCTCGCGTTGGAGAAAGTGCAAGATTCTAGCTTCTGGAAAAATACGCAAACCTTGAGGGTTTTGCGTCATTTTAAATTTGACGTGCTAGTTTAGTTGCTTCTGGAACAGTGTTTGACCCGTTTTCTGTACCGTGGGTAACAATGCTCCGTCTCTTATTAATTTATTTGCTGTAAGTCTCTCCTCCTTTGCTGTCACTGCTATTTCTCTGAATTTAAGACACATCTGGTCTGCTCTTAAATTATTCGGAAATAATGGAGACTACGTCTTAGGAAGGCGCCAAGAGAATGTTGATCTGCTTATTTCAGAAATATATATTTTGCGTATATTTTTGGGGGGTGTGGATGACACGTTATTCAGTCTTGCTACAACGAGCTTATGGTCACTAAGTAATCCCTGTATCATTCATAATGCTCCTTATGTCCTCGAGATTATTTGTCGGTAAGGGGAGGAGTACGTTTTCGCAATAATTTACAATTTGAGTCGACTCCTGAAGTACTTTTCGGAAAAGGTATTTAGTACGATAATTTATGCCTACCACCGACTTTAAGCATGCATTTTCGCTAATATATCGAGGGTATATTGAAGCAACCACCAACTATAAGTGTGTGGATGGGGTATATATTTGAAATGAGTAAAGTAGTCTTTTAACCGTTCGGCTACTGTGCCATCCGAGTCGGGAAGGGGGAGGGAGGAGGGAGGTCAGTAAAAGGAACCAATCATTTAGTTCATCTCCGTACAAGATAGACTATTACTAACAGCAGCAAACACGCTGCCGGCCGGAGTGGCCGTGCGGTTCTAGGCGCTACAGTCTGGAGCCGAGCGACCGCTACGGTCGCAGGTTCGAATCCTGCCTCGGGCATGGATGTGTGTGATGTCCTTAGGTTAGTTAGGTTTAATTAGTTCTAAGTTCTAGGCGTCTGATGACCTCAGAAGTTAAGTCGCGTAGTGGTCAGAGCCATTTGAACCATTTTTGATCAAACACGCCACTTTCAATTGTATTTCCCCTAATGTTTATTTTGTTACGTACTAGGTCTGCTTTTTCAGGATTTAGTAAATTTCATTTTACTACTAGCGCACCAGGCCACCCCTTGCTTTGGCTCAGTCTGCTTAAATGGAAAAGAAAGAATAGAGATACTTTTAGCAGACGTTTGTAATATGCATGAGGACTGGATATACGTCCAAATCTCCTTTCCCTTTCTGTTCATGTCCTCTCACTTTCTGTGTCCATCACCTCTTTTCTCTCTCTCTCTCTCTCTCTCTCTCTCTCTCTCTCTCTCTCTCTCTCTCTCTCTCTCCTACCCCCGTTTTCTACGTCCATTTTCTCCTACCCCTCTGCCCATCTCCCCTCCCTCTCTCTGATCTTGAGCCTTGGTTATTGTTATTGCAAATTCAGAAATGTAGTAGTATTCTAATCATAGACCAATAAGCAATAAATGCAACTCTTCTGTTTGCTAACAATATTATACATACATATATATAATATTGTTAGCAAACAGAAGAGTTTTATTTATTGTGTATTTATTGTGTATCTAAACGTTTATTACAATAACGGGTAATAATCTGAAGTGGAAAGGTACATTTTACTATTTTTGGTAACAATGTGTTCCCTTTATATAGCTACCTAAATAAGAGGCCTTCATTAGAATTCAGCGTTGTATCAAAATTTGTAAGCAATCTGTGAAAAACTTTCGGAGATACACCACTTTGAACAAACCAACATTTGCATCTTGATAACGTTTCCCCTTTTGTTACATGTGTATTACATATAAACGAAATGGCGTACCAGCAGGTATATAAAACACGTGAATATTCGAATGCAAGGTTGTGTCAAAATTTCAAAGCAATCTCTGAGGAACTTCCGGAGATTTGAGATTCTGAAGATGCGAATATCTATGTTTGTACTTATGTAGACTTTGTAAATATTCCTGAACTGAGAAGGTCTGAAAGTTTTTGACCTAATGCTTTGAAATTTTGACGCAACGTCCCATTGGAATAAGAGTGTGTTTTATTGAAGAAGTAGGTACCTCAACACACACCCGAATTAGAATGCAACATTATGTTAAAGTTTCGAAGCAATCTGTCTGGAACTTTCGGAGAGAGACGATTTTGCACAAACGAACATCTATATTTTTATTTATATAGATTTAACTCTGTGTCCGGATGGTCTTACTGATGCCTCAGTCAGCAACGTGACCTAGGGGAGGGTAGTGATATGCTCCTGTGAATCGTGTTAACTTTATATCTTATTATATTTTAACTGTTCGTGTATCTTACTCTGAATTTGGGAATCAGCCCAGCATTTGCGTAAACGAGGGTGGGAAACTGCCTAAATACCGAACTCAGGCTGGCCACAGAGTCTACTCCACCGCGCGGGTAAGATTCGTGTGTGGCTCAACTACCTATCTTTTAAACTAGCGCGCTACGCGTTACACTATATGAGCAAATCCTGAGCAACACGCTGGTATGAGAATTTTCTCTATTTTTTAGAGGTTGAATATATTTTATATGCGATGTTCCAGTTGTTCAAGTTTTTAAAAATCTGAAGATGAAGTTCTGAGACAGTCGAAATTGCCAATTTAAAAGCGTAAATATGTATCTAGAAATTAAAATTATTTTAAATTTTGGACCTTTCACGTCATCTGTAAGGAGACGTGTGATACACACAACTTCTTCGTCGTGTTCATTTAAATGAAGAAGCGGTAGGTTTATTTATTAATTTTCGTTCGAGATCACTTGAATCTGGTATCTGCGTATTATCTATATTGGCCGAACAGTTCTGTGCATTTCGAGGATAGTTATTGGCCGGCCGAAGTGGCCGTGCGGTTAAAGGCACTGCAGTCTGGAACCGCAAGACCGCTACGGTCGCAGGTTCGAATCCTGCCTCGGGCGTGGATGTTTGTTATGTCCTTAGGTTAGTTAGGTTTAACTAGTTCTAAGTTCTAGGGGACTAATGACCTCAGCAGTTGCGTCCCATAGTGCTCAGAGCCATTTGAACCATTTTTTGATAGTTATTGTCTGGAGCTCAGTTCACGTGCCGTTTGTGGCACGACGTTCCAGACCTGGAGCTGCTGCCTGTCACTGTTTCTCGGTCTGTGGAGAGCAGCGCATTCAGCAAACGCTACGCCGTCTGAGCGTGCAGGCAGCTCAATACCTGCCCGACAGCTGCGCACAGCATCCCTGCCGGGAGCACACCTTTCGTCCCACCCCACGTCGTAAAAAATTAGGTCACCCGCAAAAATATTTCCCTCTCTCTCTCTCTCTCTCTCTCTCTCTCTCTCTCTCTCTCTCTCTCTCTCGACCTACAGTCTCATTAGCCATCATGCATCATTTCTAGGCAAGTGACAACTCTGCGTCTTTTCGTATCATTAATATCAGTTTCATTTTTAATTACATGGAGATTTTCGGTCGTAATAATTTTGAGGTTATATTTCAGCGCGACCTCCGTTACAATAACAAATGAATTAGGTGCCTTCCGTGCTACGAACTTTCTATACACGTACAATGAATGTTAATGTCTCCATTTAGCAAGTGTTACACTTTTGGAACGCCCAACCAGTCAATAAAATTCAGCCCAATCATCTATATGGACACTTTCAGTGAGAAATCCAATTAAAACTGTAGTATTGAACCGTCGTTATTTTTCTGATACACACTGTAAGTAGGCTGTTTAGGTTTTTATATTGGTAACGCCGCGTACCGCTCTGTATGAAAATCACTCGCTGTGCTGTGTGCAGTCTGTGGCTGGTTGGGATCGTTGGAATATTCGCTATTGTAGTGTTGGGCAGTTGGATGTGAACAGCGCGTAGCGTTGCGCAGTTGGAGGTGAGCCGCCAGCAGTGGTGGATGTGGGGAGAGAGATGGCGGAGTTTTGAGATGTTAATATGAGTGCTTTTGAACACTATTAAGGCAAATACATTGTTTCTTCTTTATCAAAATCTTTCATTTGCTAACTATGCCTATCAGTAGTTGCAGTAGTTAGAATCTTTTATTTAGCTGGCAGTATTGGCGCTCGCTGTATTCCAGTAGTTCGAGTTATGAAGATTTTTGTGAGGTAAGTGACTCATGAAAGGTACAGGTTATTGTTAGTCAGGGCCATTCTTTTGTAGGTGTTATTGAAAGTCAGATTGCGTTGCGCTAAAAATATTGTGTGTCAGTTTAATGACGATCAGAATAAGTAAAGAGGGAAATGTCTGAGTACGTTCAGTTTTGCTCAGCTGTTTGAAAATCAAATAACGTAAGGTGTTTATCAGCACAGTAATTCATAAATTTTTCTAAGGGGACGTTTCATAATGTTTCAACACGTTTAGTAAACCAGATAAATAGACTGATGTAATAGCTACACGAGGAACTTTTAAACCGTTCAGCTCTCGGCATGAGTCTGTCGAGGAACTTTGACAGAGGTAGAATATTTGACTAAGTACCGAGTAGATATGCATGAACTAGAACATTTCTTGATAGGAGGAACCCTCCGTGGTACAGTCACTACAAAGAACCTTACAAAGAAACAGCGGCTGCTGCATAATAGGTGTTAAAGCGTATGGCTATAGACAAAGATGCTGAGCCAAACTTTGCTGTCAAAAGGACAATGTTAGAAGCCTGAAATAAGTATTGTAGCAGAATCTCATCCAAAGACTATCAGAAACTAAGGAATTCAGGTCATATGTAAGTCGGTGATCAGACAAACATGCATGACATTAACTGAAACAGAGTAGCAAAGCAAAAGC